>NC_138300.1:21067500-21667500 GCF_965601325.2 Salmo salar
AGTCACAGCGCTCTCTCTGCCATGCCCACTGTGCTGCTATCACACTCTCACACACACACACTCTCACACACTCCTGTCACTATCACACCTGTCACTGTCCCTCCTGTCACTATCACCTGTCACTATCACTCCTGTCCACTCCCTTGGTATTGTCTCCGTTCTGGGTTCGTATAGTGGCCGTGGATCGGGGAGGAAACACTGGGTATCTATCGAGCTGGAGGAAAGTAGGTCTCGCGGCAGTTGGCCGTTGGACATCGTCGCCTCAGCCCAGCGTCAAACCACGCGGCAACCGCTGCAGCTACATCTCACGTCTCTCTCTCTCTATCCCCTTCTTTCTCTCACTCCCTCTCTCTCTCTACCCCCTTCTTAGTCTCACTCCCTCTCTCTCGTTCGGTCTCCCTCTACCAAGGCAAGGCGGTGCCAAAATGTGTCTTAACACTATAGCGATATGCAAACCACATGTCAAAGCCCCCTTTCTTAGGAAAAAGCGTCATGCCTTCATCGCTATGTTCCTTCCGTTTCCCCACCCCCTTCTTTCCACGGGTCTTTAGTTCTGCACTTGGCTGCTTCAATAATATTTATAGCATGATTTCTAAACACAAGTCCAATGCCATGGGGCGAAAGCTCCCCTCCGTACCACCCCAATATCCCTGTACCCTTCCCCTTTGCCTCTGCCCTCTCCTTCAGAGCTGACAGATAGACAAACGCCCTGTTCTTTCTTTCTTTGCCTCTCAAGCCTCCCTCCATCCATCCTGCCGGCCCGGCACAATGCGTCCGCTTCATCCCGCGGCCGGGGGAATGCAGCCCTGAACTAACAATATCACCAAGGCTGTCTGAATGCCGGGGAGCCCCATTGTGTCCTGGCAGAGGGGAGTTAACACCCATGTCTGAGCCCAATGAATAGTATTATTGTGTCTGAGACATGCACCTCTCCCCCGGTCTCCCCCTATTCGTACCCCTAACACACCCCCTCTTCTAGTCCCAACAGCCCAGTCCCCTCTAGGTCCCCCTTTCTCTCCCCTCAACGGCCAACTACCAACTTCCAAACGCCCAGCGAGTCTCCAAAAGTGTATTTCTTTATTTTCTCAGTGTGGAATTAAGCCTGTGGACTTTTTGTAAAATATATTTTTTGTGACAGTAGAGGTGGGGTGAGGAGGAGAGAGGAGGCCTGTAGGTTGTGTCGTGGTAGTGGTGTGATGGCGGTATGGGATGGAAGGGGTTCAGTTTGACCATGGTCTTTCACAGTTGAAGGACACAATGGAGCCGAGAGTCCATAAAGAAATGTCCCCTACTGCCATTAACATAATAAGAGGGCGCTGAAACCATTTGAATAATTTTAGACAATACAACAAGCACAAGTGTTTTTTAACAACGTTTAGAATGACACTGGCAAACACCCTCACATTCTTCCACATTCACTATGTGCCAAATAGCTAAGCCCGTGAAGCAGAGTTTTCCTGTCTCTATTGCACAGTCTTTGTTATTTGGGGGGGCAATAGCAAAATACCCCAAACTTGGTGGACCTTTGTGGTTGGGGATATACTGTAGGTTGTTATTGGTAAAGACTGTATTTTGTTGAGGATCATTTTTATGAATTCCACCAGTGCTATGGTGATTTTTATAATAGGCCCAAATGCTATCACTGTCTGCTGTGTGGAGGGGCATCATCAGCCAAATGCTATCACTGGCTGCTGTGTGGAGGGGCATCATCAGCCAAATGCTATCACTGGCTGCTGTGTGGAGGGCATCATCAGCCAAATGCTATCACTGGCTGCTGTGTGGATGGCATCATCAGCCAAATGCTGTCACTGGCTGCTGTGTGGAGGGGCATCATCAGCCAAATGCTGTCACTGGCTGCTGTGTGGAGGGGCATCATCAGCCAAATGCTATCGCTGGCTGCTGTGTGGAGAGGGCATCATCAGCCAAATGCTATCACTGGCTGCTGTGTGGAGGGGCATCATCAGCCAAATGCTGTCACTGACTGCTGTGTGGAGGGGCATCATCAGCCAAATGCTGTCACTGGCTGCTGTGTGGAGGGCATCATCAGCCAAATGCTGTCACTGGCTGCTGTGTGGAGGGGCATCATCAGCCAAATGCTATCACTGGCTGCTGTGTGGAGGGGCATCATCAGCCAAATGCTGTCACTGACTGCTGTGTGGAGGGGCATCATCAGCCAAATGCTGTCACTGGCTGCTGTGTGGAGGGCATCATCAGCCAAATGCTGTCACTGGCTGCTGTGTGGAGGGGCATCATCAGCCAAATCCTGTCACTGGCTGCTGTGTGGAGGGCATCATCAGCCAAATCCTGTCACTGACTGCTGTGTGGAGGGAAATGGGAAATCGTCAGAGTAATAGCTCAGAGTACACTTGGCAGGCAGTTTCTTCCTGCCTGACACACTTAACTCAACATTCTCCCATTTCAGCTTTTCTTTACTCAGGGGGTGATGAAGTTCACATCACAAACTGAGAGGATGCCAAAACACCCCACCCCACCCCCCCACCTCCCTGATCAAAGCACAGGATTGACATCTGTATACTGTGGGCAAAATGCTGCAAGTTAAGCTCAACTCTTTTTCTTTCTCCCTGTCTCTTGTTGTTTGCAGGAGGAGGAGGAGAAACAGAGAGAAAAATAGGAAGAGAAGGAGAGGATAGGAATGATGCCTGTTTGGAAGCAGTGAATGATGAACCAGGGAGCAGGTGAACCCAGCTGTCGATGGCCATGGGCTCTCTGGCTCCTCTCTTCCCGTGGCCCTCTGCGCCGTGCCGGGTTCTCAGGGAGCCGGCTGGGGCCAGCCAGGCAGCGGCAGAGTGGGCAGGCGAGCCGAGGCAAGGGGAGGCGAGGCAGGCTCTCATCCCCGCTAGCAAGATGCTCCTCAGCAAAGCGGAGCAGCAAATCAATATGGAGGAGAGAGGCTAGCAGGGTTCGCCCATCACTGCCCCCGGCCCTAGAGCCCAGGGACCCAGCGCTGCCAGCTCTCGCTCTCCTCCTCCTCTAGTAGCAGGACCAGAACCAGCCACTGTATGGAGCACATCAGTCAGATCCTAACCCTCAACCACCTGCTTTCTCTCTATCTGTGTGTGTGTAAGCATGTCTGTATGTGTGGTTCTGCCGTAGGGGCTTTCGTGGTCCAAGACCACTTGCTAAAGCTTTGCCAGCGAGAAAGAGAGAGAATAAAAAACGGACGTCAAAGGTCTTTTTCTTTTTTTTTCTCTGATTACTCATTCTTACTCATTCCACCTGACTGTTTGAGCGAGAGTTCTTATATTGAATTGAACAGGGCTCTCTCGTCAGTCCCCCTCCAAGCATGTACTGTACAGTCACCATGCTCTCCACATGTGATGAACCAGGATAAAAGGACAATTTGAACTTTTTTCTCTCGTCTGCAGATTCAGAGAAAATCTTTTTCGCCTCCAGTTTTCTTCCTCACCACTCAGGTTACTATCAGAGGAGGTGGCAGAGGTTATTGATCTGTATGGAGAAGGAAGAGGTGCTGGTTTTAATACAGTACCGTTCACTGTCTGATGGTTATATAGTAGTGGCTGATAACCCATTCACTGTACAGCTGAACTATATTCAGGAGTGAACGAGTCCTGAGTGAGAGATGAAAAGGACGGTGAGCAGATAATGCCTGAACAGTGGCCTGAACAGTATCCACTATTTCATGTGACTTTTCTCCTCCATATTTGAATCAATCTCTCCACATAAGAAGCTTTGAAAAGACCTTCTACGCAAGAAACCCTATCTTTAGATACATAGAAATAGAAAACATTTGATTAAATAAGAATGACTGTAAGTGCTGTATGGACACACAAAAAGCTGAATTACATTTATTTCATTGGAGAAGAAAAGGATTGAAAACTGCTGGGCTGGAGAGGACAAAAGGGACAGAGCTTGTTTGGACCTGAAACAGTAACAACTTCACAGAGTGAGATCTACAAACAACACAATGTTGCAGACTTCACTTGGTAAGCAGGCCTCCAGCTTCACTGTTCTATTGTTTGAGCCTTTTACACAGATGTGACATGTCATGTGACAATTGCTGGGTGTATATTCAAATGCTGTGTGAAATGTGTGAGGAATATTCATAATCTTAAACAAATAAAACCGTCATAGACAGGTTACAGTTAAGCAATAATACATGAGAGGCCCACCCCGGACAATTGTGCGCCACCCTATGGGACTCCCAATCACAGCTGGTTGTGGTTCAGCCTGGAATCCAACCAGGGTGTCTGTAGTGATGCCTCTAGCACTGAGATGCAGTGTCTTAGACCGCTGCGCCACTCGGGAGCCCTGTAAAGTATTGACTGCCCTGTACCCAAGTGCTGGTTGAACATTGTAGCATACAAAAGTGGTTGCTATGGAGGGTCTGTCTTCCACCCTTGCTAGCTAGCCAACCACACAGCTAACACAATCACTTCAGAATGAAGCTGGAAAGACAGAAAACTAGCTGCATTTCATTTCGTTTAACCTGTTTTTCTATTGACATTTCTTTGTTTTTATCCATAAAATGATGCTGATTCATGATTTCAACTGGCTGAGAAAAGATGTGGAATACGTTCATTACTATGGGACAGAGTAGATATCTAATTTTAAATATTGCAACAATGTTGCAAATCCTGAGATAATGTCTAGATGCTTTTTACAGTGGAGATCAAGTTTTATAAATTGCATGGCTGGGCAGATGAGACAGTGGATCTGTAAAAGTAGTAGTAGTAGTAGTAGTAGTGTGTTGCTAGGTAACAACGTAAATGATGGCACTTTTTATGAATGCACTGGCCATGTGTATGTTGTTTAGTATATCATGGGCAGGATAGGCTCTAGCAATGGGAATTCCAAACCACCCGTTGTATAATCGGTTTGAGTAATATACAGTATACACAGCAATGTAGCACAGACAATTGTCTTTTATTTTTGCTGCTTACCTTCATCAAACATAATGCCCTAGGGTGTGATAATGCTGTAATTGAATTGTGGAGTAGTTGCGTGGCTTACAGATTAGTATTAAGAGTCCCGTGTCAATCTGCTGGCACAGAGAGACAGGCGCCACGCTGTGTCTCAGCCTGGCAACGCCGTGCCGCGCGCCTACAAAATGGCTGCCGTTGTCTGCCAGCTGTCTGCTCAGCCAAGATGGCGACTGCGGACTGCTTTTAACGCCCGCCATCTGCTTAACGGGTATGCAAATGGCCCTAATTACATTTGCATACGCTTGAGTCTTAACCCCCTCTGACTTGTTCTCCTAAATAACTAACACAGAGTGTTCAGAGAAACAACGCAAGCTGCTGCGTTAATGAAGGCGCTCAGGAGAATTACAAAACAAATGTCGCTGGTTGGTTGAGCCTCCTCTCTTTGTTTCTCTGTCACCCCATCTTCCTTTATGCAAGGCCTTGATAACGTTACTGTTTCTGGTTTTGGTGTGAGTGAAATATGGGGCGGCAGTCGGCATCTGCTCTGTCTGCTTGGTCTGTCTGCTTGGTCTGTCTGCTTGGTCTGTCTGCTTGGTCGGTCTGTCTGCTTGGTCTGTCTGTCTGCTTGGTCTGTCTGTCATGCATGTCTGTCTGTCTGTCTGTCCTGTCTGTCTGTCTGTCTGTCTGTCTGTCTGTCTGTCTGTCTGTCTGTCTGTCTGTCTGTCTGTCTGTCTGCTCATTGTGCCATATGTGACATTGGTGACTGGCTGCCGTTAGGTAGCCTCCTAACATACTGTTAAATCCCCACTGTAAAGGCAATCGAGGAGGGGAGTCCACGCCCGGCCGGCCCATCTCCACCACATGTCTGTCTGTCTGTCTGTCTGTCTGTCTGTCTGTCTGTCTGTCTGTCTGTCTGTCTGTCTGTCTGTCTGTCTGCTTGGTCTGTCTGCTTGGTCTGTCTGTCATGCAGCTGTCTGTCTGTCTGTCTGTCTGTCTGTCTGTCTGTCTGTCTGTCTGTCTGTCTGTCTGTCTGTCTGTCTGTCTGTCTGCTTGGTCTGTCTGCTTGGTCTGTCTGCTTTGTCTGTCTGCTTGGTCGGTCTGTCTGCTTGGTCTGTCTGTCTGCTTGGTCTGTCTGTCATGCATGTCTGTCTGTCTGTCTGTCTGTCTGTCTGTCTGTCTGTCTGTCTGTCTGTCTGTCTGTCTGTCTGTCTGTCTGTCTGTCTGTCTGTCTGTCTGTCTGTCTGCTTGGTCTGTCTGCTTTGTCTGTCTGCTTGGTCGGTCTGTCTGCTTGGTCTGTCTGTCTGCTTGCTCTGTCTGTCATGCTCTGTCTGTCTGTCTGTCTGTCTGTCTGTCTGTCTGTCTGTCTGTCTGTCTGTCTGTCTGTCTGTCTGTCTGTCTGTCTGTCTGTCTGTCTGTCTGTCTGTCTGTCTGTCTGTCTGTCTGCTCATTGTGCCATATGTGACATTGGTGACTGGCTGCCGTTAGGTAGCCTCCTAACATACTGTTAAATCCCCACTGTAAAGGCAATCGAGGAGGGGAGTCCACGCCCGGCCGGCCCATCTCCACCACATAATGGCCTCATTAGCATGCACAGCACTCCCCGCTATAGGGCCTGGTGCGCTGCTGCACCGTGGGACCCAGCAGTGTACGCCCTTCACACAGCGCTCAGCATGCAACACTGTGTTCCCCCGCACAATGCTGCCGCTTCATACTCCTTTTATTATGCCTTGTCAAAGCACTGGGGATCAGGGGTATCAGGAGGGAAACAGCGGGCGGCACGCTAAACGTGGATGAGGCAATATATTTGTGCTTTTTGGTCTTAATGTAGTGTTAGTGGGGATGGATGTACTGTTGCCCTGGTGTTTTACGCTGGACGTTACAATCTCAGCCTTTCACAGACATTTTCACCTGTCAATGCTAATTACTGCACTGAGCCCTCTGTGAATTATCTGTGTCCTGGAAATATGCTATCATCTGCTCTAAAGCCCTTTGAGTGTGTGTGTGTGTGTGTGTGTGTGTGTGTGTGTGTGTGTGTGTGTGTGTGTGTGTGTGTGTGTGTGTGTGTGTGTGTGTGTGTGCGCGCTGAGCAGAGGCGGGAACATAGTACACACCAGCAGCCCCACCATGCATACACACACGCACAGACACAGTGTAGTGTACACACACACACACACACACACCTACCACACACAGGCTCGTCTCCATGGGGGAACCATGACACGGAACTGAAGCCAAAGTAATCAAATCATTTTAACTCTCGCTCTCATAACTCACAGCAATTGAATCACTCCAGAAAACACTGGTTAGCATTCGGCCATTTCACGACCATTTCACGATCAGACCACAATGCAGTGTATGAGAGTGAAATATGTTTGACAATCCAGAGTGAGGGCAGAGAGGATCCATTGTTGTACATAATCATATAGAATAACACTAGATACGGTACACTACTATACTGTATAACTAAGGCAAGCAAGATGGATGATGCAATTCATTGTGTGAAATTCCAGAAAATTCATGTTCATTAATATTTCCTATGTCATTGTGGCGGCACCTTGAAAATGTATAGTGTTGTTTTCCTCTGACGGGTTTTGATGGTTTGTCGCCTAGTTGTCATATTACAGTTAATAAAGGACATAGTACCCATCAAGGGAGAGTGACTTGAGCACTGGCAGTGGATTAAATATAGGCGACACCAGAGGGATAAGAAGCTAGCCTCGCTAGGCTATATGCACGTTTACATATTCAAAGCAGTCTCGTCCCTCTATCTCCCTCTTTATAAGGTCGGTTTAATCAAGCTGCCTGTCTAATCAGCTCAGACTCTGTGAGGAGGAGAGCGCTTCGTGGTTAACTTAGCTTTGCCCAGGCTAGCCTGTTAGCAAGCTGAAACGCTAGCCCGACACCCAGGCTACTGTATCCCATCTCCTTTGTGGGTAAAATGGCAGCCAGGTTAATGGTGTTCTGTGCAGCTGAGACGGCAGGCTATGGGGGTGGGGGTCTAACAGGAGGGGGTAGGATTTGTTTGGGGTGGGTGGTGTCAGGATGGGGGGACAGTAGGTCCTTAAAGAGGGGAGGAAGAGAGAGAATAGTCTGTCTGGGTCAGTGGGTGTGTGCTGGTCCCTCATTTGCATATTGAGAACAGCTGGGGAGCCCATATGTTTTCAGCAGCGCCAGACAAAAATGACATTCAGACATACACGCAAGCCCACCAAACCCCAAGGCATAGACCCCCTCTCAACACACACAGACACACACACACACAAATCAACTGCCATTTGGGATTGCATCTGGACATTCACGCTCTTACTTAAAAACACAAAAACACCCGTACCCCCTACCTCTGCCCCCCAAAAGAGAAAGCTTTTATGGTAATGATGCCCATAGCCATGTGTGTAAGTACACCACTGCAATTATGCATAATTCAGCACAAAGAGAGGAGGGACGGAGGCTGGGTACAGTACATCTTGCTGGAGCTGGTGCAGGCAGTACAAGGAGGAAGGGAGGCTGGGTATAGTACATCTTGCTGGAGCTGGTGCAGACAGTACAAGGAGGAAGGGAGGCTGGGTACAGTACATCTTGCTGGAGCTGGTGCAGGCAGTACAAGGAGGAAGGGAGGCTGGGTACAGTACATCTTGCCAGAGCTGGAGCTGTTACATAGAGGAGGGAGGGAGGATGCAGTTTGTGTGGGTGGGTCGGGGTCGGGGGGGGGGGGGGGGTTCAAGATTTATTAGTCGTATGTACGGGATACACATGGTATACACCGTCCAACAAAATGCTTACTTGCAGGTTCCTTCTCAACAATGCAGTGTGTGTGTGTGTGTGTGTGTGTGTGGTGTGTGTGTGTGTGTGTGTGTGTGTGTGTGTGTGTGTGTGTGTGTGTGTGTGTGTGTGTGTGTGTGTGTGTGTGTGTGCAGACCGTTAGTTTGCAAAGTTGAAGCAGCACACACCTCTATCATTACACATACAGACATATATCCTCACCATCCTTACAGATAGGAGGGCAGACCACACACACACACACACACACACACACACACACACACACACACACACACACACACACACACACACACACACACACACACACACACACACACACACACTCTCTCTCTCTTTCACTTCTTATTTGGCTTTGTCCTCTTCCATGCCCAAGACATGACATGGTAATTCAAACCAAGCTGTAGATGTTTTATTTAATCAAGGTATGAATTGAGTGAGGTGGAATAACACTAGTTTTGTATCTTGGTGCTGTTAATTCCCAGAATAAGCATACATTAAATACAGAATTGTCTACCCATACATTTGATTTCTTTTTTAATAGCTCGAAATAGCGGTGATTGGATGTATTAATTTAAATCAGCATATCAGGCAGAAGAAGTATGAAGACATTTGGATGATTTAAAGCATACTGTCACTTCAAACATAAAACATATACAATATCTATAGGACAAACCGTTCTAGCCACAGAACAAGAGTCATTCTCTTTCTATGCTTCTTGTATGGCTGTTTATAGATTCCTAGTTTTAGTTATTGTGTAGGATATGAACTGTACACCACTTCACTGGTAGGGCTGGTGGTGGTGGTGTTAGTGGGCACATGCTTCATTTGTGTCAATGCAGCCTCGTCTCATGAAGCTTCCCTCACTGTGAGTACCCGCTGCTTTTATATGGTTAGATATTGATTGAATGTGTTCCACCCACAGAAGTAATAGTTGCTGAAAGCATTTATAGCCGTTGTTCAATTCTCCTAGACCTGCTTAGCATTTTTGAAAAAAATTTTTTTACATTGCCCTACTTTCTAATTCAAATGAAAAATAATTCATTTGCATACATTCTGTGTTTAGTTCTTTTCAAACATCAATGACAAAATGCGATAAACAGGATGTTTTTTTTTTCATGCTTTCATCCCAGGCATTTGGAAAGACACATATGTGCTGATTTGCGATAGGTTTTTATTTATTTTATAAAAGCAGAAATAAAAGCATACATTCAATAGGTTGTTACTTGTAGGTTATCAAGGTTATTTTCATTTATTTTATTATCATTATTATTATATTATTAAGAAGCTGCTATGAAATGTAGGATTTACTTCCCTTTTGAGACCTACTGAATATGTTAATTTTTATTACTATATAATTGCCAAATCTAGTTCCGGTGTATGTTTATTCTAAGCCTGTATCCTCATGATAATAATCTGATATTTTGGAGTGTTTTGTGATCATGTACTTGAGGGAGCTATCGTATCATTGAGCTGGCACATTTATTAACCTCAAACAAAATGGCCTGCATTTGTATATGTAGAGACCAGTCCTCAGCCATTAGTGAAGGACTAGGAGCACTTCCGTGAGAACAGTCTCTTAATCAGTATCATTGTAGACATCACTCCTCAGGCATCAGAGAAACTAGTGAACAACTTCCATGAGTTGCTTTAGTAACACAGCACTGCTTCAACGCTCCAGTACGGAGAGCTGGCTGGCTTCTGATTACAGGCAGCAGAGGGAAAACAGGCAGGCATTTATCCAAGTCACTGATTATGTCATTTCAAAGGGCCCAAACACTCAGCCACACAGACAGCTCTGAGGGCAGAATTATGAAGCAGTAGGGAGTGGAATGGGGGGTGGGGGGGTTATGAAAGGGAAATTAAAATGGAGTGCTCTATGTGTGATTAAACTGGTGGCTTGGCTGGCAGAGGCCAAGCTCAAGTACAGGCCTGTGATTTGGACCATAATGAAAATGTGAGGGGCTGAGGCGGTGCTCTGAACCCCGCAACACAACACACACTGATCAGCACCAAACATACACACACCACAATTTAACACACACTGATCAGCACCAAACATACACACACACACAGTTTAACACACACTGATCAGCACCAAACATACACACACCACAATTTAACACACACTGATCAGCACCAAACATACACACACCACAGTTTAACACACACTGATCAGCACCAAACATACACACACACACACACGCACGCACGCACGCACGCACGCACGCACGCACGCACGCACGCACGCACGCACGCACGCACACACACACACACACACACACACACACACACACACACACACACACACACACACACACACACACACACACTGATCAGCACCAAACATACACACACACACTGATCAGCACCAAACATACACACACCACAGCTTAACACACACTGATCAGCACCAAACATACACACACCACAGCTTAACACACACTGATCAGCACCAAACATACAGACACACACTGATCAGCACCAAACATACACACACCACAGCTTAACACACACAGATCAGTACCAAACATACACACACCACAGCTTAACACACACAGATCAGCACAGATACCTTACAGCCCAACACTTTGCTTAACATTTTACTGCAGTGGGCTAAATCAGGGTCACACAGAGTGTTTCTTGGTAGTCTTAAACAAATCTACTTTGAAACTAAAGTATACACCTCACACACATGGTTATGGGCTTAAAAGACAGAAGACACCTGTACCATGTCAGATATAGAGTTGAAATGTGTTCAATGTTGAGTTTTCATCCCAATATTACACTTTCTATACATTACAGAAGACTGAAATATAACAAAACCATTTGACATAGAAACAATGGATTTTTGGCAGGTTTTTTGAAACAATGTTTATTAATGATTCAATTATGAAAAATATGAAGAACATTCCACCCATGAGGCCACTAGGTCATTTCACTGCAGGAAAGGGCTACCTCGAAACACTAGCCAGCATCCGTAGAACACACAAAGCTCAACTCAACAAACAGTATCCACAAACTCTCCTCTCTATACTCGTTGGAAGAAAGGAGGAAGTTGAGAGGAGTGCGTTGTGGAGAAAGAGAATGGGCTGAAACAACTGGTACTTCTGAAAACGTACCGATGGTGGTGTGATGGGAGGGTGGAACGTAAAGCCAAGGGGAAGAATAGTGTGAAAGAAAGGAGACATTTTTTTGCGGGTAAATAGAAAGAACCTGTTTGATGATTTCGCTGAACATATAGAGCCCCTCCACCTCCAAACCATCGGAGGCAGCAGAGATGGCGGTCACCAAGACACTCAGCCTGCTGACGGCCAGTCACAATGCGCCACATCAATATTATATTTGACCATTTAGTCTCGGCGCAACCCCAAACAGGGGGATGGTAACCAAGCGTGGGAACGGGGTGAAAATGGGGATGGTAATCCAGTCAGGCAAATGGCTAGACTGCCCAGCTGCACTGACTTCCATTCAGGAGCAGGTGAAGAAAGACCATAAGGGTCAAGGTCAGAGGAGGGATGTCGTCCGCTGTGCAGACTGGCCTGTTTGGGTGCTGCATCAAATGTGTTTGCTTATTTTATAAGCTGCTACTTATTGCCTCCCGGGGACCCCTCCCCCCAGACCTCCACCTCCCCCAGTCTGGTAGAGACAGAGCATGTCCCTTTTGGCTTGCCGTCTCGGTGTACGTGGCTGGTCCACAATCAAACTAGGGTTGTCTACAGATTAGGATGCGGCTGTTTTAGTCGGTATTACTGCATTAGCACACCCACACTGACGTCGGTTAACATATGAGAATTGAATCTGAAAATAGGAGGTATTGTGAAAATTATTTTCATTCAGTTGACTGGATCTATTTTGGGGACCATTTTTTTGTAATGATCCTTAATGATCACATACTTACTGTATTATGCCATGTTGATAAGACAATCTGCATTTAATATCACTTTGAAATTTGAGAAATTACATTTGAAGCAGTATATCACTCAGAAAGGGTTAAATAATAATTAGCATTTATTAGAAATGTTCAGATACCCTATCATTGCATGATGGTGCATAAGTTGTGCAGCACCGTGCGTCCAGTATCACTACCCTGCAGCAGTATAAACAATTATATCCCTTTAAGAGGAGGGACTTTATCTCATGAGATGTTTGTCAGAGAAAGTGGTTGACGGGGAACTGAAGACACGAGCGCCTAGCCACCCTGTGGTAGATACCATTATTCACACAGGCTTCTGCTTTATTCGCCGGACTGAAAGAGAGCCACTTCTCACCCATCACTTCATCAATAGACCTGTCCCCCTGTCCTTTCCTCTGGAGGAACCGTACCCCCTCCTCTCCTCTCCTCCCCTATCCTTTCCTCCTCTCCCCGGCCCTAATCGTCTCAACTCACGCTGAAATCAAGCTTAGTAACGGCACGTTTGTCAGCCCCTCTCTCTCGTCCCCCCCACCATGCAAAGCTCCCTTTCTCCCGTCATTCTCTCACCTTGGTCTGCCACCCACCCTCCCACTGCTTAAATCCCTATCAGCATGTCAACAAAATGTCTGCTCAGCTGGGGTTGACACACACACAATCTCACACATTGAGCTTCGTCCCTGCTGAACCCTTTCTCTCCCCACTCTCTCGTTCCCCCTCTCTCTCTCAAGTCCTTCTTATCCAGCATGGCAAGTTGTGCTGTATACCAAAACAGAAGATGCAGCCCGTTTGTTGTTTGCATGTTTTCTTGTACGATAAATGCTTAGCAGAACTATTAGTGAATAATATTGCTTTACGTTGATGTTCTGAGGTGAGTTGCTTAAAGTTCAGTGTCCAACTTTCTGATTCTAATAGAGACATATTATCCTTGCCAAGTATATTTCATCCATTCTACAAACATACTTACCCTTTTAATTGCAGGGGAGAAGATGTATAACTTGGAATGAAGTAGATTTGAACATAAAATTATTATATCACAAGAAATGGTTGTTTGACGTCACGATACGTTAGTATTATACTACGAGTCTTTTCCATTTACTCCAGTGGAGGCTGGTGGGAGGAGCTATTGGAGGACGGGCTCATTGTAATAGCTGGAATAGACTCTGTGGAATGGCATGGAAACCACGTTTGACTCCGTTCCTTTTATTCCATTCCAGCCATTACAATGAGCCTGTCCTCCCACCAGCCTCCACTGATTTACTCCTATAGGCCCCTCTTGTATTGGCATTGGTTCAGATCACAAAGATGTATATTCAGTCATATCAGCTAACATGAAGTTGATGCTGCTGCTTCTTGTTGTTATTCTTGAGGTAGCAGCCATTTTTGGCTTGCAAAGCTAGATGGCTGCCTATATTTGCTTATCAATGATGCGAGAGATATAGCAGTTGTGTCTCGTCAGATGTGTGTGCATGTGTGTGTGTATATATATATATATATATATATATATATATATATATATATATATATATATATATACAGTTAGGTGATGGAGAGTGTGTGAATTCTTCAGGGCTTATGCTGTATGCTGATGAAGGTCCGATTGTGTCTGTGGGTACATGTGTGTTCATATTGATGAGTGTTCCTTGTCCAATGTTGTCCCTCAGTATATCTTGCTGCAGAGTGCCCAGCTGGTGTCAGCCTCGCAGGCAGTAAAAGTGTCTTTGTTCAGTCTGTGTCTCTGTGCTATCGTGTGTCTGAGCTGTGCTTGCCTGTGCCCGTCTCCCCCATCTGCCACTGATGTCATTAGCGAAGAGGGAACATGGGCACATTGGGAGCCCGGCTTATTTGACAATCCTCAGCAACTGCCTCCTCTTCCTCACTGCAATATAAAGCCTGCATCCTCAACTCACCTCACCTCACCTTTTTTTCTATTTCAATCATTGTGCTTTTTTGCACGAGGACTTGGATGGTGCGTTCTCAGCAGTGGCCAGCTTCTGCCAACATAGCACAATCTCTATGTAAATGTATTCAGATGAATGTGTTGCCCAAAGACCATCAGCTCGGCTGGCTGCATGGACCAGGCTGAGGCTGGGAGGAAGGTGTTTCCACACTAGGCTAAAGCTGGCTGGGCTTGTGTTAGATTGCTGTTAATGCTAGCAGCTATGAGGTGGACCCCTGCCAAAAAGACATAGAAACCCCTGTTAAACACTATGTTTATATTGGACTGTGATTTGCAAATGGGCCTTTGGTGTAGCAACCCTGTGTCACTCTGCTTTTCCATCAGGCACACAGCAGACTGCTACAGATAAAATCAAGGGGTCCTCACTCGGCGAGCGTAGGGAGACGGGGAGAGGGAGAGGAGGGAGGCGTGAGCATTTACATGTTTGTGGGGGCTCCTCTCTAGAGTGCAGTTTGGTATTCATATTGAGATATTCCTGAGTGCATCAACACATCTCACATACAGTACACATACACTTTCCCTCTCTGCTATGCTTGCTGTTCTCCCCATCATCTCTACCGTTGTGAACTTCACTGTGAGCCAGTTCATTGTTATTCATTTCACTGTTTTCCTGGCTGCCCTGTGAGACTGACTAAGACTCCGTTCAGCAGCCGTATTGTATAGGAGACAGGTCTGTTGTTTCCACTGAAGGATGACACATACTGCAGGTTGATGCTGGTGTTCCTATTATGTCTGCTGTACTGTAGGAGTTCCACAGTCCTGAGAGGACATGAGCCAGTGCTGACTGTATCACAGACAGCCACTGTGACTGCCGCTTGGCAAATGACTTGGGTTTGATAACACAGATACTGTAAACCTCATCCCCATGGTAATCAGAGGATCATTGTTGTATATATTTTTGTTACCTTTATTTTAACAGGGAGTCCCATTGAGACCAAGGTCTCTATCAAAGGAGCCCTGCATACATATAATTGACAAAATACAATATATTCAAAATGAAAATTACAAATATATTCAAGAAAAACAATCACGTGACGTAAGAACCAGTACTATACGACGTGGCTGCTGGGGGATGTGCAATAGGTAGATGCGGGAGAAATGGAAATCCTAAAGTTGTACTATAAGGAAGTCCACTGAGAGTAGTTTGTTTTTGATCGTGGTTAAGAGAATAATCTTAACATATTTTTATACTTTCTTTCTAACTTTCTCGCTTACAACTTTACTTTCTTTTTTCACACTCCTCTTTTGCCTCTTTCCTCTGTCCCCCTCACCCTCCTTCTGACACGTTCTCCCTATGGCTGTGGGGACATGGGCTGAAGTTTGCTTTGCTGAGTCCATAAAGAGGCATTTTAAAAAGCTGTGTTAAGAGAGGAACAATGGTTAAATGAGCCCCCCTCGGTGAGGGGCTGGTTCCCATGGGGACTCAGCATGGTGCTCTATTGGCCCAGCTCTCCCTGGCCCCCATTCACCACTCAGTCATGGTCCCTTATGGCGGAGGGAAAATCACACGATTCATGCGAAGTGTGATCCAATGACATGTATTTTTAATGAGGGCTTACGTCTTTGTTGGGATGGACTGGACGGACACACTACTCCAGGTTTCACCAGGTTTCTGTCAGTCAGGCCAGCCCAAACTCTCTCTCTACCCGTCTCGCTTCACTCTCTTGTTCACTCTCTCTATGTTTCCTCTCTCCTCTCAGGCCCTCTGTGGCCTACCCGGACCAGAGACAAAGCTCCCACAGCCCAGGAGCAGCCTCAGAATAGCCTCAGTGAAAGGCTTTATGCTGCTCCTCTAAACCCACTGCTGGTAGTTACCATGATGATGTCATCAGACAACAGCACTTTCTGCTGCTACAACAGTTTTAACAATGAAAATATTGATATGCATAAAACAAAAATGGTAAGATTTGATCTAAATTGAATTTTGATACTTGAGGGATTGAATACATTTACCGATCAACATTTTGAAATGAGACAACTTACACTACATGATTAAAAGTATGTGGACACCTTCTCGTCGAACATCTCATTCCAAAATCATGGTCATTAATATGGAGTTGGTCCCTCCTTTGCTACTATAACAGCCTCCACTCTTCTGGGAAGGCTTTCCACTAGATGTTGGAACATTTCTGCTGGAACTTGCTTCCATTCAGCCACAAGAGCATTAGTGAGATTGGCACTGATGTTGGGGGATTAGGCCTGGCTCGCAGTCGGTGTTTCAATTCATCCCAAAGGTGTTCGATAGGGTTGCGGTCAGGGTTCTGTGCAGGCCAGTCAAGTTCTTCCACACCGATCTCGACAAATATTTCTGTATGGACCTCGCTTTGTGAATGGGGGCATTGTCATGCTGAAACAGGAAAGGGCCTTACCCAAACTGTTGCCACAAAGTTGGAAGCATAGAATCGTCTAGAACGTCATTGTTTGCTGTAGCGTTAAGATTTCCCTTCACTGGAACTAACCCGAACCATGAAAAACAGCCCCAGGCCATTATTTCTCCTCCACCAAACTCTACAGTTGGCACTATGCATTCGGGCAGGTAGCGTTCTCCTGGCATCTGCCAAACCCAGATTAGTCTGTCGGACTGCCAGGTGCTGAAGCGTGATTCATCACTCCAGAGAACGCATTTCCACTGCTCCAGAGTCCAATGGCGGCGAACTTCACATCACTCCAGCCGATGCTTGGCATTGCACATGGTGTCTAAGGCTTGTGTGCGGCTGCTCGACCATGGAAACCCATTTCATGATGCTCCCGATGAACAGTTATTGTGCTGACGTTGCTTCCATAGGCAGTTTGGAACTTGGTAGTGACTATTGCAGCCGAGGACAGAGGATTTTTACACGTTACACGCTTCAGCACTCGGCCGTCCCGTTCTGTGAGCTTGTGTGACCTACCACTTCGCGGCTGAGCCGTTGTTGCTCCTAGATGTTTCCACTTCACAATAACAGCACTTACATTTGGCTCGGGACAGCTCTAGCAGGGCAGAAATTTGACCAACTGACTCGTTGGAAATGTGGCATCCTATGACGGTGCCACGTTGAAAATATCTGAGCAATTCAGTACAGGCCATTCTACTTACATGTTTGTCTATGGAGATTGCATGGCTGTGTGCTTGATTTTATACACCTGTCAGCAATGGGTATGTCTGAAATATCAGAATTTACTCATTTGAAGGGGTGTCCACATACTTTTGTATTTATAGTGTATACAGTATTGGTGTATTGTAGAGTATATCAGAGTATTTTCCAGTCTCATTTTCAGTTTTGGGGTTTTTTGTTGTAGGGCCGTACATTCTCTTTCAGAGGCATCCCACCATGTATCCCACTTATGTGGACATTTCACATGTCATATGCTGTGTGTACATCTGGAGCAATATGTCATCCCTATCTGTGTGGCATGTCCATGGCTGAGAACAGTCGTTAAACTGTCTGACCACATCACCACACTCAACCATCATCTAGCCCTCGTCCACATTCAACAACCAGGCTCCCACCACAGGCCCAAGGCCAACAGCCCAGCTGCACTCACACACATCCAGCATATGCCACTCTCTCCATCTGCAGAGCCTTTTTTCACTGAGCCGGCTGCCTTTTTCTCAATGCACCCTTCTTCTCACGCGAGCCTCGCAACTAGCTTGTATTCATGGCTGTGGTGGGGATGCAGAATTAGTATGCAACAGAGCAGACAGGCCTTCTGTTCTAATGGGGCAGAGCAGAGCAGCAGTCTACCGGGGGGGGTGAACAATACCTTCCCCCCTCCAGCCCCTCAACCCCGGCCTGTCCCAAACCTTTAATGGGACATCAGACAGACAGGCTGCACTGAGCATGGAGCCCAGCAAGCCCCCCCATCCAGCTCTTCAGCCCTGGCCTGTCCCAAACCTTAATGGAACAACAGATAGACAGGCTGCATTGAGCATGGAGCCGAGCAAGCCCCCCCCCCCCACCCAGAAAATACACCCCCACCCCAACCCCAATAGCTCCATAGACGCACCCTCAGCCTCAGCCACCACCCAGGGCTATTGAGGGGGTCCTAGACACCCTCCACCCCTCAGCCAAACTATGCATAAATTAGGCTGGTGTCTCCGTGCAGTCAGCAGGTTGGGGTGCGCCACACCGGCTGTCTCCCAAGCTGGTCCCTCCAACACCCCCACACTGCCTCTCCTCCCCTGCCCCCCTGTCTCTTCGTTCTCCCTCTCTCCCCTACCCCCACACCCCTGCCTCCCCTGCCACATATTTCCTCCCATGTCACCCCTGCCCCCTATCTCCCCTTTCTCCCCAACCCCAGTGTCTCCTCTATAGCCTCCCCTGTATAATACCCTGATAAATCAGCCAGGCCTTCTGCTCCACCAGACCAGACCAGCTAGGTTATTGTTGATGTCTGTCTGGGATCTAGGATCTCCTGGTTGGGCTTTAATCACCGGCAGAGCCTCTTCTCCTCTCCAGACCCCCACAGATGTTCTGCTAATAAAATGAGGTTTTGTGGTATTAACACCATAGGACTATTTTGGGTTGAGCTCAGCTCAGTTCCCTGTTAGTGCCTTGACCTTTTACTCGTTACGGGGAACTTATTGGCTATTTGGTTATTTTATAAAGATACTCCGACAGGGTCTGGTGAGTTTGTGATATGATGTACTGTATCTGTTTGGTCCTCTGGTCTCTTGTTGTCATTATACAGAAAAATTATTTTTATACTGAAACTAGATATCTGGCAGTATGTTTCAATGGTGTTACATCAGCGTTACATCAGATCATTTATACCAAAGGTTAAGAGCCCATAGAGAACCCCCACATGCAGTCTCATCATAGAGCAGAATGATAATTAGATGACTGTCCCAGACTCAGCATCCTCCCTCCCTCCCTCCTCTGCGTTATGCAGCGTAAGCTATCGTGACATCAGTTTATGACCATGCAGGGACCAATGTCTAAGACGAGTGTGTGTGTGTTTGGGAGCAGGGATTTGGGTCATTGTGTTTGTGTCTGGATCCTATTCCCAGAGGTAATATTGGTCTGGGGGGGTTGGGGTGGCCGTCCCCCTATAGGCTGCAGGCGCTGGGGGTCAGCCGGTGTGCCCAGACAGGCCATACTCTGACCCCTGACTGTCTGCAAGCTCAGGGGTCACCCTCAACGCTGATCCAAACGGCAAATAGACACACAGACACACATCCCCCCCCCAACCGGTAGTAAACAACAACAACACAGCGTGGTTGGGGAGGGGAGGAGACAGAGATACATCACACAAGGCAGCGTTATCTAGGACTAGGCTGACACTGCACGTGTGTACATGATCTAAGGGCAGATGGTTCTTCCTCATCTTTAACCTGTCAGACCTTGTAGATCCTTTCATTGTCCTAATCAGCTTCTTTTGTTGTCTTGTGTCTTCTCAGATGCTGAGGTTCCAATGGAGATGCAGTGGAAGCATCAAGCATCATGTCCCGTGCAGACCAAACCAGACACACAGAGATGTAAAGCCGTCCACTGTTCTTGTAATAAAGGTCAATAGAAATACCCCACCACAGTCAAGAGGATTCAGTTCTCCAATCTACTGATTATCACCAAATGTTTGTGTGGTCAGGTAAGTGGGAGTCTTAACAAGGGAAAGGCACATTTATAAGTGTAAAAAAAGTAATATATTTTTTGGAATAGTTTCATTAGGTCTTAATGAAAGATTTTGAAACCAATTTTAGGGGGATATTGGTTGAGATCCCAAGGGATCCTTTGCCCGTTTCTATTTCAGAGTAAAGCTTTTAAATGTAAAATCTTGATTTGCTCTAGTCTTTGTATGCGTTTGCACTTCAGCTTCATTCCCTAACCTATAATTTTCATATCATTGATCGTAATAACTATTTTTTATGTAAAAAATTAAAGACTGCTACATGTTTCAGTGTCTTGTGGTACAAAATTAAAATAAAGTGAACTTAATTGAAAAAAGAAAAGCTGCCTCAGTAGTTTTATTTTTGTTTTTCCATTTAAATTAATCAAATGAAAGTTTATCAATGACCATACACTGCATATTGTAGGTACCAATGTACGATTCTAATTTGAGCCAGTTTGCTACAGCAAGAAAATAATGCTGCAGCAACAGGAAATTATTATGTGGATTATAATTGAACACAACATTTTTGTAGGGGTTGATACATGTAATGTTAGGTCAAATCAAAGTGGAAACTACAAACTTTAGAAGCAGTGCAGGAAAATACGCATCAACAAAAGAGTGATCAAATTAAGATCCTACATCTGTATACAATATGAACGTGGGTAATTTCACACAGGAGGTCCAACATTTGAAACAGCTATTCAGATCATCTCAGAGTTATCCTGAAGGACCAGAAAGGAGACAGTTAAACCAAGTGGCCTACGTCTTTGGTGCCAATTAGGTCCCTGTGTATGAGAGCAAAGGGGGTGTGGAAGGAAGCTGCTGGAGCTGAAGAAGGAGCTACACACAGGCCTTGTTTTTTAGTGATCACGCCTCCTATTGTTTTCCCACAACAGCCGGTTCATGCGATGCCCCAAAACCCCCAGTGCGCTTCAGTGCTCTGGCTGAAATGGGCTCTCTGTTCCCTGCACTGGGCTGCCCGCCTAGCTCCTGCCTCGCCCTGACTGGTAATGACCTGAAATTAGGGCCAAGCCAGGAGGGGAGGCCCTGGGCCCTGGTCTGAAAGAAAGGAGGAGATTATCCCATTCTGCCCGGCCAGTCAGCAGTGGTGGTATTGACCAGGGCCCACCCAGGGAGGGTCCAGTGAGCCGTGAGATGGCCTGATATACATGCTTATTGAGCTGGACAGATTCCCTCACTCTCACCAGGGATAAACCAAACCGTACAAGACACTTTCTTAAACACTGCTCTGGAGATTATAGGAGTGACCCCCCCCCCCCCCCCCCCCTCTCCCTGGGTGGAAACACACAAACTGGGCAGACCTCACCCTATCCTCTGTCCAGACTGCCACTGGGAGTTTGGCCAGGCTTCTCAATGTCGCTGTCCTGAGAGCCGAAAAGGGGTCATCAGACCAAACATCCTACAGTGGCCTAATGAAAAACACTCGGAAAGTATTCAGACCCCTTGCCTTTTTCCACATTTTTTTACGTTACAGCCTTATTCTAAAATTGATTAAATTCATGTTGTTCCTCGTCAATCTACACACAATACCCCATAATAACAAAGCGAAAACAGGTTTTTAGAATGTTTTGCAAATGTATAAAAAAGAAAAAACAGAAATACCTTATTTACACAAGAATTCAGACCCTTTGCAATGAGACTCGAAATTGAGCTCAGGTCCATCCTGTTTCCATTGATCATCCTGGTTTCTACAACTTGGTAAATTCAATTGATTGGACATGATTTGGAAAGGCACACACCTGTCTATATAAAAGGTCCCACAGTTGACAGTGCATGTCAGAGCAAAAACCAAGCCGTGAGGTAAAAGGAATTGTCCATAGAGCTCTGAGACAGGATTGTGCCGAGGCACAGATCTGGGGAACGGTACCAAAAAATTTCTGAAGGTCCCCAAGAACACAGGGGCCTCCATAATTCTTAAATGGAAGAAGTTTGTAACCATGAAGACTCTTCCTAGAGCTGGCTGCCCGGCCAAACTGAGCAATCGGGGGAGAAGGGCCTTGGTCAGGAAGGTGACCAAGAACCGATGGTCACTCTGACAGAGCTCCAGAGTTCCTCTGTGGAGATGGGAGAACATTCCAGAAGGACATCCATTTCTGCAGCACTCCACAATCAAGCCTTTATGGTAGGGTGGCCAGACGGAAGCCACTCCTCAGTAAAAGGCACATGACAGCCCGCTTGGAGTTTGCCGAAAGGCACCTAAAGGACTCTCAGACCATGAGAAACAAGATTCTCTGGTCTGATGAATCCAAGATTGAACTATTTGTCCTGAATGCCAAGCGTCACGTCTGGCGGAAACCTTTTTTATTTTTTATTTCACCTTTATTTAACAAGGTAGACCAGCTGAGAAAGAGTTCTCATTTACAACTCTGACCTGGCCAAGATAAAGCAAAGCAGTGCGACAAAAACAACACAGTTACACATGGGATAAATAAACGTAGAAAAATCTGTATACAGTGTGTGCAAATGAAGTAAGGAGATAGGGCAATAAATAGGCCAATAGTGGTGAAGTAATTACAATTTAGCAATTAACACTGGAGTGATATGTGTGCAGATGAGGATGTGCAAGTAGAAATAATGTTGTGCAAAAGAGCAGAAAAATAAAACAAATATGGGGATGAGGTAGGTAGTTGGTTGGATGGGCTATTTACAGATGGGCTGTGTACAGCTGCAGCTATCGGTAAGCTGCTCTGACAGCTGACACTTAAAGTTAGTGAGGGAGATATAAGTGTCCAACTTCAGTGATTTTTGCAATTCGTTCCAGTCATTGGCAGCAGAGAATTGGAATGAAAGGAGGCCAAAGTAGGTGTTGGCTTTGGGGATGACCAGTGAAATATACCTGTTGGAGCGCATGCTATGGGTGGGTGTTGCTATGGTGACCAGTGAGCTGAGATAAGGCGGAGCTTTACCTAGCAAAGACTAATAGATGACCTGGAGCCAGTGGGTTTGGCGACGAATATGTAGCGAGGACCAGCCAACGAGAGCATACAGGTTACAGGGGTGGGTAGTATATGAGGCTTTGGTGACAAAATGGATGGCACTGTGATAGACTGCATCCAATTTGCTGAGTAGAGTGTTGGAGGCTACTTTGTAAATGACATCGCCCAAGTCAAGGATCGGTAGGATAGTCAGTTTTACGAGGGTATGTTTGGCAGCATGAGTGAAGGCGGCTTTGTTGCATAATAGGAAGCCGATTCTAGATTTAACTTTGGATTGGAGATGCTTAATGTGAGTCTGTAAGGAGAGTTTACAGTCTAGCCAGACACCTAGGTATTTATAGTTGTCCACATATTCTAAGTCAGAACCGTCCAGAGTAGTGATGCTAGTCGGGCAGACGGATGCGGAAGCGATTGGTTGAAGAGCATGCATTTAGTTTTACTTGCATTTAAGAGGAGTTGGAGGCCACGGAAGGAGTGTTGTATGGCGTTGAAGCTCGTTTGGAGGATTGTTAAAACAGTGTCCAGAGAAGAGCCAGATGTATACAGAATAGTGTCGTCTGCGTAGAGGTGGATCAAAGAATCACCCGCAGCAAGAGCGACATCACTGATATATACAGAGAAAAGAGTCGGCCCAAGAATTGAATCCTATGGCACCCCCATAGAGACTGCCAGAGGTCCGGACAACAGCCCTCTGATTTGACACTCTGAACTATATCTGAGTAGTAGTTAGTGAACCAGGCAAGGCAGTCATTAGAGAAACCAAGGCTCTTCAGTCTGCCAGTAAGAATACGGTGATTGACAGAGTCGAAAGCCTTGGCCAGATCGATGAAGACTGCTGCACAGTACTGTCTTTTATTGATGGCAGTTATGATATCGTTTAGGCACAACCTGGCACAATCCTTACGGTGAAGCATGGTGGTGGCAGCATCAGGGACTGGGAGACTAGTCATGATTGAGGGAAAAATGAATGGAGCAAAGTAGAGAGAGATCCTTGATGAAAACCTGCTCCAGAGCGTTCAGGACCTCAGACTGGGGCGAATGTTCACCTTCCAACAGGACATCAACCCTAAGCACACAGCCAAGACAACACAGGATTGCCTTTGGGACAAGTCTTTGAATGTCTTTGAGTGGCTCAGCCAGAGCCTGGACTTGAACCTGATCTAACATCTCTGGAGAGACCTGGAAATTTCTGTTCAGCGACGATCCTTATCCAACCTGACAGAGCTTGAGAGGATCTGCAGAGAAGAATGGGAGAAACTCCCCAAATACAGGTGTGCCAATTTTGTAGTGTCATACCCAAGAAGCCTCAAGGCTGTAATCGCTGCCAAAGGTGCGTCAACAAAGTACTGAGGAAAGGGTCTGAATACTTATGTAAATGTGATATTTCCGTTTTATAAATTTGTATTCAATTTGCAAACTTTTCTAAAAACCTGTTTTTGCTTTGTCATTATGGGGTATTGTGTGTAGGGGCTCTGCACACAATACTATTAAATCAATTTTAGAATAACGCTGTAACATAACAAAATGTGGAAATAGTCAAGGGGTCTGAATACTTTCCGAATGCACTGTATTGGCATTTACTGTATCACGTCACATGGTGAGGGAATTAAAACTCAACCCTGGGTTAACACTATCCACTGCAGTTCTGAGGTCTCCTGTCAACAGGTTTTATGTCCCATCTAGTGATAAAGTCGATGTTGGCAAACTTTAAGGGGAATCGGTTATTTTAAAATTAAATTCAAGTAAATTCAAGATATTTTGACTATGGTTGTAGAAAACCTATAGGCCTATTTGTTTATTGTAAGAGATGGCAGGTTGCCTACCAGTTAAGAGCATTGGACCAGTAAATGGCTTAAATGTATTTCATATGTTCAGTTATATTCAGATGAATGGTACCTTTCAGTGAAGCCACAGTTACACTAAACACTCCAGAAGTTTTTGCCATGCAAAGTCTGCAAATGACTTATACCACAAAGACCCAATGTTGATGTTTGTCCCTGGATTACAATTGCTGTATGTTTGAGTTAGTTTTTACATTTATTGTGAGTCATATCTCCCTAATGTGGAAAAATCTAAATTCCATAATTCTTTATTTTTTCTATTAATTTCACCTATCTAACACCTGGACCACAAAATGTGCGAACAGACAACCCCTGTGAATGAAATCTCCTCAACCAAATGCTGTTGTATGCTGTTTGAATTAATTTCCCCATTATTTTCCCATTTACTATGGTGTATCATATGTACTGATCCTATAGCCACTCTGCTGACACAAGAATGACTTTCTATGACAACAACCAGTTCCTCCCTGCAGGAAAGTAAAAGTAGAGTCCTATAGACTCTAATCAAAGGGATAGAGGTCGGCCATTGTCCTTTAATTGAGGCACTGTTGGTCAGTTAGTGGTGGTAGTTTATTTGGAGGCAAAGTGTGGTGCCTAACAACCCCAAACATTACTGACACAAAGGACCTTTACAATGACAGAGCAGTAGACAATGCATGCCTATGTCATTCATTACCAGTTAAAGCAAATAAAAGAGTCAAAAGAATAACACAGGGAATTTTATTTAACAATTTCCTTCACATAATTATTTGTAGAAAATTCTATCAATGATTAGATTAAATATTATTGAACATGAATGGCCATTTCTATTTGTTATTGGAATCATGTATGCTATATTCATAGTTTTAAAATGAATCATGTATGCTATATTCAGACAATTGAAGGAATCATGTATGCTACATTCAGAGTATTACATTTTAGTCATTTAGCAGACGCTCTAATCCAGAGCGATGCATACATTTCATACATTTTTTTCCCCATACTGGTCCCCCGTGGGAATCAAACCCACAACCCTGGCATAGCAAACACCATGCTCTACCAACTTTGCCACATGGGACCAGTACGGTATTAAAAGGAATCATGTATGCTATATTCAGAGTATTAAAAGGAATCATGTATGCTATATTCAGACTATTGAAGGAAGGAAAAGGAGGCTAAATGCTCAGGTACAGAAAATTCCTTTAATTTTGACTGACTGAAAAATATACTATTAAATCTTTTCTAAATGTATATTCATGAACTATATGAGTAGGAAATGCATCACATCTAAATGTATGTCATTTAACCTGAACAAATAACACTCCTCAAATACAAATGTTTATATCTCAGAAAAGCAAATTAACAGTTTCCAATGCCACGTTGTTGCTTTAGATATGGGTCATGTCATGTTTCCTGTGTATTTCTGTTTGGATAATAAATGCACATTTTGAGCCTCCATTTTCTTTGTACACCTGCCTCTGATTGGTTGTATTAGCTCACATATGCTCACATGACTGATCCCTGTACATGTAGAATAAAACATGGTTTTTGCAGGATCCCTTTAAAACTGTATGAATATAAATATGGAATAATGAATTAGCCAGAGGAATGAAAGAATAATCAAATTACAAAATTACATTGTGAGGAAACAGATAATTCTCAACTCTCTACTGTAACAATCAATGATTGGCATAATAGCCACAGTGTATTGTGGTTTCACAGATAAAATAACACTGTCATGTTTCTAATTACAGAATAGAGGAGAGGCCCTGGCCTTAAAGAACTAGGGACATTATCCCATTCTGCCTAGCCAGGGCAGTTTTATTTGTTTAGTTTTTAGTGCACTGATAAAATCAAAAGGATTTTTTGGCCATCCCAATAGGAGACCCCTTTTTGGTTCCATGTAAAACCGCCTGTAGAAAGGGTTCTACACAGAACCCAGAAGTGTTTTTCAAATGGTTCTCCTATGGGGACAGCCGAGGAACCCTTTTAGGTTCTAGATAGCAACTTTCTTTCTGGGTGTAGGAAAAGGCACACACTGCTCCTCATGTGAATACGTGCTTACAGAAAAGTGATTTCCTTCTCTGCAAAATGTCCCATGTTTACGACATGGTCAAACGGACTGGCATCTGTACAAACCTTTGTAGTCTTTATCAAAACTGCTATTTAAAAAAAACATATGCCACACAATGGACTCATTATGGATCAAAATGAAGTGCCTCGCACAGTAATTGTATATATATTTATTAACCTCAAGTCTACTAAACATGTTGAGTACACCTTCCTAATATTTAGTTGCACCCCCTATTTTGCCCTCAGAGCAGCCTCAATTCGTCAGGGCACGGACTCTACAAGTTGTCCAAAGCCTTCCACAGGGATGCTGGCCCATTTTGACTCTAATGCTTCCCACAGTTGTGTCAAGTTGGCTGGTGGACCATTCTTGATACACACAGGAAACTGTTGAGCATGAAAATCCCAGCAGGGTTGTAGTTCTTGACACAAACCGGTGCGCCTGGCATCTACTACCATACCCCGTTCAAAGGCACTTACATTTTTGTGTCTTGCTGTTACGTACGCCTCTTGACGGAGGGAACCCAACACCCTGCTACAACTCAACTTCCCGTGGAGTGAAAAAGGTATGTGATCGTAGGTGCGGAGGATAGGACAACAGAGGCAGAGAAAAATACAGTTTACAGGGAATTTATTCTTCCTGAACACGGTAAGGTGGGGAAAAGGGGCTGGACGGAACCAAAGCAAAGAAAGTAAAAGATAGAGTCCCCTCTCCTACCTTACCTGCATACCAACTAATTGCCTAATCTTTTAGCACCTCCTAGCACACTAACCAAAATACAGGGGGTGGTCCACCCAGGTCTTACCTAGTGTGCATAGACAGGGTGGTCCGCCCAGGTCTTACCTAGTGTGCATAGACAGTAAATACTACGGGTTATGTATGCCCGCAGGTCTCTTGCCTAAACACTCCCAAGGTGATTCCCCCTCCCCCGGAAAAAAATAAAACAGAATAATTATTAAATTAAAGTGAACAATTTCAATAATCAAAAACACTAAGTCCTATTGGCATACACATACCTCAGAAATAGCAGCTACAAAATACTTTCAACAAAACTTTCACTGACCAATAACTAACACAGAACATCAAAGAAGCTCTCTCCTCCTGACAAAGGAACACTGGCTTTTATCCAGCTGTAGAAAGTGTTGGTAATTGAAGACAGCTCTTTCCCCTGACGAGAGGGAGGGTTCAGAGCTCCAATCATCGATGGGGACGACCAATCAGCTGCTTGAGGAATCCAGAATTCCATTTCCTGAAATAGACACACACATACAAACCCACAACAACACAGGAACAGGGGAACGTAACACTTGCCAATTCACCCTCTGAATGGCACACATACACAATCCATGTCTCAATTGTCTCAAGGTGTAAAAATCCATCTTTAACCTCCCCTTTATTTACACTGTTTGAAGTGAATTTAACAAGTGATATCAAAAAGGGATAATAGCTTTCACCTGGATTCACCTAGTCAGTCTGTAATGGAAAGTGCCGGGGTTCATAATGTTTTGTAGGGTCAGTAATGTTCATAGTGCTACTGTACAGGCCATAGAGGTAAGGTGTGCAACTCAATGTCAGCTTCAGGGTAAATTGCACTGATGTCAATTGGTGGTCATATGCAAGAAAATCTGTCTATAATATGTCCAGACCAGGACATAGCTTTCCATCGAAATAAGGTCCATGGAAAAAATCCTGTTCCTTCCTATATGTTTTTATAGTCCAAGTTAATTTACCTAATACATTTTATTGCTCATGATTTTGAAAATTCTTACAATCCCAAATCTGATATTGTAAAGTTGTACTGAATACATTTCATTTCCTGTGCTGTTATTTCTATTTTCATGGGGGGTAATTATGTGTACTAGCTACTGTATCTATGGGACTGCTCTGAGTTCAGGGGTCACCTCCCTAACTCTATGGACTTGTTGGCCCAGGCAACTAATGAAAAGAACAAGCTCAGCCCAGAGGCTGCAAGGATGTGCAAGGAGGTGCAAGTGGGGTGCAGGGGAGAGACAAGAGGGGCTCGAGGAGTGTGAAGTGGGGGATGAGGGTGTGTTCAGGAAAGTATGAGAACTTGGAGGCGCAGTTTGTCATGCTAACCATGGTGGAGCTATTGAATGTGGACGCAGGAGCAGAAGGTTCACAGGACCCTGGCTTTTCTCATGCAAAGTCTGTCCGACGCACCGACCATCCCCCTTGGAAAATACATGGCTGTTTAAAATGGGCCCCATCTTAATGCAGTAGGCAGGGCAGAGCCCCACACATTGCTGAGGAGTCCGCCTCTGTCTATACTCTGTGTCCACGGCATGTCAACAGAGACACAGGGATATGTGGGGAAACAATGGTGCACCAACATTTCATAGTAGAGTAGAGTCTGGAGGGGAGAGTGACTGAAAGGAGAGAGGGAGAGAGACTGGAAGGGAAGGGACAGAGACCAGCAGGGAAAGGAGAGCGACTGGGAGGGAAGGGAGAGAGACGGTGAGGGAAGAGACAGAGACTGGCAGGGAAAGGAGAGAGACTGGGAGGGAAGGGAGAGAGACTGGGAGGGAAGGGAGAGAGACTGGGAGGGAAGGGAGAGAGACTGGGAGGGAAGGTAGAGAGACTGGGAGGGAAGGGAGAGAGACTGTGAGGGAAGGGAGAGAGACTGGGAGGGAAGGGAGAGAGACTGGGAGGGAAGGGAGAGAGACTGGGAGGGAAGGGAGAGAGACTGTGAGGGAAGGGAGAGAGACTGGGAGGGAAGGGAGAGGAGGGAAGTGAGGTCAGATGCAAAGCTACTCCATCAACAGCAAATGTACGAGTGGGAATGAATGCATTTCAACTCATTCTGTGTTGAACTTTTCATTCCCTAGCCATGCACCCCAACATCTTTTCTTACCGTTTTCTTCTTCCCCTCCTTTTTGAAAAGGCAGTGGCATAAAGTTAACCTCAACTCCTGCAGTAGCCTAAATGATCTGAACGTCATTCAATTGTTGCATTTTATTGTGATATGATAAAAGCGTTATTTTCTTTCCCAACATTGATTTATTTATCTCATGCACAATACTGAATTAAAAACGGGACGCAATCAGAAATATGGAGGGGAAAAACACTGGTGTTTTCCTCATTACACTGAGTGTTCAAAACCTTCAAAACCTCAATCCTAATATTGATTTGCACCCCTTTTGCCATCAGAACAGCCTCAATTCATCGGCCATAGACTCTACAAGTTGTTGAAAGCGTTCCATAGAGATGCCGGCCCGTTTTGACTCCAATGCTTCCCACAGTTGTGTCAGGTTGACCGGATGTTCTTTGGGTGGTGGACCATTGTTGATACACACCCAGCAGCGTTACAGATCTTGACACACTCAAACCAGTGCGCCTGGCACCTACTATCATACCCCGTTCAAAGGCACTTAAATATTTTGTCTTGCCAATTCACCCTCTGAATGGCACACATACACAATCCATGTCTCAATTGTCTCCAGGCTTAAAAATCCTTTAACCTGTCTCCTCCCCTTCATCTACACTGACTGGAGTGGATTTAACAAGTGACATCAATAAGGGATCACAGCTTTCATCTGGATTCACCTGGTCAGTCTATGTCATGGAAAGAACAGGTGTTCCTAATGTTTTGTACACTCAGTGTAGGTTTTCCATTGATGGAGTGTCATTGAAGTATACGGAGCAGCTACAGTCTCCTCTCTGTTTTCTGTTTTCTCTTCTCATTCGTAAGGCTCTGTGGAGCTGCAACTCATTTGCTCTTAGTCCAGTGGATGTCAGCATTAAACATATATAGTTACATGTTAAATGTCTTCAATGGGGAAAATGTCATTTATATTAAACATTCAAATTCAAAAACGACATTTATTTTCATTAGTATTCACACTCTTACTATGAAAATAGACATACTTCCACTAAGGGCTTCAAGTTTAAGTTGGAATTTGGAATAGGAGCCCTATTGAAGTGTGTGTGTGTGTGTGTGTGTGTGTGTGTGTGTGTGTGTGTGTGTGTGTGTGTGTGTGTGTGTGTGTGTGTGTGTGTGTGTGTGTGTGTGTGTGTGTGTGTGTGTGTGTGTGTGTGTGTGTGTGTGTGTGTGTGTGTTTGTGTTTGCGTATGTGTGCATGTGTGCACGTGTGCGTGACAGAGAGAGATGAGAGAAAAAGGGAGAGAAAGGGAGAGAGAGAGAAATAAAAATGTAGAGAGTGAGTGGGGGTATATAACTAGATTTATGTGTGCTTAGTTCTAGACCACTGAGGGAGTTTCCATTTGTGAGCGTGACCCCTCCCCTGCACTTGGAACAGCAGTATGGAGGCTGTATTTGATTGAGTGAAGCCCGGTGCAGCCTGAACACTCCCTCTAATGGAAGTATTGAGCCCAGCAGCTCCGTAATGCAGTGACCTCAGTGCTTTTACAACGCTGCCAGCCGATAAGTGGCAATATGCTGTATCTTATAGAATTAACAAGACTGAGGTAGGGAGAGTGGGCTGGGGCTGAGGTGGGGGAGGCGACATCTTATAGCACTTGAGAATATCGCCTGTATGAATGAAGGGATTTATCCCACATTCTTGACTGAGACTTTATTGTCTTGTGCATTTTGATGTGATATTTTTTCTCACTGTCCTTCTTGTTGTCTTAGAGGTTTTTCCTGGCTACTTTTACAAGGCTATTTATGTGCCCCATAATGTTTTTCGAGGCGTTTTTAATGCGGTGGAATGTATGAAAGCTACTGTAGTAGTGGCCGTTGCTTTTGAACCTGACAGTGGCTGGCTATCAAAGTGACTGCACAGGATTTTACCGAGCATGCCTTTGCAGTGCCACAGGGTTGTCTGTCTCCACTGATGGGCAGTTATATTCTACCCCTCTACTGAGCCTCTACGCTCTGGGTATAGGCTCAAAGTTAACAATACGCCGTTTCACATTGCTCCGTTTTGCATTGTATCCCTACACGTCTATACCTGGTAATGTAGCATGTGTCAAAATCCGACTGCATTTTCAAGGGAGCGCAGTGGACCCAATGCACCCTCATCCGGAAAGGCACCCACAGCCGTTGTATTACTCTGTGGGAAACTATATTAACCAGACATGTTTCCTCTGTCTTGACACATTCAAATCAGATGCATTTCCAAGCAGCTTTTATTCCTGCATACCTCCCAGTATAACCTTCTCACCTCTCCACACAGCCATGGGATATGAGGGGAGAGAGAACCGGGGTGCGGATGTGTGAACCGTCATTGTTTGCTGCCTGCGTTCCAGGGCTGGATAGCAAATTATTCATGCATGATTTGAATAAATGCAAATTCGTCGGTCTCCTTTCTGGCACAGTTACAGGTACCTATGGCAACCGCGCCTCCACCAAGCATCCCTGTCCCCGCCCCACTCTCACAATCCCAGGCCCCCTCCGTCCATTTTATTGCCTGGTTCTATTGTTTAGATTGTGGCGATACCAGGGTGGCTGCTCACTGTTGGGTGGCAAGGTATCCCAGAATTCAAGGTCAAGGGCAGAAGGAGGGAGGCAGGGAGGCAGAGAGGTAGGAATGCAGAGAGGCAGGGAGGGATAGAGACAGGGTCTTCTCTCCAGCCAAGCGGTCGGTCAGTCAGTCTGTCAGGCGGCAGCAGACACCCAGGCTTACACCCACGGGTGTATATCATTAACTGGAGGGGGGTGAGGTGGCGCCATCACTCCACATTGGCCACAGTATCATCTCAACCATACTTTGAGGATCACAGCACATGCGCAGTCCATTTAGTGGACAGACTGAGGCGATACCACTCCTCTCATCTTTTGAGACCCGTGGCCAAAGCATACTGAAGCAAATGCATTTGCTGAATAAAAGATTCCGAGATAACGCAGAAGGTGAAGGTATACTTTTTTTGGCTGGAATTTGCCTGGTAATTTAAGGGACTACTACAATTGTTGTTTTAAATGTAGTTTTTTGAATCTCTTTCTAAAATGAATTGAGATATCTGCAATGGTTATCTGTGCTTGTGAGGCAGGTATGCCCTTAAGTGCAGCGTCAGTTCAGTTCAGCTCTGACATTGTGACATCTCACAGGTTGACTTATAATTGCTAAGCTTTGGTAAAAAGCTAGAGGGAATAAAAACATTCATATCAAAGAAAGAACTCAAGGTTGAAAGTCTCTATGAAATGATGCATGACTCGGCTGAACTGCAGTTTTTCTGTGTAACTACAAAGACTGGAATGGGTTTGAGCCCAATTACGATGTTCTAAAAAAAAAAATACAATGTATCTTTTGAAGATGTTTAAGATATTTTCAGGATATTTATTCATCAACTGTGGTCCATTGCCATAGTGATATCAAGAGCTTAGGACTAGAAGGTTCTATCTGCAAAAAGATGATTCTCAGACAATTGGCTTTAAAGTACAGAACCCTCATCGTTTTGAAAGGTGTCAGCAATTTTCTTTGTCTTGTGTTCTTTTGAACTTATCAACATGAATTGGGGGTATTTAGAGTACTATAAAGGTAGAGAACATTGAACAGAAAAAGGCTGTGTCAATAACTAAATGTTGCCAAAAATGCTTTATAGAACCTTATAGTCCCAATCTCTCAATATGTAGAATAACTAAACAGTATATATGTTTTTACTGCACTGCAGTTTTGCATTGTAAGTTTACTTTTAATCCATCTATTTGCATAGTTCAAGACGTGGCATATGAGGGTGGGTGAGACACCCAATGGACTGGACCATACTTTTCTCATCAATCATTTTGAAATAAACTTTGACGTAAAAACTGGAAATCAAATGATCCTTCATCGTTAAGACAGTGGATGAATCAAATGCATTATTATTTAAATATAGAAAAAATGTGGGCTACAGAGAGAAACATAATAGCGTAATTTCAGGTCATATGGCATTGTGTTACAAGCACTGGAAAGTTCCAGGAGATGAAGGATGAGTGGGAGTGTGGTTGCGAGACATACGTGATGTGTATTGTTGGGGTAGGAACAGGTGGGTCTGAGCAGGTGTCATGTCACTGATGTTTGCTGAAATGTGTGCGAGTCTGTTTATTGTCTTTTGTTTATGTATGTTTTATTTTGTTAGAAAATGAAATTTTACAACAACAAAAAAGAAAAAAGATTTGCACTGCACACTGGTGGGTGTAGAAACGTGTATAAAGGTCTAATTTCAGTAATAACAATGATCCTACTCAAACCCTACAGTGAGCAATGTGAAGGTCAAATTCAGGGCAGGCAGGCAGGTTGTGATCAGAGGCTGAACTAACTAACTACTGCCATCTAGTGATACTTTACATCAACCTACTGCCTATGGCTCCAATGCCACAATCAAAGGTCAAGTCAACATACAAAGAACAATGGTACTTTCTAATGATTTTTTAATGAAAAACTATAATTACTTTAAGATTATTTTCCATTTGGACAGTCTTATTTCAGGTCAACGAATTATGACTTGACTTCCAGTCTACCAGATAATAACATTTCTCGGTGTTCTGCACATATGGTGAAACCGTTTCAGCCACAGCTTTCAGTTTGCTGAACACTTGGCTCTACCTTGTGGACAAATAGAGATATTGTTTCATGTTACGAAAATACGTTTATTTCATGTACAGTAGTGATTAAATCAAATCAAGTTTTATTAGTCAAATGTGCCGAAAACAACACCTTACAGTGAAATGCTTGCTTACAAGCCCCTAACCAACAATGCAAGATGAATAAGAATAAGAAATAAAAGGAACAAGTAACTAAAAAGCAGCAGTAAAATAACAATAGCGAGATTATATACAGGGGGGTACCGGTACAGAGTCAATGTGCGGGGGCACCGGTTAGTTGTAATTGAGGTAATATGTATATGTAGGTAGATGCATAGATAATAACAGAGAGTAGCAGTGGCGTAAAAGGGGGGGGGGGGGGGAAATGCAAATAGTCTGGGTATCCATTTGATTAGATGTTCAGGAGTCTTATGGCTTGGGGGTAGAAGCTAAGCCTCTTGGACCTAGACTTGGCACTCCGGTACCGCTTGCCGTGCGGTAGCAGAGAGAATATGACTAGGGTGGCTGGAGTCTTTGACCATTTTTAGGGCCTTCCTCTGACACCGCCTGGAATAGAGGTCCTGGATGGCAGGAAGCTTGGCCCCAGGGATGTACTGGGCCGTACGCACTACCCTCTGTAGTGCCTTGCGGTCGGAGTCCGAGCAGTTGCCATACCAGGCAGTGATGCAACCAGTCAGGATGCTCTCGAAGGTGCAGCTGTAGAACCTTTTGAGGATCTGAGGACCCATGCCAAATCTTTTTAGTTTCCTGAGGGGGAATAGGTTTTGTTGTGCCCTCTTCACAACCGTCTTGGTGTGCTTGGACCATGTTAGTTTGTTGGTGATGTGGACACCAAGGAACTTGAAGCTCTCAACCTGCTCCACTACAGCCCCGTCGATGAGAATGGGGGTGTGCTCTGTCCTCCTTTTCCGGTAGTCCACAATCATCTCCTTTGTCTTGATCATGTTGAGGGAAAGGTTGTTGTCCTGGCACCACACGGCCAAGTCTCTGACCTCCTCCCTATAGGCTGTCTCGTTGTTGTCGGTGATCAGGCCTACCACTGTTGTATCATCGGCAAACTTAATGATGGTGTTGGAATCGTGCCTGGCAGTGCAGTCATGAATGAACAGGGAGTACAGGAGGGGACTGAGCACGCACCCCTGAGGGACCCCTGTGTTGAGGATCAGTGTGCCGGATGTGTTGTTACCTACCCTTTCCACCTGGGGGGCGGCCCGTCAGGAAGTCCAGGATCCAGTTGCAGTGTTTAGTCCCAGGGTCCTTAGCTTATTGATTAGCTTTGAGGGCACTATGGTGTTGAACGCTGAGCTGTAGTCAATGAATAGCATTCTCACATAGGTGTTCCTTTTGTCCAGGTGGGAAAGGGCAGTGTGGAATGCAATAGAGATTGCATCATCTGTGGATCTGTTAGGGCAGTATGCAAATTGGAGTGGGTCTAGGGTTTCTGGGATAATGGTGTTGATGTGACACATGACCAGCCTTTCAAAGCACTTCATGGCTACAGACGTGAGCGCTACGGGTTGGTAGTAATTTAGGCAGGTTACCTTAGTGTTCTTGGGCACAGGGACTATGGTGGTCTGCTTGAAACATGTTGGTATTACAGAATCGGACAGGGAGAGGTTGAAAATGTCAGTGAAGACACTTGCCAGTTGGTCAGCGCATGCTCTCAGTACATGTCCTGATAATCTTCCCTTCGTAGTCTGTCCCTTTGTAGTCTGTAATGGTTTGCAAGCCCTGCCACATCCAACGAGTGTCGGAGCCAGTGTTGTCAAGGGCTACAACGAAACTGTACACTGTTGGGGGTACTCGTGGACCAGGGTTGGGAAACACTGCTATAAATGAATCATTCATAAAAAATATTGCAATTAGACGTCAAGTTCAGTAATTAATACAGGATGTGTTTTTAGCATAATTTGTGTTGATCAATTAATTGTTATTTCACATATACACTGATCTCAAGAAGTACGTTTTTTAGTATATTCAAGACATCAATATCAAATCAAACAAATCAAATTTTATTGGTCACATACACATATTTAGCAGATGTTATTGGTCACATACACATATTTAGCAGATTTTATTGGTCACATACACATATTTAGCAGATGTTATTGCGGGTGTAGCAACATTCTTGTGTAAAGTTTCAATAAACATAGAAACAGATTTATGACAAACTGGATTTCCTTCACAATAAGACTACAGATAATAGAAAGACTACCTTAATATTAGAAATATACTGATTATATATTTATTCCTTAGGCTACATGTAGCGGGCAAATATGGATGATGTCCATTAGATTCCAGTTAGACACTACAACTCTATATTTCTAGACACCGGATAGTGAAACTGTGCAGTCCTGCTGAAATGATTACTGACTGTGAAGGAGTAGCCTTCACTGTAAAATGAATGAATGTATTTATGGTGTGTTTATATATCTAGGATCCTAGCTAAATTGTCAATCCATTATCACATGCAAATCCAGTTAATTCATCTTTATTCATCAGCACAACCTTTAACTGTTTGTTTGAACGTTAGAATGAGTGACATGTCCCTTTATTGTCAGCTGACTGCTTGCGAGCCTTGCTAATATGCTGATTGCACACACCTGTGGCCTCCTGCCTGAAACGCTTCAGTTTGTTTAAATGGAGGATGGCATTCAGTGTGTGAGGGACTGCAGGCATGTTGTTAATAAAAATAAACTATTTATGATATCACCATCTCTTTCTCATCAACGTGAGAGGGCATTTGCCAGTTATCACACACTGACGGTCAGGTCCAATGGAGAGAAGAAAAAAAATATATACTAATGCAAATGCTCAGAAACAAAATTTAACAATTAAAAAAAACTTTTTTTAAAAAGAGGGGTAAAAATGATCACTAGTTTTCAAAACTCGCCTTGCGAGGAGAACGTCACAGGGCCTTTTTCTAAAATGTTTTATGAGTTGGAGAACACATTGGGAGGGATCTCAGACTATTCCTCCATACAGAATCCTTCCAGATCCTTGATATCCTTCGTCTGCCCTCTTCAATTTAAACCAGTCCGGAGACTGAGATGGCCATTGCAAAATGTTGATTTTTGTGGTCAATTACTTTGTGGATTTTGATGTGTGCTTGGTGTTATCGTCTTACTGGAAGATCCAGCAAGATCAGCATTCTTGAAGAGGCAAGCAGGTTTTTGGCTAAAATGTCCTTGTACTGGGTAAAGTTCATGCTGCCGTTGACCTTAACAAGAGCCCCAGAACCAGTGGAACCAAATTAGTCCAATAACATCAAAGATCCACCACCATATGGAACAGTGTTTTTTCCCTCTTCATATGCATCATTCTGTGGAAGCCTAGAGCTTTATTTTCGTGTCATCTGACCATAGCAAAGATTCCAAACCAACTGCCAATGCCGTTTAGCAATCTCCATTTGTTAGATGACATGACAATTGAGCTCTTTGGCCACGCACACCAGTTAATTGACCACAAAAATCCACATTTTCCAATGGCCATCAGTCTCCGGACTTGAACCACATGAAAAGCCTGTGGTTTTAATTGAATAGGGTAGCCCATAAGCGCAGATGAAGGATATCAAGGATCTGTAAAGATTCTGGAAATATTCTCCAAGATCCCTCCCAATGTGTTCTCCAATCTCATAAAACATTTTAGAAAAAGGCTCAGTGTCGTTATCCTCGCAAGGAGAGGTATTGAAAACAAGTGTGGCAATAATTTTGACCTATATTTTTTGGAGAACAAATATTTACTTGATAAACAAAATCTCTTTCTCTGAGCAATTGTATTAGTATAAAATATAATTTTATAATTTTTGAGCATATAATATAGCTCAGTACTTGTATTTATTTTATACAGTATTTTTTGCTCATCTTTATCAAGGGTGCCAATAATTTTCCTGACAGTACATTCCATCTTACATTTTAACTGTAAAAAAACAGCAACAAGCTCTTTGGAACAAATCTACATTCCCAACTACCAGCAATCAAGAAACTATCAACAATCAGATTATATTTTCTGGCAGCAAGGCCCACTAGGTGACTCTTCCATGAAACGTTGATGCTAAATGCAAAAGTGAGCAGAGCAGCGGATTACAGCTGCAACAAGCCCTGAAATAATCAAGAAAAAAAGCAGCAATGCATGGTTGAAAATATAAGTCAATCTAAAGTTTAAATCAACGGAAAACGTTGTGAGCATAGTTGATAAAATTCCATACTAAAATGAACCGATCGTAAAGTTCTTCGCCTCTGAATATCTCCAGCCCCATTAAGTGCCCTTACCAGAGATAATACCACAATCTCAAACAAATATCAGGACTGGAAATGTAAAATCATTCACATTCTCATACCTCTCATATTGCAAACTCATGCACACATCTACCCTGTTTGAGGACACTTATTTTAGCCTTAGTACAGACACCCCATCCATCAACAGCAAGAGTGGGGGGGTCTGGCTGTGCGTGCTTAATGTGTGTCAGAGGATGTGCGCTTAAATAAACTGACAGCTTCTGCCTCCACCTGTCTGTCCAGTATCCACCCTCCCCTTTCAATCCCTATCTGACTTGTAGAGGACCCATCTTGTGTCTGTGACCGACGGACGACAACTCTAGTCCCAACAGTGAACCTTTCCTCTGGCTCCCTCTGTTGGCTCAGTGTGTGAAGTATCCCAACTGGTGCATCTTGTGCAGGAAGTTGTGCATGAGGTCAAAGGTGGTGAAGCTGACCCCCACAGCGATAGGCCCTTTGATCCAGTTCATACTGAGGCCCTTGTAGAGTCCACGCACCACACCCTCCTGCACCACGATTGCTTTCATGGTGTTCAGGACGCTGCCGTACTGTTGACCCGTCACCCCTGCCGTCTGCATGCGTCGGCGAACCACGTCCAGCGGGTAAGAGGCCGACTGGCCGATCAGGCCAGCACACGCGCCAAATGCCAGACGCTCGTAGGAGTACGGCTGGGACCGCCTGGTCCTCTCTGGAGAAAGGAATGGGATAAGGAGAGAAAGAGAGATCAAATTAAGCCCTTAATCAAAAAGCTAATCATTAAATTAAGACAATCCAAAAAGAAAAAGGAGGCTGTACCTGCATGCAGTTTCTTGAGGGTCTCATATGTGAAGAAGGTGATTCCTGAGTATGGGATCACTCCCAGGATGGTCGGGCAGAAGCCTCTGTACAGGGTCTTAATGCCCTCCTCCTGTGTAATGCGCACAAACACGTGCATAATGTTGCTGTACCTGTAGGGAAGAAAGATTAGAGTAGGATATTAACCTATATGGATATTAGATAAGGATAAAAACATTACCTATATTACCCTATATACCTGTTAAACTTTGAATAAGTGGGCAAAGGGGGAACCACGTGCAGGCAGTGCTCGAAATTAAAAAAATTCATTGGTAGCACTGGTGCACCCAACTTAAAGTTAGGAGCACCACATAAAATTTTTTGATTGAGATACAGCCTATATTGGGCCTATATGAATTCTAGTTACCTTTTTTGTTTTTACTTTTACACAGGGGAGCCCAATTGAGACCAGGGTCTCATTCACAATAGTGCCCTGAGTACAAACATTTTCACAATCAAGAAAATGAACATTACAAATAAAACAAAAAGGGTACAAAAAAAAACTACAAGGTACAATACTACACTGTCAACAAATAAACCATTACAATCAATCGAAACAACTGCAATCCTCAATGAATTCCTTTAACACCAGAGTCCTAAACTGCCCTAGCGGCAAAAGGGACTGAAGATACAAGGAATTTTGCAGGTTATTCGAACAATGAAGGGCACTAAAACTAAAGGAGGATTGACTTAAATTGGTCAAGTGGGTTTGGTAGCTCATTCTTTAGCAATGAAGTTAGGTAAGTTGGAAGCTTGTGTAGTAGGGCTTTGGAAACAGAAAGGGAGTAATGAATTGATCTGCAGCACTTTAATGGGGACGAGCCAACCTTTTGTTACAGGCTGCAGTGGTGAGTATCAAAACTGTCACCAGTGATAAAACTAATGGTGCTATGGTAGACAGCATCCAAAGGTTTAAGAGTAGTGGCTGTTGCAATCTGGTAAACGGTGTCACCATAATCAGGAACTGACTGTACAATCTGCTTCCTGCTATTTAGGGAGAGGCAAGATCTATTTAAAAAAAAATAAGCCCCCTTTAAATCTTAGCTTTTTAACTAGCTCATCTGTATGTTTTAAAACATTGTGACCTGTCCTCCACAACCACCCGACCTCAACGCAATTGAGATGGTGTGGGATGAGTTGGACCGCAAAGTGAAGGAAAAGCAGCCAACAAGTGCTCAGCATTTGTGGGAACTCCTTCAAGACTGTTGGAAAAGCATTCCAGGTGAAGTTGGTTGAGAGAATGCCAAGAGTGTGCAAAGCTGTCAAAGGCAAAGGGTGGCTACTTCGAAGAATCTAAAATATATTTTGATTTGTTTAACACTTTTTTTGGTTACTACATGTTATATCAATGTTTATGTCTTCACTATTATTCTACAATGTAAAGAAAACCCCTTCAATGATTAGGTGTGTCCAAACTTTTGAAAGGTACTGTATATACACACACAGTATTTATACTCCGGACTCTGACAATGCGCGTCCTAATATTGCTATATTTCTTATTCTTTTACTTTTCAGATGTGTGTATGGTTGTGTATTGTTAGATATTACTGCACTGCTGGAGCTAGGAACACAAGCATTTCAGCCACAATAACATCTGCTAAATATGTGTATGTGAACAATAAAATTAGATTTGAAGTGAATCAGGCCCTATGTTTTATTTTTATTAGTACATCATGGATGTACATCATCATTAGTACATCATAGATGTACAGTTGATGTCGGAAGTTTACATAGGTTGGAGTCATTAAAACTAGTTTTTCAACCACTCCACAAATTTCATGTTAACAAACTATAGTTTTGGCAAGTCAGTTAGGACATGTACTTTGTACATGACAACTCATTTTTCCAACAACTGTTTACAGACAGATTATTTCACTTATAATTCACTGTATCACAATTCCAGTGGGTCAGAAGTTTACATACACTAGGTTGACTGTGCCTTTAAACAGCTTGGAACATTCCAGAAAATTATGTCATGGCTTTAGAAGCTTCTGATAGGCTAATTGACATCATGTGAGTCAATTGGAGGTGTACCTGTGGATGTATTTCAAGGCTTACCTTCAAACTCAGTGCCTCTTTGCTTGACATCATGGGGGAAAAAAATAATCAGCCAAGACCTCAGAAAATAATTGTAGACCTCCACAAGTCTGGTTCATCCAATTTCCAAAAGCCTGAAGGTACCACATTCATCTGTACAAACAATAGTACGCAAGTATAAACACCATGGGACCACGCAGCCATCATACCGCTCAGGAAGGAGATGCGTTCTGTCTCCTAGAGATGAATGTACTTTTGTGCGAAAACTGCAAATCAATCCCAGAACAACAGCAAAGGACCTTGTGAAGATGCTGGAGGAAACAGGTACAAAAGTATCTATATCCACAGTAAAACGAGTCCTATATCGATACCTGAAAGGCCGCTCAGCAACGAAGAAGCCACTGCTCCAAAACCGCCATAAAAAAGCCAGACTACGGTATGCAACTGCACATGGGGACAAAGCTCGTACTTTTTGGAGAAATGTCCTCTGGTCTGATGAAACAAAAATAGAACTGTTTGGCCATAATGACCATTGCTATGTTTAGAGGAAAAAGGGGGAGGCTTGCAAGCCGAAGAACACCAACCCCCTACCGTGAAGCACGGGGGTGGGCAGCATCATGTTGTGGGGGTGCTTTGCTGCAGGAGGGACTGGTGCACTTCACAAAATAGATGGCTCCATGAGGAAGGATATGTGGATATATTGAAGCAAAATCTCAAGACATCAGTCAGGAAGTTAAACCTTGGTCGCAAATGGGTCTTCCAAATGGACAATGACCCCAAGCATACTTCCAAAATTGTGGCAAAATAGCTTAAAAACAACAAAGTCAAGGTATCGGAGTGGCCATCACAAAGCCCTGAGCTCAATCCTATAGAACATTTGTGGGCACAACTGAAAAAGTGTGTGCGAGCAAAGTCTACAAACCTGACTCAGTTACACCAGCTCTGTCAGGAGGAATGGGCCAAAATTCACCCAACTTGTGGGGAGCTTGTGGAAGGCTACCCGAAATGTTTGACCCAAGTTAAACAATTTAAAGGCAATGCTACCAAATACTAATTGAGTGTATGTAAACTTCTGACCCACTGGGAATGTGATGAAAGAAATAAAAGCTGAAATAAATATTTCTCTCTACTATTACTGACATTTCACATTCTTGAAATAAAGTGGTGATCCTAACTGACCTAAAACAGGACATTTTTTGCTAGGATTAAATGTCAGAAATTGTGAAAGTGAGTTTAAAATGTATTTGGCTAAGGAGTAATGTAAACTTCTGAATTCAACTGTACATCATTAGTACATCATAGACATCAAAGGGTTGAAATAAAAATAAAGTATATGAGTCTGTTAATGCATCATTCTCTACAATCTGTTTTGAGGTTATTGGATTTTCAGAGATTATCCTTTCAAACAGGTGGCCAGTTGAGGCAAAATGCTTATTAAAAGCATCACACATTTCTATTTAGTCTAGATTGGGTGCAGAGGCTGTCAAAACCTGCTGGGGAAAGGAGGGGGTGGAGTTTTGTTTCAAAGATTTGACCACTTTCCAGAAATTGGCTAGATTACCACCACTCTCAGATACACAATTCAAGAAGCATGTTGATTTTTTTTTTAAACAGGGATAGACATCTATTTCTCAAATGTCTGAAGGACTGCCAATCAGAAGCAGAATCAGTTCATCTGGCCTTAACCCAAGCTAAATTTTTTTCCTGTAAACCATGGATTGCATCGGTCTTTAAACCTTCGTTTTTGTAAGGCACATGTTAATCTGCAAGAGAGTTAAACAGGGAAATAAAACAATTGTTGTGCCTTTAACTAATATGGAACACCGTTAAACACATTCGTTTATTATAAAAGCTAAAATAAATACCTGTCATTGAAATGACAAAGTCATTTGTGGAATTGTAGGTTTCTACATTGTGTATAAATCACTATTTTCTATTGAGAGTCATTACATTGAAAATTGTACACAGTCTCTTAAAAATGTAAGGTTTGTATTGACGATCATTGATCTCCTGAAGAATCTATCCATTGTCCCTTCTTTCTATGGCCCCAAATGTTTGGACAAAGACAGTACAGTATGAAGATAGGCAGAAACTGCTTCTTCAATATAAAACCCAGATTACACTTGTAGGCAATGTCATGGCGAAGTTGGCTAGCTAATCTCATGGGTAGAAACACGTCATCGGGTCTAACTTTCGTATCGCGCCAAACTGTTCATGTGCAGGCCGTCAAATCAAAGGCACTCCTCAATATAAAGTCATTTCTTGACGAAAATCACTTTCACAAGGTTGGAGTAATAACATGTTTAACTACTTAAGACATTCGCTAGAATCTAGGTTGTGTCTTTAGATTGAGAAAATGCACAACTATGGATGAATTTTTCACTTCTCTCATTGACTTCTCAAAGCCCAAACCCTGGCCTAGTCTGCTTGGTCTGTTACGCAAGTGTTCCCGGAAGTTTCACGATGTTGCGCCTTTGGGTTTAGAAACTCTGTGGTTTTGAGTAGTTTTAGAATGGCCCACGAAATGGTTTATGAATGTAAAATGTGGTCAATGCGATCCGCTATAGAAATATAAAAATGCTGAGGCGGTAATAGTCAGATCTTGGTTGGGTTAGAAGGAAGCTAGCTGTTTTCGCTGTAGTAATGGTGCAACCATGACGCTAACACATCTGCACTCGCTTGTTTCTTTAAGGCACTCGGAAACAACAATTATGGGAGATTTTGTTCATAGTCACACAGTGCTCCCAAAATAAAACTCCTGGTCTCACAGCAAAATATTTGGTCACATTTTTTGTCACACTTTAGAGTCCTGTGTATTTATACATTCAAAGATTGACATTTATGAGTGTTGTTGGAGAGCCCTACATTTGTCTGGGTGTCACTGCCATCCTGGCCCGCACCATGTCCAGGGGGTAGGTGAGCATGGCAGCTGTGGTGCCAGCCAACGACCCTGCCAGGAAACGTGGAAAAGGAGTAAGGGCTCTGAAACAGACAGATCAAATTACATCAGAGTGCAGCTATGGTTTCGACAATGGATATCATTGAATTATTATGATTTTTTTTCACACTAGAGAAAATGGTTTGTTCTGTTCAAGAAAGATCACTGAAGGGTTGCCTTGGAGGCTGATGATAACCACCAGAGTTCAGAATGGTGCTACATTAACAAATCAAATTGTATTAGTCACATGCGCCGAATACAACAGGTGTAGACCTTACAGTGAAATGCTTACTTACAAGCCCCTAACCAACAATGCAGTTTAAAAATTAAGAAATAAAAGGAACAAGTAATTAAGGAGAGCAGCAGTAAAATAACAATAGCGAGACTATATACAGGGGTACCGGTACAGAGTCAATGTGCGGGGGCACCGGTTAGTCGAGGTAATATGAACATATAGGAAGAGTTATTAAAGTGACTATGCATAGACAATAACAGAGAGTAGCAGCGGCGTAAAAGAGGGGTTGGGGGGGGGGCAGTGCAAATAGTCTGGGTAGCCATTTTGATTAGATGTTCAAGAGTCTTATGGCTTGGGGGTAGAGGCTGTTTAGAAACCTCTTGGACCTAGACTTGGCACTCCGGTACCGCTTGCCGTGCGGTAGCAGAGATAACAGTCTATGACTAGGGTAGCTGGAGTTGCTGGCGTTCCTCTGACACCGCCTGGTATAGAGGTCCTGGATGGCAGGACGCTTGGCCCCAGTGATGTACTGGGCTGTACGCACTACCCTCTGTAGTGCTTTGCAGTCTGAGGCCGAGCAGTTGTCATACCAGGCAGTGATGCAGCCAGTCAAGATGCTCTCGATGGTGCAGCTCTAGAACCTTTTGAGGATCTGAGGACCCATGCCAAACCTTTTCAGTCTCCTAAGGGGGAATAGGTTTGTCGTGCCCTCTTCACAACCGTCTTCGGTGTGCTTGGACCATGTTAGTTTGTTGGTGATGTGGACACCAAGGAACTTGAAGCTCTCAACCTGCTCAACTACAGCCCCGTCAATGAGAATGGGGGTGTGCTCTGTCCTCCTTTTCCTGTAGTTGAGGAAAGAGGTTGTTGTCCTGGCACCACACGGCCAGGTCTCTGACCTCCTCCCTATAGGCTGTCTCGTTGTTATCGGTGATCAGGCCTACCACTGTTGTATCATCGGCAAACTTAATGATGGTGTTGGAATCGTGCCTGGCAGTGCAGTCATGAGTGAACAGGGAGTACAGGAGGGGACTGAGCACGCACCCGAGGGACCCCTGTGTTGAGGATCTGTGTGCCGGATGTGTTGTTACCTACCCTTTCCACCTGGGGGCGTTCCGTCAGGAAGTCCAGGATCCAGTTGCAGAGGAAGGTGTTTAGTCCCAGGGTCCTTAGCTTATTGATGAGCTTTGAGGGCACTATGGTGTTGAACGCTGAGCTGTAGTCAATGAATAGCATTCTCACATAGGTGTTCCTTTTGTCCAGGTAGGAAAGGGCAGTGTGGAATACAATAGAGAGGGAGAGGTTGAAAATGTCAGTGAAGACACTTGCCAGTTGGTCAGCGCATGCCCGCAGTACTCGTCCTGGTAATTAATCTGGCCCTGCGGCCTTGTAAATGTTGACCTGTTTAAAGGTCTTACTCACATCGGCTGCGGAGAGCGTTATCACACAGTCGTCCAGAACAGTTGGTGCTCTCATGCATGTTTCAGTGTTATTTGCCTCGAAGCAAGCATAGAAGTAGTTTAGCTCGTCTGGTAGGCTCATGTCACTGGGCAACTCTCGGCTGTGCTTCCCTTTGTAGTCTGTAATGGTTTGCAAGCCCTGCCACATCCAAGGACCGCCAAAGCCGGTGTAGTACAATTCGGTCTTAGTCCTGTATTGATGCTTTGCCTGTTTGATGGTTCGTCGGAGGGCATAGTGGGATTTCTTATACGTTTCCGGGTTAGAGTCACAGCTCTAGCCTTTAGCTCAGTGTGGATGTTGCCTCTAATCCATGGCTTCTGGTTGGGGTATATACGTACAGTCACTGTGGGTGCGACGTCCTCGATGCACTTATTGATGAAGCCAGTGACTGATGTGGTATACTCCTCAATGCCCTCGGAAGAATCCCAGAACATATTCCAGTCTGTGCTAGCAAAACAGTCCTGTAGCTTAGCATTGGCTTCATCCGACCACTTTTTTTTTTGACCGAGTCACTGGTGCTTCCTGATTTAATTTTTGCTTGTAAGCAGGAATCAGGAGGATAGAATTATGGTCAGATTTGCCAAATGGAGTGTGAGGGAGAGCTTTGTACACGTCTCTGTGTGTGGAGTAAAGGTGGTCTAGAGTTGTTTTCCCTCTGGTTGCACATTTAACATGCTGATAGAAATTTGGTAAGACGGATTTAAATTTCCCTCCCAGAGCGCCACCTCTGGATGAGCGTTTTCCTGTTTGGTTATGGCGGAATAGAGCTCATTGAGTGTGGTCTTAGTGCCAGCATTGGTCTGTGATGGTATGTAAACAGCTAAGAAAAATACAGATAAACTCTCTAGGTAGATAGTGTGGTCTACAGCTTATCATGAGATACTCTACCTCAGGCGAGCAAAAATTCAAGACCTCCTTAGATATCGTGCACCAGCTGTTGTTTACAAATATACGTAGTCTGCCCCCCCTTGTACCAGACGCCGCTGTTCTATCCTGCCATACAGTGTATAACCAGACAGCTGTATGTTGATAATGTCGTCGTTCAGCCACGACTCCGTGAAGCATAAGATATTAAAGTTGAATGTCCCGTCGGTAGTTTAATCTTCCTCGTAGGTCATCAATTTTATTTTTCAATGATTGCATGTTAGCTAGAAGAATGGAAGGCAGTGGGGGTTTATTCGATTGCCTACGAATTCTCAGAAGGCAGCCCGACCTCCGTCCTCTTGTTCTCCGTCTTCTCGCAAATGACGGGGATTTGGGCCTGTTCCCGGGAAAGCAGTAGGTCCTTCACGTCGGGCTCGTTAAAGGAAAAAAAAGCTTCTGCCAGTTCGTGGTGGGTAATCGCTGTTCTGATGTCCAGAAGTTATTTGCAGTCATAAGAGACGGTAGCAGCAACATTATGTACAGAATAAGTAAAAAAATAAGTTACAAACAACGCCATTTTTTTTCACAAAAAAACACATTCGGTTAGGAGCATGTAAAACGTGAGCCATCTTCTCCGGTGCCATGATACATATGTGTATTCTCAATTATTTTCACTGAGGGGTACTTTACTCACTTTCCCTGGAAGCCATAGTATCCCCCCAGGATTCTCTTGTACTGGTCGTGGGAGCAGAACTGGATGGCAGCGTAGGGGATGACCCGCACCATGGTGGCAGAGTTGCCCCTCCACAGACTGAGGAAGCCATCTTTCATGTATGTACAGTAGAGGAGTCTGAAGGCTTCCTGGGGGGGGGGGGGGGGGGGCACAGCAACAACAACCTTAACACTAACTCAACAAGACATCCGTGGTCCTGAACCCATTCTTCGAGGGTGTCTCATTGAGAGTGGAATATGCAAAAAAAAAAACTTTTCCAAATCACACATGCATATTAATACCCACTTGTACGTGTGTGAAATAGGAGAAATATAAGCACCTACCAAATTATTTTTACTATTATTAGGGGTCCAAGCCCTGAAAGGGATGGAACCCTATTATAATTGCTAGGATTAATATTACATTTATTTATTTTTTTCCTATTTTTGGAGAGCTATAGCTCTTAAATGGTAACTACAAACTTGGTGGGATGGTGTAAATTGGTGGCCGAATAGTGGCGCTACAAACAACATTTGACTTCAAAAGGTTTTACAATTTTCAACAGCATCTCCTCAGAGACCACTAAACCGATTTCTCCAAAACTTGGTGTAAAACATCTAGAGACCAAGATTTGTAAATGTATTATAAATGAAGTTGATATCTTAAACGTCATGGCCGCTGTGAGCCAATGAAGTTGAGTGCGGTTGGGCCTGACAATTTAAGTCGCTCTTGGAGGGAATGGACTAAGGATGTTAATGGTTAACCATTAAATTGGTTAGCCGCCGAAAATATATATTTGACCATGCTTATCGGTCTATAGGTTAATTTGCATAATTGTGTGGAATTACATTTTCGTTAGTCGTCATGTGTCTTATCACACGCGCAACAGCATACTCAGCCTAGTTTGAGGCGCGGAATGGCCTATCACCTGTCAGAGCAGCTCCTCAAAAAGCTGGTACTGGAGTGAAACATGCTTTTATAAGCCCAGTCATTGCACAAAAGATTATAATTCTAAAGGCAATTGCGTGTTAAAAACTTTTTTGATGGCCACGATTAAAAAAGCGACTATTTTTATTTCTCAATCTCAACTTCTAATTAAAGCGCAACTCCCATTCGCCATTCGTGTGCATAGGCTATAGTCAACGGTAAGCAGAGTCACCCACCACTTTACAATGTGACCTTAAGACAGTATAATTATTTGAAACCTGAACGTTTTACTTTACCTCAAATAATGAGGAATGTCTTACCTTGCTTCAAAGTAGCCTAGCCAAAATCCAACCATAGAAATGTGAAGATAATTATTTTATAAAAGACTTCCTCATGCCATTAACCAGAATTTCTCTCCTGTTCTATTGAGTTTCATATAAACTTCATTTCATTGTCCAGAAGCCAGAGGCACAATCCTAGTCTTATTAGCAACCCATCCTAGTTGCAGCTATCAGATTCCCCCTCTTTCTACAAGTTGCTGAGATTTTTACCTCTGTCACATTAGGTGAGCTGTTTAGAACAGTGGTTTCAGCTCCACTGGCATTAGGTGTGCTATTTAAAACAGTGTTTTCAGCTCCGCTCGCATTAGGTTTAAAACTGTTTTCCCACAAATTGCATTTTAGCAAATGATGTTTTATTAGCTGCTTCATTACAGCAGCTGCATGTTCCATAATAGGCTATTGCCTTTTGACTAAGACGATAGGCTTATTGTTGCATGTTTTCATTAATGAAAAATGTCGGTTCCTTGTATGCATGCATAGTATTTTTTGTTGGTCACGCTATTTTACTGTTTGGAATTGTTTTTACCATTTTTTGACTGATTAATGAGGGTCGGTTAGTCAGCAGGAAAATTGACAGAAATGTGCCTCCCTAATCAAGACGCACAACAAGACTAGACTTTCTGAGACCCTGACCAAGGACCAGTGTATCGAGACCATGACTAGACCAAGACCAGTTTAAATGGGGAAAAACAAGATCAGTAGAGTAAACTTGAGTAGAGTACAATACATTAGACTGGTAATGTTTGGGCCAAATAGGCATCTGTGTTTGGGCTCTTGGAGGGTTGGACATCCCTGCTGGCTAAGCATCTCAATAATCTATACTATTTCCTGAAGTGTGCACTGGTCCACTATTCACATATTGGTCCTCTGTAGCTGAGTTGGTCGAGCATGGCTCTTGCAACGCCAGGATAGTGGATTCAATTCTCGCGACCACTCAAATGTAAAGAAAGTATGCACGCATGACTAAGTTGCTTTGGATAAAAGCAACCTGCTAAATGGCATATATTACATGTTATAAGATTTGTGTAAGTGCAAGAAATGGAGTCAAGACTGGAACCTACAATACATGCATGCTCTTCCATAGTGTTCAAACCTGACTTTTGCCAGGAGGTGAGCATGGCTCAGAGGGTTGTAATACATGCCACCCCATAGCGGCCCAGGTTCAAATCTCACCAATGCGACTTTCAGATAGACATCCCTAGACAGTGAGGAATTGTTGGTGTTGTGCCTGAACCAAATTTGATTATGTAAAATAAGGGCATAATATTTGAGAAAGAGAAAAGGGCTAACACAGGTAATTGCTGCTTGCAGCTAGATTTATTATTATTAACTCAACAAGACAGTCAACACCTTGGGGAGAATCCTAACTTCAAATTGTCACTTAGTCTCCCATTGACGTCAATGGGAGACTATGTGAAAATATGATTTAAGTGGAAGTTAGGATTCACCATTATGGCAGCATGGAGAGAATTTGTGACTGTTCAGCGTTGTAATATTTAATATACAGAACATTACCTTTGAAATAGCAATGTTTTGAGCTTCAGCTTCAGCTTCAGACAGACAGATTAAAAAGTGACACACACCCAAGTGGCCAAATAACATTCCCATCTAGGAGATAACACCATTAAATCCTGCTCTGCCAGCCTCTGCCAATTGGGAAGACATACAGTACATCAAGTACATCTTTATTATTTTAATGTGAGTTATATAATAAACTCACCTTAGCAGAGAATCTTTGTGAAGACACTAAAGTAGGAGAAGAAGGAAAATAAGTATTAAGGCAAAGATACTAACAATTAAATTAGTATATATTTACAAAAGGAACCCCTACTTTATATTCTGAGTGCATGTTCTTCCAGGGAAATGGCCTTACCTTGGAAGATGATCTTGGTTCTGTCCAGAGGAGCTATGACTGTTTTGGCCACAGCTCCTGCCAATGCTCCACATAGCAGGGAGTCCCACACTGTCCATCTCTGCACACACAAAGAAACACTCAGTGTTCCACTTCACACAGGACACAAAAGACAAAGTCACTTTGAAATTATATCAGTCATAAACATACTCCATAACTCACGACTAGCATCACTACTCTGAAAGGTTCTGACTTAGAATATGTGGACAACTACAAATACCTAGGTGTCTGGTTAGACTGTAAACTCTCCTTCCAGACTCACATTAAGCATCTCCAATCCAAAATTAAATCTAGAATCGGCTTCCTATTTCGTAACAAAGCATCCTTCACTCATGCTGCCAAACATACCCTCATAAAACTGACTATCCTACCAATCCTTGACTTCGGCGATGTCATTTACAAAATAGCCTCCAACACTCTACTCAGCAAACTGGATGTAGTCTTTCACAGTGCCATCCGTTTTGTCACCAAAGCCCCATATACCACCCACCACTGCGACCTGTATGCTCTCGTTGACTGACCCTCGCTTCATATTTGTCGCCAAACCCCACTGGCTCCAGGTCATCTATAATCTTTGCTAGGTAAAGCCCCGCCTTATCTCAGCTCACTGGTCACCATAGCAACACCCACCCGTAGCACATGCTCCAGCAGGTATATTTCACTGGTCATCCCCAAAGCCAACACTTCCTTTGGCTGCCTTTCCTTCCAGTTCTCTGCTGCCAATGACTGGAACGAATTGCAAAAATCACTGAAGCTGGAGACTTATATCTCCCTCTCTAACTTTAAGCATCAGCTGTCAGAGCAGCTTACTGATCACTGTATCTGTACACAGCCAATCTGTAAATAGCTCATCCCCATATTGTTATTTATCTTCTTGCTCTTTTGCACCCCAGTATCTCTACTTGCACATCATCATCTGCACATCTATCATTCCAGTGTTAATTGCTAAATTGTAATTATTTCGCCTCTATGGCCTATTTACTGCCTTACCTCACTACTCTTCTACATTTGCACACACTGTATATAGATTTTTTTCTACTGTGTTATTGACTGTACGTTTGTTTATGTGTAACTCTGTGTTGTTGTTTTTGTAGCACTGCTTTGCATTATCTTGGACAGGTCGCAATTGTAAATGACAACTCGTTCTCAACTGGTCTACCTGGTTAAATAAAGGTGAAATAAAATAAATAAACACTACAGCTGTAATGGAGACTATAACATGTCATGATCACTGGCTGCAGATACAGACTAAAGCAGGGCTCTTCAACCGTGTTCCTGGAGAGCTACCGTTCTGTAACCCTAATCTAGGACACCTGGTTCTACTAATTAGAATAGGTTGATAAACTCAACCAAGTTCTTACAACTGGAGTTGGAGTGAAAACCTACAGGAGGGTAGCTCTCCAGGAACAGGGTTGGAGACCCCTGGGCTAAAGGTATCACATATAGGTTTCTCATGCTCTTGGAGTACTGCAAGGGTGTAATTTTAACTATCTTTCAACAGATTTCTAACCCATTTTACAGTAGACTGTAGTAAACCTCTCCTCCATGAGTATACACTTCATATGATCTGCAGAGCAGTAATGTGCCATTATGTCATTGTATCGTGTAGGCTACTTTAGTGTACAGCACTCCAAACATAAACAGCTTTACTTGCCTCTAACTGGAGGTGGAGATAATCTCTTAGCTGGTTCAGAATGTGTTTGTGTGTGTGAGGGTGTGGGTTGTAAAAGTTAATTGGACGGCGGACCCAATAAAATCCCTGATAACTGAATAACTTGCATTACAGCGACTTTTTTTCTTCAGTTAAGAACAAATTCTTATTTACAATGACGGTCTACCCTAACCCGGAGGACGCTGGGCCAACTGTGCGCCGCCCTACGGGACTCCCAATCACGGCCGGTTGTGATACAGCCTGGAATCGAACCAGGGTCTGTAGTGACGCCTCTAGCACTGATATGCAGTGCCTTAGACCGCTGCGCCACTCGACAGCCCCAAATTAGTGATGACTAATGTTGCCAGTGCCATTTGGTACTCCTTAACAATAAAATATGCAATCTAGTCTAGTCCACTTTAACCCCATACCCATGTCCCAGGGTCTCCCATACTACCCAAAGGTTACTTGCTGTTCTGGTAAACATGTTTGGCAGCCTTCAGCTGGCTGGTCTTGGCCTGCATGTTCCTGCTATAAACAGCTCTGTGGTATGTAGGCCTGCCTGGCTGCTGTTAGGCTACTGCATCAGGGAAAACCCATGATGTAGGGGCTGAGGGGGGGGCTCACTTTAGCCTGGCCGGAGGGAGGGAGAGACAACACTGCTGCCTGGGGCTGTGCCATCTGGTGGTCCTGCACTGTATGGGCCATGTGTGCCCTTGACGACGCCCAGGATCTATGACAGTCAGTCAACACCAGACAAAACACTGCATGAGATAGAAACATGATGATAAACAACATATCCTCCCACTGCATGCATAGATGAGCTCTGTGTCACCTTCAATAAATATGCTGTTAAATGTATCAACTTCCCTATTTGCAAAGTAACAGAAAATAATTAACAGCTAACTACATACTGTTTAATTTCCTCTGTAATAAAACAGTACATCACAATTGGTTATGTAAGTCATTCTAGAATATTCCCAACTAAATGTAACATTTTTACTTATTAGGAACACAATATATGATCTACTATTATTATGAGACACTCACCAATCTCTGCAAAATAATCAAAATAAATAATCAAACGTTAAGAGAAAAAGTAAACATTGCTACACACCACTTCAGCACGCACACCACTTGGGCTAAAAATAAAGAAGTGGAAATGAATGCGCAATCGAATTCCTCGCCTTTAATCTTGATTACTGTACGTGTGTTTGTTGCAAATCCGGTCAATCTTGAACAATCTTCAGCAATGTTTCACATTCAGTGTTCAACTCCTCTGTCGTCTTCCGAGATGCGTCGCCACATTTCTCTATCTGTTTGATGTCGTTGGGTCAATATCTGTGGTCAACACATCAGTCAACTTGTCCGTCTATCTCAGCGTTTACGAATTTTTTTCCAAGGTGATTGAAAACGACAGGTGCCACACTGCGACAGGGAAGGTGGTGGCCTATTTTTAGGTGTTGTCTTCCTAAAAATTATTGGAGTTTGCTCGCGCACGAGATTATTGTCTTTCAAGGGTTTATCAGTTTGAGGGCACGTACAATTGTTTTGGACTACAAGTCCCATAGATATTTTCAAACCGAACATTGGACTCCACATGAAATCACGCGAGGGTGACACAGCACTCTTTTTTTTGACACAGCGTTCAGTACTTGTTGTTGTTGTTGTTTTCGGGAAAATGGCGTCCAACGTAGAGGCCCCGGAGTCGTGGTACCTCGCCCTCCTTGGCTTTGCAGAACATTTCCGCACCTCAAGTCCACCCAAAATTCGTCTGTGTGTGCATTGTCTTCAAGCGGTTTTCCAGTTTAAACCTCCGCAAAGGGTGGAGGCCAGAACTCACCTTCAACTCGGCTCGGTGCTCTATCATCATACGAAGAACAGCGAGCTGGCGCGGAGCCACTTGGAGAAAGCGGTGAGGAGGGAGAGTTTAGGAAAGCTCGATGATGGAACCAGAGATGCGTTGATCGAGGCCTTGAATAGTGAAATGGGAACAGTAACAAGTTCGATAACTAACTTTAGAGCCCGGCTTTCTGGTATCAGTCATAGGTATTTGGACTCAGAAGATAATTTGTTAGCATGATAGCCTAGCCGGCAGGCCTGCGCATCTTTCACTCGTTCAATGTGTTAGAAGTTGCTACTATTGTTGCTTGCTTTGACTGCATGCAACATTGTACTGCATTTTGTTTCTAACATCTTCTCTTTTCTATTTTTTCCAGTGGTTAATATCACAACAAGTATCCTTTTCAATGCTATGGTTTCAACCCCAACACTACAGTAACTAGCATTACAATGTCGTGCAATTCTGCAGAACGTTTCTCAGTTCTGTGTTTGCTGTTCCATCTGGTACATTGTGTCTCGATAGTAAAATTCTGTATTAAATGTCAATTAAGTGGTTTCCTTAACAGAATATCTCAGATCCCACAATTTGAAGATGTTAAATTTGAAGCAGCAAGTCTTTTGTCAGAACTCTATTGTCAGCAGATACCGGTAAATAAAGCTAAAATACATTTCCTGCTTTTGCAATGTCTGGAGATCCATTTTGACGAACATGTTTTCATTCAAGTGTAAGGTGGAGTAGTTTTGATTCTGTATTTGTTGTTTTCAGAATCTGGTAGATTCTGCAAAGCCTTTACTGCGAAAGGCAATCCAGATCTCACAGCAAACTCCCTATTGGCACTGTCGCCTGCTGTTTCAACTAGCGGTATGTTGTACTGTAAATACTGACTGAATTGACTTGTCTCTTTTGGATGTTTGATTGTAGGCCTTTACATTGCAGTGCATTGAATGTGTCTTATTTTTTTCCTTTATCAGCAACTGCACACTCTGGAGAAAGACCTTGTGTCTGCCTGTGACCTCCTAGGGGTCGGTGCTGAGTATGCCAGAGTGGTGGGCTCGGAATACACCAGGTATTGTAACCTTGCTGCGCTGAACTATTTACTTTTTTTGTCCCCATTAATAATCTGTAAAAGAAGATACAGTAGATGTTATGTTAAAGATGCCCTCCAGTGAACTTAATGAAAACATTTCTATAACGGTCGGCTGAATATGCAATGTGTGTTTCTCAGGGCACTGTTCCTCCTGAGTAAAGGAATGGTAAGTCTCAAATTCTTTTATGAAAATGCAGAGTTTTGTATCTGTCATTTGCGTTTTACTAAGTATTAACGGATATCTTAAGTATGCAATGCGCTTATAGCACGGGTATAAACAAATATTTTGCACTAGAGAATCCATACCGTAATGTTCTGTTTATCCTGTGTATCAGCTCCTACTGATGGAGAGGAAGCTGGGGGAGGTGCACCCTCTGCTCACGCTGTGCGGGACGATCGTGGAGAACTGGCAGGGAAACCCCATCCAGAAAGAGTCTCTCAGGGTATTTTTCCTGGTGCTGCAGGTCACACACTACCTGGATGCCGGACAGGTAAAGACTCCTGTCAGGCTGGATCAAAACCACCGATGCACTAACTGTGGTCCCCAAGGGCAATAACACCCAAGACTGTAGTCATGCACCCCTGGACAAGATAGCCTATATGCTTTCCCACTCAATTGTAGTGTAGTTGAAACAGCTTCACTGGTATTGACCACCTCCATGTTATGTTGCAGGTGAAGAGTGTGAAGCCCTGTCTTAAGCAGCTGCAGCAGTGCATCCAGACCATCTCTACACTCCATGATGATGAGATCCTGCCCAGTAACCCTGCTGACCTCTTCCACTGGCTGCCCAAGGAACACATGTGTGTTCTCGTCTACCTGGTGAGCCCCATATTTTCCCTTCTCCTCTGATACCTGAGGACTGATCCCCCATAGACACTGGTGCAGATCTGAAAGGATTGGATAGGTAAAAGCAACATGTTACATGGTAATAACCTTGTTCTCTAAATGTTCCAGGTGACCGTCATGCACTCCATGCAAGCAGGGTATTTGGAGAAGGCACAGAAATACACAGACAAAGCACTCATGCAGCTTGAGAAACTAAAAAGTAAGTGATTTGAAGCCCACATGCATCGCCTCTCTTCTGTACTACTGTCAAAATAATCTGTTTAACACCCACTGTTGTCTAAAACGTCTTGTTCCCCCCCCCCCCCCCCCCTTATTTCAGTGCTGGACAGCAGTCCCATCCTTTCAACGTTCCAGGTCATTCTGCTGGAGCACATCATCATGTGTCGGCTAGTCACTGGTCACAAGGCTACTGCATTACAAGAGGTAATGTAGAAGCATCCATGGACCAATCTTATTTCTGTTTTACTCATTCACTCTGAACATAAACACTGTGCAAAGTAACAGTGGAATGTTTAAAAGTTCAATCAAAGTAGCTACTGGAATATATGATGGGCAATTTCATGCCCATTGACAGTTGAGATGATGACTCTCTCCATATCCCAGATCTCCCAGGTCTGCCAACTGTGCCAACAGTCCCCCAGGTTATTCACCAATCACGCTGCCCAACTCCACACTCTACTAGTAAGTATTTGAAACCTTCACCCAGAATACATACCCTCAATTCACTATCTTGAATAACATTTTACCACCCACTTCTCTAACTGGAACTCTAAAACTCCCACTTTTAACTTTATGTGCTGTTCCATTTTTCAGGGCCTGTATTGTATATCTGTCAACTGTATGGACAACGCAGAGGCACAGTTCACCGCCGCTTTGCGGGTAAGTGACGTAAGTCGTAACGCTAAGCTTATTATACGGGTTCTCTCTGCATGTGTTCAATATGTATTACATTGTCACGTTTTGGATACTTAGTTAATCCGTGGGTGTTTCCTTTCCAGCTAACCACACACCAGGAGCTGTGGGCGTTCATTGTGACAAACCTGGCCAGCGTCTACATCAGGGAAGGAAACAGACACCAGGAGGTTAGTAGACACACACACACTATTCAATTTTACTGAAAATAAAGTATTGTCAACTGTATTAACCTTGTTTCTTTTAAAGCTCTACAGTCTCCTTGAGAGGATAAACCCTGATCACAACTTTCCTGTGAGGTGTGTAAACACGTATTGCGTAACACAGATTTTAGTGGTTGTTCTATTTTGCTTTGTAATCCAAACACATTCTCAGAGCCAAATACCTTGTTTTTTTTAAGGCTAAGAATGCAGCCCGTTGCTGAGATGGTGTACAGTGGAGGAAAAAAGTATTTGATCCCCTGCTGATTTTGTACGTTTGCCCACTTACAAAGAAATTATCAGTCTATAATTTTAATAGTAGGTTTATATGAACAGTGAGAGACAGAATAACAACAACAAAAAATCCAGAAAAACGCATGTCAAAAATGTTATAAATTGATTTGCATTTTAATGAGGGAAATAAGTATTTGACCCCTGCAAAACATTACTTAGTACTTGGTGGCAAAACCCTTGTTGGCAATCACAGAGGTCAGACGTTTCTTGTAGTCGGCCACCAGGTTTGCACACATCTCAGGAGGGATTTTGTCCCACTCTTTGTAGATCTTCTCCAAGTCATTAAGGTTTCGAGGTTGACATTTGGCAACTCGAACCTTCAGCTCCCTCCACAGATTTTCTATGGGATTAAGGTCTGGAGACTGGCTAGGCCACTCCAGGACCTTAATGTGCTTCTTCTTGAGCCACTCCTTTGTTGCCTTGGCCGTGTGTTTTGGGTCATTGTCATGCTGGAATACCCATCCACGACCCATATTCAATGCCCTGGCTGAGGGAAGGAGGTTCTCACCCAAGATTTGACGGTACATGGCCCCGTCCATCGTCCCTTTGATGCGGTGAAGTTGTCCTGTCCCCTTAGCAGCAAAACACCCCCAAAGCATAATGTTTCCACCTCCATGTTTGACGGTGGAGATGGTCTTCTTGGGGTCATAGGCAGCATTCCTCCTCCTCCAAACACGGCGAGTTGAGTTGATGTCAAAGTCCATTTTGGTCTCATCTGACCACAACACTTTCACCAGTTGTCCTCTGAGTCATTCAGATGTTCATTGGCAAACTTCAGACGGGCATGTATATGTATTCTTGAGCAGGGGGACCTTGCGGGCGCTGCAGGATGTCAGTCCTTCACGGCGTAGTGTGTTACCAATTGTTTTCTTGGTGACTATGGTCCCAGCTGCCTTGAGATCATTGACAAGATCCTCCCGTGTAGTTCTGGGCTGATTCCTCACCGTTCTCATGATCATTGCAACTCCACGAGGTGAGATCTTGCATGGAGCCCCAGGCCGAGGGATATTGACAGTTCTTTTGTGTTTCTTCCATTTGCGAATAATCGCACCAACTGTTGTCACCTTCTCACCAAGCTGCTTGGCGATGGTCTTGTAGCCCATTCCAGCCTTGTGTAGGTCTACAATCTTGTCCCTGACATCCTTGGAGAGCTCTTTGGTCTTAGCCATGGTGGAGAGTTTGGAATCTGATTGATTGCTTCTGTGGACAGGTGTCTTTTACACAGGTAACAAGCTGAGATTAGGAGCACTCCCTTTAAGAGTGTTTTTCTGGATATTTTTGTTGTTATTCTGTCTCTCACTGTTCAAATAAACCTACCATTAAAATTATAGACTGATCCTTTCTTTGTCAGTGGGCAAACGTACAAAATCAGCAGGGGATCAAATACTTTTTTCCCCCAGTGTATTTGACTACAAGCTGACGGACTTGTTTGTTTGGTTGTGTTGCAGCTCTCACTGTCTTCGCGCTGCAGCTTTCTACATCCGAGGACTCCTGTCCTTCTTCCAAGGACGCTACAACGAGGCCAAGTGAGTCTCCCCCACCTCCTCTTTTACTGAGTTGCTGAGAAGTATACCATAGGTCCTCAAATTTTCAGTGGGAATTGGAAAATAAATCATTTCATAATGATATTCTTATTACAGACGGTTCCTTAGAGAAACTCTGAAGATGTCCAATGCGGAGGACCTGAATAGACTGACTGCCTGCTCACTGGTTCTGCTAGGCCATATATTCTATGTACTGGGAAACCACAGGGTAAGATCACTCCACAATGGTCAGAAATGGATATTTTGCGAGGAACATCTACCCTGACCCTTTTCAAATATTATGTATGCGTCCATAGCTTACTGTATAGTGTACATTTTATTCAACGTGTGCGGAAAAAAGTATTTGTGTGTGTGTACAGTTGAAGTCGGAAGTTTACATACACTTAGGTTGGAGTCATTAAAACTCGTTTTTCAACCACTCCACAAATTTCTTGTTAACAAACTATAGTTTTGGCAAGTCGGTTAGGACAGCTACTTTGTGGATGTAATTTTTCCAACAATTGTTTACAGACAGATTATTTCACTTATAATTCACTGTATCACAATTCCAGTGGTTCAGAAGTCTAGGTTGACTGTGCCTTTAAACAACTTGGAAAATTCCAGAAAATGACATCATGGCTTTTGAAGCTTCTGATAGGCTAATTGACACCATTTGAGTCAATTGGAGGTGTACCTATGGATGTATTTCAAGGCCTACCTTCAAACTCAGTGCCTGTGATGAAAGAAATAAAAGCTGAACTAAATCATTCTCTCTACTATCATTCTGACATTTCACATTCTTAAAATAAAGTGGTGATCCTAACTGACCTACGACAGGGAATTTTTACTATGATTAAATGTCAGGAATTGTGAAAAACTGAGTTTAAATGTATTTGACTAAGGTGTATGTGAACTTCTGACTTAAACTGTAGCTTGCGTAACAATATGTTTTTGTTTTTCTCTAGGAAAGCAACAACATGGTGGTTCCAGCGATGCAGCTGGCCAGCAAGATCCCTGACATGTCTGTCCAGCTGTGGTCTTCTGCCCTTTTAAAAGGTGCGTCCCTACCTGTGCATTTCTTTTGTCTTTGGATTTGAGCTTCAATGCTCCCTACTAAGCTTAAAGTATTTGATGTTGGTTTCCTTGACCACATTTTTTTTGTCTTTGTCCCTGTAGATCTGAACAAGGCCCTGGGAAACACCATAGATGCCCATGAAGCAGCTCAGATGCACCAGAACTTCTCCCAGCAGCTTCTCCAGGACCACATCGCTGCCTGCAGCCTCCCCGAACACAACCTAATCAGCGTACATATCAATTTATCTTTAACTTTTTATCTTTAATTATTACTGGCGTCAAAGTTGTGTATTGTAAATAGATAATATAGGTTGTTTAGCTGTGTTTCTGTTGTCTGTCTGGCTTAGATGGGTACTTAACAGTACTAATCTCTGTTCCCTGTGACAGTGGACGGACGGCCCGCCACCTGGGCAGTTTCAAGCCCAGAACGGCCCGACAACCAGCCTGGCCAGCCTGCTATGAACACATGGCTCCATCATACACATGCATACGAGAGAGCAAGTGCAAACTGACAACACACAAGGGCTACCATTCTTCTAGCCTCAAAGATGTCTATAATTGAACTATCGTTTCTTTACGTCTTTTGAAAATTAGAGGGGTACTGGGAAAACATAGTAGCAGTTATACGATTAATTTATTAATGTTGATATTTTTGTAACTTTAGCAAAATATTTTACCGCTTTTCTTTGTATGAATGCCATTTTTCCTATGCATGGAAGTTACTGAAGTTGATTAACTCTACAACTGTTGCTAATCATTTGCTGAGGATTTTCACAGCTAGTCATTGTTTTGTAGCACCACATCCACGTGAATTAGTGTAGGTACACTTGGCATTACTTCTCATGTATTGAACCAGCAACATGTTTTGTTTCATGTTAAGTTTGGACTTGAATGTTAAATTGTTAGTGTTGAGATAAAGGGTTTGAATATTTCGAAAGAGTGCAAGAGAGAATAGTGAAAGAGTCAGAATGTTCATTAAGTGCAGTTACTTAATGGACCAGAAGGTGTCCCTTTTGAGCTGTGATTTGATAAACCTGCTTTGAGAGAGGAATATTTTTTGTAACATTTGACATGTCAAAGGTTTGCAACTTTCCAGAATTCTTGAAGCATCCCAGGATTCCGACAGAGTCGTTTGGGTTTCCTGAAGTGTGTGTGTGTGTGTGTGTGTGTGTGTGTGTGTGTGTGTGTGTGTGTGTGTGTGTGTGTGTGTGTGTGTGTGTGTGTAAGGCCTTTGTGTTGATCCAGAGGAGGTAGAAGAGGGGATCATTTTGAAGATGCATCACAAACATAACTATTATTGGCTATACATATGAATTCTAGTTCATTTATTGAGTTCCATAGATCATGAAGTTGGATATTTTTTTAACATACAAGAAACTTTTGGATAAAGAAAGTCAATGTATTACTTTTTGTTATGTTATAATTTGTCTTTATAGTTCTAGTTAAAGGTTTTCTTTACAATACATTGTATACATAGGCCACATGGGAAACCTTTATTGTACAGTGACATTTTATAAAGTAAATGTAGTCAAGTGTGTAATGTATTTTAACTACCAGTATCACATGTAGAAATCCAACTCAATGCTTGATATTTAAGTCAATCTATATGGACACGTCAGAAGCTTGAGTATTTGCCATATTCTATCCAATGCCTATGTTTTTATTGCTTATATTGTTTTTCAATATTTTTGGGGACAAAGTCTGAATAAATGTGGTATTTGCAACCATCATTTTGTGTTGTTTCAAATAAAAGAAAAATGCATTTGTCACGTGCCGAATACAACGGGTGTAGTAGACCTTACAGTGAAATGCTTACTTACAAACCCTTAACCAACAATGCAGTTTTAAGAAAAATAACTAAAAAAAAAGAAAAGTTTCAAATATTTAAAGAGCAGCAGTAAAATAACAATAGCGAAGCTATATACAGGATGTATCGGTACAGAGTTTGTCGATGTAATTGAGGTAATATCTACATGTAGGTAGAGTTATTAAAGTGACTATGTATAGATAATAACAGAGTAGCAGCAGCGTAGAGGATGGGGGCAGTGCAAATAGTCTGGGTAGCTATTTGATTAGATGTTCAGGAGTCTTATGGCTTGGGGTTAGACGCTGTTTAGAAGCCTCTTGGACCTAGACTTGGCGCTCCGGTATCGCTTGCCGTGCGGTAGCAGAGAGAACATTCTATGACAATTTGTAGGGCCTTTCTCTGACACCGCCTGGTACAGAGGTTCTGGGTGGCAGGAAGCTTGGCCCCAGTGATGTATTGGGCCGTACACACTACCCTCTGTTTGAGAATGTTTGTCCGTGGCTGATTTTATAATCTTCAATTTATCATGACTTTTCCCACGAACATGTAGTGAAATGCATGCATATGATTTCATACCATGAAAAATATTTATGAAAGACATGTCAACATGAGTCATAGGTGAGTGCAATTCACCCCCTGAATTAATTAATTGTAAATTATTGACCCCAATGCCCTGTAAAACAACACATTTCACTGCACCTACTGTATGCGACAATAAAAACATATTTAACTTCATGCATAATGGTCAGTTGGGCTGTGTGTGCAGTGCACCAAGACTAAAGTCAAATGGGAGCAATTAAATAGAACGATTAAATAGGCCTAAGAAATTTACAGAAAAACTGATGCTTCTTTTGCACCATTTGAAATTTGCACCGTTTGTGGCCAAGACCTTTCAAGTTTCAAGTCTCAAGTTTTAATGTCACATGCAAAAGTACAGTGAAATGCCTTTCTTGTAAGCTCTAAACCCGACAATGCAGTAATCAATAGCAATCTAATACTACAAATATCATAAGATAGAACAAAAACACACAAGAAATAGAAATAATAAGAACACAAGAAAGTAAGTAAGTAAGCAAGCTATATACAAGGTCAGTCAGTTCCAGTACCTTATTTACAATGTGCAGTCTACTGGAGTTCAGGCTACTGTGCAGGCTACTGGAGTGATACATTTTTTACAACAGTTTATTTTAGTAAATACTTTCTTAACAATTTTTTTCTTAAACTGCATTTTTGGTTAAGGGCTTGTAAGTAAGCATTTCACTGTAAGGTGTTGTACTCGGCGCATGTGACGAACAACATTTGATTTGATTTGATGTATATGGGTAAGGACTAGGCCATAACCGACTGAGGAGGAAGTAATTCAGTAATTATCTGTACAATTAACAGTATTCATTATTAAAGTATGATATGAATTCAATGCACCTTAAAACAGTCCAGTAACAGGTTTGCAATGTAGTAGGTGTTTAGTAGGACAGAGAAATATTGTTTCAGTGATACACCCATTCTGTATTATAACTTAGATTTATACTTTAATTAATTTCCAGATGTGCAACAGGACTTTAGCTCCAGTGATGAAGACATTTTATTTTCTGCTATTTCTGTTGGTATTTGTGTGTATCCTTTGAAAATAACACATGTATCTCCTTGTGCAATTGAAGCCATTTCAGAAGATGATATGTATGCTTTGGATGATTTGCCACCATTCCATGTAAAGTGTTCCTAAGATTTCAGAGTATTCAAATATGCAACTCTGAGCTGTCTATTGATGTTCTGTATTATGCCATGTTTGTGTTTTTTGTGTGGAGCCCAGCAAGAGTAGCTGCTCCTTCAGCATCAGCTAATGGGGATCTAATAAAATACTAAAATACTAATACTATCATCTCAACAGTTATTTTCTACCATTAAAAAAGATGTACTGTGTCTGTACAAATAGGTCTATCTTGAAATCAATGCTCCTTCATTGCAGAGCCATGTCAGGCCAGAGAATCAAAGGAGGTGGTGGCGGACCATCCTACCTCTCAAATCAAATCACATTTTATTTGTCACATGCTTCCTAAACAACAGGTGTAGAGCAACAGTGAAATGCTTACTTAAGGGCCCTTCCCAACACTGCAGAGACAAAGAAAATAGAGAAATAATAGAAAAGTAAAGCACCTCATAATAAAAGTACTAATAAATACACAATGAGTAATGATAACTTGGTTATATACGGGGGTACCATTACCGAGTTGATGTGCAGGGGTACAAGGTCATTGTGGTAGATATGTACAGTACATATAACTAGGAATAATAATAAATAGTAGCAGCCTATGTGACTTCAAAAAAGTTAGTGCAAAAAGGGTCAATGCAGATAGTCTGGGTAGCTATTTGGTTAACTATTTAACTAACTATGTAGCAGTCTTATGGCTTGGTGGTGGAAGCACTTCAGGTTCCTGTTGGTTCCAGACTTGGTGCATCGGTACCGTTTGCTGTGCGGTAGCAGAGAGAACAGTCTATGATTTGGATGGCTGGAGTAGGGCCTTCCTCTGACATCGCCTGTTATAGAGGTCCTGGATGGCTGGGAGCTTGACCCAAGTAATGTACTGGGCCGTATGCACTACCCTCTGTAGTGCCTTGCAGTCGGATGCCAAGCAGTTGCCATACCAAGCGGTGATGCTGCCAGTCAAGATGCTCTTAATGGTGCAGCTGTAGAACTTTCTAAGGGCCCATGCAAAATCTTTTCAACCTCCTGAGGGGGAAGAGGCATTGTCGGGCACTCTTCACGACTGTGTTGGTATGTGTGTGGACGATGATAAATCCTTAGTGATGTGGACAGTGAGGAGCTTGAAGCTCTCAACCCGCTCCACTACAGCCCCGTCAATGTGAATGGGGGCTTGTTCTGCCCTCCATTTCCTGTAGTCCACGATCAGCTCCTTTGTCTTGCTGACGTAGAAGGAGAGAGGTTGTTGTCCTGGCAACACACTGCCAGGTCTCTGACCTGCTCCCTATAGGCTGTCTCATCATCGTCAGTGATCAGGTCTACCACCGTCATGTCATTGGCAAACTTAATGACAGTGTTGGAGTTGTGCATGGCCATACAGTCATCTGTGGATCTGTTGGGGCAGGGTGTCTGGGATGATGGTGTTGATGTGAGCCATGACCAGTCTTTCAAAGCATGGCTAGGGATGTGAGTTCTACTAGGTGATAGTAATTTAGGGAGGTTACCTTGGTGTTCTTGGACACAGGAACTGTGGTGGTCTGCTTGAAACGTAGGTATTACGGACTGTGTCAGGGAGAGGTTGAAAATGCCAGTGAAGACACTTGCCAGCTGGTCAGCGCATGCTCTGAGTACGCTTCCTGGTATTCCGTTTTACCCTGTGGCCTGGTGAATGTTGACCTGTTTAAAGGTCTTACTCACATCGGCTAAGGAGAGCGTGATCACAAAGTCATCCGGAACAGCTGGTGCTCTCATGCATGGTTCAGTGTGGCTTGCCTCTTAGCGAGCATAGTAGACATTTTGCTTGTCTGGTAGGCTTCCTTCACTGGGCAGGTCGCGACTGGGTTTCCTTTTGTAATCCATGATAGTTTGCAAGCCCTGCCACATCCAATGAGCATCAAAGCCGGTGTAGTAGGATTCGATCTTAGTCCTGTATTGACACTTTGCCTGTTTGATGGTTCGTCGGAGGGTGTAGCCGGATTTCTTATCAGTGTCCGGATTAGTGTCCTGCTCCTTGAATGCGGCAGCTCTAGCCTTTAGCTCAGCATGGATGTTGCCTGTAATCCATGGCCTCTGGTTGGGATATATACATAAGGTCACTGTGGGGATGACGTCGTCGATGCATTTATTAATGAAGCCGGTGACTGATGTGATAAACTCCTCAATGAATCCCTGAACAGTCCTGTAACTTAGTATCCACTTCATCGGACCACTTCCATATTGAGTGCATCACTGGTACTTCCAGACTGAGTTTTTGCTTGTAAACAGGAATAAGGAGGATAGAGTTATGGCCAGATTTGCCAAATGGAGGGCGAGGGAGAGCTTTGTATGCGTTTCTGTGTGTGGAGTAAAGGTGGTCTAGAGTTTCTTTGCCACAGGTGACATGCTGGTAGAAATGAGGTAAAACGATTACAGTTTCACTGCATTAAAATCACTGGCCACTAGGAGCGCCGCCTCAGAATGTTTGCTTATGGACCGCCCCATGTTTTCTTATTGCCCTATACAGCTCGCTGAGTGCGGTATTAATGCCAGCATCGGTTTGTGGTGGTAAATAGACAGCTACAAAAAATATAGATGAAAACTCTCTTGGTAAATAATATTGTCTACAACTTATCATGACGTATTGTAACTCAGGTGAGCAGAACCTCAAGACTTCCTTAATATTAGAGATTAAGTACCAGGTGTTTTTAACAAAGAGACACACACCTCCCCCTTGAGTTTACCCGATGCTTCCGTTCTGTCTGGCCTATGCATAAAAAAACAGCTTGATGCATATTATCCATGTCCTTGTTCAGCCACAACTCAGAGAAACATAGGATATTACAGTTCTTCAGGTTCCGTTAGGATAGGATAGTCTTGAACGGCGCTCATCCAGTTTGTTCTCCAGTGACACGTTCGCCAAGAGAATGGAGGGTAGAGGCGGTTTATGCACTCACCAATTTATTTTCGTCAGGGTGCCCGCACGTTGGCCTCTCTTACGCCACCTTTTTCTTTTCCAAGTCTTGTGATTAGGGCCTGGTCCAGGGTGAGCAGTATGTCCTAAGCCTGCGACTCCACTTCATCCAAATCAAGGTTAGTGATCGCTGTTCTGATATCCAGAAGTTATTTTCGGTCATAGGAAACGATGGCAGAAACCTTATTTTCAAAAAAGTTACAATCAGCACAAAAAAAACACACAAAATAGCAGAATTGGTCAGGAGCCCTTTAAAAGGCTACTATCCATTGCAGCAACACTCCTGTTCCCTCCTGTCCAAGTGCTGGGGACAAGGCTACTGTCCTGTGCTCATAGCCAGGAAGTACAGGAGATAAATGGTGAGGGAGGTGAAAACTCCTCTAAGAGTGTCAAGACATCCCTCAATAAATCGGTGAGGTTTCAATCAAATATATTTATAAAGCCGTTTTAATATCAGCAGACGTCACAAAGTGCTTATACAGAAACCCAGCCTAAAACCCCCAAAAGAACAAGTAAAGCAGATGTAAAAGCACAGGGGCTAGGAAAAACTACCTAGAAAGGCAGGAACTAAGGAAGAAAAGAGGAACCAGGCTCTGAGGGTTGGCCAGTCCTCTTCTGGCTGTGCCGGGTGGACATTATAAGAGTACATGGCCATTAAAGCCAGATCGTTCTTCAAGATGTTCAAACGTTCATAGATGACCGTCAGGGTCAAATAATAATCACAGTGGTTGTAGAGGGTGTAACAGGTCAGTACCTCAGGAGTAAATGTCGGTTGGTTTTTCATAGCCGAGCATTCAGAGATTGAGACAGCAGGTGCGTTAGAGAGGGAGAGAGAGGGAGGGAGAGGGAGAGAGAGGGTCGAAAACAGCAGGTCCGGGACAAGGTAGCACGTCTGGTGAACAGTTTAGGGTTGGTTCAATAGCAAAAGGGCAAAGCAGCAGAAACTGGATCAGCAGCACGACCAGGTAGACTAGGGACGGGGCCTGGAGTCGTCAGGCCAGGTAGTCTTGAGGCATGGTCCTAGGGCTCAGGTCCTCTGAGAGAGAAGAGAGAATTAGAGGGAGCATACTTAAGTTCACACAGTAGACAAGATAAGATTTACACCAAATTGGACAGACTGACTCTATCCCCCCGGCACATAGACTATTGCAGCATAGATACTGGAGACTGAGACAGGGGTTGGTCAGGGACACTGTGGCACCGTCCTACGATAGCCCCGGACAAAGCACAGCCCCCACACCGCTAGAAGGATATCAACAGACAACCAACTTACTACCCTGAGACAAGGTGGAGTATAGCTCAAGAAGATCTCCCCCAGCTGGAAGGTTTGGAGGCCATTTTCATGAATGTGTTGAGAAATACAGGATAAAAAATCTTGAGTGTCTCCATTGATTATACGTCCTGGCAGTTCTGTGCAGCCTCAGGACGACTGAGTTTTGGAGAAATACGCATATTCAAGGAGGAGTCCGTAAAGATGCTGCTCTGAAAATGGACCAATATTCTCATACTAGATTCCTCTGTTTCATGTGATGCTGCTGCCCCAGCCCTGTGATGAAAAGAGGAGAGAGGAGTCTGACTCTTCTGTTGTTGAAGGGATCCAGGAACATCCACCATCCTCAGCATCCTCGTGTCACAATGCTGTTGGCAATGCTGCTTCCTTTGCCGAAACCCAGAGAGCAGTGGAGGAACCATCCAAGGCAGGTGATAAGTCCAACCTCAATAAACTGGTAAGATTATATCTACTTCACATATACTCACAGTGGGTGGGTAAATATGTATTTAATTTGACCTAAAGGTAATATAAGGAACCTCTGTTTCATGTGATGTTGCTGCATTAGGACTGGTGAGAAGAAGACAGAGAAGTCTGCCTCAATTGTTGAAGAGGTGCAGGAGAAGTCTGCCTCTATTGTGGAGGAGGTGCAGGAGAAGTCTGTCTCTATAATTGAAGTCCAGGAGAAATATACCGCCTTCTTTGACTCACTCAGCCACAGTGTGGAGAACATGTCCACTAAGGGAGGCGACAAGAACCCTGGTTTCTTCTATCCCTCAGAACACCGGTAAGAATCACCCTGCTGTTCTTAGTGTGAGTAAAGAGGCTCTTAGAATGGCCACATACATGTATGAGATACCTGCCCCAGGATGAGATACAGTTAGAGCAGTCTGCCTCCTCTATCACCAAGGAGGCCCACAAGCAGTCTGCCTGTATCATTGAGGAGGCGAAGGAGCAGTTTTCCACCATTGCTGACCAGATCCAAAAGCAACCTGCCTCCTCAGCATCATCCTTTCACAATAGTGATGGCAAGGCTACCTCTTCTGTCCAAAGCCAGAAAGCAGAGGGAAGTGACAAGTCTTCCCTCAATAAACAGGTAACATTTAACCTCTAGGGGACCCCCTTCCCGTTCTCATCCCGGTAACGGGATTGCTTGACAAGATAGCAAAAATATAATAATTTCAATTTCTCAAACAATCAACTATTTTACACCATTTGAAAGATAAACATCTCCTTAATCCAACCACGTTGTCCGATTTCAAAAAGGCTTTACGGCGAAAGCATAAAGTTAGATTATGTTAGGAGAGTACATAGACAAAAAATTACACACAGCCATTTTCAATGCAAGGACAGGCGTCACCAAAAGCAGAAAACCAGCTAACATTATGCACTAACCTTTGACAATCTTCATCAGATGACACTCCTAAGACATTATGTTAGACAATACATGCATTTTTTGTTCTATCAAGTTCATATTTATATCTAAAAACAGCATTTTACATCGGCGCGTGATGTTCAGAAAATTTATTTCCCCCAAAACTACCGGTGAATCATCACTACAATTTACAAAAATACTCGTCATAAACGTTGATAAAATATTAAACTGTTATTCAAAGAATTATAGATTAACATCTCCTGAATGCAACCGCATTGACAGATTTCAAAATAACTTTACTGGGAAAGCACACTTTGCAATAATCTGAGTACTGTGCTCAGAAAAATACACTACGCAATACAGATAGCCGCCATTTTGGAGTCATCTAAATGCATAAATAGCATTAGAAATATTTACTTACCTTTAATAATCTTCATCAGAAGGCACATCCAGGAATCCCAGGTCCACAGCAAATGTTGTTTTGTTCGATAAAGTTCATAATGTAACGACCCTGGCTTTATAAGCGCGGAAATCGACTCTGCCGCTTGAGCATGCTTTTGCGGCACAGTCGATAGTGCGCCGGACTTCGGGCTTGAAGGTCGAGGGTTCGAAACCTGCTCCCTGCCGTTTCATTACATTGGTGTCAGAAGTGATCGGACCTTGTATCCACGACAGTGCATGTGCTTGGCCGGTGAGCGCGTTCCTGTAAGACGTAGAGTCGCAAGCTAGCGCGAGGATGCGCTCTTTGAAAGGAGGGAGTAGTGTGACGACCCTGGGTTTATAAGCGCGGAAATCGACTCTGCCGCTTGAGCATGCTTTTGCGGCACAGTCGATAGCGCGCCGGACTTCGGGCTTGAAGGTCGAGGGTTCGAAACCTGCTCCCTGCCGTTTCATTACAATAATTTATGTCCAAATAACTCCTTGTTGTTCGCGCATTCAGTTCAGCTACTCCAAATGTAGGAAGCGCGCGGACAATGTCACGATGAAAAGTAAAAGAAAATCTATTTACGTTTGTTCAAACGTAAAACGTTGTATAGCATCAATCTTTAGGGCCTTTAGAACATGAAGATTCAGTAATATTTCAACCGGACGGTTCCTGTGTCTTGAAAAACATTTTGGAACAGAGGATACTCCCTCATGAACGCGCACCAATGAACTGATATCCTTCCCGGGGTCACCAACTTCCCTGCCTTCTCATTCGGTCTCTGTTCATCATAGACGCCTCAAACAACTTTCTAAAGACTGTTGACATCTAGTGGAAGCCTTGGGAAGTGCAAAATGAATCCTTAGTCACTGTGTGTTCCATTGGCAATGACTTGAAAACAGTACAGCCACAAGATTTTAATTTCCTGCTTGTATTTTTCTTCAGGTTTTTGCCTGCCATATGAGTTCTATTATACTTACAGACACCATTCAAACAGTTTTAGAAACTTCAGAGTGTTTTCTATCCAAATCTTTTAATAATATGCATATTCTAGTTTCTGGGCCAGAGTAGTAACCTGTTCAAATTGGGTACGTTTTTCATCCGGCCGTGAAAATACTGCCCCCTAGCCCAGACAGGTTCTACTACACTGGGTGGACAAACATTATTTAAATGTGGCCCGTACAAATATTAGATGTTTCATGTGATGTTGCTGCCTCAGCAGTCTGATGAGGAGTCTCTTCAGAGTATTTCTATGGACATCCAGGAGCAGCCAGTAAAGAGTAAAGATCCAACAAGACAGGCCCCAGATGCCACATTAACGCTAAATACCTTTGTTTCATGTGATGTTGCTGCATCAGGAATCTAATAAGAAGTCTGTCCCTGTTGTTGAGGCCCAGAAGCAGTCTGCCTCCTCTAGGAGCAATCGTCCTCTTCCACCTTCTCTGACTTCTTTGCCTCAGCCAGGTACAGTGTGAAGAACAGGCCCATGACAAGGCCCCCCATTCCCTTCCATCCCTCAGGACACAGGTGAGAATTATTTTTATATGATTGTTTTAATGTGAGTAAAGATGCTCTAAGAGTGGCCACATACTGATACAAAAATATCTATGTTTCATCTGGTGCTGCTTCCCCAGGATTAAATGCAGAAAAAGGAATCTACCTCTATCATTAAGGAGACACGTGAGAAGTCTGCCGCATCTATTGCTAACGAGGTCCAGGAACAGCCTGCCCCCTCCACATACTCTGCCTTTACCAGCAAAAACAAAGTAGGCTGAGGAAGGGAACAAGTCATCTACGTCCCTTGCACATCCATCCCATGGGGAGGATTCCGAGATGGCTGCACTGAGGGAGGCTCTGAAGAAAAGGGGGGCAGCTAGCTGTTCTACAGGCGTCACTGGACAAGGAGCATTGTACAAGCATGAAGCTCTGGCTGAGAACCAAGAAAATAGCTTCAGACCTCAAGATGGAGCAGAGCAAGACCAAGAAGCAAGAGACTGAGAAGCTGGAGCTGAGCGCAGGAACAGAGTAATCTCTTGCCTTCTCTTATGCTGAAGGCTGACCAACTGGCCTCTGAACTGGCAGAGGAACACGGCAGGAGCCAGAAAGTTAGACGTCGAGGCTGCCCTCTATGAGCAGCAAGAACCACTGAAAGAGTGTGCCCATCTGAGGCAGGCCATGGTGATAGAGCTACTACATCTGCAGATAAAGCTCAAAGTGAATAGTTAAAAGAGAGAGACGAGAGAGAGCCGAGAGAGAGAGATCTTTGAAAAGCGAGATCAGAGCTCCCAAGTGCAGGACCTGAGGGTTCAAGTGAAGGCCTTCCTGGAGGTCAATGCAGAAATTAGCCTGAGCGCTGTCAGAACGACCTCTAATCTATCAGAGGAAAGATCAGGACACAGAAGCTCCAGGCTGACCTTGAGGCTTACCTCGAGGATGCCCTCTCCAAGTATTAGATTGTGCTGGAGGAGCGTCAAGAGACCAAAGCGGTCTGCAGTGACTTGGAGGAGGCTGTGGCCTCAGAGATGGTCAAGGCTGAGAAATCCCATTCATTTTGCAAAAGAGCAATCAAGAACAGAGTGACCTAACTTCCAGCCTGCAGACCGAGAGCAGTCGCTGCCACCGCCTATTAGTGGAAGGTGAAGCCATGGTCAAGGAGCTGAAGTCAGCCTTGGACACAGTGAAAGTCCACAGTGCTCAGCTGAGTGAGAGGCTGCAGACAGAAAGCTCAGCATGTGAGGCTCAGAAGTCGCAGCACCAAGCCCTGATGTTGCAGCACCAAGCCCTGATGGTGCAGCACCAAGCCCTGATGTCACTGCACCAAGCCCTGATGTCACTGCACCAAGCCCTGATGTTGCAGCAACAAACCGTCAGCACCAACCACTGGAAGTTAATCACCAGGCGCTGGAGGGGGAGCTTCAGGAGCTCCTCTCGGATCATCACAACCTCCTCGCTGAATACCAGGAGTTAATGTCTGAACATAAAACCATGGTCTCTGAACATGAAACCCTCCTAGCACAGCCTGCAGTCTAAGCTCCAGGACGTTGGGTTAGACTACCAGGGCCTCCAGACCAAGCTCCATACTCTGACAAGTGAGTACCGAGTCATATAGACAAAGAACAAGGCCTTAAAGTCGCCTTGAAGTGCAAGAGTCTCTACTCTGACCACCATTTTCTGATCTTGGTACGCAAGGTTGTCATCTCACAGCAGCAGCCACTCCGGTCAGAGCTTCAGGAGCTGCACCATAAGTTGCAGTGGCAGCAGCACTGCAGAGTAGCTGCAGCCCTCTCTGAGGACTAGCATAACATGGACAAAGTGCTGCAGATGATGCATGACCAGCTGACAGCTGACAGAATGCTGGGTTAAATGCAGAACAGTGACATTTGTTTACAAGGACACTATGGGAGGATTCGGGGAGACAGGAGACTTTGCCAAACATTATTATTGTCCCACTAAGGAAGAGGAGGAAAGGCATGCCAGAAAAAGGGCAGAGGCATCTTTGTTTCAGGGTACACTGTGGCTGCTGGACCACAGAGAGAAGAACAAAGAAATAGGCAGCCAAAGAGATATGAACACTCGCAATAACGGTTCCAAAGACACTGGGCCAAAGAAACTAGAACTGTCTGGCCTCAGTGAGGAATGGGAGGAAAGAAATGTCAGGATGAAGGCCAAGTTGTCCTTGTGCAAGTCTACAACTATGTGGCTGCTGGAACACAAAGATAAGAACTAAGAGAGAATAGCCAAACAGATATGACAACCCTCAATAATTGATTTTAATTTAAGGATTGTTATTAGGTTGTGGTAAACAGCTTGGTTTACTTTGTACAAATGTTATTTTCCTTATGCACTGAAATTACTAATACAATTATACAGTTGCTGCTACTAGTCAACTCCTGAGGATTTTCTCAAATAGGCATCATTTTGTAGCACAACATTCTTTTGAATTCAGTAGTACGGTTTGCATTTCAAGTGCAGTTATTTATTGGACCAGCAGGTGCCCCTTTTGAGCTGTGTTTTGATAAACCTGCTTTGAGACAGCAAACTTCTGTAACATTTGGCCCCTGTCATAAATACCCATGTTCCTTTTTGAATATACAGTACCAGTCAAAGGTTTGGACACACCTACTCATTCAAGTGTGTTTCTTCATTTTTACAATTTTCTACATTGTATAATAATGGTGAAGACATCAAAACTATGAAATAACACATATGGAATCTGTCACACCCTGATCTGTTTCACCTGTCTTTGTGATTGTCTCCACCCCCCTAAAGGTGTCGCCCATCTTCCCCATTATCCCCTGTGTATTTACACCTGTGTTCTCTGTCTGTTGCCAGTTGATCTTGTTTGTCTAGTCAACCAGCGGTTTTGTATCAGCGCCTGCTTTTCCCAGTCTCTCTTTTTCTCGCCCGCCTGGTTTTGACCCTTGCCTGTCCTGACTCTGAGCCCGGCTGCCGGATCACTCTGCCTGACCCTGCCTGCGGACCTGTACCTCTGCTCCACCTCTGGATTATTGACCTCTGCCTACCCTGCCTGCCGTCCGTTGCCCCACCGCTGGTTTACTGACCCCTGCCTGCCATGACCTGTCTATTGCCTTCCCCTGTTGGATTATTAAACCATTGTTAATTCTACGTTGTCTGCATCTGGGTCTTACCTTCATACCTGATATAATCATGTTGTAACCAAAAGTGTTAAACAAAATATATTCTATATTTGAGATTCTTCAAAGTAGCCACCCTTTGCTTTGATTACAGCTTTGCACACTCTTGGCATTCTCTCAACCAGCTTCACCTGGAATGCTTTTCCAACAGTCTTGAAAGAGTTCCCACATGTGCTGAGCACTTGTTGGTTGCTTTTCCTTCACTCTGCGATCCAAACCATCTCAATTGGGTTGAGGTCGATAATTATGGAGGCCAGGTCATCTGATGCAGCACTCCATTACTCTCCTTCTTGGTCAAATAGCCCTTACACATCCTGGAGGTGTGTTTTGGGTCATTGTCCTGTTGAAAAACAAATGCTAGTCCCACTAAGCGCAAACCAGATGGGGTGGCGTATCGCTGCAGAATGCTGTGGTAGCCATGCTGGTTAAGTGTGCCTTGAACTCTAAATAAATCAGACAGTGTCACCAGCAAAGCCCGCCTACACCATCACACCTCCTCCTCCATACTTCATGGTGGGAACCACACATACGGAGTTCATCCGTTGACCTACTCTGCATCTCACAAAGACACGGCAGTTGGAACCAAAAATCTCAAATTTGGACTCATCAGACCAAAGGACAGATTTCCACCGGTCTAATGTCCATTGCTCATGTTTCTTGGCCCAAGCAAGTCTCTTCCTCTTATTGATGTTCTTTAGTAGTGGTTTCTTTGCAGGAATTCAACCATGAAGGCCTGATTCACACAGTCTCCTCTGAATAGTTGATGATGAGATGTGTCTGTTAATTGAACTCTATTAAGCATTTATTTGAGCTGCAATCTGAGGAATCTAAACTTACCCTCTGCAGCAGAGGTAACTCTGAGTCTTCCTTTCCTGTAGCGGTCATCATAGCACTTGAAGTTTTTTGCGACTGCACTTTTCCGGATTGACTGACCTTCATGTCTTAAAGTAATGATGGACTGTCATTTCTCTTTGCATATTTGAGCTGTGATATGGACTTGGTCTTTTACCAAATAGGGCCAAGTTCTGTATACCACCCCTACCTTGTCACAACACAACAAATTGGCTGAAACGCATTAAGAAGGAAGGAAATTCCACAAATTAACTTTTAACAAGGCACACCTGTTAATTTAAAAGCATTCCAGGTGACTACCTCATGAAGCTGGTTGAGATAATGCCAAGAGTGTGGAAAGCTGTCATCAAGGCAAATGGTGGCTACTAAAATATATTTTAAAACAAATGTAGTTACTACATGATTCCATATGTGTTATTTCATAGTTTTGATGTCTTCACTATTTTTCTAATTCTACAATGTAGAAAATAGTAAAATAAAGAAAAACCTTTGAATGAGTAGGTGTGTCCAAACTTTTTACCGGTACTGTAGATCCCAAACTATTTTTGAAATTGCCACAGTTCAGGAAGGTGTACCATGTGGTAATCTAAAAATATATGGACACAAAGCTTGAGTACTCTATGCATGTGTTTTTTTGATTACACAGTTTTTATTTATTTTTATTTTTATAAAAGTCTGAACAAACACGATTGTTTACAACCAAAGTGTTTGGAAATGTTTGTCAGGAAGTGTACTTAGATGTTTATTATAACTGAGTTCTATATTGAACACTAAATTGAGATCATCATGACTTTTCCCACTACCATGTTGTGATAAACTACATGCTTTACATTTGTAAGGCCTACATGCACATTACAATACATGATCCCATACAGAAAAGACACCTTGCTTTTTGTGGGTCTAATGTGAGATTCAAAGTTGAGTTAGTTTGGGTAGAGTATCATTCAGGCACAGGATAGAGGAGGGTACCTTTCTAAACTACCCTTTCCCTTTGACTTGACGGATGAGTCTGATTTGTAGTCCTTGTGAGGTGTTCCTTATCCAGGGGAATGCTGAAGCCCTCCTGATGGTGAATTACTGCAGGGATAAATACTGACCTCAGGGTCAGTGTTACAGTAATGGTCACATGACTATCTTTTTGACTAGCCCGCCATGCAGTTGTTATGGCTGTCTTTCCTCTGATATGATTTGCACACTCAACAAGTTTACAACAATTGCTGGACACCCAACAAACTACAATCATTTTACACCAATCAGCCTCTCGGTTTTGTATGTCATTTTAGAAAGTAATATGTTGTTGGATTTTGGCTATGTTCATAAGTGCTGTTGGGGCAGTGATGCTTGTTAGGTGATAAGTGTCAGCATAAATAGTTCTGAAAGAAGTTGCTTCCTGCCAAATAGTGAGTACTGTTGATCATGACAGGGAGTGGTACTTCCTGCTTTGAGACTGTACTTTAGAAGGGATTAAGTTAATAGTGCCTTGTTGTTTACAGCCAGTGTCACACATGGTCCATATATTTCCTTTGTACTGGTTTGAAGCAATGGATTCAATCAATTTTCCTTTTCTCTAAAGGCCAGATTTCTGACACTTGACATATCGCTTGACATTTGGCCCCAAATAGAAAGGATTGAGCAGAGTGCACTGGTACTGTATAATTGCTCCTGTTTCTTGAGGGTGTTTTCCCCCACTGCTCCATCCAGGAAAGGGAATGTCATCAACTCATTCAGAAGAGGATGCCAGCTTTATGCCACAGGTGTTCTTTTGAACTACTCTTGAGTTCACACAAAAAACGAGTTATTGAGAATGCAGTGGCTAGACAAGGGCATTGCTTTTGGTGCCCTCAGCTATTTATAGTTGGATGTATGCTTTGTTTTTGGTCCAGGCATAACATAGACTTTTGGTCAATGTATCCAATTTCATGTTTTAATTTATAACTGATTGTTATGAGGACACCAAGGTGTGAAGACACTTCAATCAGCCTTATTCAGGGTTTCCCCTCGGGTCCTGGGGCCCCCCATAGGTACCCGTTTTGGGTTTTGCCCTAGCACTACACAGCAGATTCAAATAATCAAAGCTTGATGATGACTTGGCTATTTGAATCAGCTGTGTTGCTAGTGCAAAAAACAAAATGTGCACCCAGGAGGGGGGCCCGAGGACCAAGTTTGGGAAAGCCTGGCCTAGTTGATCAGTATAAGTTTTGGTTCACTTCAGATTGGAATTAGGTTCACAGCATGACTCTGTCACAGGGAAGTATTGGGACCACTGCAGTGGGATTGTGATATTGATAAGGTTCAATTATAGTGATATTCAGGGGTTGAGCCCACAATCTAGCCCACAATCTGACACAATCTGATATAAATTCTCACTTATATTACTTGCATCCCATTCCCAGTCTATCTCTCAATAAGTCTGCACTGAGATACTGTTCCAAGATCTGCATACCCCCAAGGACATGATCTGGAGAATTATTGGTATTGGTCAGGACTCATTGAAAGAGAGTGGAGACATCACATGGCACATTCATATGTCTGGTATGTCCCACATTGCTATGCACCAGTATTTAGTTTGTTTGTTGTATTGACTTTCAAGCTGCTCATTAATGTTTTGTGGAGATTTCAAACTAAAGCACTGACTTGTCATGTGCCATGAAGACAATAAGAAATATTTACAGATCAATAACCGTTTTCAATGACTATCTATTGGCCTATGCTTTTACATTTTTTTCTCATAGTTACGGCTTATATATATATATATATATATATATATATATATATATATATATATATATTTTCTCAGACAATAATTTAATTGTTTTATGACAAAACAGCAGTGTGGTGTAGACTGAGATGGAAACTATAGTATTCAAAACTAGATGGGGGGCTAAGCATTGCAATGACGAGACAGAGGATGCAACTGAAAACGGTGGACTTTTTACATGTATGATATGATCAGTGGTCCTAATGTATGCTGACTCGGTTGTCCCTTGTGTGACCACATGATAGTGAAGTGACGCCTTGTTCCATGTGTGAGAGCAGCTCATTATTTGGCAACCGGTCAGAGTGGCAGCGGGCAGGGCTGAAGAGGGGATCCCCGGGATTTATTCTTTTTGTACATCGAATTACGGGTGTAAATTGTCTGTCAAAACAAGTGAAAAGCAAAAGGGACACCTCTTCTCCGTAAGTTAAAATATAATTTCAGTTGATGGGTAAAAGTAATATTGATTTTTGAATTTAATTAAGTCGACAACTTGAAGTTTTTTTTTCTAGTCGTTAGCTATCATAGCTACCTAGCTAGCTGGCTTACTGCTGAGTGAGTGCTAGGTAATGGTTTGTGTGTGCCTCGCTAGCTGTAATTAGCTAGCCACACACACCTACCTAGCGACTGCCAAGAACACACCGCCTCAAAAGTCAAAGAATGCATGTAAACTTGTACCGGTTGATGTTTAAAAAGTCGGAGACAAGTATTTTCTTTACAACATCCATTCAAGCAGTCTAAAAACTAACATTTTAGTTTCGACTCTCACACATCGATTGTTTGTGACCGAATCCGGAGTGTCTGTCTCTGTCTGCAAGTGTCCGAGGCCGGGAGTTCGTTAGCTAGCCAGCCAGGAGAGTGGATTTGGTGTCCGAATTTGGTCAATCCCTATAGTCATTGGGCCAGTCTCACCACTTGCTTGTTTAACATACGAATTATTCTACATTGTAATAAGAAATTGAACCCATACGATCTCAGGACGTTTTCAATGTTCATCACCGTATGAATCTAATGGCAGTTATGCTAACTCGATAGCTTGCTAGCCCACGACCTGGCTTTATGTTACTACGTTAGCTAGTCAGTTGGACTGTGGGAGACAGGTTGTTGTTACTGAGCGACAAAAAAAGTTTTGGGTTTTTACTTTCACTAAATAACAAATTACATTAAATAATTGTATATGTTAGTTGCAGCACATTTAAGAAGCCGGCATTCTCTCATAATTGCTTTGAGTGGTTTTTATTTTGATGGGAAATTGGAGGCGTACGTAATGGTGGAAGATGGTAGTGTCCCTTGGTGTGAGACCCCACGCGACTGCCATAATCAAAAAGACCCCATTTGCCATTTTACCTAAATAGTTGTTTGGACTTTATTTCCTTTCTGCAATAAAGTTCTGCGCAAGGCAAGCTATTTGCTCAAGTCCTGAGACAAGACTAATTGCCTGGTAGTTGTTCTAATGGCAGACTTTTTCAAACCTCTCATTGATGACCACAGAACTGGCACACCTGATTCAACTTGTCAACTAATCATCAGGCCCTTGACTAATTGAATCATCTATGCTGGTTCAGGGCTACACACCAACATGTCCAAGGTGCATAAAGATGGAGGAATTCAGATATATCATTGTTTTAGCACTACCACAGAGTTGTTAAACTACTGTGTGCAACATGGTTCAATATGCAAATAAATTACTTTATTGAAGTCTTGGAATTAGAATTGGGATCAAGTTAACTGCTAATGCAGATACAAAAAAAGAGTAATGGCGAACACTGTATAATACGGCAAATTTAGCGAATGAGGCATTTGTGGTAAATACATGGGGGCCGTCATCTTTATTCTTGTCCGCCATTGTGAAATGTCTGGGTGTCCCAGAGGAGAGGTTTGAAAAGGCTGGTCTAAGGTATTTATATATGTCATGCCAATGTATTACATTGCACTCCATGGCCTTGTGGACATTTTTGAAAGTGCTCTTTTTCCAGATGTAATTGCCTCTGTGGGGGTCAATAGCCTCCAGATTAGGTACCATAGCAGTGCACATTCCCCCTCCTGCCAAGCGGCCTCCATAGAGACTGGGCACCCTTGGCCAGTGGTGGGAGACATGTCACTTTGCATCTTGTGACGGGCCATAGAGCTGCCCGAGAAGCGGTGTCCCTTGTGAAAAACCCTTTAAAGAATGATGCGATCAGACAAGCATGACTCGGCTGACTTGACATCCACGGGTGCTGCATCAGGGTAGAACTTTAGAGCTAACTACTAGACTAGACCACATTGGGAAAGAAAAGTTTCAATGAGTAAAGGTTAGATTTGGACTCACTCTTAGTTTTGTTTTCTACCCCTCCATCTACACAGTCCTCAGCTTTTCGAACTCCTGGATTTAAGATAAGCTTTTCAAAACGGAATTTAGGTATTGTGGATCAGTAGCCAATTTCTTTACAGCCATCATTAGAGAAATGAAGCTGCATTGAACTTGATTAGAGGACTGGATTGCACTTCAGACCGCTACCAATGCCTCAAATGGGTGATGACTTTCACTTTCATTACAAGTCAGTGTGTCTGTCTGCCAGAATTCAGTGTTACCACAAAGTAACAGAATTTCTGTTTCAGTGTGACTGTGAATTGTTTTGTGGTGACTTTCTGAAGGGACTTTGTCTCATTGCTGTCAGTTGAGCCACCAGATTGGCTTACATTTTCCCATGAGATTGATGAGCTATGGACACCATCGACCTTGTTCTGTCATTTAACCTCCTTGGGTCTGGGAGTGGGGGGCTGGTATGGGCCTAGTATGTTCATCCATTGTTGAGAAATGTTACAGAATGCATGGGATAGAAACATTTTGTGTTTAGTGCTAAATTAGCATCCATTTCAGCACCACAGTTGACAGAGAGCAGAGAGCAAGCTGGATGTCTGATTTCACAGCGAGATGTCAGCCGCTCTTCATCTGATGAATGAAAGGAGATTCTCAGATAGAAAAGTGTCTCTGTGTGATAATAAAATGTTCAGCTCTGCATCGGTCTCTTGTAATGCTCCTCAATTTATAGTTCATTTAGAAGCCTACTGCACTCTATGGAGGGGTGAATATTGTTTCCATCCATTCACATGTCTGGCTGATGTATTGTCATAGCACAACAGGGAACCTTCAAGGACTGCAGTGAGCGTTGGAACAGAGTGATTGTTGAACAGATCAGGCTGTGGTCATCTTGAGCGATGAGGTTATAAGGGACAGAGAGATGAATATGGAATGGCAGCCGGTCAGATGAGATGGCTCGCTAGCGGGCTGGTGTCCTCTCTCTGTTGATATTGCTGGCCAGGGAATTGTATGGCGTCGCAGAGTGGTAAACAGGAAACGCAGGAAGGCGACACGTGACCCGAGTAAACCAGTCAGAGGCTTCAGTTTCCCTGAGACCAGCTTCCTGACACTATAGGGAGGTAGAGTGGAGGATGGGTTCAGATTAATTGTGCTATTACTCGGCTATACAGGGCCAGTGCAGGCATTCAAATGAGGATGTGTAGTACAAGGTAGTGCCAGCCTAAAGATACGCATGCTCATATTATCTTCAGAAGACACTTCATTAGCAAATTTTGTGTGCATGTCACGACTTGAGCTCCAGGGAGTGGAGCAAATGCCAAAATGTCCCTATGATATCTCACATGTGGCGCTGTTCAATAATTGATAAAATATGAATTTTTCATATCTGTTACATAATTTTCCAGAGGGGAACATGTCAGGTTGTCTCTTTTCGGATCCGTCCTGTGGTGGTATTTTTGTGTACATTTCTAGGGCATGTCTTAGTGACATCTTCAGTGTGTTAGGAGTACAGATCCTGTCCATCCACATGTTTTCCTTTGTACTAAGAGTATAGCGTACCACAGTATGAGTCATAATACCCATAAAACCTAGCGGTTAAACAAGGAAATGGTTCTAATCTTTTCCCACCATTCATTTTTCCCATAGGGGATTTTAGAAACACTTGTTTCGTGTAGGCTTACCCTGGCGTGAAGTTTTGATAACTGTGTAAATCTCTCTAGGACAAGGTGACTTATCAATTACTGTACCTCCATTCCACCTCGCAAAGTTTGCATTTCCTTCTCATTTAACTTCTCAAATTATTGCCATACTGGACTTTGCTGCTGTCGCTTGCTGTTTTTCCAAGTTAAGGATATTGAGATGAGCGAGATGCAACACTCCCCCTGCAACTTGCAACAACAAAGACGAAATATCGGTTCTGCCTCTATGACAACGGGCAGTTTCATCTCTCTATTAGCATTTGACGTTTGGTCCAGCAAATGTGCCACGTGCATAAAAATACACATTTTATATAAGGAATTGGCAATTCATTGTCATTCTGAGAAATAAGCATCTTATCCAGTTAGGCCACTTGATTTCAACATCTAAACAAAGTGAACAGGCTAACAGTTGGAGATGGACAGGAGGGTGGAGTAAAATGTTCTACCTTGTTATCAAGCAAATATATCCACTAAATATAAAGATTAGGTGGCTACTCACTGGCATGTGGGTTTGTGCTTGAGAGATTGTTTGAGACCTGTGTTAATGTTCTATAATGCCTCTACCAGAAGTTGGTCATTATAAGGGCATGAGTATTGTGCATGGTTCTGGTTACATTTGTAACCTAAAGGGCATTTTCATAGACATATTTATTGTAACAAAGCAGGTTAAACAATTCTGATAAAAATAATTAAATTATTAGTGGGTCTTATGGTTGTGGAAGGCTTATTTAGCCTAGGTATAATTTTACAAGCCCTGATTTTATTTGATTATTCCTGACAGTTTGAATTTGTATTTTTTATTTCACCTTTATTTAACCAGGTAGGCTAGTTGAGAACAAGTTCACATTTACAACAATTTATTGAGTTGTAAAATGCAGTGTATTGACCTTTAGTTGTGCAACAAAGTTTATTTAGAGAAAACACGATATTGTATGTGTGTGAGTGAATCGGCCATAAATTAGAAAGAAATAGAGATGTTTTTTTTTTTTTGCCATATCGCCAGCCCTAGTTGGACTTCATGTTGACTCAACTGTGTGTGTGTGTCAAGTTGACCATTTCCTCATGTCAGGACCAGAACAGCTCTAGCACTTGAAAAATGCTGTGTTTGTGCTGGATTCCACCCTCATCTGGTAATCCAGAACAGATTAGGACTTTGGTGATCAGGTGAGTATAAATGAGCCTTAGTATCAGGAAGAAGTGAGTACTCTGCTTCTAGTGCGTCTCAACAGTATATTCCTCTCCTCGACGACTCTGCACTGATTTGACAGGTGAAAGCAACAGGACAGATTTCTACCAAGAAATTGCTTTCACTTGACCTATTATTTCAGATCAGGGAGGTTAGGAGAGAAAAGTAGTTTATTGAAATGCCCCCTTTGGCTGTTGATGACTGAGTAGTATACTTAGTGGAGGCCATCATCTCCAACATGGCTGCTCACTCATAGCCCGGAGGTCAACAGGCAGCTAGCTCAATTCAAGCATGGTTCCTCATTGTGTTGCCTTATTGTGAATTCACAAATGAGAGGCTCCTGTCTTTCAACATGGAGCTGTAAAGCTGGTCAGACATCAGACCAGGGGGTTGGTGCTGGTATTCCATAGGAGATTCGCCACCTGTTAACCAGGTAGGTAGGCCATAGGGGCTATTCAACAATTATGAAGTGTCTTGTCTACCGTGTTCTATATATTTTATTGAGTTGTGACTTTTTATGGGAACCACATTACTTTCCTGTCTGCCAACAGTTATCCTTGTGTCCTATTTTCACATGAATAATGCGTTGAGTTGTTTTTGCGACATCATACATATCGTCAAACTCCTGAAAACTGTTTCAAAATATGATCTCACATACTTCTCAGGAATGCCTCGAAATCATTTTTCGACTGGGTATATTAAGAGTCGTGGATGAAGACGCTATGGCATTGCTACATTATTCCAGTTATTCTCCTAACAATAGCTCCCACTGTCTCTTTTAACTGGCCAGCGCTGACATGGCAACTCTGGAACTCAGTGCGGCAGCCACACGAATACAGCATCAAGGCACTCATCCAGGAGGGGTACCAAGCATCCAGATGCCCTGCTGCCTGCCTGTGTCGCAAGCATGCCAGCTAGATGTTTGCTGAGCTGACGTCACACTAGTAGAGGTGCTGACTGCGTGTCATCTAGCACACCTATAGTGTGTTTGACCGTCACAGCTTCAGAGGGTGTTTAATTAAACATGGCTGCCTGCGTCAACGCTCAGGAGTGGGCTTCCAGGTAGGTAGTAGAACTGTAGGTCAGATACTGGCTTTGTTGGTAGCTGTTGATGTGGCACAAAAGGAGTGTATTGACTTTTGTTTGTTGGGATCCCCTCTATCTGTTCAGTGCTGTGGGAGAGAACTCTGCAATTGTCTGCTCAGATTTGGATGTTTTTCTATGGCCACAAGTCCCCCCCCCCCCCCCCCCCCCACAGGCCATTTCCAACAAAAGTAATCTGGTATGACTCTGTAGGGAATTTCTATGTCGGTATGGCTGTCTAGCTTTTGGGGATTTGTGATGAGCGTTTTGAAGCAATTTCGCTGAAATGGGAGATCACTTGTAGAATAGTCAGTGCAGACAGATCACGTAGCCCCTTTCACCAGGAACACGTGTGGTTTGACGGTTAAACTCATTATTGGGAAGTTCATCCCTAGCAGCCTTGTTAAGTTAACATTTTTATGCGATGTGGCAATATACATTACCCTTGTTGGGGATTCCTTCAAGGTTTGATGTGAGATCAATGTTACTAAATAACTTGTTTGTCAGACTTAACAAATACGTGGAACTTTTGTAGAGTTCCCCTATGGAGTGATTTGAATTCCATGATTTAGAATTTGTATTTGGATATTGAATTTGAATAAAATATTTGTTGTAATGCACAAATTGAATCATTTGAATTCATAAATTGAATGAATTGAATGGACATTGCATTGTTTTTAAATTAAATGTAATATTCAATATTGATATATTCAGTTTCAATATTGTAGATATTGCATTCATTGTCTGTGTATCAAGTTTACAAAATATAATTTCAAGTTGATCAAAATGTAATATATTCAACTTCCCCGACGGTTTCGGTTATCTAAATTCAGATTCAAAACCAGAGACAACATTCTAGTACTTTGCCAGCCAGGAAAGGTAGAGGAGAAAAGAGAGAATCAAACGCTCTCTGTGGTAAATGGAAGCTTCTGGCTATTTCTGAAGCCAATTTTGCCTGTTGAATTTATTTTCTTCTGACGAATTTGCCTCTAGCGTTTGAACCGTTTTGGCTATAAGCTGTTATGACCCTATTCCTGAAAGCTAAGACACTGGAGCATGGACATGCCTTCTAGAGGTCGACCGATTAATCGGAATGGCAGATTAATTAGGGCCGATTTCAAGTTTTCATAACAATCTGTATTTTTTACAAAATGTTTTTAATAAAATGTATTTATTTTAATAAAAATAAATAAATAAAAATCTCATTTTTTTATTTATTTTTTATTTTAATTTTTAAAATAAATATTTATTTATTTTTTTTTTAAATTAAAATAAAATAATTTAATTTTATTTTATTATTTTTATATATAATATATTTTTTTATAAATATTTTCTAACTAGGCAAGTCAGTTAAGAACACGTTCTTATTTTCAAGGACGGCCTAGGAACGGTGGGTTAACTGCCTTGTTCAGGGGCAGAACGACAGATTTGTACCTTGTCAGCTTGGGGATTCAATCTTGCAACCTTACGGTTAACTAGTCCAACGCTCTAACCACCTGCTTTACATTGCACTCCACGAGGAGCCTGCATGTTACGCGAATAAAGTAAGAAGCCAAGGTAAGTTGCTAGCTAGCATTAAACTTATCTTATAAAAAAAAATCAATCAATCATAATCACTAGTTAACTACACATGGTTGATGATATTACTAGTTTATCTAGCCTGTCCTGCGTTGCATATATTTGATGCGGTGCGCATTCGCGATAAAGGACTGTCGTTGCTCCAACTTGTACCTAACCATAAAGATCAATGTCTTTCTTAAAATCAATACCCAAGTATATATTTTTAAACCTGCATATTTAGTTAATATTGCCTGCTAACATGAATTTCTTTTAACTAGGGAAAATGTGTCACCTCACAGGGTATATGCAGCAGTTTGGGCCGCCTGGCTCGTTGCGAACTGTGTGAATACTATTTCTTCCTAACAAAGACAGCCAACTTCGCCAAACGGGATGATTTAACAAAAGTGCATTTGCGAAAAAAGCACAATCGTTGCACGACTGTACCTAACAATAAACATCAATGCCTTTCTTAAAATCAATACACAGAAGTATATATTTTTAAACCTGCATATTTAGCTAAAAGAAATCCAGGTTAGCAGGCAATATTAACCAGGTGAAATTGTGTCACTTCTCTTCCGTTCATTGCACGCAGAGTCAGGGTATATGCAACAGTTTGGGCCGCCTGGCTCGTTGCGAACTAATTTGCCCGAATTTTACGTAATTATGACATAACATTGAAGGTTGTGCAATGTAACAGGAATATTTAGACTTATGGATGCCACCCGTTAGATTAAATACGGAACGGTTCCGTATTTCACTGAAAGAATAAACGTGATAGTTTACGGATTCGACCATATTAATGACCTAATGTTCGTGTTTCTGTGTGTTATTATAATTAAGTCTATGATTTGATAGAGCAGTCTGACTGAGCGATGGTAGGCACCAGCAGGCTCGTAAGCATTCATTCAAAACAGCACTTTCGTGCGTTTTGCCAGCAGCCCTTCGCAATGCATTGCGCTGTTTATGACTTCAAGCCTATCAACTCCCAAGATGAGGCTGGTGTAACCGATGTGAAATGGCTAGCTAGTTAGCCGGGTGCGCGCTAATAGCGTTTCAAACGTCACTCGCTCTGAGACTTGGAGTAGTTGTTTCCCTTGCTCTACATGGGTAACGCTGCTTCGAGGGTGGCTGTTGTCGATATGTTCCTGGTTTGAGCCCAGGTAGGAGCGAGGAGAGGGACGGAAGCTATACTGTTACACTGGCAATACTAAAATGCCTATAAGAACATCCAATAGTCAAAGGCATATGAAATACAAATCGTATAGAGAGAAAGAGTCCTATAATAACTACAACCTAAAACTTCTTACCTGGGAATATTGAAGACTCATGTTAAAAGGAATCACCAACTTTCTTAGTTCCTTGCTCAGAACATGAGAACATTAAACATTAGCTTTCTTACATGGCACATAATGCACTTTTACTTTCTTGTCCAACACTTTGTTTTTGCATTATTTAAACCAAATTGAACATGTTTCATTATTTATTTGAGGCTAAATTGATTTTATTGATGTATTAAGTTAAAATAAGGGTTCATTCAGTATTGTAATTGTCATTATTACAAAACAATGAATCAGCCGATTAATCGGTATCGGCTTTTTTTTGGGTCCTCCAATAATCGGCATCGGCGTTGAAAAATCATAATCTTTCGACCTCTAATGCCTTCTGCTGCCCTCTGATGATCACAGGCTGTGACGGACACGTAAGAAGGGAGTGTCACAAAGAAACACAATTTGGCCACAATAAGATTATAGTTGAATAGCCCTGTCATAGCCCTTCTAAGGATAGCCGTTCCAATTCATATTTAATCTTGCTCTTGTAACTGACTGGGTTCGAATCAGGTCTCTTGCATGTCACAAGACTGTGTTAGCCCACTTAGCTAAAGCCTATAAGGATAAGTACATGAACTTCCTGAAAAGGACGACACACTGCTTGCTTGACGGGTACTGCTTCCCCCTGATTCAGCTCATTCGGAGACTCGAACTTAGGACACACGTTGGACACACTGCCTCAAACACACGTGACCACCCTCCTAAAGCATTCCTACCCATCGTAGTATTAAAAATGTCCGCCTTCAATTGCGACAGGGGCAAGCAACACTTCAGGCTGAGGAGTGAGTTCCACAGATCCCCATCTGCTACACTAATACAAGCCTTCAAGATCCAGCAATGTTACTCATCAAAATAGTGTGGGTTTGGTAATCTGTGCTTATGTGATAAGCAACCTTGCCTGAGACGTGTTCGTTTCAAGTCTCCAGCAAGGGTAGTCATTACATTTACATTTACGTCATTTAGCAGACGCTCTTATCCAGAGCGACTTACAAATTGGTGCATTCACCTTATGATATCCAGTGGAACAACCACTTTTCAATAGTACATCTATTGGGGGTTAGAAGGATTACGTAATCCTATCCCAGGTATTCCTTAAAGAGGTGGGGTTTCAGGTGTCTCCGGAAGGTGGTGATTGACTCCGCTGTCCTGGCGTCGTGAGGGAGCTTGTTCCACCATTGGGGTGCCATTATAATGGTAACGTGACTGACTGTGTTAGCCTGCTGAGCTAAAGCCCAGGCATTGGTCCTGTGACTTGGATGGGTCTCTTCATGGAGGAGGTCAAAGGGGGGTGAAATGTCTCTTCATGGAGGAGGTCAAAGGGGGGTGAAGTGTAACATCGGTGGTTTGGTGACCATGCTTGTGTGATGAGTAACTTTTCTGAGATCCTTCTGCCACAGAAAGTGGTGGTGTTTTGCAGTAGGCCTGGTTTCGAGCACAGTCAGTTATATTTGTGCCGTGATCTCTGAGTATGAGGTCAAAGGCGGGTGAAATGTAAACGAGGTGGTTCGACGAACCACACTCTTTTTGAAGAGTAACCTAGCTGGAGGCTTGTTATCCCACTTATCTAAAGCCCACAGGAAGCTAACACAGTCTTGTGACATGCAGTAGACCTTGTTCGAACCAAGTCAGTCACAAGAGCAAGATTAAATAGGGAGTGGAAAGCTATCCTTAGAAGAGCCTAGACGGGGCTATTCAATTATATTCTTATGAGAGCCAAATTGTGGTATTTGTTACTCTCAGTTCTAACATATCCTGTTCGGCCTATGAGCATCATAGAGGGGAAGCCCAAACGGATCAAATCTAATTTTACTTGTCCCATGCGCTGAATACAACAGGTGTAAAACGTAACGTGAAATGCTTACAAGCTCTTAACCAACAATGCAGTTCAAGAAAGTTAAGAAAATTTACTAAATAAAGTAAAAACAAACACAATAAATGTACATAACTAATAACAAGGCTATATAAAATAAAGGTGAAAAAAAAATTGAATAACGAGGCTATATACAGGCGGTACCGAGTCAATGTGTGGGGGTACAGGTTAGTCGAGGTAATTTGTAAAGTGACTATGCATAGATAATAAACAGCGAGTAGCAGCAGTGTAAAAACAAAGGAGGGAGCAGGGGGGGTTTCAATGTAAATAGTCTGGGTGGCCATTTGATTAGTTGTTCAGCAGTCTTATGGCTTGGGGGTAGAACCTGTTAAGGAGCCTTTTTGTCCTAGACTTGGCGCTCCGGTACCGCTTCTGGTGCGGTAGCAGAGAGAACAGTCTATGACTTGGGTGACTGGAGTCTTTAACAAGTTTTTGGGCCTTCCTCTGACACAGTCTAGTATATAGGTCCTGGATGTCAGGAAGCTTGGCCCCAGTGATGTACTGGGCCGTTCACACTACCCTCTGTAGTGCCTTGCGGTTGGAGGCCGAGCATTTGGCGGGTGTCCCTGATGAATCCCTGATGTTGATAGATTGTGTACTGTATGATTTAAAGGAATACTTCGGGATTTTAGCAATGAGGCCCTTTTTATCTACTTCCCCGAGTCAGATGAACTCATGGAGACCATTTAAGTCTCTGCATCCAGTAGGAAGGAAGTTCGTGGCAAAATCCCATAGTATCTCTTTAAGGAAATTTGCATCAGGATTCACAAACACCTTATAACAGTAGAGATTTAAAGGGATATTTTATGCAGACATATTTTGATTATTTTGTTCATTAGTTTACATGTCCGCAAGTTTAGAAGATGTATCACTTTCAATACAAAGCAAATAGTGTGGTGATGTGTTTTTCATTATATGATTGGGATAAAATATCCCTTTTAAGAAGGGTATTTTTCCATATACTAGGGTAGAAATAATTTCTAGGCTACGGATAGCCTGTGCCGAAGAATAACGTTCAAATATTGTTACCAGCATATTGCCTCAAGTAGGCTATGTGCTTGCCCGCAGGGGTGGGCAACTCCAGTCCTTGAGGGCCTGATTTGGTTTCACACTTTTTCTCCATCCCTAGCAAACACAACTGATTTAATCAAATTGTGTTCTAAACTGAAGATCATGATTAGGTGATTATTGGAGTCGGGGCTGGGGCAAAACTGTGACACCAATCAGACCCCAGAGGACTGGAATTGCCCACCCCTGTGACGGGGAAGTTCTTCTAAATGTAGTTAGTCATTGTGTACTCTGAGTCAGCACAGACCTATAATGCAACCCTTCACTTTGAGTTCTGGAGAAATCAGGGTTCTGTAGTTGGCCTATTGAGCAGGGTAAACTCAACTTCAACAGAGCTGCCATTCAAATTCATTACTTCAAGCTAAAACGAGTCTAGTCTAGCTGATCAGTTTATCCACTGGCTGTATCATCATGAAGACCACATGGTTAATGGAATCAAAGGTACAGCGGCTGGTATTTCATACTAATTATGATCTATGAACTAATCTGCTCTTAATGTCCCAATGCATGCTGCGGCTAGATCGGCCTGCATCGTGACTGCAAACACTAATGTAAAGTAGTCCTCTTCCTCTCAGAAACGGGGATTGTGTGTGTGTGTATGCGCACATATGTTTGACTGGTGGCAGTGTGCTTGGTGTTTGTGATTGAGTCTTTTCCGTACGTGCACATTCCTTTGTGCTCACGTGTAGGGGGCTGGCTGCACCTCTTAGGCTTTGCGCGTGCCGTCGGTCGTCGTCCGGTTGCTAAGGGGAATCCAGGTGGAGCCTCACTCTGGTAGATGCAGGGTTAAAGGCCTCCATTTTGTTAGGTAACACCCTAATGGCCTGATCTGTCATTTGCGTTAAAATGGCAGGGCTTAACCCTTGGTGTTCAGGACCGAACCAGTAGGGGCACCCTCCCTGCCTCCATGCTGCTACAACCAATGGGAGACGGAGAATGAGGACGCTGAAGAGGAAAAGTGTTTATCAGTGTACAGTAGATCTATGGCCAGCCGCTCTACCCTCCCCCACCACCCAGTCAGCTGGCTCCCTGTCTTTCACTCTTCTTTCTATGCTCTCTCTCTCCCTCTCTCTCTGTTTAGTCTCCATGTACTCAGCTTGGTGGAACCAGATTAAGCAATGTGTTTTTTGTCACAATCAGATATTCCAAAGAAAATGCAGTGGGTTGCAGTTTTACTTTCTTTCTAAATTCATATTAGGAGTTGACGTCATTCTTAACCTAAAACACGATCTGTAGTGCTTAAATGAATAATTAAACAAATGTATTGTGCGTTATTCATATCTAGGACGATATGCCGATTTTAAAATGTGTATCACAGGGAACAGATGGACACTAATTGCATAGGAAGGAGATTTAATAGCTTTGTGTGCAGCCCATTTATTGGGCAATATTATGTTGTCTCCCTCTCACTGGACCCAATAGAGCCCGTTTTAAAAGCGTCAGTGTGCTGTTAATGTTCTAGCTCGCTAAATCCAATCCCTAGGGAAGGTAATTTACATATCAGATAGAAGAGGTTAGCTAGCAGCCTGAGGAAATGGAGCATTTTGATTGATCCTATACCCCTGAAGGACTTCATATGAAAATAGAATGTGCTCACAGGAGAGTCATACCAGGTTCTCCATATTGTTCTAGCCAACTGTGTTATCGATCCATTGTTTATAGCTGAAAATGGAATGGGCCTAAACTAATTCAATCTGATTCAAAAGTGGTAAATGAGCATGCTTTCTGTTTTTCTAAAACAATAAATGTATTACTATATAACTGGCCAAGAAACACGAGGGCAAAGTCACACTTTAGTAGCCTTGTCAATTCGACCAACTTCTACATGTGGCCTTTGGATTAAAAACCAAATAGTTTGTGTGACCACCCGCCAAAGTGGCTGGTGAAATACATTAAAATCAAATTGTATTAGTCACATGCGCCGAATACAACAGACCTTGCAGTGAAATGTTTACTTACAAGCCCCTAACCGACAGTGCAGTTTAAAAAAAATACGAATAAGAGATAAAAGTAACAAGTAATTAAAGAGGAGCAGTAAAAAATAACAATATATACAGGGGGGTGATGGTACAGAGTCAATGTGCGGGGGCACCGGTTAGTTGAGGTAGTATGTATAGAGTTTAATTAAAGTGACTATGCATAGATGACAACAGAGAGTGGCGGGGGGGTGGTGGCGGCGGCAATGTGAATAGTCTCGGTAGCCATTTGACTAGATGTTCTGGAGTCTTATGGCTTGTGGGTAGAATCTGTTTAGAAGCCTCTTGGACCTAGACTTGGCGCTCCAGTACCGCTTGCCGTGTAGTAGCAGAGAGAACCGTCTATGACTAGGTGGCTGGAGTCTTTGACAATTTTCAGGGCCTTCCTCTGACACCGCCTGGTATATACCCTCTGTAGTGCCTTGCGGTTGGAGGCCAAGAATTTGGAGGGTGTAATTTTCCAACCCTGTTGATAATGGGTAGAGTGCAATGTATGAGCACACGTCATTTAGAAACCTGAGGTGATGGTTTGCCTTTAGAATGTGTAGATAACGTTGTACATTACAAAGCCAGTTATCGAGACCAATTAAAGCATTTGTTTTCTGATACTTACTATGTTACCATCACCTTTGCAAACTGATAACACTTTATATCGTGTGATGTGCTGAGAGCATTTTGTATTATTCTGTACATAAATCTGAGACACTCCATTTAGTATGATATGGTAAGTATTAATTTATGGATGTCCATCACCCATTTCATATTTGTTTTAAGAATTACAATTTATTATGTTACGAATTTGCATTATGTACAGTATGTTATGAATTTTCTTACCGTATGATATCCTGTTTAGGATAGGGGGCAGTATTGACACGGCTGGATAAAAAACATACCCGATTTAATCTGGTTACCACTCCTACCCAGTAACTAGAATATGCATATACTTATTACATATGGATAGAAAACACCCTAAATTTTCTAAAACTGTTTGAATGGTGTCTGTGAGTATAACAGAACTCAAATGGCAGGTCAAAACCTGAGAGATTCCTTTACAGGAAGTGGCCTGTCTGACCATTTCTTGAACTTCTTTTCCATCTCTATCATTTACTAAGGATCTCTGCTCTAACGTGACACTTCCCACGTCGTCCATAGGCGCTCAGAGCCCGGGAAAAAACAGAATGTCGTCATTCCAGCCCCAGGCTGAAACACATTATCGCCTTTCTCAAGTGGCCGATCAAGGGACACTGGGCTTATGCGCGTGACCCCGACCGCCCCCGCCTTTGGGATTTTTTTCCTCTGTTTGCCGAAAAGGAGATTCCCTGTCGGAATATTATCGCTTTTCTACGAGAAAATTGTCGTAAAAATTGATTTTAAACAGCGGTTGACATGCTTCGAAGTACGGTAATGGAATACTTAGAATTTTATTGTCACGAATTGCGCCATGCGCGCGACACTTCTTTACTATTTCGGATAGTGTCTGGAACGCACGAACAAAACGCCGCTATTCGGATATAACGATGGATTATTTTGGACCAAACCAACATTTGTTATTGAAGTAGCAGTCCTGGGTGTGCATTCTGACGAAGACAACAAAAGGTAATCAAACTTTTATAATAGTAAATATGATTATGGTGAGTGCTAAACTTGCCGGGTGTCTAAATAGCGAGCCCGTGATGCCTGGGCTATGTACTTAGAATATTGCAAAATGTGCTTTCACCAAAAAGCTATTTTAAAATCGGACATATCGAGTGCATAGAGGAGGTCTGTATCTATAATTCTTAAAATAATTGTTATGCTTTTTGTGAACGTTTATCGTGAGTAATTTAGTAAAATGTTAGCGAATTCCCCGGAAGTTTGCGGGGGGTATGCTAGTTCTGAACGTCACATGCTAATGTAAAAAGCTGGTTTTTGATATAAATATGAACTTGATTGAACAAAACATGCATGTATTGTATAACATAATGTCCTAGGGTTGTCATCTGATGAAGATCATCAAAGGTGAGTGCTGCATTTAGCTGTCTTCTGGGTTTTGGTGACATTATATGCTGGCTTGAAAAATGGGTGTCTGATTATTTCTGGCTTGGTACTCTGCTGACATAATCTAATGTTTTGCTTTCGTTGTAAAGCCTTTTTGAAATCGGACAGTGTGGTTAGATTAACGAGAGTCTTGTCTTTAAATGGCTGTAAAATAGTCATATGTTTGAGAAATTGAAGTAATAGGATTTTTAAGGTTTTGAAAATCGCGCCACAGGCTGGCAGTGGCTGTTACGTAGGTGGGACGAATTCGTCCCGCCTAGCCTTTAGAGGATATATTACAAATTGTAGCTAGGTGGCTAACGTTAGCTAGCTCACTAGCATTAGCTAGTCTAGGGGTTAGGTGAAGGGTTAGGGGAAGGGTTAGCTAACATGCAAAGTAGTAAGTAGTTAAAGTTGCTAATTAGCTAAAATGCTGAAGTTATCCGTGATGAGATTCCAACTTGCAAACCTTTGGGTTGCTAGAAGTTTGCGTTATACGCCGACCCATCCACCCTGACCAACCACCTTCCTTTTTTGCCTTAAGTAACCATCTTCCTTATGTAACCATACGAAACATAACCTAGCATACTAAATGGAGTGTCTCGAATTTACATATAGAATAATACAAAATACTCTGAGACCAGGTTGTCACACTCCACCCGCACTTTAGGCAAACAAACTTTTGAGATGTCACACATGGTGTTTTGCTTGCTTGAAATGCATAGCCTACTTCAGTCGGACCTGTTGATTCCTTTAACAGTACAGGTGTTGATCGACAGTTTGGGGTTATTTGTGAGATGAAATTGTCTTCCAAATTCCACTGTATTTTACTGACTCACACTGGAGTTGCCAGATAATGCCTAATGACACTATCATTGATTCTAGATCCATACTTTGGCCCTCTGCCCACAGCAAGAATGATCTCCACTCTATTTCAAACTAAACATGTTTTTCAGTGTTTTTTTGTACTGGCCATTTTCAAGTAATGAAAGAAATCCTGAACTCGTATTTTCCTGTCTTTTCATGATGAAATGCTTTTGTTTTCTTGAATGGAGGTCACTGACTGAAAGCAAGGCTCAATTCTCACAGCCCAGTCTCCTGATTGACACCCTATAGTGAGAGGGAGAAAGAAATGTCATCAATCTGTCCTTGTATGGGCTCTAAGCGCTCTCTTCATTCCACTCCTTCCTGGTACCTTCCTGCCATCACCTGCTTCCAAAGCGCTCTCTCAGCCCCGTGTCAGTGCAGATGACTGGTTGAAGTACTGTTGCCATGTTATTCCCCAATCAATCCCTCTGGTGTTACTTTCAATGGCAGTGAATGGATAAACTCTCACTTTCCTACTTGGCCTTTTAGTATATACGTTTTAGCTGTACTCTACTGCTTATTGCTCTGTCTGATTTATTTTCATGTCATCCCAGAGGTTGTCTAATGCAACATCCTGATTTTTCTCACATAATCCAGGTTTCCATTCAACCGTTTTTATGCAAATAAATTACATGTCAAGACAGACCTAATGGAAACAGCAAATTTGGCGTTCCTAATGTCGTCAAAACAAAATACGCTAGAGGTGGGATAAATATGCTAAGGTGGGATATTTTTATCTGTAAAATTAACTATGCTAGAAATTGCTGTGGAAATGCCTTTATTTGCTAATATTGATATAATAACCATCTTGAAGTAAACTTGGAATCGCGTGATCTGTTGTGTGGTCCTCCCACTACGACTATGGAAAGCATGCAGTTTATTAGGCTACAGATAAAATAAATGATAGTGCACGGTGATGAGCTTGATGCTCCTATCCAATAAACATTGAGTCTTATTCTGGTGACATGGTGATTGATGCTTGGCTGACGTTTGACAAATAAAATTAATCTCGCTCTTTTGTCCATAATAATCTCATCATGTAGGTAGCCTACCCGCACTGTATCTGCAAGCTGTTGGCTAGAGTGCACGTGCCAAGACCAGAGTGTGCACATTTTGCTATATAACGGCAGACATTTTTGTGACAACCATCAGAGTTGAAAAATGCGATGGGAATGCATTTGAACTTTAATTCAGTAAATGGGAACTTAACGGCAAGTTATTTTTATGTGCACTACGTTACCACGCACAGCCTTTAGTCAATTTGATGGAAAAACATCTGTGATGGGAAAATGCACATATTGTTTAATGCAGATTTTTGAATATTTGCATGAAAATCTGTCGCCAATTGGATGGAAACCTAGCTATAGATAGACATTGCTTGGTGAATAGCAAATGCGCTTCAACAGGGTGGTAGGTAGAAGTGTGACGTGACATTTGAGGACGGGCACATAAGTCTCTCAAATGTTGCGTCTTCATGATGCCATCCATCTACTATGAGACGAGTCATGCATGCCTGAGCTACACACAAGAATAGCTCCCTTAGAGATGACTCTACTGGATGTCATCAGCAGGGAGGGATTTGCAGAGGCCTTCTGGCTCCTATGATTCACATGTAGACCTACGTCAAGAGCAGGTAATACTACACTGCTGTGCCACTCAGGCCCTGTGGCCATTTTGGGCCCTGCTGGCCCTGGCTGCATTCAGGGAGGAAGTTCAGCGACTACCAGTTCCCTCCAGTGTCACTAAATGTGTTTGTGAATGTGTGAGCTCAGGGCATGATGGTAAAGAGCTGTGTGCTCTGTGGTTTATGCATGCTCCACCCCCTTCAGATAGATGCCCTTTGTGCTCATGGATGGGTAGAAACGGGGCACATCTGTCCTTGTTATGTCGCAGTGCTCAGTCCCTCTTAGCGCAACAGTGTTTCCACCCCACCATTTTATAGGCAGTGTCCCTCTTGCCTCCACCTCTCGTGCCCTCCACCCCCATCTCCGTTGGTTCTGTTATCGTTGCTTGAGCTACCTAAATCTGGCCTCCGTTTGTTTTAGTTGAAAATGCCCTGCCTTCCTGGAAAATAGGCAGATTTTAGTGAAACACTGAGCAGATGTGGGGGATATTATGAATCACTATAGCTCTGTGGCAATGCAAGGGCTGAGTGGGCGAAAAATGCTGAGCTGACCAGTTTCAGCAGCCTGGCCAACTGGTTCCTCTTAGGGCTGGGCGATATGGTCTAAAAATAATCTATTTATTTTAGATTTTTTTCAAACTTATGGCGATTCACAATATATATCAATGTATTATATTGTTTCTAAATAAGCTTTGTTGTACAATTTACAGGTAAAATACGCTGCATTTCAAACAGTCAGCAATAATCTAATGAAATCAGGACCTGTGAAATTATACATCGGCTAAATGGTAAAGTAGTTTAATCTGCTTTTTCTTTGTAATAATCACTGGTCTGGCTTTCAAGTCTATGAACATACCCTTGTTAGAAATGTTGCCAGAACCATGCATCTCGTAGCAGGCATTAGCTGTAGAAAATGAACACAGCTAGGTCTCATAAACGATCTGTCATGCATAATTCCACGTGCTAGTGAGTAGCCAGATAATCTTTCATATTTAAAGTCTAGCCAACTTGGATCTATTTGCTAGTTAACACAGTAGAACAGTTGAATTGTTATGTACACACCCTTCTGTCCATCCAACTGTTTGAACAGCATGCTAGCCTGTCCACTTTGTTCAGATAGGCCACTTGATTTCAACATCTTATTTCTCAGAATGAGAACGAGTTGCCAATTCCTTATATAATATTTTTTTATGATCATTGCACATAAAACACAGACTAGACAGCTAGTATAGGTCTGTGGCTAAACTGCTGCATTCATTTTCCAGAATCAATGTTCATTGATAGTCTGTTTTTAGGGGTCTGCTCTTCATGTAGTTTGAGGAGTTGAGACATAAAGACTATAGTTAGAAAGGTTCAGTTGTCCTCCATTACAGTGAAATGATGTATCAATGTGTTTCGGTGTCCATGTTCGAGGTCGACCGATTTAATCGGAATGGCTGATTTTAATTAGGGACGATTTCAAGTTTTCATAACAATCAGTAATTGCCATTTTTGGACACCAATTATGGCCGATTACATTGCACTCCACAAGGAGACTGTGTGGCAGGCTGACTACCTGTTACACGAGTGCAGCAAGGAGCCAAGGTAAGACGCTAGCTAGCATTAAACTTATCTTATAAAAAAACAATCTTAACATAATCACTAGTTAACTACACATGGTTGATATTACTAGTTTATCTAGTCGCTCTGGATAAGAGCGTCTGCTAAATGACTAAAATGTAAATGTAAAATCTAGCTTGTCCTGCGTTGCATATAATTGATGCGGTGCCTGTTAGTTTATCATCGAATCACAGCCTACTTTGCCAAACAGGTGATGATTTAACAAGCACATTCGTGAAAAAAGCACTCGTTGCGCCAATGTTTACCTAACCATAAACATCAATGCCTTTCTTAAAATCAAAACAAAAGTATATCTTTTTAAACCTGCATATTTAGTTAATATTGCCTGCTAACATGAATTTCTTTTAACTAGGGTAATTGTGTCACTTCTCTTGCGTTCTGTGCAAGCAGAGTCAGGGTATATGTAGCAGTTTGGGCTGCCTGGCTCGTTGCGAACTGTGTGAAGACCATTTCTTCCTAACAAAGACCGTAATTAATTTGCCAGAATTGTACATAATTATGACATAACATTGAAGGTTGTGCAATGTAACAGCAATATTTAGACTTAGGGATGGCACCCGTTAGATAGAATACGGAACGGTTTCGTATTTCACTGAAAGAATAAATGTTTTGTTTTCGAAATGATAGTTTCCGGATTTTACCATATTAATGACCTAACATGCTGAACAGACAGGACACGTCATGTACGCGAGCGTTGCAAAATACATTTAGAAATCCATGTTATTCAATTATTGCACCCACACTGCTTGCATGCGCCAACGATCGTCTGCGTTGCCAAGGGCTAAAATTGAAGTCATTCCTATTTCTGACGCAGATCGCGCTGCAAGTCCTGTCTCTCCCATCTCCTCATTGGTTTATAGAAGCAGGTACCCACGTGCCATCTCCTCATTGGTTATACCCACGTAGGTGATTGAAAGACGAACTGTTGTGCCGGTTGTCGTGGGAATATTATGAAAGTGTAGGGTGCCAATCACCATATAAGTTCAAAGATGAAAAAACCTGGAAGGAGGAGAGATGACTAGAAACGATTCGGTTGACCGTTTTATGTGTGGATTAATTGTCGGAGTAGAGGACCTTGTGCATTTCAGGTAAAATAACAACTCAATGTTTATATCCCAGGACAAATTAGCTAGCAACAGCGAACTAGCTAAATAGGACAAATTAGCTATCAAGTGCAAGCTAACTAGCTAAATTGCCACAAATGTTTAATGCTTTTCGACCTGTCCCCAAATTGTCATTGGTTTAGAGTTTGTTTTGATATTTTAACCTGCGTGTTGTGATTGCTTTTGGTGTAGGGTGACAAAATACATTTATGCACGATGGCACACGATGACGCACTCGCGCACCGGTTTGGGTTCCGTGTAAGGCTCGTAGCTCTGTGTGTTATTATATTATAATTAAGTCTATGATTTGATAGAGCAGTCTGACTGAGCGGTGGTAGGCAGCAGCAGGCTCGTAAGCATTCATTCAAACAGCACTTTCCTGCTTCAAGCATTGCTTCAAGCATTGTGCTGTTTATGACTTCAAGCCTATCAACTCCCGAGATTAGGCTGGCAATACTATAGTGCCTATACGAACATCCAATAGTCAAAGGTATATGAAATACAAATGGTATACAGAGAAATAGTCCTATTACTACAACCTAAAACTTCTTACCTGGGAATATTGAAGACTCATGTTAAAAGGAACCACCAGCTTTCATATGTTCCCATGTTCTGAGCAAGGAATTTAAACGTTTGCTTTTTTAAATGGCAAATATTGCACTTTTGCTTTCTTCTCCAACACTTTGTTTTTGCATTATTTAAACCAAATTGAACATGTTTCATTATTTATTTGAGACTACATTTATTTTATTGATGTATTATATTAAGTTAAAGTAAGTGTTCATTCAGTATTGTTGTAATTGTCATTATTTTATATATATATATATATATAAAAAAAATAATCTCGGCCGATTAATCGGTATCAGCTTTTTTTGGGGGGGCCCTTCAATAATCGGTATCGGCGTTGAAAAATCATAATCGGTCGACCTCTAGTTCATATGACCGATTTCTATTTGACCAAACCTCAAATGCAAATAGCGAGTTGAAACCACTTGTCAGAGAGAAAGAAGTGATCTTTCATCTTTGTTGTTCTGAGTAGCAGGGGAGGAGCTTGTGTGTATGTGTAGCGGGGGGGGGGGGGGGCTTGGTGTGTGTGTGTGTGAATGGGAAGGTGCAGTCACAGCAGAAAGAGTGAAGGAGATGAGAACAATCAGAGCTACATTCTTGCGATACAGGCATTTGGAATATCTTGCTAAAACATTCATTAGATGTATTGCCCAGCTGTACTACTTCTCATGTTTGAGAGTTTTGGGGTGTTGGAGATACTCCTGCAGAATTTGAATCTTGTTTGAGGCTGTTTACGTAGTCTAAGCATCAGTGCTAGGAGTGGCTGGTATTGGTCTCCTGGGGTGAAATGTGTGTGTGTTCAGCTACCAATGACTCACTAAAACTCAAGTCCAAGCATCTGTTTTTTTTCTTTCTTATGTGTGCTTTAAGTCCAGTGGGAATTGAACTGAGTCCCAACCAATATTGGAGAATTTCAGACTCAACTCACTTACAGGTCCAATAAACTGGCAATCAAGTATTGTGTTTTTTTTTTGTCACAAGTGAGTTTGTCAATGTGAACTGCATACACTTGACAAGCCCTAGATTAATTTATGGGCCTTGTGAGCGTCATCGATTTTAGTTTACAGTCATCAAAGCAATTTACTCGACATGTTTATCCTTAATCCTTAACCTTGACTGGTGAATGTGTTTTTGTGCTTGTGTCAAGATGACATTACAACAGCCCTTTTGCAGAAAGTAGCCTGAGTGACTGAGGGTTTAGGCTGGCCTTGTACACACTCCAAGGTACGCAAGTGTGAAAATCAGTTCCTTGCTTGACAGGCCGACCCGAGGTGTGGTTCACCCATTGAGCTGTTTTGATGTGAGCCGTAGCAAAGATGTTTTCATGCGTACAAAGTTTGTAAAGCCCTGATTCTAATGTGCCAGCACATTTTATAGGGCACAGTTTATGACACTAATTGAACATGGCCAACGTTATGGTTTCCAGATGTGAAAGGGTAAACGAGTACTGGTGGATGTTTTATTCTTCAGCATATTGTGTCACCAACTGAATTTTAATTAATTAATTACTTAATTAATTAATTAAATTAGATCATACTGAAGTCTAGGCTTTCGAATCTCTTAATAGTCTCCTTTCGTTTCTCCGAATGAATCTATTGATTCAGTGTGTGTGTCATTGACAGTCAATGTTTTAAGCAATTAGACCTAAATAAAGTTGACATGTTATGGACATGTATCACTTCACTATTGATAGTGATTGGTTCAGTGTTATAGATTGATTGCCATTTTGCGTCCTTCAGTTGTCTCTGTAAATATTTCAGTGGTGTCTGTGATGCTGTCCGCCTCCTGTTCTCTGGCAGACATTTGTGTTTTGGAATGCAGGCGACAGCATCTCTGCCCCCCCCCCCAAAAAAAAAATCTCCCAGTGGCAGGAGGCTGTGGCCTCTCGGGCTGCCAGTCGGTCTCTCTGGGTTAAAACCTGCTCCCTCCAGCCTCTTCTCAACCCTCAGACTGGTTTAAACCGGTTCTCATGGAAAGGCTTTGTGTCTCCCATGGAATCTTGGGAAGGGTAATGTGGAGCTCTGCTCTGGTGATGTCACAGTGGATGAGAAAGACCTTGAGTCAGCCTTCTTTATCTGATGGTAGAACTGTGTACACTCAAGTAGCCTATACAGTGGCTGCCCCAATGATTGTTTACAACCTCTATAAGGGGAGAGATGAGGCAATTATATTTACTTAAGGGGAGACTGCAGACTAGAAGTGCTGGAGTCAGCAGGCTTGAAAGGAGATAAGAGTAGGCCTAATGGTCTTCCAACCCCCCCCCCCTTCCCTGTACTTCAACTCTAGTCCAGGACACACACACACACTCTGTCAAGTACACACTGAACTCTGATTCTTGTTTCAGTTCATAAGCTGTGCATCTGTGAGATGTTCATGTCTGTGTGAGTGTATGCTTTAGCCATGGTGTAGTGCCATAGTTGTGGGTCAGGCTGATGTTCAAGCTGAGCGTGTCTCCCTCCCGCTCCATCCTCTGCTATTACTTTAATGATGGGGGATTTGGGTCAGCATCTGGGGAGCTGGCACTGAGGCAGGCCTGTGCTGCAGTCAGGTCAGTCAGACAGAGAGCCCCCCTCTCCAGCACAGCTGGAGGAATTACTGACCGGCCCGCTACCACACGTCCACACTGATATGGTGCCCCAGTGAGCATTTAGGCCTAGATTTATGCAGTTTTCATTGGTCAAGTGCCTCACTGTTGAATTGGTCCAGTGTTTGTTTATTTTTCCCCGACAGTGGTGTTTGCATTGCATGACCACTCATTATTATCAGCCAGTGTTCAACTTCCATCTCATCTTGGGGTGGTGCGATGCTACTTAAGCCTGCCCGCCGCTGACACAGACCTGTGTGTTTGTTTATCCTTATCTTTAACCCCCCTATCTCTCGTTCTGTGTCCCCAGGTAGAGCGATGTCGGAGGAGGCGGTGCGTCAGACGCGCAGCCAGAAGCGGGCCCTGGAGAGGGACGTGGTGGCCCCTGGCAGCCCCGGGGGGGAGCTGGACATTAAGAAGGTGAAGCTGGAGAACTGTGAACAGCCACCTGCAGCAGACGGCCCTATAGCTCTAGTGGCTGTGGGGGGAGGAGATGTGGTGAAGACGGAGCAGGCAGCCAAGGTGGCCAGCATGAGCATCCTGAAGACCGACGAGGTCAAGGCTACCATCAAAGTGGAGGTGCAGACCGGGGACGGGCCTGTCGACATGAGCACGTCCAAGAGGTGAGAAGAACACTGATTACGCACACGGTCTAAGCCTACACTCTTTCTGGCTGTACATTTTGAACAAGGCCTAACTGGACTGTGGTACCCTCAGATGCTGTCTATTTTTGTTAATAATAATATTACCATCACTCTCTGGATTTAGTTTTAGAACATTGCTCTAAAATGTTATTTTTCCCATCTGGCCTTTGGTGCATGTTTACAATATGATGGGTTGTCTCCGAGTCTGCACATGGTGCATTTTGGTGACTAGGAAATGTAGTGCTTTGTTATGACTGGAAAGGGACATATTCTTGGAAAGCAAGTTCAAAATACCATTTAAAAGTGGAACATTGTAAATCCAAAAAGGCAAATATGGGGTGATGTTGATAATGCCCTGAATTGATTATCCAGCTGTTAAGTTTTTGGTTAATTTTTGAAAGTTGTATGTCTCTACTGAGGCAGTATGCGAGAGAGGCCATGTCCAGATCTTCAGATATGGTTGGGTTAAAATGAGTTATGAGGGTATGCATGGATGGTCATGTGCTGTTGTTGATGGTGGGGGGGTTGGTTGTTTATGGAAAAAAGTTGTACTCTTTGACAAGTTGAAGCCTAGGCTGTTACAGTGTATGTGTTGCAACGACTGTGTGTAGGTGTGTTTGAACTGCTGTCTGCGTTAGCTAGCGAGTGGGCTTCTCACACAGGAAGTGCATGTCTGTGCTCCCTCTGTTCCGGGTGGCCTGCCCCCATTTTGAGAAGTCTGAGGCTCTGGCTGACGGGCTCCATTTTCTCCAGCACCTGAACTCTGCCTCACTTCACACAAAATGAAGGCTATGTGTCACAAACTGGTTCCAGCCGGTCGTTGCCATGGTTTCCACTTTGGAAGGAGCAGTTGGGGAAAGGAGGGGCCGTTGTTGAGTGGGTGTGTCACATGACCAAATGCCTGATGTCATGATGTGATCTCTTCACTTGGTAGTCATTAATATACACTGGAGGTGAGAGCAGTAGTACGCAAGGAAGATAGCCGCCAAGGAAGGGCTTTGCAGTTATGTATCGTAGAAGTTCACCCTCATGTCACCTTTGCCCTTTTCTTCACCCTAAGCCTGTGCTGCTACTGTTTCCATGTTTTTTTTGTAGAACTTTGTGTTTGCAGATCAAGATCAAAATCTAGCATTTTGATCAAACTTTCAGAAACTGGGTGCCGAGTAATAGAATATGCATTGCTTTCCAATGTCATTGAATTAGAAAGATCTAAAAACACTTATTTTGGCCGGATAGACCTTTTTATAGGCTAAAGCAATCGGTTGATGACATTTGTCTATGTCCAGTTTCATTACTAGTGGTTTGTACTTGTAGGAATACCTACCTCCCATGAGGTTACTCTTTCAGAGGAAGTGTGAGTCAACACTGCTGAGTATTCCAGAGAAGTAAAGTTAGTAGCTTGTAGAAACGGAAGCCGTGGCCACTGGATCTTATGTAACCACGTACTTGGCTGTTGTTTATGCTTGTCTAATCAGCTTTCAGGGTGGAGATGATCACCTCGTCATGTGTGTGTGTGTGTGTGTGTGTGTGTGTGTGTGTGTGTGTGTGTGTGTATAACGACCCTCGCTTTGCCCATTGCCTGGGCTAGGAGTTTCTCCTGGTTAGGTTGTGTGTGTGTGGTCCTATCCATTGGTTTACTTTTTGCCCTACTTAGTCCATTGCTTTACAAGCCCTCTGTATCATCAGCTGTGGATGGTGTGACTGTAAACCATAGCTACTGTATCTCTCTCGGCCTGCCCTCTAAACAACGAGGCCTCAGCCCTGTTACCACCGCAGGGCCCTGGGATGTTTTGCACCAGCCAGGATGACTGTCCTTGTTGATATGCCTGTGTCCTACCCTCTGCATCGTAGCCCAAGACACACAGTCAGGGTGTATACAATAGGCTGTCCTAGCCATGTTCCCCTCCCCCACCCCTCTCACTCCCCTCCAGTGTCTCCTGCGGGCCTCTGCTCTGCAACTCTGGTGTCAGCAGCTGGGAGGGGTGGGGCTGCAGACATAGCTACTGTCCGTACAAAGCGTCACCTATCCACCTCCCAGCCTCACTCCCCCACTGGGTACGAGCGGGACGCCTGCTGTGTAAGGGCCAGCAAGCGATCTCCTCCATCGGCCTTTCACTCCCCCTCTCCGTCACAGGCTCCACGCTGTATACTGCTGCTCCTCTTTGTCCTCCTCAAGCTGGAGGAAACAACAGCTAGCTACAGCAACAGAGGGAGCTATGAGGCCAGATCTAATCACACAGCCGGCCTAAGCCTGCAACTTGTAGCTCGGGCCTAGAAGCTCACGTATTTTGGCTCCGTTTTGAATGCATTTTCTCCTCTTATATTCCAGTTGTAAGGAGTTGGAGTCTGCTTGTTATTCAGACAGGGCTCTGAACAGAGCTCCCACTCCACCATGACGGCTCTATTTATCTCAGATCAACTTGGGTGTCCCACCACTGCTGCTCACTCATAGACCACTGAAATGTTAGAATTCACCGCCCTCTACTGGACACATCTTGCTACTGTGTATCTTTTTGCATACACGCCCAAGTGGCTCTCATTTGCTAGGTGATTAGTGTTGTATGATCACACTCAAATGAATTTCCAAATTGTGTGAGGAGAGGGATTGTCACTCAAGGGGGGTTTTGCTCTCCATATTTACATTTTGCCTAGTAGAGTTTAGTTTGTAAAGTAAATTGTTTGTTTCTCTCTATTCTCCCAGTGATTTAAAGAAAGAGAGGCAGCCCCTGTCACCAAACAATGAGGTCATAGTGCTGTCAGACAACGAGCCGTCCAGCCCCGTCATGAACGGCCTGAACCACTTCAGGAAGACAGACACTGACCTGCTCATGGTATGACCACACACACACACAGCGACTCCTCTCCTTTGTACTATTCACAATGTTTCTTTATCTACCATGGATGCAAATAAATTCTAATGTAGTTGTGTGTATGACCCACTGCTGTCTTCCCTTGTGTAGAAGAGCAGGCCAGATGAGAGGGAGTGCATCATCAAACAGTTGATGGAGGAGCTGAGACTACAGGAGGCCAAGCTGGTGCTGCTGAAGAAACTACGACAGAGCCAGACACAGAAGGAGAGCACTGTACAGAAGGTATCTAAACAAATCACACACACACACACACACACCACACACTGTTTGCGCTAAACCCCTAGATTGCTGAATAGTCTGGTCTCTCTCTCTTCCAGCCAACCTCTGGCTCTGTAGCCACTCCTCCACCTCTGGTCAGAGGCAGCATGACATCAGGCAAAGGAGTGCTACAGGTACAGGCAGCTACTGCTCACCACCACTACACAATGCAATCATACAGATGTGCATTGCTGCTGTTGTGTACAACACATTCACGCTCCTTATAATAGTATACCAGTGCATCCATTCAGCCACTAAGCACATTCACGCTCTCTGTACTAGCTTGTTGTCAGTGTGTCATCTGTTCAACCATGCTGTGCTGTCTGAGGTAATCACATGCAGTTAGCGGTGACACACTACAGCTGATGTGAAATGGCTCTGTTTAACATTTACTTTATGTGACTTGACAGATCGATTGTAAATATGACATGACAGGGACTGGCCACTTGCCAGCAAATGTCAACACTGATCATGTGATATCAGCACGTGATGCTTTCATGGGCAAATCTCGTTGCCATTAAATCATGATTTAGCCAAAGGTCTGAGTTACACGTGTGGATCTTGAGTTGGGAATCGTCCCTCATCGTATGGGTTCATCATGTGGTTGTGTTGCGTGTAAACCCTGTTGTTTTTGTGTCCAGGTGTCATCAGTCCGTAGCTCAGGCACAGTGATCCCTCCTCCATTGGTCCGGGGTGGGCAGCATGTCCCGTCCAAGCAGAACTCCCAGGCCACCATGCCACCCCTGGTCAGAGGGGCGCAGGTAACTTATACTCTGGTACTTACCTTTTTTAAACATACTTTTGTTGTTGTCTGTTGAGTATGCCCCTTTGGTACTTGTGCAATGTGAGTTATTAATAAGGCAGGTAGCCTAGTGGTTAGAGCGTTGGGCCAGTAACCGAAAGGTTGCTAGATTGAATCCCCCGAGCTGACAAGGTAAAAATCTGTCGTTCTGCCCCTGAACAAAGCAGTTAACACACTGTTCCCCGGTAGGCCGTCATTGTAAATAAGTATTTGTTCTTAACTGACTTGCCTAGTTAAAGGTTAAATACATTAAAAAAATGAAGAAATACGAATTCTAACATTCTTTGTATGATCAGTGTGTATTTTCATACATTTCTATGCTGCTTTCTAAACAAATTCCTTGGATGTGAACTCTGCAACCAATAGACCAAATGCATAACACGCACGCTTGTCAGTCTTTTCCAGTAAATTCATTTTACAATGATATTTTGCATATCTTCTCTCAATCTCTCTCTCCATGCCTTCTCCTGCCTCTGTCCCTCTCCCTGTGTGTGTGACTCCCTTCTCCCTTATGTCCATGCTGTACCCTATCTTCCGGTGTGTGTGTGTGTGTGTGTGTGTGTGACGTTGTCAGCCCATCGCGGTATCTCCCCAGCAGATCGCGTCCCTGCGGCAGCAGCAGCAGCAGCACTCTGGGTCGGGCCCACCTCCCCTGCTGCTGGCCCCCAGAGCCTCGGTCCCCAACGTCCAGGTGCAGGGCCAGAGGATCATCCAGCAGGGCCTCATCAGGGTAGCCAACGTCCCAAACACCAACGTCCTGGTCAACATACCACAGGTCAGACCACTATCATCCAGGACAGTCAGAAACACAGGTCACTAAACGTACTGGCCAGCATCTTACATTAAGACCCCTTCGACTTCCAACAGCATTACTTCTCCATCGCTTTTCATCTTGACTAATATGTGTCTCTGTTCCACAGGGCTCTCAGAAGGGCTCCTCCGTCACGTCCCAGGCCGGGATGGGCAGCAGTGTGTCCACGGTCCAGGCCAACGAGTCCCCGGCTGCTCGCCAGGCAGCTGCCAAGCTGGCTCTGCGTAAGCAGCTGGAGAAGACCCTGCTGGATATCCCTCCTCCCAAACCTCCTGCCCCTGAATTCAACTTCCTGCCGTCAGCAGCCAACAACGAGTTCATCTACCTGGTGGGCCTGGAGGAGGTGGTGCAGAACCTGCTGGACACACTGGGACGGGGTGAGTTTATACTTTCATTCAGAAATATTGATTCCTTGCATCAGCAGTTTTATATGCTTTAATGGTAGTAGTAGTAGCTAATCTCTTTTCATTCTACCTCCCTTGCTCTATTTGAAAGCTGCTGGCATAAGGTACGTAATACTGGCATATCACTTTTCTGTGTTTCTCTCAGGCAAGCAGCAGGGTCAGTCTGTTGCCCCAGAGACCCCCGTCCCCAAGGAGCCACACACCTGCGCCCAGTGCAAGACTGACTTCACGTCGCGCTGGCGCTCGGAGAAGAGCGGCCCCGTCCTGTGCGACCACTGCATGTCGTCCAACCTGAAGAAGGCCCTGAAGGCAGAGCACACCAACCGGCTGAAGGCGGCCTTCGTCAAGGCCCTGCAGCAGGAGCAGGAGATAGAGCAGCGCATCCTCCATCAGGCCGCCTCCCCCGTCTCCAAAACACCCTCTTCCTCTGGGATGAAGAGCGAGCACCAGCAGCACGTGCTGGTGTCACAGCAGTACAAGCAGGCCAGAGCCCAACTTCAGCAGCAGCATAGAGGCACGCCTGTGGCCCGCCACCACTCCTCCATCAAGCAGGTCAGCACTGGGACGCAACACTACACACAACTAACTTGTACGAAAGGGGAAGTTTGTCTGTACATTTTGATACCTTAAAAAACCGGTGGCATCCTTTTTAATTATATTAACACATTTGTTAATTACTAAACTTAATGTTTTCTCCCTCTCTCAGAGCCCTGGTCAACTGTCCCGTAGTGTGCAGCAGGCGGTGGGGTCTCGCAGTGTCAGTCACTCGTTCCCCACATCCTCTCAGCAGCTGCAGAACGCTGTGACGGCGGCCGCGCTGGCCAGCAGGCCAGGTAAGCATGCCATGCGCCCGGCGCAGGGGACAAAGGGCAGCAGCAGTAACCCCTCGGCCAACCCCAACGCCTGGAGGAAGCAGACCACCGGGAACTCAGGTAGATGAACCTCTACAGGACAGAGACAAGACCCTGTCCTCACCTGCACACGTGCTTCTCTTTCTCTTCTCTCTCTCCCTTGCGACCTAAAATACATTCTAGTGTCACAAAAGGTTGTGGAAGGTGCATTACTACTTCAATGGGGTGACTGTATGCTTGCGTAGTTAAATAAATAAATACAAATGGGGTGACTGTTAGTCTGAGATGTAGATAGGCTTTAGCTAGCTGACCCTTTCTCTCTCTTTGCCTTCTCGTTTTTTTTCCCTGGTTGTGGATCAAACTCATTTGTGTTTTTAAAATGCAGAATCCATTCATTCCAATAAAAAAAATGTGTGTCCTTGATTTTTGCTGTACTGGCTGCAGACAGGCTAAAGGATGGTAGAGGGTGTTTGAGATGTTTTGTGTCCCTGGTTCCAGTCCTCTGTACTCACTGCTGTGGTTGTCTCCTTCTAGGTTTGACCATGGCCTATGTGAACCCCAGCCTGTCTGTCAACAAGACCACCACCTCAGCCAACCTGGAGCGCCAGAGAGAGTACCTCCTGGACATGATCCCCTCCCGCTCCATCTCCCAGACAGCCAACACATGGAAATAGCACCACCCCTCTATCAACCCTTATTAATCTGAATAATAGTCACTCATTATCAATTTAACAAAGGACTCCTCTCGGGAAAACAATATCACATAATCTACCATCGACCAATGAAATAAAAACTAAAACGCACCTCTCCTTATGTTCTCTCCCTCCGCCATCTATCTTCCTTTGAGTCTTCAGTTCTAGTATGGAGCACTGGTGTTGTACTGGGAGACTACAGGGCTATGAGATGCTACATCCAAAAGGGTGGCATGGACTTAATCAATCTCAAACATTTCTGGTGCCCCCTTTCTTTCCTGGTCAGTTTTGATCTTCTCACATTCGCACCGAGAGGGAGGGATGTCCCAGTCCAGCTGTGTCTGTGGCTCTGATTGGCTATCCAGGTGACGCGACAGTCAACATTGTCCACTGTGAATGATGCGACTTACTTAATCTCCCCCCCTTCTACCTGGGAGAGCCAGGACCGGGTCTCTCTGGCCTCAGTGGAAGCCTGGCAGGGCTGGTGGCACAAGACTGCAGACAGACAGATGTCATGGCAGGGACTGTGGGTGATGCCTCGATCACACCGACAGCTTTTTTGCATTTTGTTACACCAGAAGTACATTCATTTCCAATGGAACGCTGCATTTGCCTTGCAGCGTTGCAGAGGCAGTTGCAGTGCGTTCTGTGTGGTGCATACGTTGGATTTAACTTATGCATCAAACTGTATACATAGACAGCTTGACAGAAATGGTAGGAGGTGAATGTTGAATTTTTGTTGCACACATCCAGATGATACTGCGTACTAATTTGCGCAATGACACTATCGGTGTGATCAAGGTGTGAGCCTAGAGGACCATCCAAGGAATACTAAAATAGCTTCAGCTTTGCAAAAATAAAGACTTTTGGAAGAAGAACAAAATCTATCCACAGACTAGACTGCCTTGTCTTTGAATTGACTGTGTGCAGAACAGAGGAGCAGCCCGGAGTGTGTCTGGTTATTTTGTATGGCTGAATGTTAGAATATTTTTTTTGTAAGTCAAAGGATTCTGCTCCCTTCTATTTTGGAACTGGACTTTTTCGTGGAGGTCTGTTTGTTTGAAAGGTAACGTTACTGTTGAGGTGGTTTTACATCTGTTGGTTTAGTGTTTCATTTTGAAAGACTTTGTTTTCTAAGCTGAAAAAGGATTAAGTAACTAACTTGACTTTTAATATGTACAAACACGGAACACATTGTGGGAGGACTATTCTTGTAAATGGTTAAAAAAAAAACTAAAAATGGAACCTTCCAAAGAAATAGTGCAGCCCAAATGATCTTTTCTTTCTACTCTTGTTTTAAACCCTTGGTGTTCAAAATAGACAGGATGTGCTTTTTTTCTGAAATGCAAAAGGGGTTGGGAAAGGGACTTCATTTTATGAAGCCATTTTGCTTTTAGTCATAGGTTGTGGGGCATTACTTTTCTTACAGACATGCTGTCTCTGGGTATATTTATAGGGTCACTAGTTAAGATGTATGCTTATGCCCACAGTTCCAATGGATCTCCACTTTAGATTATTTTCTTGTGTGTCCAGTGTTTTCTACGCACCCATTCATTGGTCTAAAAAGCTGGACAGCTTTCAGAATGTAGTTATGCGAAACCCTAGAGACATTTATACTTTTATTTGTGTTTTCTTTTACAAGCGAGAGTATGAGTTATGTCAGATCCCTTAATTAGCTAGCTTGCTAGCCCATCTGGTGGAAAGGCCAGCGGTATTGCATTTATATAGGTGGTGCAGTACAGGGTAAGAAAGTGTTGAAATATGCACCATGCTTACAAAGCTCCCTCTCAGAAGGAATAAGATGGTGCTGTGTCAGTATGAGGTCTTATGAGGTCGAGCTTCTGTATCCAAACATGGTTCAGAGCTACACAACAGTTCAGTGGCCTAATAGAAATTAAACTGAAAGGAAATGATCAAACAATGCTTTGAATTTAGGTTCCATCTTGTGCTGCCACACTTTTCTTTTTTTCCCCCCTCCAACAAATGTGGAGTATGCTTTCCCCTGATTAATATGTTTTGATAGCAGTGTGTGGTGTTCCAGACCTCCGGATAAACCAAGTGTGTTTGTGTTAACAATGAGACACCGTAAGTGTTAATTAATAAAGTGCTGGTTCATACAGCAACTCCCCAGCTTGTCCTTTTCATATGAATCTCATTGTTTTCTGTAACCACCAAGCTATTTGGCTGATCTCCCATTGTTATAGATTGAGCTTTTTTCCCCCCCTCCATACCTACCCTATTAGATTTCAGAGGGATAAATGGGCGTTCATCTCGAACATCACATTCGCCATATAGTGCACTACTTAATAGGGCTTTGGGTAAAAGCAGTTCACTATATGGGGAATAGGGTGTCATTTGAGATTTGCCTGTTCATCTTATGGAGCCCTGCTCAGAGTCATGATGGTTGAGGTCCTTGGCCTGCGTTCCAGGCATAGGGAATGATTGAGGCCTCTAAGTCGCCAAAAGGCTATATTAGCATGCACAGCGCCATTGAGGGCTTCCACCATTTTAATGTAGTCAACTCAGTGGGACTTCCAACTTAACTGGCTGATCCCTCCTGGTGACACTTGGAGTCATGTCCAACCGGGTCACCTAGAGGGATCAGCTAATTGTGAAGAAAATAAATTGACTACTTCAAAATGGAGAGAGCCTCCATGGTGCTGCCCATGATGACAGACACTATAATGGCACAGATAAAGATGAGTCCTCTGTCTATCTCTCTGGTTCCAGGCTGCAGGTGCAGCAGCCATTAGTGTGCTGTCCTGACTACTGCCTGCTGCTGTTTGACGACTAACACCATTCCGTTTTATCTGGGGTGCTAGCACTGTTTACCGTGTAGCGCCTCACCCTAAAAAAAAAAAATGTTCCTATTTGTTTAGAATTGTTTTCTTGCTCTATCAAGTAAAAAATAAACAATTTAACCCCTTTTACTTTTTATTCCAGGCTTTGTTATAGATTGAATAATGTTGATTTGAATTACTTTTCCTGACTGAAATGTTTTAATGATTTTTGTAGGCCTATACAAAACCTAATTGGATTACCTTGTAGTTCATTATAACATGATCAGGCTTATTGCCCTGTCCTTTTCAAAACCATATAAGGTCATCAGGGATTTAATGTTATACCACTCACATACCTCATTGAAATTGCCCAAGAGTTACCATAGATGTTTAAATGATTAGTGATCAGATGTTTGGGTCTTAGTTCATTAGAAACAGTATATGGAAAAAGGCAGTACAACTGTTGTCGTTATCTTGGAAATCCATCAAATAGGTGCAGCAGCACATTATTCATAAATGATCTAAAGGCATGATTTAGAATTCAGCATAGAATCTACATTTTCCATCAATATTAAGACCGCATAGGTGTGCGTAAAATACTCGCCCGTTTGGAGAGGTACGCGTTGGCCGTCTGGTCATGCCGCTCCAAAGCAGAGTATCTTTCCACCTGCCGTGCGTTCTTGGGTTCGCTTTGTGAGCATGTTTCTGGCTCAAGGTAAGAGACCTGCGTCTCTCTGTGCTCGACATTTTGAAGGTGTGGCGTGTGCCTGTGTAGACAACGCGGCCAGTGCATCTGTCATCCTTTTTGATTTACAGGTGTAAACGAACCTTCAGATATTGTTACCATGGAATTAGACCGTTTTCTGTTTCAACAGGACAGTTGCCAGGTTAACAGTTAATCTGTGAACGGTTTGCTCCATGTGTGTTGATTATGAATGGATGAAAAAAGTAGGCTAGGCAAAGTAGCCAGACCTACGAACTATTGAATGTTTTACTTTTAGATTGCAGTGTTTTTGGTCTCCCGAGTCTACTTATACCATTATATTGTTTGAGAGATGATAAAATCACTGTCCGTGATGAATAGGCTAGACCTGCAATATTTCCAGCAGCTGACCGCTAATAACTTTTATTAGCCTACATGGGGAACAAACGAAAGTCAAGAGATTTTCAATTGCACATGATTTAATTACTCACATTGGCCTGGCCTCTTGCTTATTGCAACCAAGACTGCTCTGCCACCTGTTGGATTGTCGGGCGGTTAGAAGGGCTGAACTGCATCAGATAGGCAATTAACTGCTGACATGGCTCTTCCACCGTGACGTCGTCCGGGTAGACCAAGGCCTTGCGCTGAGCCCGCGGGAGTTTGCTGACATTGGAATCGTCGTAGGGCATACACCCAGTGACCATGACATAGAGAATCACACCCAAGCTCCACACATCATATTTCTTAGGGTCGTATGGAACTCCGAGGAGTACCTCCGGTGGGGCGTAGGCCGCTGAACCACAGTAGGTGCTGCTCAGCTCAGGGTAGCCCATAGCAAACCTCCCAAAACCAAAGTCTGTGATCTTCACCTGGTTGTCCCTAGTCAGCAGCACATTCTCACATTTCATGTCTCGATGGACGATGTTGTTTTGATTGAGATAGTTCACAGCGCTGACAATCTGGGAAAACATGGTCTTGGCTTGGGCTATGGGGATGGAATTGACCTCTTGGATTTTTTGGAGAAGATCTGTCGCTGCCGCCTCCATCACTATGTATAGTCGGCCGTTGCAAATCTCAATGAATTCGTGCACATGTACAATATTGTTATGTCTCACTCCCCTCAAAAGTGTCAGCTCCCTGGGTAGAAACTTGTGGACGAAGTCGTGGGGAGCCTTTTTGCGGTCCACAATTTTTATGGCCACCTCAGAATTGTGTTTCTGGGAGCTGGCTAATTTCACTTTGGAGTAGCTTCCCTCGCCGATTGTTGCGCCCAACTTGTAGCCCATCTCGCGCAGAACTTTCTCTGTGTACATTTTCAAAAAGGTATGGTTGACTTACTGCTCTTCAAAATTTGTCTTGCTGCTGCTCCATCAGGGCATAAACCCCTGAGTGGTCACAAGCTCTTCGACCAATTTGAGGAACGTTGGGATGTTTCTCAGGTGGCGGTGACAACGTTGTGATATACTAGACACACTTATCAATAAGGTCACGGGCGTGTTAGCGCTTGCATTATGACGACATTGTGACAAACCCTGACGGCATTCTGAGAGTCGCTAAGCTTCAGCGGCGGGCCTAGGCTGCTGTAGTCCTCCTCTCTTACAGTACTATATTCGTGTTATGATTTATTGTATCTGAACAATAATAACTACATTTCTATCACCTTATTTGGACTATTTAACTGTATGAAATGAAACAAAATGACAGTCCTATTCCATCGTCTAGAGTAGACTTCCGATAATTGGATACTGTTGTTGGCTGTAATGTCTTCATATGACCTCAAGATGGCAGACTGCACCAAGAATCTCCTTCGCCTTATCAACGTCTCTCTCAATATACTGGTACAGCTGTTTGGGGTTCCTTTTTAACAAGGGCTTACATAACTCAATAGGAGGAACAAAAAGGATGTAGTCCAATCTAAATTGACCTTAAAATTGGTGTCCAGAAGAGTGTCTTCCAATTGTCCTCTCACTCACCACTCTACAAACTGACCAAAAAAACTGGCCTTTCAATTGTTCATAAAATGAGCAGATTTCATAGAGCAGGCCTGCTAGAACGCTGAACAAACCGGCTAGAATGTTGAGCGCAGCACTGACCTTTCCTGAAGAATGTGAGCTATTGTTTGTTAACATGACCCAGTTAGGAGCTGCAGCCCTTGGCTTGGCAGCTATTGGCAAGAGTTATGAGAGTGAACTGTACTGTATACAATTTTGCTTATGGAGGTTCTGCGTGTCTGTGTCATACACTTGCATGCATAATGTGTGGCTGTGTGTATGTGTGCTGTTGGGGATTTCCTTTACATTTTTTTAACTTCTCTTTGATGCTTCAAACACATTTAAACCTGATGTCAAATCCCATCTATTTCAAGTTTCAGGGAATGCAGAGGAATCCAAAAATTAATTAAATGCAATACATTTATCTAGTATGATAGAATATACCGTACATATGACCTTGTGAATGTTACATTATGTTCAATGCCAGCAAATATGTACAATTCTAATTATTCTATCTAAATCCATATGCATTTCCTGCCTCCTCTATAAAGTGATTGGCATTGTTATTATGTGTGAGTGCCACTTGCAGAGCTTTAAGTCATTCCCCACTCTGCTCCCGTTTCTCCACAGAGGGTTTGTTGGTTCAGCCACTTTCTGGCTGACTGAGCTGCTATGACTCACCGGAGGCTGGGCCAATAAGCTGGCTACTCCCGTGTCTCCCTGCCTCTTAATTGGCTGCCTCTTCTAGAGAAGGGCTACTGATACAAACAGCTAGCAGGTTTCATCACAGAGAGAGAGAACAGGAGCCAGAGAGAGAGAGGAAGGTTCTGAGTGGGAGATAGCAGGCAGTGAGAGAGAGAACAAGAGAGTGTATTCTGTAAAGCAGTGCAGCTCATTCTTCCCTTCTTCTTCTTCTGTGCTGAATCCTCCCAGGCTGACAAGATGAACCACAGCTCGACTGAACCGGCGGAGACCATCGAGCCCCTGCGCTATCTCAGGTAGGCACCAACAAAATCAGGACAACACAGCTATTCCTGCTCTCAATTCACTTAAATTCTCCAAGACCCTCTGGCAGTAGTTTATTATGGCTTCTGAACTCTGTTTTGCATCCTGCTTATAAATATGAACTGACCTTTGATCGCTGATGGTGTATGAGCTCTTGTGCATGTTTTTATGTGGTAGACAAAGTTGGGTGTGTGACGCAGTTTTCCATCCAGAGAGGTTCTCTGTGTAGAGACAGGTGTCCAGAGCAGTCCTGCCAGTGGCTGCATTCATTCACCTTACTTTTAAAGTGAGTGAAAAATAAGTATTTGATCCCCTGCTAATTTTGTACGTTTGCCCACTGACAAAGAAATGATCAGTCTAATTTTAATAGTAGGTTTATTTGAACAGTGAGAGACAGAATAACAACAAAAAAATCAAGAAAAACACGTGAAAAATGTTATAAAATGATTTACATTTTAATGAGGGAAATAAGTATTTGACCCCTGCAAAACATTACTTAGTACTTGGTGGCAAAACCCTTGTTGGCAATCAGAGGTCAGATGTTTCTTGTAGTTGGCCACCAGGTTTGCACACATCTCAGGAGGGATTTTGTCCCACTCCTCTTTGCAGATCTTCTCCAAGTCATTAAGGTTTCGAGGCTGACGTTTGGAAACTCAAACCTTCAGCTCCCTCCACAGATTTTCTATGGAATTAAGGTCTGGAGACTGGCTAGGCCACTCCAGGACCTTAATGTGCTTCTTCTTGAGCCACTCCTTTGTTGCCTTGGCCATGTGTTTTGGGTCATTGTCATGCTGGAATACCCATCCACGACCCATTTTCAATGCCCTGGCTGAGGGAAGGAGGTTCTCACCCAAGATTTGATGGTACATGGTCCCTTCCATCGTCCCTTTGATGCGGTGAAGTTGTCCTGTCCCCTTAGCAGAAAAACACCCCCAAAGCATAATGTTTAAATCTCCATGTTTGACGGTGGGGATGGTGTTCTTGGGGTCATAGGCAGCATTCCTCCTCCTCCAAACACGGCGAGTTGAGTTGATGTCAAAGAGCTCCATTTTGGTCTCATCTGACCACAACACTTTCACCCAGTTGTCCTCTGAATCATTCAGATGTTCATTGGCAAACTTCAGACGGGCATGTATATGTGCTTTCTTGAGCAGGGGGACCTTGCGGGCGCTGCAGGATTTCAGTCCTTCACGGTGTAGTGTGTTACCAATTGTTTTCTTGGTGACTATGGTCCCAGCTGCCTTGAGATCATTGACAAGATCCTCCCGTGAAGTTCTGGGCTGATTCCTCACCGTTCTCATGATCATTGCAACTCCACGAGGTGAGATATTGCGTGGAGCCCCAGGCCGAGGAAAATTGACAGTTCTTTTGTGTTTCTTCCATTTGCGAATAATCGCACCAACTGTTGTCACCTTCTCACCAAGCTGCTTGGCGATGGTCTTGTAGCCCATTCCAGCCTTGTGTAGGTCTACAATCTTGTCCCTGACATCCTTGGAGAGCTCTTTGGTCTTGGCCATGGTGGAGAGTTTGGAATCTGATTGATCGATTGCTTCTGTGGACAGGTGTCTTTTTTACAGGTAACAAGCTGAGATTAGGAGCACTCCCTTTAAGAGTGTGCTCCTAATCTCAGCTTGTTAACTGTATAAAAAACACCTGGGAGCCAGAAATCTTTCTGATTGAGAGGGGGTCAAATACTTATTTCCCTCATTAAAATGCAAATCAATTTATAACATTTTTGACATGCATTTTTCTGGATTTTTTTGTTGTTATTCTGTCTCTCACTGTTCAAATAAACCTACCATTAAAATTATAGACTGATCATTTATTTGCCAGTGGGCAAACATACAAAATCAGCATGGGATCAAATACTTTTTTCCCTCACTGTATGCAACAGATAACGGAACCTGTCGTACCAACTCATATTTCTATCTCTGCCTTCCGCATCTGTGTGTGTGTGTGTGTGTGTGTGTGTGTGTGTGTGTGTGTGTGTGAGTGAAAGAGAGAGCGTGAGAAAAAAAGAGAGCAAACAAGACGGTGTCTGAGAAAGAGATGAGGGGCTCAAATCAAGGCTGCAATGACACCTGCTGGTGCTTGATTTTTCTGCCTGCCTGTCAGGTACTGTTGAGGAGCAGGATGTGTAATCACCTGCCGGAGATCCCCTGTCTGTCTAAGACAAAAGACAAAGTTCCAGGCTGATTTGTAATTACCTACACTCTGTGTTGGAATGAAAGATGATGATGGATAAGATAAACGTGTGTCCAAAAACCTTTGGCTCCCTATTGTGACTTGACACAGAGGATGCCTATGCTACAGTGCATAGGTAGGGCTATAGAGGTGTTGCATGAGCAAATCCCCTAAGATAATGTATTGTATAATTTACATTATGATGAATAAATATATGGATTTTTTTTGAATATATGAATATCAAATGGTTTCTCTAAAGACAATTAGCAGACAATTATCTTTTGAGCATTGCTTTTAGTACATGTTTTTATTTAATTTTTTATTTCACCTTTATTTAACCAGGTAGGCCAGTTGAGAACAAGTTCTCATTTACAACTGCGACCTGGCGTTGACATTGATTAGACTTCGGCAGAGACATGGAACCCCCCCCCCCCCATCCTAGAAAATCTGCTGCGAGTGTTCTAGCTAGGTCCATTCTCTCTCCTCCTCCTTTCCACTTTAGCGGGATCAAGATGCCTGATTGAATTATAATGACTGTTTCTGTGATTGAGTCAGCTATTCATGTTTAATTCAGTGTTGTTATGCTGACCATGTCCCTGCTGCCATCCTAATGTCATTTCATCACTTGTAAATCGGCCCTGTTAGTTAATCAGTCCATTACATAAGACCATGACAATGGTACCTGGCGGTGGGCAACACAGCAGGTTGCACTCAGCCACATGTCCTCATAGTTCACACAGAGAGGGCTTGTTCCTCTATTTATAGAGCAGGAGGCAGCTTAGCGCTGCCAAAATAGGTGTTTTGAAGGGGCTTCTCCTCACACATACAGGCTTGCGAACACACGCTGCACATAGACACATACACGCAGAGACACACATTAACAGAAATGCGCACACACGCTGACTGACACATACTGACATCTAAGCACCATGCAGTCAGTGAGGAATATGGTCAATTACATGGTGTTGGATAGAACACAATGGGGATATTACAGCCTTAATGTATGGATGCTGGGGAGATTTCTACCCTCCCTGTCACTGTCACACCCCTGTGTCCTGTCTTTATGTCCTGATGGCCTGTCACACTGTCACCAGCCTTGATAGCTATGGCTCATTCATATGCATTACCAACAGACATTCTATTTGCATTCATTTGTATGTATTAGCCTGGCATGAAACATGAGGTTGGTCTGTCACACTGTCACCGCTACTGGCCTGATACTTTCGGTCATGTAGTGTATGTGTACACCTGCTGGTCGAACATCTCATTCTCAAATCATGGGCATTAATATGGAGTTGGTCCCCCTTTGCTGCTATAACAGCCTCCACTCTTCTGGGAAGGCTTTCCACTAGATGTTGGAACATTGCTGCAGGGACTTGCTTCAATTCAGCCACGAGCATTAGTGAGGTTGGGCACTGATGTTGGACGATTAGGCCTGGCTTGCAGTCGGCGTTCCAATTCATCCCAAAGGTGTTCGAAGGGGTTGAGGTCAGGGCTCTGTGCAGGCCAGTCAAGTTCTTCCACACCGATCTTGACAAACCATTTCTGTATGGACCTCACTTTGTGCGTGGGGGCATTGTCATGCAGAAACAAGAAAAGGCATTATGCATTGGGGCAGGTAGCGCCAAACCCAGATTCGTCCGTCGTACTGCCAGATGGTGAAGCGTGTTTCATCACTTCAGAGAACGCAGAAATTTGATGAACTGACTTGTTGGAAAGGTGGCATCCTATGACGGTGCCACATTGAAAGCCACTGAGCTCTTCAGTAAGGCCATTCTACTGCCAATGATTTTCTAAGGAGATTGCATGGCTGTGTGCTCATATTTATACACCAGTCAGCAACGGGTGTGACTGAAATAGCCGGATCCACTAAGGTGTGTCAACATACTTTTGTATATATAGTGTAGCTGACAGCCCATTGATATGCATTACTTGCCATGCTGTATTCATTTTGTCTGCATTAGCATGTAATGAACTAGACTAGTGAGGTTGGTTTACATTATCCTCACATTCACTAGTGTCAGTCTTTCAGCCTCAGAGTAATGTTGTCTCAACATTGCCCATGTCCCCTATGGTAAACCTAATTGCCACTCTTTCTAACACACTCTCATTGTAATGAGTCCTGTAGTGCCACTGTGCCACTGCCTTCCAGACGTGAGCCTCATAGAGCCTCATACCCTGGAGAGAGAGCTCCAGTCTCACTGATCTCCCCTGGTTGTTTGCTGCCTGTGCAGGATAATGCTGTTAATTAAGCTATATGAAGCCATGCCAGTATCAGATTACACTGCTTTTATAGTCCTTACCTCTGGGCTTTAGGTATACTGCAGGGAAACAGCCACTCGCATAACCATGCTGATGAAAGTGGTTCATTTACCAAACACCAATAACTCTCTTCATAATGCATAGAGATAGGTTGCATTATGTAAGAATAAGAATAAGAATTTGTTCTTAAATGACTTCCCTAGTTAAATAAAGAGAAAATAAATTAACCCTAATTGCTCCTGCAAATCGCTCTGGATAAGAGTGTTTGCTAAATGACTAGAATGTAAACATTTTGATGACTAGGGTGGTTATTCAGCAGCCTGATAATCTCGGGGTAGAAGCTATTGGCCAGTCTTTCAGTTTTTACCATGGTGCTCCTATACTGCCAGAGTGATGGAAGCGGGGAGAACAGACTGTGGCTGGGGTCCCTGAGGACCTTCTTGGTCTTCCTGCAACACCTGGTCTTCCTGCAACACCAATTTCTTCATCCTCCTGGTGTCCGTGTGGTTTGACCATTTCAGCTCCTCGGAGGATGGAGGCATGCCCAGCCTGGTTCTTCCTGAAGTCCATAATCAGCTCCTTTGTTTTACTGATGTTGAGGGAGAGGTTGTTTACCTAGCACCACGCGGTCATAATGCCTCCTCCCTGTAGGTCATCTCTTTGTTGTTGGTAATCAGACCTACTACTGTCGTGTCGTCAGCGAACTTGATGATGGAGTTGGACCTGTGTGAGGCCACGCAGTGGGTATACAGGGAGTACAGGAGGGGACTGAGGACGCACCCTTGTGGGGCCCCGTGTTGAGGATCAGTGTGGAGGAGGTAATGTTGCCTATGGTCCAGGACCCAGTGCATAGGGAGGAGTTCAGGGCCATGACCTTTGTGGTGAGCTTAGAGGGCACTATGGTATTGAAGGCCGAGCTGTAGTCGAGCTTCCTCACATATGCGTTATTTTTGTTCAGGTGGATGAGGGCAGTGTGCAGTGCAATGGCTATTGCGTAGTCCGTGGATCTGTCGGGACGGTAGGTGAATTGGAGAGGGTCGGTTGTGTCGGGGAGGTAGGAGATGATGTGGTCTTTGACTAGCCTCTCAAAGTACTTCATGATGACGGAAGTGATTGCTACGGGTCGGTAGTCATTCAGTTCAGTTACTTTCCCTTTCTTGGGCACAGGGATGACAGTGAACAACTTGAAGCAGATGGGGATAACAGCCTGAGCTAGAGACAGATTGAAAATGTCGGAAAACACAACAGCTAGCTGGTCAGCACATGCTCTGAGGGTGCGGCTAGGAATGCCGTCTGGGCCAGCAGTCTTGCGAGGATTAACATGTGTCAATAACTTCCAGACGTCCTCCGTGGAGACCGTCAGCACGTAGCCCTCATTGTCCTCAGGGGCTCTCCTCGACAGTGAAGAGTCGTTTTGCTCGAAGCATGAGAAAAAGATGCTAAGCTCGTCCAGTAGGGTGGTGTTGGTGTCCGCAACGTGACTGGCTATCTTTTTGTAATCCGTGATCGTTAGAAGTCCCTGCCACATACGCCTCATGTCTGACCCGCTGATTTGCTCCTTCACTTTTCCCCTATACCTGTGTTTCGCCATCTTGATCAATCTGCGTATGTCGTATTTGTACTGTTTAACCATACAATTGTCCCCGGTCACCTTGCCATGTTTATCAGCAGCATCTCTCTCCTTCAGTTTACTGACAAGACTGACATCAATCCACGGCGACCCAGAACACATTCCAGTCCCCCTGATCAAAACAGTCTTGGAGAATGGATTCTGATTGATCGGACCAGTGTTGTACAGTCCTGACCACCGGAACTGTTATTGTCATAGCAACTATCTTCGAGGATGGGAGGGATATGTGATGGCAATGATAGATGTTGTTTAGAGTGGAGTGTTGTCAGTTTAATCAGCTGGGCTAGTTCTCTCTCTGTCTCTCTCTCTCTCTGTGTGTCAGAGCCAGTCGACCTGCGTAACACTGCTGTCCCAGACAGCTTTGCCTGCCTGTCCAGCCGTCGGTCTTGTCCATCTGTCTCGACTGCAGCGAAGGCCTGATTGTTATTCCTCTGGCTTGCCTCCCGTTCGTTGCCACATTGGCAGCAGCTCTGCTATAAAGCTCAATTTCTCTGTGTGACTGAGGGGCGGCTGAGCTGAAGGGTTTATTTATAGATGGTTCCAAACGTAATAATGGAGACTGAGGAGGAGGGAAGGAGGGTGGAAACTCAGAAAGAGGGATGATATATCATCTGTAATGGTTGCAGGCCATTAAAGTAAAATTAGGTGTAACAAGCACTTGATTTATTGTGTTTGAAGTGAGAGGGTGTGAGGGGTGAGGAGGTGGGGTGAGGAGGTGGGCTGTGTGGTGAGGAGGTGGGGTGTGTGGGTGCGCGCGGAGCTGCAGATAGGCCCATTTCAATTGAATTACGGGAGTGAAAAAGGATGCCTTCTCTGATCTGGTTTTTCATACAGTCTCTGGTTTACTGTGGCCTGCTGATCGTGTGCAGGGTTAAGAGACCCGCAGACAGGGAGAGGGACACTGTCTTTGCCAACAGCAGTACATCCATTCTGGGCAGAGCTAGCTAGCTGTTCCCAGTCCCCTGGGCAGGGTGGAATGAGGGACACAGCTGCCCAACATTTGCTGAGATGGGAGCTTTTGTTCTTATGAATGTTTAAATTCTGGATAGTTCCTGTCTTCTTTAGCTACCCTTGACAGAACACTGCTGAGTCTGGTTTATATTAGACCCAAAGCTTCATTCAGCAGGGTGTCCAGGCTTTCAACGCAGTAGAACAAGAGAATGAGAGAGAGCGAGAGAGAGGGTGGGAGGGAGAAAGAGAGAATGAGAAAGCATGAGAGGGAGAGAGAGAGAAAGAGGGAGGGAGGGTGGCAGGGAGAAAGAGAAAGGGAGGGTGGGAGGGGAGGGAGGGAGAAAAAGAGAATGAGAAAAGGGCAGGGAAAATGCTTTCTTTGTACAAATGAGCTTGTTCAAAAAGGCAAACATTTGTTTTAGATAAACAAGATTTTTCTCAGTCATTTGAATTATCTGACCTCTAAATATCCGATTTTTTTTAATGATGCCCTGGCCAAAACACCTGTGTGCATTCTCCGTGGACACACTGAGCTAGCCGGGGGGGGGGGGGTGGTGTGTGTGTGTGTGTGTGTGTGTGTGTGTGTGTGTGTGTATATATATTTGTGTGTGTGTGCCGATGCAATAGGCTAGATTATAATTTGGTTGTTGCCTGTAGAGATCCATTATTTGACAATCTGTAAAACCGGGGGGGGGCTGGTGTGTATGAAGGTGATTAAGGAAGTAAAGGGTGATGCTACTCAGCAGGAGTCAGCAGGATAAGTAAGATGGACAGATTCTTTTCTCTTCCGAACCCCTCTAATAAGCGTCAGTAGAGGCTAAGTCTTTGTAATGGAGAGAGCGAGTGTGTGTGCTGCGGGGGACAGGTAGAGGAGAGGAGTGGGAATCAGAGAGATTGTTTGTGACGGAAGAAAACAACTCAGTACAGGCTCTTCACATCCTGGAAAATGTAATGTGATTTGAGATGCCCTTGAGAAAATGCCCTCTCCTTCCCCCCATACTCCCTCCATTGTTGTTGCTCTCTGTCCTCTCCCAATCAGTGTCCTCCTCATTATTCCACTTTCAAGAGGCAAAGTACATTATAATGTGCAGAGCCTGGGACGATTTCACAGAGCTTAGAGGTGCCTTCCAACCAAAAATAACTAATTTAAAATTCCCTTTCACCCTCTCTTCATATATTGATAAGGTGGGATACTTGAAATAGCATTATATATTGGTTCCATGGAAACTTGCAGACTAGATATCACATTTCTTGCTGTAGTGACTGAATCAGTTCTTGGAGAGGAAAAAGTGCAGCATAACCCCTTTTTCCTTGATCATTAGCATGAATACGGTATGAGTAGTAGTGTATTCGCAGACGTTTTGGTACCTGAGTATGTGCATGGACCCCTGCTAACATTACGCATAGTGATAGGTGGGGTTAATAGGACAGGCAGGACCAATGAGAGCAGCTCCTTGTCCCTTTGATGCCAGGGGCTCAGGATAAAGCTTGGCAGTATTTACTCAGGCTACTGCCTGCGTAACAACCCTTGTGGAGGGTACGAGCACCTCCCTCGGTGAGAGACGTTTTCTCAGCTCCAGCATGTTGTTAGCTCCATATCTTCCTGAGAGTGGAATGCATCGTACCGTCACGAGAGGGTTTAAGAGATAGTGGGCAGGACTGAAGTGTGTGTGTGTTTCCATGTGTGTTTGTTTCCATGTGTACATGGATAGCATAGAGAGGTGTGAAGAAGCAGTAAGGGGAACAGTTGGATACAGATTGGGAGCAACCACCCCCCCTAATTTTTTTCATCTCCATGACAACAGGAGGCCAAATTCCAGCACGGTGAGCACAGGAACATTCTAGCTTGCCCAGGGTTATTTTAGGGAGGTCTCTGATTTTCTTTTTACGTACCTCAGATTTATAATGGTGTATAACGGGATCGTTTTCCAAGGAGTCTTGTACTCCAGAAGAAGACCAGAGTTTAACCTGTGCCTGAAGTTGAATGTCTTTTGGTTCAGTTTTGATTAAAACATTGTCCCTTTTCAACATTCCATTCCAACAAACATTTGACCATATTTAACCTATCTGGGAACCTGGGACGCTTGCGTCCCACCCTAGTCAACAGCCAGTGGAATCGCGTCGCGCGAAATACAAATACCTCATAAATGCTATAACTTCATTTTCTCAAACATATGACTATTTTACACCATTTTATAGATACACCTCTCCTGAATCGAACCACGTTGTCCGATTTCAAAAAGGCTTTACAGCAAAAGCAAAACATTAGATTATGTTAGGAGAGTACCCTGCCAAAAAAATCACACTGCCATTTTCAAAGCAACTAGCATGCATCACAAATACCCAAAACACAGCTAAATGCAGCACTAACCTTTGACAATCTTCATCAGATGACACTCCTAGGACATCATGTTACACAATACATGCATTTTTTTGTTCGATAAAGTTCATATTTATATATAAAAACAGCATTTTACATCAGCGCGTGACGTTCAGAAAATATTTTCCCTCAAATGCTTCTGGTGAATCAGCGCTATTTACAAAATTACTATTCGAAAACATTGTTAAAATGTAATATTGTCATTCAAAGAATTATAGATTAACATCTCGTGAATGCAACCGCATTGCCAGATTTAAAAATAACTTTACTGGGAAATCACACTTTGCAATAAACGAGGTGGTATGCTCAGAAAAATAGGCTAGGCGATACAGATTAGCGCCATCTTGGAACCATCTAAAATCAAATATACTATTGTAAATATTCCCTTACCTTTGATTATCTTCATCAGAAGGCACTTCCAGGAATCCCAGGTCCACAACATATGTAGTTTTGTTCGAAAAATGTAATAATTTATGTCCCAATAGCTCCTTCTTGTTAGCGCGTTCCAAAGGCTACTCAAAATGTACTGTAGCGCGCGGGACTTGTCGCCACGAAAGAGCAAAAAATATATATTTACGTTCGTTCAAACATGTCAACGTTGTATAACATAAATCTTTAGGGCCTTTTTCAACCAGAGCTTCAATAATATTCAAGGCGGACGATTGCATTGTCTTACTAAACGTTTCGGAAGATGAGGCTACCCATGGGCGCCCGCGTCATAGTAGTAATGGCCCTCCCCCTGTGACCAACTTTCCAAGCCTCTCTTTCGGTCAGTTTCTACCATAGAAGACTCAAACCACTTTGTAAAGACTGTTGACATCTAGTGGAAGCCTTAGGAAGTGCTAAATGAATCCTAACTCACGGTGTTTCTCATAGGCAAAGTGTTGAAGGTGATTCCACAAATCAGATTTCCACTTCCTGCATGGAATCTTCTCAGGTTTTGGCCTGCCATATGAGTTCTGTTATACTCACAAACACCATTCGAACAGTTTTAGAAACTTTAGAGTGTTTTCTATCCAAATCTACTAATTATATGCATATTCTAGTTACTGGGCAGGAGTAGTAACCAGATTAAATCGGGTACGTTTTTTATCCGGCCGTGCAAATACTGCCCCCTATCCCCAACAGGTTTTAATCATGTATGCAGTAAACATAAACTCAGTACTCTCAATTGAGGGTTTATACAAGAGCCCAACCAGGCAAAGATAAATAGTGTGGCGATTTTGTACAAAAGCCTATAAGAACCAGTAAGGTATATACATACGCTCAGTGGATGGTTTATTATGTATACCTATCTAGTACCGGACCCCCCCCCCCCCGCCTCCAAAAACAGGCATGGAAACATTTCTCAATTGGTATCAAGGAACCCTAACATGTGCCAGGAAAACATTCCCCACACCATTACACCACCGCCACCAGCCTGTACCGTTACTCCAAATTCTAATTATGTCATCAGCCTGACACAACAGGAACCGGGATTTGTCTTACCAGGTGATTTAAGAAATAAATATATTTCACCTTCATTTAACCAGGTAGGGCAGTTGAGAACAAATTCTCATTTACAACTGCGACCTGGCCAAGATAAAGCAAAGCAGTGCGACAAAAACAACACAGAGTGACACATGGGATAAACAAACGTACAGTCAATAATACAATAGAAAAATCTGTATACAGTGTGTAAATGAAGTAAGGAGGTAAGGCAATAAATAGGCCTATAGTGGCGAAGTAATTACAATTTAGCAGTTGGCACTGAAGTGATATATGTACAGATGAGGATGTGCAAGTATAAATACTGGTGTGCAAAAGAGCAGAAAAACAAATATGGGGATGAGGTAGGTAGGTGGTTGGATGGTCTATTTACAGATGGGCTGTGTACAGTTGCAGCGATCGGTAAGCTGCTCTGACAGCTGACGCTTAAAGTTAGTGAGGGAGACATGTCTCCAACTTCAGTGATTTTTGCAATTTGTTCCAGTCATTGGCAGCAGAGAACTGGAAGGAAAGGCGGCCAAAGGAGGTGTTGGCTTTGGGGATGACCAGTGAAATATACCTGCTGGAGCGCATGCTATGGGTGGGTGTTGCTATGGTGACCAGTGAGCTGAGATAAGGCGGGGCTTTACCTAGCAAAGACTTATAGATGACCTGGAGCCAGTGGGTTTGGCGACGAATATGTAACGAGGACCAGCCAACGAGAGCATACAGGTCGCAGTGGTGGGTAGTATATGGGGCTTTGGTGACAAAACGGATGGCACTGTGATAGACTGCATCCAATTTGCTGAGTAGAGTGTTGGAGGCTATTTTGTAAATGACATCGCCGAAGTCAAGGATCGGTAAGATAGTCAGTTTTACGAGGGTATGTTTGGCAGCATGAGTGAAGGAGGCTTTGTTGTGAAATAGGAAGCCGATTCTAGATTTAAAAATGGATTGGAAATGCTTATGTCCGGAAGGAGAGTTCACAGTCTAGCTAGACACCTAGGTATTTATAGTTGTCCACATATTCTAAGTCAAAACTGTCCAGAGTAGTGATGCTAGTCGGGCAGGCGGGTGCGGGCAGCGATCAGTTGAAGAGCATGCATTTCGTTTTACTAGCATTTTAAGAGCAGTTGGAGGCCAAGGAATCAAAGAATCACCTGCACCAGAGCGACATCCTTGATATATACAGAGAAAAGAGTCGGCCCGAGAATTGAACCTTGTGGCACCCCCATAGAGACTGCCAGAGGTCTGGACAACAGGCCCTCCGATTTGACACACTGAACTTTAACTGAGAAGTAGTTGGTGAACCAGACAAGGTAGTCGTTAGAGAAACCAAGGCTTTTGAGTCTGCCAATAAGAGTACGGTGATTGACAGAGTCAATCTTTGGCCAGGTCGACGAAGACGGCTGCAGAGTACTGTCTTTTATTGATGGTGGTTATATCGTTTAGGTCCTTGAGCGTGGCTGAGGTGCACCCGTGCCCAGCTCGGAAACCAGATTGCATAGTGGAGAAGGTACGGTGGGATTTGAAATGGTCGGTGATCTGTTTGTTCACTTGGCTTTCGAAGACTTTAGAAAGAAAGGGCAGGATGGATATACAGTTGAAGTCGTAAGTTTACGTACACCTTAGCTAAATACATTTAAACACAGTTTTTCACAATTCCTGACATTTAATCCTTGTAAGAATTCCCTGCCTTAGGTCAGTTAGGATCACCACTTTACTTTAAGAATGTGAAATGTCAGAATAATAGTAGAAAGAATGATTTATTTTAGCTTTTATTTCTTTCAACACATTCCCAGTGGGTCAGAAGTTTACATACACTCAGTTAGTATTTGGTAGCATTGCCTTTAAATTGTTTAACTTGGGTCAAATGTTTCAGGTAGCCTTCCACAAGCTTCCCACAATAAGTTGGGTGAATTTTGGCCCATTCCTCAGAGCTGGTGTAACTGAGTCAGGTTTGTAGGCCTCCTTACTCGCACATGCTTTTTCAGTTCTGCCCACACATTTTCTATAGGTTTTAGGTCAGGGCTTTGTGATAGCCACTCCAATACCTTGACTTTGCTGTCCTTAAGCCATTTTGCCACAACTTTGGAACTATGCTTGGGGTCATTGTCCATTTGGAAGACCCATTTGTGACCAAGCTTTAACTTCCTGACTGATGTCTTGAGATGTTGCTTCAATATATCCACATAATTTTCCGTCCTCATGATGGCATCTATTTTGTGACATGCACCAGTCCCTCCTGCAGCAAAGCACCCCTACAACATGATGCTGCCACCCCCGTGCTTCACGGTTGGGATGGTGTTCTTCAACTTGCAAGCCTCCCCCTTTTTTCCTCTAAACATAACGATGGTCATTATCAAACAGTTCTATTTTTGTTTCATCAGACCAGAGGACATTTCGCCAAAAAGTAGGATCTTTGTCCCCATGTGCAGTTGCAAACCGTAGTCTGTTTTTTATGGCGGTTTTGGAGTGGCTTCTTCCTTCCTGAGCGGCCTTTCAGGTTATGTTGATATAGGACTCGTTTTACTGTGGATAGAGATACTTTTGTACCTGCTTCCTCCAGCATCTTCACAAGGTCCTTTGCTGTTGTTCTGGGATTGATTTGCACTTTTCGCACCAAAGTGCGTTCATCTCTAGGAGACAGAATGTGTCTCCTTCCTGAGTGGTATGACGGCTACGTGGTCCCATGGTGTTAATACTTGCGTACTATTGTTTGTACAGATGAATGTGGTACCTTCAAGCGTTTGGAAATTGCTCCCAAGGATGAACCAGACTTGTGGAGATCTACAATTCTGTTTCTGAGGTCTTGGCTGATTTCTTTTGATTTTCCCATGATGTCAAGCAAAGAGGCACTGAGTTTGAAGGTTGGCTTTTACGGTTGCATAAGTCAACAAATGAGAGCGCTTGGGGATACACAGGGCCTGGGTTAACCTCTACATCACCAGAGAAACAGAGGAGGAGTAGGATGAGGGTACGGCTAAAGGCTATAAGAACTGGTCGTCTCGTGCTTTGGGAACAGAGAATAAAAGGAGCAGATTTCTGGGCGTGGTAGGATAGATTCAGGTTATAGTGTACAGATGAGGGTATGGTATGGTGCGAGTACAGTGGAGGAAACCTAGGCATTGAGTGACGATGAGAGGGGTTGCATCTCTGGAGGCGCCCATTAAGCTATCAGAGGCATGTTGAGCAGGACTAGGGGCTCCGCAGTAAAAATAAAACAATGAGAGCTGCCCTAAACAACAGTATACAAGGCATATTGACATTAGAGAGAGGTATAAAGCAATCACAGGTGTTGATTGGGAGAGCTAAGACAACAACGGGTGAGACAACAATGGGTAAACTGCTAAGACAACAAAAACGGGTAAATGGCGATGAATGGGCAGAGAGGGTCAGTTAGCTACACACAGGGCCTGAGTTCGAGGCTGGGGCCGACAGATAAACAAAATGAAGTACCGTGTTAATGAACAGTCCAGCAGGCATCAGCTGTGCAGCCGAGTGATCATAGGGTCCAATGAGCAGCAATAGATGAAACGTTTGGTAGTCAATTACTGCGCTAGGCGAGCGGGAGACACGGCGTTTAGGAAGCTAGCGGGCCGGGGCTAGCAGATGGATCATCACCAACATCCACAACGCAGAGGCCGGTTGAGAGCACATCGGCCGAATTACGTCAGCAGACCAGTCGTGATGGATCGGCGGGGCTCCGTGTCGACAAAGGGTCTAGGCCAATTGGCAAGAGAGGTATTGTAGTTGGTGTACTTCGTTTGCCAGCCTGGAGATGGGCCTAGCTTAAGGCTAGCTCGAAGGTTAACTGGTGCATGCTTCTGGACAAGGGCGTTAGCCACAATAGCCACTCAGTAGCAGCTTGCTAGCTGCGAAGATTCGGTGTAATGTTCCAGAGTTTGCGGCAGGAATCCGGTGATGTAGTAGAGAAAAAAAGCAGTCTGATATGCTCAGGGCTGATATCGCGCTGTGCAGACTGGCAGGTATTATTATCCAGGCTATCTAGGCTAAAGCGGCTGGTGTCTGAGCTAAAGGTAAAGACCTCTAGTAGTGGCTAACAATGACTAAATAGCTAATAGCTAATTAGCTGGCTAGCTTCTGATGGCTAGCTTCTGATGGATGTTCCAGTTGTTAGGTCTAGGAAATAGCAGATCCGTACCACATTGGGTGAGGCGGGTTGCAGGAAGGTATATTTAATTCAAAAATGGAAAAAAGAGATTTAAATATAATGAAATGTATACAAAAAATGAAAAAGACTGAATATTTACATGGGACAAAAACAAACACGTCTTACTGCTGCGCCATCTTGAAAAATTATTGTTTTTCCACTCCTCAATTGTCCAGTGTTGGTCAACTGGAGATACACTTTCTTGTTTTTAGCTGAAAGGAGTGGAACGTTTTTGCCCCCTTTCACGACATTAAGTCATCAGAGTGCGCAGCTGAACACTGTGTACTGGAAACACTTGGTTTGTTATTTTAACTAAAACATAATAAATCTTTGTTAAACATAAATACCAAACTTGTTTTTGCAGTTAGCTTTTAACAGCTAGGACTGCTATTTTTTTTGTCCCGGAATCCTGCTTAACTGACAGGTTATAGTCTGCTTGAACCTAGATAAGCTGCTAACGAAGTTAGTCCCAGATGAGTTTTCCAATGTAGCCCTCTGTCTGGAGAAGTAAATGAACGGTTCCAGCGCTGTAGGAGCTGTATCTACTATGCTTTGTTTCAGGACAACCTGGATCACTCAGAGTTCCAATGTGGCTATTGTTTGCTTGCCGAGGATTATAGGCTTGAGGTGGCTACGCAGGTAGCCAGCTTACGTAAGAAACTGGGAAAAACGCAGAGTGGAATGTTTACCTTTTCTACACCGGTGGCTGGATGGCGTTGGCACATGTTGGATGCATCTCCGTCTTGCCATTTGTCGTTATCCGACTGGCCGGTGTTGCCCGGCCAGTCGCCCATTTGCCTGTTTGTGGCCCACCTGTTAACTTGCACGATTCTTGCCAGTCTCCTTCGACCTCTCATCAACGAGCTGTTTTCGCCCACAAGACTGCCGCTAACTGGATGTTTTTTTGATTGTTGCACCATTCTCGGTAAACACGAAACACTGTCATGCATGAAAAGTCCAGGAGGCCAACCATCGCTAAGATACTGAAAATGGCGCCCCTGGCATCGATGATCATACCACTCTCAAAGTTGCTTAGGTCACTAGTTTTGCCCATTCTAACGTTCAATTGAACAGTAACTGAATTCCTCGATGCCCGTCTGTCTGCTTTATTTAGCAAGCGACGGCCACGTGACTTATTGTCTGTAGAAGCAAACCATTTTCTTGAACGGGGTGGTGTACCTAATAAACTGTGCATAGCTGTTTGATCTGTTTTTATTCTTGTAGTAATGTGGTGCCTGCCTGTATTTCCTTAAACCTTTATTTTGGCAATACATGTCAGCGAGAAAATTATTTGGGGGTCAGTAGATTCCCAACATAACAGTCACTCATATATAGATGTCTATAGAGCCTATCTCCATTCCTGATTCCTGGAACTGTTAGCTTCCCTGTGTAATATTGACATAGGCTAAGAAACACTTGTTTTACTAACATGGTCCTGTTTTATTAATTGCTGTGCTGATCAATGGACAGTTCATTACTTCTGTCAAATGAATACGTAGCTTAAAGTTGTGTGTATTTGCATTTATTTTTGCAATGAAGATGGAAACGCTAAAATAATACACATTTACATTAGGCCGAAATCTATAAATATATACAGCCTTATGAGTATACAAAACATTAGGAATACCTTCCTAATATTGAGTTGCACCCCACAGGAATGCTGGCCCATGTTGATTCCAATGCTTCTCACAGTTGAGTCAAGTTGGCTGGATGTCCTTTGGGTGGTGGACCATTGTTGATGCACACAGGAAACTGTTGAGCATGAAAAACCCAGCAGCGTTGCAGTTCTTGACACAAACCGGTGTGCCTTGCACCTACTACCATACCCCGTTCAAAGGAACTTACATTTTTTGTCTTGCCCATTCACCCTCTAAATTGCACACATACACACTCCATGTCCGAATTGTCTCTAGGCTTAAAAATCCTTCTTAACCTGTCTCCTCCCCTTCATCTACACTGATTTTAAGTGGATTTAACAAGTGAAATCAATAAGGGATCATAGCTTTCACCTGGATTAACCTGGTCAATCGATGTCATGGAAAGAGCAGTTGTTCTTTAATGTTTTGTACACTCAGTAGCAGGACACAGTCGATTATTCAACTGAAAAGTATGAATTAGGCTGTTTGAGAAGGTTTGAATCCTAAGCAACCTGCATACACATTGTTTGAAGTATGATAGACCTTGGTAGAGCATGGGTGGAGTAGGCATTGTGGTGCTCTGAATTTTCTGTCTTTTTTGGCTTCAGACCAATGCTTGTTTCTCACTTAAAACGTAGTTTTTGTTTTTAATTTCCATTGTTTTTACAACGGGATTTATACAACATTTCCACGTGCAAAAGGTGTCTTTTGAAAATGTAATTTGCGCTTCAAATGATATAAAAAAAACGTGTTTTGTCTCACAATTTATTGTCCAGGGTCCGGTTTCGCAAAAGCATCTTAAGGCTAAGTTCATCATTAGAACCTTCGTAGGTGCATGGTAAAATCTCCGAGCTGTTTCCCAAAACCATTATTATTAAAGTTACACTTGAAAACAAGTGTTATTTTTTTGACTGCCTCAGACCACTCAGAACAACTGCTTTTTTTGCCCTTCCGCGTTACTATATACACAGAAGGTCTCTGCTGAACTTAGAATCACAATGTTTATCTGTCTCTGTGACCACCGATAACTTCAGAACGAAGTTGACTACAAAACAAAGTTGACTTTGTTCTCTTTGCAATTATAAACAAGCAAAGGGTAAAAAGACGCTTCAAATGAAAACCGAGATGACTGCATTAAAATACAGTAGGCTACATACAGTGCATTCGGAAAGTATTCAGAGCCCTTGACTTTTTCCACATTTTGTTACGTTGCAGCCTTATTCTAAAATGGATTGCATTGTTGTTTTTCCTCATCAATCTACACACAATACCCCATAATGAGAAAGCAAAAACAGGTTTTTATACATTTTTGCAAATGTATTAAAAATGAAAGAACTGAAATATACATTTACATACGTATTCAGATCCTTTACTCAGTACTTTGTTGAAGCACCTTTGGCAGCGATTACAGCCTCAAGTCTTCTTGGGTATGACACTACAAGCTTGGCACACCTGTATTTGGGGAGTTTCTTCCATTCTTCTCTGCAGATCCTCTAAAGCTCTGTCAGGTTGGATGGGGAGCATCGCTGCACAGCTATTTTCAGGTCTCTCCAGAGATGTTCGATTGGGTTCAAGTTTGGGCTCTGGCTGGGCCACTCAAGGACATGCCGAGACTTGTTCCAAACTTTGTTTGAGCCAACTCAAGGTTGGTCTGGCTCGGACCAAATCTGAACCAATCATAGACATCTATGTTTCACAAGTTTGGAGCACAGCACAGTAGAGTAGTAGTTCTCAAACCTCTCCAATGGGACCCCAGGCCATTCCATGTAATTTATCTATTCCAGAGCTAGGACACCTGATTAAAGTTGTCAACTAATCCTCATTCTCTTGAATAGCTAGTTCAAAGCTACAGCAAAATTGGGAAACGTCTGGGGGTCCCCGAGGAGAGGTTTTAGAACCACTGCAGTAGAGCAGAGTACAGTAAAATAAAAAAAGTAGAAAAAGTATTTTCAACATTTAATTCAGAACTGAAAATTAACCTGATTTCAATGTCTTGAAAACACATTTTTAACATCCGGAAAAAAATATGTATTTTCAATGTTCGGAAAATACATCTTTTAAACTTCCTGAAAAGCCTTCTTTTCACCTTTCATTCAGAACCTAAAATGAACCAAACTTCAATGTCAGCAAGGGCTGGAATTTGTTCTGAATGCTCGAACAGCGACGTGTCTTCTGTCCAATGTGTGTTGATCTGTCTAATTAGCTAGCTAGCTAGCATGTGTAGACTCAATGCAATGCACAGCGCTACTTGCATGTGCATTGCCCGGGTTTAGATTCAACATAGCTAACTGTTTCTTAGCAAGACAATTCGTTTATCAACTACAGTCTGTGTTGTGAGAGGTTGGTATTGGTTGAGGAAATGTTGGCTAGCTAGCAGTATTTGGGCTGAAACTGACATCTGGCTGCACATGTAGCTATCTAGCTGAAGTATCATGCTGGAGTAGCTAGATGAGCAATGCCCATTGCATGTATCATAAGTTAGCAGCATGGCAGTTTCTCAAAGTTTGGTGTTGATTATGAACTTTACTTAGTTAGCTAGCAAACTATGCTTTATGGAAGAATGTAGCTAGCTATGATATATTGACAACATTGAATTGTGGTTGGTGCACGATCTATACAGCTATGGTACAGTTTCATTGGCTTGTAGCTACTAGATGGCTAGCTAACTAGCAATAATAGCAGTCAAGGACGTTTGTTATCTTATTTGTTTATGCTTTGATTTAGTTTACACAGATGACGTCAGCCATATCTAAAAAAACGTTCCATTGCAAAATGTACCTACCTATCTAGCTTCCTTTGTTTGTAGCTTGCTTCTAGATGCGGTTGGTGTTTGGCCAGTAACCATAATGTCGCTGGTTCGAATACCCAAGCCGACAAGGTGAAAATCTGTCTGTGCCCTTGAGCAAGGCACTTAAACATAATTTGCTCCAGTGGCGCCGTACTACTATAGCTGACCCTGTAAAACAATCCCTTTCACTGCACCTATCTGGTACTTGACAATACGTCCTTTTTTTATTTTTACTAGTGTTAGCTAGCTACAGTTGCTGTTGCACAGCAACAGAGGTTGATGGTCCCAGTTTTTAGAACTCTGAGATTCGCCTGAAAAGATGCTACAAAAAGGCAGCACATTGTTGGTTCTTAATGGACTGAAATGTGCAAGTGAGAGCGATTTTTCTTTTTTGTATTTTTTGTATTTTTTTAAAAATGTTTTAATTATACATTTGAATCAAAACTGTTGCACTTACAAACGTATTCAGTACAAACGTATTCAGTACAAATGGATCCAAGTCTAATTGTCATTTTATGGACACCGTAGTCTTGTTTTAATCCAACGTCTAGAATTTGAGCTAGGTTTGGGCAAAAAATTGTATGACGACCCTAATGCTAACAACCCTGTCAAAAATCCAGTATAGTGGTTTTCGGTAACGGCCGGACGGACGGCTCATGACGAGAGGCAGGGATCTGTGTTGCGAATTTACATTGACATTGGTGTCATATTGGCTTAGATATGACCGTAGGGAGATTTGAATTTAACCTTGCGCTTCAATCAATCCCTAATATAGTCGTACCGACCAGCGCAACTATAATCCAAATGGGTCAAAAATAAATGTCTGCAACAAGATGTTCTCATATTGACCGAATGAGAGCATTGTCCACTGATGTACTGTGTAGCTGACGGCCACTACTGTGTAGCTGATGGCCATCACACACACACATCACACCTTCCCAGAGAGATAGGACACATCCAGGAGCTGAGAGAAGCAGGCATCAGTTAATAAGATCTGTGTAGATCATTTGTCAGCAGATGTCGTATCTTATGAGCTTTTAACACTTGCCACTCACGTGTTGTATTTCATTGAGTCACCATAGAACTGTGGGCGTGCAACCAGTTGGGTGGGGGAGGGAAAAGTAGGTTGTAAGTGTGTGTTTTCTCCTTTCATATTTCTATATGGCTTTTCATTCTTTTTAGTCAAACACAGTTATTCAGTTTAAGATAAAAGCAAGTATGTTTTGTAAGAACATTGTGGTATTGTGTAATCTTCAACTGCAATGTCCAAGAAGACACGAGACAGTAGGAGGACATCAGTGTGTTATGTTATGTGTGTTATGTTGCAGTAGGTGCATGCACTGCATTACATTTGCCTGTTCGACTATCCTCTTTCTCTTCATCTGTCTCTCTTCTCTGCCCCTGTGTGTCTGTGCATGTGATTGTGTGTGTGCATCATTTGTGTGCATTGGTGTAAGGTACTTAAGTAAAAATACTTTAAAGTACTACTTAAGTATTTTTGGGGGGTATCTGTACTTCTCATATTTTTGTACAACTTTTACTTCCCTACATTCCTAAAGAAAATAATGTACTTTTTCTCCATACATTTCCCCTGACACCCAAAAGTACTCGTTACATTTTGAATGCTTAGCAGGTCAGGGAAATTGTCAAATTCACATACTTATCAAGAGAACATCCCTGGTCATCTCTACTGCCTCTGATCTGGCGGTGTCACGTCTACTCCCGCTCCTCCCCTCCGGTGTTCGACGTTGCCGGTATACTGACCACTGGTCCTGGTGTCCATCATTATGCACACCTGGCATTAATCTGTTTAGGATAGGGGGCAGTATTTCCACGGCCGGATAAAAAACGAACCCGATTTAATCTGGTTATTACTCCTGCCCAGAAACTAGATAGAAAATACCCTAAAGTTTCTAAAACTGTTTGAATGGTGTCTGTGAGTATAACAGAACTCATATGGCAGGCCAAAACCTGAGAAGATTCTATACAGGAAGTGCCCTCTGACCATTTCTTGGCCTTCTATAGCCTCTTTATCGAAAACAGAGGATCTCTGCTGTAACATGACATTTTCTAAGGCTCCCATAGGCTCTCAGAAGGAGCCAGAACGGGGAATGATGACTCTGCAGTCCCTAGGCGAAAAACAGTAGGGGATTTGGATAGTGGTCGATCTGAGAACAATGACACGGGTGCGCGCGTGCACGTGAAGAGTCCATTTTACATTTTCAGTCTTTCAACGAAAACAACGTCTCCCGGTCGGAATATTATTGCTATTTTACGAGAAAAATCGCATAAAATTTTATTTTAAACAGCGTTTGACATGCTTCGAAGTACGGTAATGGAACATTTTTAAATTTTTTGTCGCGATATGCGCCGGCGTGTCACCCTTCGGATAGTGTCTTGAACGCAAGAACAAAATGCCGCTATTTGGATATAACTATGGATTATTTGGAACCAAAACAACATTGGGTGTAAAGTAGAAGTCCTGGGAGTGCATTCTGACAAAGAACAGCAAAGGTAATCAAATTTTTCTTATAGTAAATCTGAGTTTGGTGAGTATCAAACTTGGTGGGTGTCAAAATAGCTAGCCATGATGGCCGGGCTATCTACTCAGAATATTGCAAAATGTGCTTTCACCGAAAAGCTATTTTAAAATCTGACAGAGCGATTGCATAAAGGAGTTCTGTATCTATAATTCTTAAAATAATTGTTATGTTTTTTGTGAACGTTTATCGTGAGTAATTTAGTAAATTCACCGGAAGTTTCGGTGAGTATGCTAGTTCTGAACGTCACATGCTAATGTAAAAAGCTGGTTTTTGATATAAATATGAACTTGCTTGAACAAAACATGCATGTATTGTATAACATAATGTCCTAGGAGTGTCATCTGATGAAGATCATCAAAGGTTAGTGCTGCATTTAGCTGTGGTTTTGGTTTTTGTGACATGATATGCTAGCTTGAAAAATGGGTGTGTGATTATTTCTGGCTGGGTACTCTCCTGACATAATCTAATGTTTTGCTTTCGTTGTAAAGCCTTTTTGAAATCGGACAATGTGGTTAGATAAAGGAGAGTCTTGTCTTTAAAATGGTGTAAAATAGTCATATGTTTGAAAAATGGGTTTTGGGATTTTTGAGGAGTTTGTAATTCGCGCCACGCCCTATCATTGGATATTGGAGCGGTGTTCCGCTAGCGGAACATCTAGATGTAAGAGGTTAATCATTACGCACACCTGGACGTCATCATCAGGCACACCTGGACTCCATTACCTCCCCTATATCTGACACGCCATTCGGTTCTTTCCCCAGTCAGTATGGTTTGTGTTTCATGTCTATACGCTATTTGTGCTTGTTATATTGTTCAATGTTCCAATTATTATTAAACTCACCACCTGCACTTGCTTTCTGACTCCCAGGGTATACTTTACAGAATACTGACTCCAAGAATGGAAGCAGCAGCAACACAGAATGTCTCCCAGACAGTCGACGAGCAGGGATATCTTCTACGTCAACATTGTGACCAGCTAGCACAACTGGGGATGGCTATGGAAGAGGTTCTTCACAGTGTGCAACGTCTCGAACATACCCGGGAGCTGTTGCCGTCAACTGGCGCAGGATACTCTACAACCAGCACAACAGCCCATTCAGCAACGCGCTCAGGTCAGCAATGCCCGTTTGTCCCTCCTGGATAAATATGACGGTACCCCCATCTAAATGTTGTGGCTTCCTACTTCAGTGCTCCGTCTACTTTACACACCAGATGGGAGCCCCCTCCACCAAGAGATCCAAGGTTGCCACGGTTATTTCTCTGCTCAATGGGTGGGCGTTGGAATGGGCCACGGCCGTCTGGGAGACGCGTTGGAATGGGCCACGGCCATCTGGACCTCCTGTGCGAGAAGGAACTGGCCTGTCGAGACGACAATCTCTCCTTGGACGCACTCATTGTGATGGCCATCCGTCTGGATAACCTACTTCGCGCAGACGCATCTACCCTCTGTCGGTGGCTGAGACCCAGGTCATGGAGGATTACATCCAAGGGGCGCTCCAACAAGGTTTCATCCGCACGTCCACTTCTCCTGCGTCTGCAGGATTCTTCATGGCCAAGGAGGATGGAGGGTTACGTCCATGTATCGATTACAGAGGACTCAATTAAATCACCACAAAGTACCATTACCGCCAAGGAACCATTCGTCATCCTCACCGACAATCGGAACCCGGAGTACATACAGACAACGAGGCTGAATCCGCGCCAAGCAAGGTGGGCCCTTTTCTTCACAAGGTTAGACTTCACACTGACCCAGGTAAAAAAAAACACCAAGGCCGATGCCCTGTCCAGTCTCTACAATTCGGGAGAGGGTCCTGTCCAGAATGCACCTATAATCCCATCCTCCCGAGTCGTAGCTCCTGTGGTATGGATCGTATTTGTGGACATTCGCCAGGCTCTGGAGAGGGACCCCGCACCCACTAACTGTCCTCCCGAGCGCATCTACGTTCCCATGGCGATAAGGGATCAGCTGCTGAACTGGGCGCACACAGCTGTCGTCGCTGGACATCCAGGTATTCCTCGCCCTACCCAATCCATCTCTGAGAAGTACTGGTGGCCCACCTTGGCGCAGGACATCACTCGTTACGTCAACTCCTGTTCCGTATGTGCCCAAACCAATCCCCCCGGAACGCTCCAGCAGGGAAACTCCTTCCCGTGCCTCAGCGTCCCTGGTCCCATCTATCCATTGACTTTGTTACTGATCTCCCCTCCTCTGATGGTTTCACCACCATTTTGGTGGTTGTGGATAGATTTTCAAAATCCTGTCGTTTAATCCCTCTTTCTGGTCTTCATACTGCTCTCCAGGTCGCTGAGGCACTATCCCAGCAGATCTTCCGCCATTATGGCCTTCCGGAGGACATCGTCTCCGACCGTGGCCCCCAATTCACATCTCGGATATGGAGAGCCTTTATGGAGATGCTCGGGGTCACGCCCAGCCTCAGTCCAACGGGCAGGTGGAGAGAATGAACCAGGAGGTTCCTGAGGAGTCACTGTCTGGACCGGCAGGGAGAGTGGGCTCGATTCCTTCCATGGGCGGAGTATGCCCAGAACTCGCTACGTCACTCCTCCACTGGGTTGACCCCCTTCCAGTATGTTCTGGGTTTTCAGCCGGCCCTGGCTCCGTGGACACCGGGCCAGACAAAAGCTCTTGCGGTTGATGAGTGGTTCAGGCGTGAAGTGTGGAGTGATGCTCACGAGACTCCAGCGCCCCGTCCACCATCAAAAGGAGCAGGCAGACCACCACTGCAGTGAGACGCCCGTGTACCACTCTGGGGATCGTATCTGGCTTTCTACCAGGAACCTCCCACTGCATTGCAGTGCTAGAGGCGTCACTACAGACCCTGGTTCGTTCCCAGGCTGTATCACAACCGGAAGTGATCAGGAGTCCCATAGGGCAGCGCACAATTGGCCCAGCGTCATCCGAGTTAGGGGAGGGTTTAGCCGGAGGGGCTTTACTTGGCTCATCGTGCTCTAGCGACTCCTTGTGGCGGGCCGGGTGCCTGCAGGCTCACCTCGGTCGTCATGTGAACAGCATTTCCTCAGACACATTGGTGTGGCTGGCTTCCGGGTTAAGCAGGCGTGTGTTAAGAAGCGCAGTTTGGCGGGTCATGTTTCGGAGGATGCATGACTCGACCTTCGCCTCCAGAGAATGGTGCCATCTGGTTTGCGTAATATAAGGAATTTGAAATGATTTATACTTTTGATACTTAAGTATATTTTAGCAATTACATTTACTTTTGATACCTAAGTATATTTAAAACCAAATACTTTTAGACTTTTACTCAAGTAGTATTTTACTGGGTGACTTTCACTTTTACTTGAGTCATTTTCTGTTAAGGTATCTTTTACTTTTACTCAAGTATGACATTTGGGTACTTTTTCCACCACTGTGTGTGCATACGTGTCTTGTACTGTGTGTGTGTGTGTGTGTGTGTGTCACAGGAGACAGAGCCCATAATTGGGTTCAATGTCTTGCTCTGCTGAGCTTTGATTGTTGCATTGTTTTGTTCCTGCTCAAGGAATACCGGCTCATGACTTGTGAAGGGCAGGACCCTATTTACATAAGCCATTTGTCGGACTAACATAGAATGGAAGGTGCCACTCTCATTTGCATGAGCTCCATATTCCTCTCCTGTTTTCTGGCAGTAAATAGATGCATTTAAAGCTTTTCGAGCGAGCATCAGCCTTTTATCACCCAGCTGAATGAATATAATCATTACTGCTGCTCAGGCCTTGAGGTTTCAGCAGGTGCTATGAGCTTGCAGTAAATGGCCGGTATGAACGTTAACACAACAGTTTGTAGTATAGCCACTAGCCAAGTCACAATTGGATTTATTCAAACCAAGTTAATCAATGATCCTCCTTATCTTTCTTGTGCTAAAAGCAGGCCTGTGCATGATAGAGCATCAATGCCAGTTAGCACAAATTCTAATATTTTATTTCAAGGGAGTGACAATTTTAATTCACTATTTGGTTGGTTCTCACATATCATCATATTATTCCAATTTAACATATGACTGATTTGTCATTCATTTGAACAATCATCTCTGTCTGAGTTGAGAAACCATAATAACCATCCTATAGTTTAGCCAGATGATAATACTGAATCCAGAGAGGGTTGGCAGAGATCTAATTCCATAGGAGTTGTTAAACCCCTTTACACTCGTAACCATATATGGGTTGAAAATTGAAGACCTGGGCACTAATAAGTGCCTAAATTGGAACGTAGTGGCTGTACAGTAACATGCTATACAGGACGTCAGCGCTTCACAGCTTTTACTCCAGAGTATTTGGGGCGGTAGGTAGCCTAGTGGTTAGAGCGTTAAATAATGTCGCTCAAACAGAAGGAACTAACAGTCACTGATAACAACCAAAACGAAACAGGTGGGGTTTTAGGAGTTCTGAAAGATACTCATGGGGGTGTCCACTGAAAGTTGACTAGCAACCGATAGGTTGCAAGATCGAATCCCCGAGCTGAAGGTAAAAATCTGTCGTTCTTCCCCTGAACAAGGCAGTTAACCCACTGTTCCTAGGCCGTCATTGTAAATAAGAATTTGTTCTTAACTGACTTGCCTAGTTAAATAAAGGTCAAATTAAAATAGCGCTGTATGGGTTTTGACTGACAGCGGTTCTAAACTTGAGCACCGCGTGTGACAAGAGGTTGCCACCATCCCTCCCACTAATTTGGCAACTTTTGTAATTTTTTTGTTGTCTGAGTGAGAGAAATGCTGTAAATTAAGATGACTCGGTGCATTTTGAAAGATGAGATGGTGAGGATTATAATAAATACCGCTTTTATGTAATACAAGCAAGCCAAAAACCTGTTCAAATGTGCACTTAAAATTCCCAAATCATAAAACTCATGTCATATAGTGTCAACGTTTATGATCACTATGTTTGATGTACATTTACAAGATGACATGTCGTCATACCCTAGGTTATTCTGAACAGAATGAGCCTATGTTTATTTGTTTGAAGAAAATTCACTGTGGCACATGCACCTGAATGCACTCATGTCTCTTTTCTATGTGCACCAAAATTACAATCTTTTTCTCTGATACATTAAGATCGTATTCTTGCTAGTCAGTTGGCAATACAACACGCTTTAAAATCATGCCCACCTGACCCAGATTGTGATTTATAATGGACTGTTTTTGGATTTCGTAAACAACAGTAATTGTGTGACGGCAGGGATGCAGGGTTGTGTTCCAAATTAAACCAATACAAGTGTGCTTGCTCTAGTTCCTCAATGGCACAGCTAGGGAGGTCAAAAAAGTACCTTACAGTTGAAGACTCTTCTTTGAGTTATAAAAGTGCATTGAAATGACGTATGAACTGTGCACACTTTGGAGAGGTAGGTGGCCACTTGGAGACACAAACCCTTATTTTTTTGTTTTATGTTGCACCTACCTCACATTTTCCAGGAATAGTCTTATCATGTTACTGAATGTATCCAGAGTATTTTCAGATTACGTTATCAACAAATGCGTCGAAAAGTACAGTAAATGTCAAATGCACAACAGTGTAATGTTTGGATTCAGTCTTGTCAGGTGAACTGTTGTGTACTCACCTTTGTTCTAATAATTTCCCATTATCTCTAAACTGTTCCTTTCAATTGCTACCATATTGATGCATATCCATTTCATATTTCTTCCTTAAGAAACATTTTAATTTAGCTGTAGCCATATTGGCCAATTCCCGTGAGTGTTAAGGGTTAATAAGTCACTTTTTTTTATTGTAGTCAGAAAACTTCTGTCAACACTTGCTTTTAAAAACTTAAAGGCCTGGTTGAAAATACAATCTACATAGGACCAGAATCAGAATCAGCTTGTTTTGCATGGGTGGAGTTGGTGACATCACCAAGCGGTAAATTAGTTAATAAACCAATAACAAAGAGTTCCAAACCGCTCTGCCAATAGGTTTTAAGTTTTCCCCTCCCCACTCAGATCACTCCCAGACAGCCCTAGCAAAATTCTTGCTTGAGGAAAAAAAGGTTTACTGACATTTTTTATGGAAAACTATTACAGTAAGGTGCTTAATTGTTACCCAGACATTATTTGATATTGAAATTAAAAAAACTGCATTGGGCCTTGAAGCTTTGGCACATTTTATGCCCCTGTATTTATGTATTTAAGCAGTCTGTTTAAGAGCATCTGCCTACTGCCTAATGATGAAAAATATAATCCTAATGTCATAGAAGCCCAAGAGAGACTCCACAGCTCTTCTAGCCCAGTCTGGATCGATATAGACTGGTGTTGGTCTATAGGTGGAAAGCTAACTATAACCTCATGGCTGTACTCCTGTGGCTCAATCCATTAACCATGACTTTGCTCATCTCTCTGTTCCCAGCGTGACCAATAGACTACTATCCAGTTCAAACACACCAGAGACAACCGTCTTACAGCAGCCCGCAGGCACGACCTTCAATTACAGATAATTCTCTGCATCTATCTCTCTCTCTTTCAAGTAAGGGGTGCTCCATTGCCTCCTTGTCAATATAAACACATGAGGGGTGTTTCCTTATCTTCAAGGAGGTTGAGAGTAGTTTTGCAGATGTTTAATTCGCTGTAACGGTTGACATTTGTGATATCATATGGCTATTTAATTTGTCTGACTGATGCCGTTGGCCCTACTTGTGTAATAACATCCCACTTGTGATGAACATGAATTAATTCTGTATTGTACTCTCAGTCCCAGGTGTCAGTGGATATTACTATTACGTTCCCCAGCAAGAAAACCAAATAATGTCGCTCAAACAGAAGGAACTAACAGTCACTGATAACAACCAAAACGAAACAGGTGGGGTTTAAGGAGGGGTTCTGAAATACACTCATAGGGGTGTCCACTGAAAGTTGACTACAAAAACTGGAACCTAAAAGACACCCACCATTAGCGCCCACTAAATTTGCCCAAGAAGAGGCAAACAAAATAAAACCAACACCAAACTTAAAGACAGGAAGCAAACAACAAAGTTGAGCAAAAAAAAACAGGGAAGATCAGACAAATAATTGTTTGTCAGGAAATCAAAATAGGGAGTGCCAACTAAAGGTGTTAACCCTCCACATCTATCAAGACAACTGGAGCACTGGGCCAGCCACTCTTAAATATCACAGCTCAGGTGAAACACCTTCCCACTAATGAGATGGCAACCAGCACAGGATGAAAAATATAATGATATATGATCACTCGGCTACATACTGACTAATGAGGCACAATCGGTGCGGCCTATGCGCTAACGAGCTATACGTGCTAAAGTCCAACCTCAAAACATAAATGGAAAAACCAAAGCCTGTAACAATTACACTGAGGTTGGTTTGATGAATGAAGCTGTTGGTGAATGGGGCTGGCGAGGTGAAGTGCTTGAAAAACTAAAGATATTCACACACTCTATTACACTCTGATCACTCGGCTACACATGCCTCTCCCTAATGTCAATATGCCTTGTCTATTGCTGTTATGGTTAGTCATTTTTGTCTTATTTCACTGTAGAGCCCCCAACCCTGCTCAATATGCCTTAAATGGTGCCTCTAGAGACAAAATCTCTCTCATCGTCACTCAATGTCTAGGCTTAGCTCCACTGTACTCACATCCCACCATACCCTTGTCTGTACATTAGGCCTTTAATCTATTCTTCCGCGCCCAGAAACCTGCTCCTCTTATTCTCTGTTCCGAACACACTAGACGACCAGTTCTTTTAGCCTTTAGCCGTAGTCTTATCCTACTCCTCCTTTGTTCCTCTGGTGGTGTAGAGGTTAACCCAGGCCCTGCAGTCCCCAGCATCACTCCCACTCCCCAGGCGCTCTCATTTGTGGACTTCTGTAACCGTTAAAGCATTGGTTTCATGCATGTTAACATTAGAAGCCTCTTCTCTAAGTTTGTTTTATTCCCTGCTTTAGCACACTCCGCCAACCCGGATGTCCTGAATCCTGGCTTAGGAAGGCCACCAAAAATCCTGAAATTTACATCCCTAACTATAACATTTTCTGACAAGATAGAACTGCCAAAGGGGGCGGAGTTGCAATCTACTGCAGAGTTTTGTCATACTATCCAGGTCTGTGCCCAAACAATTTGAGCTTCTACTTTTAAAAATCCACGTTTCCAGAAACAAGTCTCTCACCATTGCCGCTTGTTATAGACCCCCTCGGCCCCCAGTTGTGCCCTGGACATCATATGTGAATTGATCGCTCCCCATCCATCTTCAGAGTTCGTACTGTTAGGTGACCTAAACTGGGACATGTTTAACACCCTGGCTGTTAGGTGACCTAAACTGGGACATGTTTAACACCCTGGCCGTCCTCTAAGCTAGATGCCCTCAATCTCACACAAATCATTAAGGAACCTACCAGGTACAACCCTAAATCCATAACCATGGGCACCCTCTTAGATATCATCCTGACTAACCTGCCCTCTAAATACACCTCTGCTGTCTTCAACCAGGATATTAGCGATCATTGCCTGCGTGTGTACTGGGTCCGCGGTCGAACGACCACCCCTCATCACTGTCAAACGCTCCCTAAAAAACTTCAGCGAGCAGGCCTTTCTAATCAACCTGGCCCGGGTATCCTGGAAGGATACTGACCTCATCCCGTCAGTAGAGGATGCCTGGTTGCTCTTCAAAAATGCTTAAATAAGCATGCCCCATTCAAAAAATGTAGAACTAAGAACAGATATAGCCCTTGGTTCACCCCAGACTTAACTGCCCTTGACCAGCACAAAAACATCCTGTGGCATTCTGCATTAGCATCGAATAGCCCCCACGATATGCAACTTTTCAGGGAAGTCAAGAACCAATATACTCAGTCAGTTAGGAAAGCTAAGGCTATCTTTTTCAAACAGAAATTTGCTTCCTGTAGCACTAATTCCAAAATGTTTTGGGACACTGTAAAGTCCATGGAGAATAAGAGCACCTCCTCCCAGCTGCACACTGCACTGAGGCTAGGAAACACTGTCACCACCAATAAGCATTTTTCCACGGCTGGCCATGCTTTCCCCCTGGCTACCCCTACCCTGGCCAACATCTCAGCACGTCCTGCAGCGACCTGCCCCTTCAACCGACTAGCATCACTACTCTGGACGGTTCTGACCTAGAACATGTGGACAACTAAAAATACTTAGGTGTCTGGTTAGACTGTAAACTCTCCTTCCAGACTCACATTAAGCATCTCCAATCAAAAATTAACTCTAGAATCGGCTTCCTATTTTGCAACAAAGCCTCATTCACTCATGCCGCCAAACTTACCTTCGTTAAACTGACTATCCTACCGATCCTTGACTTTGGCGATGTCATTTACAAAATAGCCTCCAACACTCTACTCTTTTGCACCCCAGTATCTCTACTTGAACATCATCATCTGCACATCTATCACTCCAGTATTAATGCTACATTTTGGCCTCTAGGGCCTATTTATTGCCTACCTCCCTACTCTTCTACATTTGCACACACTGTACATAGATCTTTCTATTGTTCTTTTTTGTTATTGACTGTACGTTTGTTGATGTGTAACTCTGTGTTGTTTTTCTCACACTGCTTTGCTTGATCTTGGCCAGGTCGCCGTTGTAAATGAGAACTTGTTCTCAACTGGCCTACCTGGTTAAATAAAGGTTAAATAAACACTCCCAGATATTTATTGAATGACTGAACCAGTGTTTTGACACGCAATGCCTTCGTCATTGTTGAAAGATGAGGAGTAATCGCGTTAGCTCATCTTCTCTTGGCCTATTGGGGATTGGAGGTCATGTGATTTGGGTTTCTTCCATAAACGTCCTCACTCAGAATGATACTGTACTGTAGGTTCTGTCCTCTGGGCTTGGGGCTGCCCTTGCCCTACTATAACTGTAATCTAATAATGTAACAGGCTACAGCCATATCAGGGCTTAGGCCTTGGACCTGGGACCACCCTATGTATCCACTACATCACTGATCCTCCCAGCCTGAGTAAGGGCCAGTGGGGCTGGGCCTGAAGTGGTGACATGGTGGTGATTGCACTGGATGGGAGCTAATGTCACTCCCTGGGTCTCTGATGATAGATCAGGTCATGTAGGGAAATGGTTCCAGGCTCAGTAGGTATTCCCTCATCCCTCCCACCCCTCTACCCCCCGCCGTACCCCCTCCTATGGCAAGTGATGTACACATTCCTGTACCTGTCCCTCCCTGCTGCTTCCCCTCCTAATCATCAGAGGGGTGCCAGGTGTGGTAGATCCTTCCTCCCCTGTCCCTCTATCACTCCCCCTTTACTACCCCCTCTGGCTCCCCAAGCACCTCTGCTGGTGACATTCTTTGCATAATGTGTCCTAATGGAAAGTGTGCCTACATTTATAAGTGAGCACCACAGGTTTAGTAGAAGGTTTATGAGAGTCGAGCTTTGAAAAGATCAGAGGTGCCCTGAGGTTAAGGTTAGGAGTACAAACATGTTCTCAGCAAGTGCTCTCGCCCGTCATCTTATATACGTTGAGGGGAGCAGAACAGACTTTAAAAAGGATCGTAATTGGTCTTTAACAGGCCTTTTAACTGGACATTCTTTGAAGCATAATTTGATTATGTAAAGGTTATCTACCTGGAAGGTAATTGTAATTCACTTGTTGTGGCCAAGTATTGAATCACTGTTGTGTGGGTGGTGGGTTGACCAGTTGATTGCCTTGCTGTCACACCCACCAACGCCATCTTTCTACTATTAACAATGAAACGTTAAACATCTCCTCTAGATGCAGTGAGATCTAATGGTCCTCTCCCCATTGCTCATAGGAGAAACCTTAGATACCAGGCATCTCTGGAGCATTATACTGTCGTTCTCCTCTCCATTTCAGTCCTGTTCTCTTTGTGGCTTAACTGGCTTCCATCTGCCCTCCACCCATCTGCCAGCGGCTGTCAAAGGTCAGCGCCTTGCCAGGGTAGACACCCCGGGCCCCCGCGCTCTGTCATGATCCCCCTTACTGCTCCTCTCATCAATTATACACAGGCCAGGCAGAGGTGGAGGAAACCCAGCACCTGGCGTGTGTGTTTTGGGAGGGGTGTGGTGATTGTGTGTGTGTGTGTTGGGGGTTGTATTGTGTGTGTTCTGCCTGTGTATCTGTACCAGCATGGTTTTCAGTCCACCACCCAAGACATTCTCCTGGACCAAACCCAGGAATTTCACATTTTCCCCTTTATTGGAGATTGGACTGCAGAACCGAACAGGGCCATAAAGTAGAAGGCCAGTGATGAGAGAAATGCATTTGATACAGGCCCATAGGTACTGCAGAGAGGTGATTCAGCGTTGCTGAAGTAATCAAAATGCAGCAATTTACCCTCAGTTTCTGAACCTTCTTTTTTTGAATCTGGGAATTTCCTGACAAAGAATAAGCTTTTTGGACCCAGTACGCGTCTCACCTCTTTCAATACCTTTCTCTTTGTTGTCGTTCTGCTGGTGGCTTGAAGAGTCTGGAATAAAGGAAACGTTATGTTCTGTGTGAATGACGTGTTATTGCCTTTGCTGCATAGCATTGGAATTGCCTTTTCATAGGATTATCTGGAATTGCCTTTTCATAGGATTATCTGGAATTGCCTTTTCATAGGATTATCTGACAGTGCTATATCTGAGAATGACAACACCTTTAATTTCTTCAGATTCGCACAATTATTTTTTTTATTCACACATTCACACAAAACCCGTCAGATAACATTCAAAATAAACAATCCCATGAAATCAGATATGTTTGAATGGAACACATGGGCAAGCATGAGCCAACATTGACAGACTGTTTTGGTTTGAAAAGACGAGTCGATATGATAATGTCACACAGAGACCTACTGGGGAAAGACACCGTAGGACTGACTCCCAATGAGCATATTAATCTGCTTCTCTAGTAGGAACTGCCAGGGGATAGGAGAATGTCACAGGAGAGAGGTAGGTAGAGATGGAGGGGAGGGGGGGGGGGGGGAAGAGTCTAGATAAGAATAGAGTACAAAATGGAGGGGTTCCCTTTCAGTTAGTACAACACAGCTATGGGGAGTTCGCACTCTAATGAAGAACATTAGATTCACGCCAGACAAGGCCAATATCACCGTGCCTCACCGAATGCCCTGCCTTCCACCGGTGATAAACCCAAGGCACGGATTAATTCCTTAAATTCTTTAGCTCTTCACCTCGAGCTGAGCAGAACAATTTCTCACATTCTTTAAAATAACATGGGAACCCGAAATCTATCAGGCTTTACTCTAACTTAACAATCCCACTTGAGGGTGTGCTTCTTCTGGGCGTTGTGTGTTAAAACTTGGTATATGATTTTGTGAGTTTCCTACTGAATCTGTTAGCCAGGCTAAACAGGCAGAAGAACTAACTGGCTGAGTAAGATGGCTAGCGCAACCAAAAAGGCTAACAAGCCGGGTTCGGGTTCAACTAGGACTGTGGCGGCCATTCAATTTTGTAAGCCGGTGATTGTCAAGCAACTAACTGCCGGCCTCACGGTAATTGACTGTTGATTAACATAAACACTTTTAGCATCTCCTGGCTGCCATGCATAGCCTTCAAACCACTGTAAAATGGCACCGGAAGAAATGTCAGCAGTTGTACGGGCACCTAACCAATTGTGCTATTATGTGTTTTTTTTTTTGCGTTATTTGTAACTTATTTTGTACATAATGTTTCTGCCACCATATCTTGAGGCAAAAAAGAGCTTCTGGATATCAGGACAGCGATCACTCACCTCGGATTAGAGAAAGATTTTTTCTTCAACAAGCAGGACGCATTCTCCCAACATCTGACAAGGCCAACATCCCCGTTATTGGCAAGAGAAAGAGACGCAGGTACAAAGGACACAGAGCGGGGTACCTCGTAAGGATCCGCAGAAGGCGAGTGGGAAAGCTGCTGTTGCCGTCAATATTACTCACCAACATACAATCATTGGACAATAAATTATACGAGGTACGATCACGAATTTCCATCCAACGGGACATCAAAAACTGTACAGCACTTTGTGATATCAGCTGATGTAAGAAGGGCTATATAAATACATTTGATTTGATTTGTAGCATGTTATGTTTCATGGAATCGTGGCTGAATGATGACATGGATATTCAGCTAGCAGGATATACGCTGCACCGGCAAGATAGAACAGCACAGTCCGGTAAGACGAGGGGGGTCGGTCTGTGCATATTTGTAAACAACATCTGGTGCACGAAATCTGAGGAAGTCTCTAGATTTTGCTCACCTGAAGTAGTGTATCTTATGATGAACTGTAGACCACACTATTTGCCAAGAGAGTTTTCATTGATACTTTTCGTGGCTGTTTATTTACCACCACAGACGGATGCTGGCACTAAGACCGCACTCAGTCAGCTGTATAAGGAAATAAGCAAACAGGAAACCGCTCACCCAGAAGCGCCGCTCCTAGTGGCTGGGGACTTTAATGCAGGTGTCGTGTCTTTGGCTATGCCGGATTAAGTGATATGACATGCTATTCTATAAAATCCTTTCTCTGTAATTAATATTACCTGATTGAGCTAATCATGTAAATGTAATTAACTAGAAAGTCGGGGCACCACAAAAGAGTGTTTATAGAGCTTTTATCTTCCGAATAAACTCTTAAAGACCTAGTAATATTTTACATCAATAGCAGTCAATATTAATCATCACCTTATTTCAGTCTCATCTGAAAGTTGTAAATTCTTGGTTATCTTCACGAACCCTGGATAACAAGTTGAATCAGCAATACAAAATTGGGTTTAATTATTTATTTACTAAATACCTAACTAATCACACAGAATGCAAATTATGTCATACAGAAAACGTCCCTGGTGGATGGAACCTGTATGATGGCTTGTTACACAAAGAAAGGGGGTTGGGCTTGAATGAAAGAGCGGGAAGACTGAGGAACAAAGGGAGAAGCTGTGCTATCATAAATACAGTATCTTATGCATTCTAAATTACCGCCCATTTGGAAAAGGAAAATGTAATAAATATTTACTGCGCTTCGGTAGGTTGGCGTAGATGCTGGCCGTGTTGGCCAACAGAGATCTTCCTTTCCTCTGAAGAATGTCTCTGGTGGTAAATTGGATACGTTGTAGTATCTTCGTTGTGTGTTAGACTGGTACGTCGTCCGTCCTTTCCTAGCCCACGTTTACAGCTGCTGTTGCTAACTCAACGGCTAGGATGTCTCACTTCTTTAGTGAATAAGAGTTCAGAGTTCATACCATTCACAACCAAAGCTCACACTGAGGTTGGCTTAGTTCTGTAGTTGACATGTTAGTCCATTTTAACGTATGGACCGTCGTCCTATCGTCCTCAGAACAGGAGGTTACATTTTCGTCAAGGGCTTATATAGTGGAGGGAGAGAAGGGTGTGTTTCATAGTTTATAACCCATGTCTCTTCACAGGGGCGGGCCACTGATTGAACAGAGCTCTAACCTTATGAAAACCCAATTCTCTCATTTGGAAGCTAAAATTAAATTTAATCTGTTCACAAACAGTTTCATTTAAGTTGCATTTAAATTGCACAACAATTCCATGTGAATCTGATAACTATAATGTGTAGACTTTCCCAGATACAGTTTATGTCGTCCTGTCATCAGTCATAATGTCTCAGATGACAACCGAACTGACATCATATTCATTAAGTACCAACGCATATTTTCAACTGGTTCTATTACTGCAATATGGTTCCTTTCCCCCCACTTGTTTGATGTTCCCATACTCTCTATGTTTAACAAAGGCTATTCAAGAGTCCTTCAGTAGAGTCAGAGAGAGAGAGAGGGAAGGGAGAAAGGTATTTATGGGGGGGGGGGGTCATAAACCTTACCCACAGGCCAACGTCATGACAGTACTCCCATGTTGGGTTCAATCTTGCGATTAACCTGCATGTTGCAAACCAACATAAAAATTACCGTGGGTTGTCCTGGTTGTGGACCATCGTTGTGATCCCCATCTGGTGGTCGACCCGGGTAGGGTTTATGCGAATGAAGAAGTCCGATCCAAGGCTGGGCAGCATATGTCCAGTTGGTGATCGCTGTTGCAGTCCCCCCTCTGGTGGTCGACCCGGGTAGGGTGTCTTCAAATGAAGAAGTCCGCTCCAAGGCTGGGCAGTGGATGTCCGGAGTGGGATCGCCGTTCCAGACCCGTCGTCTGGTCGTCCAGACTGAAAGATCTGGGTAGTAACTTAGGCAGATGTTAACAACGCGCGCACACACTCATGAAATATATCATTACATTTCCTCCCAAATGAGCGGCGTTGTGGCACTAACTGATGGTTGTATGGGGGAGTTGTTTATGGCTCTATCACTTTCTATGTGCCGAAGAAAATGAAACAAAATGAATGAAAGCATAAACAAAACAAAATATAGTTATGCTACCTTAATCATCTAATTGGACTGTATTCTATCTACGTCTATGGTCTTGGCAAAATGACCCTATCATGGCATTGTCTAATGTCATATCTAGGGCTTTCCTAATTTGCGGGGTGTTGCTTAGGGTACTATCCTAAGTTGATAACTATATGATAAGTCTACAGCTGTAAGGCACTAGTTTTGGGCAGTCTACAGGGATGACCTATGGACTTCTGAGAAGAAACTGGTGAGTGCTGTAGCTGTAGAGTTAAAGGCCTCAAAATAAATGTTCAACTTTACTAAGGCTGGTATTTTGCCCGGACCCTTAAGTGATCCTAGCATAAATCCTAATTGGATGTTCCGTTGTGCATGTGCGTTTATGCTTACGCAAGAGCACATGTCAAGGGAAGGAAACCAAGTATCCTGGCAGATTACAACTTGTTCAGAATGAGTCTGACGTAGTCAGGTAATTTTCAGGTCAATGCCTGGAGGTCAGTCAGAATTGGTGTCGAGGGAGTCTGTAGTGGTTTTACTACCAGTCACTGTCTTCCACTATTGTAGGGACGGTAGGTATGAAGAAGTCTACTTCATAGCTATGTTGTCCACGGAGGAGCTAACCTCACGACGGAAGTACTCTAAGTATTAGACCAGTCGTACGTGGTGTGATCATGGTTCATGACTTCTAATAAATTTTCTCCTGAACGGAGTGTTCTATTTATTAGTGACATGTGTGTTAACCATTGGAAGAGTGCAATGGAGATTCCCTTCCCCGTGTTGCACTCTGAGTGACTCCTATGTCGCTATTATCAATAGCAATTTAACTTGTGAGGTTACTAATCCTCTTACTGAGTGTTGCTGGACTGACTGTGGTATTGGTACTGGTACTCAAGGGGTCCAGTTGTCCTACCGATATATTCTGAAATGTTATCCTACAGGAATACATGATTAGAGCATTTTATTAGTTGTCTTGTAGGTGCTACTACACATGGCAAGGAATGATTATTGTTGCCATTTGTTTTGGAGGTGGACAAGTCCACTGGATTTCCTTTACGACCAGTGTGGTACACCTCAGTACTATCTTAGATGTGTTCTAAGATAAACCCCGTCTAGGGGCCTGTCTGCTCCTCACTGTTCTCAAGGGGGAGTTTACAACTAGATTTGATTTATGCTCTGGCGGCCTCGTACGGTGTTGTCCGTAGGCTCGACCCCCCCCCCCCCCCCCCCGGCCTCGATAAGGCTCATCATGGGTCTGGGCTACTATTCCCCCCCCCCTTTGTGTCTCGGGACCCCCCCACCAGCGTGTGGTGTTGGTATCCAAGGCGCAAACAAAAAGTTTGGACCCTATGTACGAGTTGTCAGTGGCCGCGTTATTATGAGAATCGCTGTAACCTTTCAACCAAATCTCCTGGTGTTTGTGCTTCAACACCCTTAGTGGCTGTCGAGGTCTGTCAGTCACCACCGCGTCCGCGTGGGGAAACCTCTTCAGTACCTGCAAACTGAGACGAGGATATCGGTCTGTGATATCGCAAAGTGTTTCACCAGTGGGAGTCATCGGGTCAGTTGCTGGACTGACGCCATTAGTGTCATTGTAAGGGTTGACAGTCCCCCACAAAGCGGAAGGTGTATCATCGGAAGCAGAGTATACTCCGCACATCGATGTTTTTCTTGCTGAGATGGCCGCAGTGCTTGCGGAAGTGTCCGAAGGGCAAGAGAAGTTCATCTCAACTACCGTATTGCACGACTGCAAGGAGGAGGGAAGTTGCTCATTCACAGAGATAGCTGGCTCAAAATCATGAAAAGAATGGTCAATCAGATTGGCTGATGGAATGTGTCGAGATATCGTAATATCTGCTTGGATCGGATTCTGCACCAAGAGGTTTCTAAACGTCTTTTTCCCAAGGGGTGCTTTTGACAGATACCCCTCGTGAATGACTGCGTTGCAGCTAGCGTTAGGGGAAGACACTGTGGTCAGTGGAGAAGACACTGTAGCCTGTGACCATACCTGGTTGGTTTTCCAATCCATCAATGGGAGTAACCGATCCATCTAGTCTGCTCCCAGTAGCAGGGGTACAGTTGAGGCTGGTAACATACACAGGGTGAACGAGCAAGATGTCCTGGAAGTGTAGTTTCAGCATGACTCTCAATGTGAGAGGCGAGGTAGTCTGAGTGACCCCTCGAAGTGTAGTGTCGCATCGTTCCACTTTTAACCAACGTTTAGTTGGCTTCAAAGGCACTACAGAGGATAGTGCGTACAGCCCAGTACATCACTGGTGCTAAGCTGCCTGCCATCCAGGACCTCTACACCAGGCCGAGTCAGAGGAAGGCCCTAAAAATTGTCAAAGACCCCAGCCACCCCAGTCACAGACTGTTCTCTCTGCTACCGCATGGCAAGCGCTACCGGAGCGCCAAATCTAGGACCAAAAGGCTTCTCAACAGCTTTTAACCCAAGCCATAAGACAACTGAACTGGTAATCAAATGGCTACCTGGACTATTTGCATTGTGCCCCCCCCAACCCCTCTTTTACCCTGCTGCTACTCTGTGTTTATCATATAGAGTTGAAGTCGGAAGTTTACATGCACCTCAGCCAAATACATTTAAACTCAGTTTTTCACAATTCCTAACATTTAATCCTTGTAAAAATTCCCTGTCTTAGGTCAGTTAGGATCACCACTTTTTTTTTAAGAATGTGAAATGTCAGAATAATAGTAGAGAGAATGATTTATTTCAGCTTTTATTTCTTTCATCACATTCCCAGTGGGTCAGAAGTTTACATACACTCAATTAGTATTTGGTAGCATTGCCTTTAAAGTTGTTTAACTTGGGTCAAACATTTCGGGTAGCCATCCACAAGCTTCCCACAATAATTTGGGTGAATTTTGGCCCATTCCTCCTGACAGAGCTGGTGTAACTGAGTCCGGTTTGTAGGCCTCCTTACTCGCACACGCTTTTTAAGTTCTGCCCACAAATGTTCTATAGAATTGAGGTCAGGGCTTTGATGGCCACTCCAATACCTTGACTTTGTTGTCCTTAAGCCATTTTGCCACAACTTTATGATTATGCTTGGGGTCATTGTCCATTTGGAAGACCCATTTGCCACCAAACTTTAACTTCCTGACTGATGTCTTGAGATGTTGCTTCAATAAATCCACATAATTTTCCTTTCTCATGAAGCCATCTATTTTGTGAAGCGCACCAGCTCCTCCTGCAGCAAAGCACCCCACAACATGATGCTGCCACTCCCGTGTGTCACGGTTGGGATGGTGTTCTTCAGCTTGCAAGCTTCCCCCTTTTTCCTCCAAACATAGCGATGGTCATTCTGGCCAAACAGTTCTATTTTTGTTTCATCAGACCAGAGGACATTTCTCCAAAAAGTATGATCTTTGTCCCCATGTGCAGTTGCAAACCGTAGTCTGACTTTTTTTCTGCGGTTTTTGAGCAGTGGTTTCTTCCTTGCTGAGCGGCCTTTCAGGCTATGTCGATATAGGACTAGTTTTACTGTGGATATAGATACTTTTGTACCTGTTTCCCCCAGCATCTTCACAAGGTCCTTTGCTATTGTTCTGGGATTGATTTGCACTTTTCGCACCAAAGTACGTTCGTCACTAGGAGACCGAACGCATGCGTGGTCCCATGGTGTTTATACTTGCGTACTATTGTTTGTACAGATGAACGTGGTACCTTCAGGTGTTTTGAAATTGTTCCCAAGGATGAACCAAACTTGTATAGGTCTACAATTTTTTTTCTGAGGTGAAATAACCTGTCTGTAAACAATTGTTGGAAATATTACTTGTGTCATGCTCAAAGTAGATGTCCTAGCCGACTTGGCAAAACTATAGTTTGTTAACTTCTATGGGACACACTATTCAACAGCCAGTGAAATAGCATGGCGCAAAATAAAAAACAGCAAAAATCTCATAATTTCATTTTCTCAAACAATCAACTATTTTACACCATTTTAAAGATAAACGTCTCGTTAATCTAACCATATTGTCCAATTTCAAAAAGGCTTTACGGCGAGAACATAAAATTTGATTATGTTAGGACATAAACTTCACAAGAAAAACCACACAGCCATTTTCCAAGCAAGGACATGCATCACAAAAAACAAAAATACAGCTAAAATATTCACTAACCTTTGATGATCTTCATCAGATGGCACTCATAGGACTTCATGTTACACAATACATGTATGTTTTGCTCGATAAAGTTCATATTTATATCCAAAAACCCAATTTTTTACATTGGCGCGTGATGTTCAGAAAATGTATTCCCACCAAAACTTCCAGTGAATGTGCACATCAATTTACAAAAATACTCATCATAAACGTTGATCAAATTTACAACAGTTATTGCAAGAATTACAGATATACTTCTCCTTAATGCAACCACTGTGTCAGATTTTAAAATAGCTCTACGGAGAAAGCACATTTTTTAATATTCTGAGTACATAGCTCAACCATCAAAGCAAGCTATACAGATACCCGACAAGTTCTGGGGTCAACTAAACTCAGAATTAGTATTATAAATATTCTCTTACCTTTGCTGATCTTCGTCAGAATGCACTACCCTGACTCCTACGTCCACAAGAAATGTTATTTTTGTTCGAAATACTCCATATTTATGTCCAAATACCTCCATTTTGTTTGTGCGTTCAGATCACTATCCAAAGGCATAACGCGCGAGCGCAGTACCAGAGACAAAAAGTCAAATAGTTCCATTACCGTTCGTAGAACATGTCAAACGTTGTTTACAATCCATCCTTAGGGTCTTTTTTTTAACATAAAACGTCGATAATATTCCAACCGGACAATAGCGTATTCATTCAAGAAGAAAAAGAAGGAGGGGCGCGCTGGCGGGCTCGCGCATCACCAAGTCCTTTGTCCTCGGGCAGTCCACTCATTGACTGAGCTCCTATTTTCTGCCCAGTAACAGGAGAAGGATGAAACACGTTTCTAAAGGCTGTCAATGGAAGCCTTAGGAAGTGCAACGTGACCCCACAGACACTGTAGTTTCGATAGTGATTCAAAAGAAGAACTACAATTCTCAGATTTACCACTTCCTGGTTGGATTTTTCTCAGGTTTGTGCCTGCCATATGAGTTCTGTTATACTCACAGACATCATTCAAACAGTTTTAGAAACTTCAGAGTGTTTTCTATCCAAATCTACTAATAATATGCAAATATTTACTCTGGGCCCGAGTATTAGGCAGTTTAATTTGGGCACGCTTTTCATCTGAAAATGAAAATACTGCCCCCTATACCTTAAAAAGTTAACAAGAAATTTGTGAAGTGGTTGAAAAACGAGTTTTAATGACTCCAACCTAAGTGTATGTAAACTTCCTACTTCAACTGTAGCTGTTCAGCCAGGTGTATTGGTCTGTCAATGGATGGATGTCATTCTAGGAGCTCATATATGTATTTTTATTTTTGTTACGTGAATTAAGTTATCAATGTTCTTAAACCAAACTTCAATTTAACTACTCAGTTTGTATACCAGAAGGTGTAAGGTTCCGGTTGAAAGAAACAGACTGAGGCCCAGCTAACAATGGTCAGAACGTTTATTTACGAGAGCTCTGAAATCCATACAATGCACACAGCCTTTTATGTTACACATTTCGTCATACAAATGAACTTACATCATTAGAGAACTCCACCCCGCTTTAGGCAGCTGTATTTTTCCACAGTACACATACATTCATTATCAAACATTTCAACCTGTCTTCTAATCTCATGACAGCTAAGCCGTTCTCAGGCCGTTGTTTCTCTCCCTAACTAGGGAGGCCTCTTCTCCTGTTCCTTTCCCAAGGTCGTCTTATCAACTCTGCCCTGCTCATTTTGAAGTAGTAACAGTGTCCTAGTGTTTAAAATCTACTCGCACACAGCATTGGATTATAGTCTTTAACACCTTATTATAGCCTTGTAATTTCTAATACATTTCAACAGGTTATATGGTTTCTGAGTGAAATCATTTAGTCAAACCTTTAATCATATAATTTCCATTACAATTTTATTTGATTTATTTCACCTTTTATATAACCAGGTAGGCTAGTTGAGAACAAGTTCTCATTTGCAACTGCGACCTGGCCAAGATAAAGCATAGCAAATCGACACATACAACAACACAGAGTTACACATGGAATAAACAAAACATACAGTCAATAATACAGTTTTTAGTAGTATTTGTAGGGCATCCTGAATAATCATGCTATTAGCTTTGTATTCCAGGGGCTGTTTCCCATCTAAACACAGCTGTTGAGGCCAATTCTAGAATAATTGTCCACTTGGCTGGAGAGGTTGATTGGTTGACTTATTTTACTTTAATTCCTTTATATTCTCAGAGCCCCTGAGGTGGTAGTGTTAATTGGGTTTGAGGTAGTGACACCTTCTCTTTCTTTTCCTTCACCCACTCCTTCCTTCCTTCTCCTCTTTTGTTAAATCTCCATGCACTGACAGCTCTCCCGCTCTACTGCTCTCTCTCTCTCTTGCTCTCTCCCTCCGTTGCCATGGAATCAAGCACTCGCTTCTGCATCTCCCGGCATGGACTCAGTATTTCTTACAATTACTTTCATTACCAAGCCACTTACACATTCTCCACTGCTCCTGCATTTAGTCACATGACCACAGAGGGCCATGTGCCAACCAGCAGGAGGTATTTAAGCCTTTTTGCAATGTCATTAAAGAGCATTTTAGCTCTCTGATTTCTAACCCATTGCATTTAGTTAGATTGAATATTCCATAATTACCTTGCACTTTCCCAATCACACCTGTAGTTTCCTACTGTTTGAGCTGATGTCAAATCAAATGTTATTTGCCACATGCGCCGAATACAACAGGTGTAGACCTTACAGTGAAATGCTTACTTACGAGTCCTTAGTCCTTAACCAACAATACAGTTTTAAGAAAAATACCCTGCCAATAAAAGGAACAAGTAATTAAAGAGCAGCAGTAAAATAACAATAGCGAGGCTATATACAGGGGGTACCGGTACAGAGTCAATGTGCGGGGGCACCAATTGGTCGAGATAATTGAGGTAATATGTACATGTAGGTAGAGTTATTAAAGTGACTATGCATAGATAATAACAGAGTAGCAGCAGCTTAAAAGGGGGGGGGGGGGGACAATGCAAATAGTCTGGGTAGCCATTTGATTAGATGTTCAGGAGTCTTATGGCTTGGGGGTAGAAGCTGTTTAGAAGCCTCTTGGATCTAGACTTGGTACTCCGGTACCACTTGCCGTGCGGTAGCAGAGAGAATATGACTAGGGTGGCTGGAGTCTTTGACAATAATTAGGGCGTTCCTCTGACACCGGTATAGAGGTCCTGGATGGCAGGACACTTGGCCCCAGTGATGTACTGGGCCGTACGCACTACCCTCTGTATAGTGCCTTGCGGTCAGAGGCCGAGCAGTTGCCATACCAGGCAGGGATGCTCTCAAAGGTGCAGCTGTAGAACCTTTTGAGGATCGGAGGACCCGTGCCAAATCTTTTCAGTCTCCTAAGGGGGAATAGGTTTTGTCATGCCCTCTTCACGACTGTCTTGGTGTGCTTGGACCATGGTAGTTTGTTGGTGATGTGGACACCAAGGAACTTGAAGCTCTCAACCTGCTCCACTATAGCCCAGTCGATGAGAATGGGGGCGTGCTCGGTCCTCCTTTTCCTGTAGTCCACAATCATCTCCTTTGCCTAAATCACGTTGAGGGGGAGGTTGAGGTCTCTGACCTCCTCCCTATAGGCTGTCTTGTCGTTGTCGGTGATCAGGCTTACCACTGTTGTGTCGTCGGCAAACTTAATGATGGTGTTGGAGTTGTGCCTGGCCGTGCATGAGTGAACAGGGAGTACAGGAGGGGACTAAGCACACACCCCTGAGGGGCCCACATGTTGAGGATCAGCGTGGCGGATGTGTTGGTACCTACCCTTACCACCTGGGGGCAGCCCGTCAGTAAATCCAGGATCCAGTTGCAGAGGAAGGTGTTTAGTTCCAGGGTCCTTAGCTTAGTGATGAGCTGTGAGGGCACTATGTTGTTGAACGCTGAGCTGTAGTCCAATGAATAGCATTCTCACATAGGTATTCCTTTTGTCCAGGTGTGAAAGTGCAGTGTGGAGTGCAATAGAGATTGCATCATCTGTGGATCTTTTGGGGTGGTATGCAAATTGGAGTGGGTCTAGGGTTTCTGGGATAATGGTGTTGATGTGACACATGACCAGCCTTTCAAAGCACTTCATGGCTATAGACGTGAGTGCTACGGGTCAGTAGTCATTTAGGCAGGTCTCCTTAGTGTTCTTGGGCACAGGGACTATGGTGGTCTGCTTAAAACTTGTTGGTATTACAGTCTCAGTCAGGGAGAATTTGAAAATGTCAGTGAAGACACTTGCCAGTTGGTCAGCGCATGCTCGGAGTACACGTCCTGGTAATCCGTCTGGCCCTGCGGCCTTGTGAATGTTGACCTGTTTAAAGGTCTTACTCACATCGGCTGCGGCGGGTGTGAATACATAGTCGTCCAGAACAGCTGATGCTCTCATGCATGTTTCAGTGTTACTTGCCTCGAAGCGAGCATAGAAGTAATTTAGCTCATCTGGTAGGCTTGTGTCACTGGGCAGCTCTCGGCTGTGCTTCCCTTTGTAGTCTGTAATGGTTTGCAAGCCCTTCCACATCCGACAAGCGTCGGAGCCGGTGTAGAACGACTCGATCTTAGTCCGGTATTGACGCTTTGCATCAGACAATATGATGTTGAAATTACATCCAGCAGCACAGTTGGTGAACTACAAACTCTAGCCTCTAAAGGCACGTATAGATCTGAAAGCATTGGATGCGGCAGATGTGGGAAATGTTCTCAAAAATCGACCTGACCTAACCTATCCAGTCTGGGTTCATGGTTAAGTGCAGCTATGGTTCAGTGGTTGTTGTGTGGTCAAAGTGGTGGTGGTTGAAAGCCCAGCTCAGCCCCTCTAATCAGGGTGTATGCCTCCTGCTGCCATCCAGACGGGCACACGGCCCACCACACAGTCTGGCTTCTCTCTGTTTATCTCAGACCTGGGTGTCTGGAAACACTGCCGGGGGAAGAGGGGGGAGTGAGCGAGAGAGGGAAATAAGAAAATAATGAAAGAAGTGATTCAGCCACAGCAGAGAGAGAGAGTCGGCAGCGAGAGGGAGAAAATGAGAAACTCAGACACTGACACATAGCCTGACCCAGACGGTCTTTTCATGAAAACAGGACAGTAAACGTATTGTTATGTTTCAGGTTGGGTAGAAGTAGAGAAGGGTCATCGTCAGTCGGCTGTATCCAGGCCAATAGCTTTCTAAATTGAGTTAGCGATCCTGCTCACTGGTTCAGTACCTGCAGCTTGTTTTAGGGTCACTAACTCTATGGGATGTGACAAGACTTTGTCTTTAATTGAATGTATCTGTTGATTCCCGATGCCTTGTGGCTGATGAATTGTGTTACTGCTGATCGGTATAGGGTATTGTAACAGAAGCCAGAAGTTAGCGCTAGCATCGCCCGCTAAAATGATTACTCTATTGATGTGGCTCACTCTTGTGTTCTGTGTAGTCATCCATCCAGATAAAAGTCCTTCTGTGGTGAGTTAGCCAGCTGAGCTGAAGCCTAATAGGATTTCCAGGTGCACCGGACACACACACACCCTCCACTCTCTCTGCCTTATTAAGTAGACCTGACTGAACATCAGTCATTGCCCTGCAGATCACCACAAGGTGCTAAGGCCCTGAACACGCTGTATGCTGCCTGCACCTGGCAATTAATCAGGATATGAGATACCCGGCACCTGGTGGAATATAAATAATATATATTAATAATAATATATACCATTTAGCAGACACTTTAATCCAAAGCGACTTCCAGTCATGAGTGCATACATTGTCCATACAATACATACTGTATATTGTCCATAAATGTCCATACAATACCTACATCCACCCCCAGGATCCATTATAGCCCTGAAATGAATTGAATTATGACTCACTGTTGTGAGTGGCACTGTGACTATAGATTTAAGACCCTGATATCCAAGATATCCCAGTGCATCGTTCATGGGGGAGATGTGTGACAAACTGAATCTTTCTATTAGATTTGAACTGAGGAAATTGAAGGTATAATACAGTCTTCTCTGTGCCAGCTGAGGCTGTAGGTGTGGCTGTGGGGGTACATCACGGCTGCTACAGCACCTGCTCCGGCTTCACTGACTGCCGACAGCCAAAAGCGAACACACACACACCTGATGTTTTCTACTCTGGCCCTGATCAGACGCACGCATGCGAACGCGTGCACATACACACACACAAGCACGCACTCTATAAATATATATATATCTTTCTTTCCATCTTTCCTCGCTTAAAGCCCTCACACCACTAAATCATCTTGTTCCCCTCAGGCTGAGGCTGGACTGAGCCAGAGATGGATGGCCTCACTAATCTCTGTTCTCTCTCTCTCTGTTCTGCGCACTGCTAACGTCTAATAACCCCTGCCTCTTCTTCCTCTCCCTTCCTGTTCTCTCAGATGGGATGCTTCCTGTAACCACACTCGTCTTGAGTGATGAGGAAAATGTACTTTGTCTTTTGTGTGTCCTTAAGTGACATTGTGCCTTAGTGCGCACACACATACATACCTACAGTGCATTCAGAAAGTATTCAGACCCCTTGACTTTTTACACATTTTGTTACGTTACAGCCTTATTCTAAAATTGATTAAATCGTTTTCCCCCCCCTCATCAATCTACACACAATACCCCATAATGACAAAGCAAAAACAGGTGTTTAAAATGTTTGCAAATGTATAAAAAAATTTAAAACCAAGGCCCTTCTCCCCCGATTGCTCGGTTTGGCTGAGTCTTGGTTCCAAACTTCTTCCATTTAAGAATGATGGAGGCCACTGTGTTCTTCGGGGACATTCACTGCTGCAGAAATCTGTGCCTCGACACAATCCTGTCTCGGAGCTCTACGGATCATTCCTTCGACCTCATGGCTTGGCTTTTGCTCTGACATGGACTGTCAACTGTGAGACCTTATATAGACAGGTTTGTGCCTTTCCAAATCATGTCCAGTCAATTGAATTTACCACAGGTGGACTCCAATCAAGTTGTAGAAACATCAAGGATGATCAATGGAAACAGGATGCACCTGAGCTCAATTTCGAGTCTCCTAGCAAAGGATCTGAATACTTATGTAAATAAGGTATTTCAGTTTTTTATTTTTAACAAATGTAAAAAAAAAAAATTAAAAACTGTTTTCGCTTTGTCATTATGAGGTATTGTGTGTAGATTGATGAGGATTTTTTAAAAATGTAATCCATTTTCGAATAAGGCTGTAATGTAACAAAATGTGGAAAAAGTCAATGCGTCTGAATACTTTCTGAATGCACCGTATGTACACACACACAGGGCCAGCCCTATCCACTAAGCGACATAAAATCCCAAATATTTTTTTTATTATACATTTTTATTATTAAAATATAAACACAACATGGAACAATTTCAAAGATTTTCCTGATTTACAGTTCATATAAATTCATTAGGCCCTAATGTATGTATTTCACATGACTGGGAAAACAGATATGGATATGTTGGTATCTGAAAAAAAAAAAAAAAAAGTAGGGGCGTGGATCAGAAAACCAGTCAGTATCTGGTGTGACCACCATTTGCCTCATGCAGTGCGACACATCTTCTTCGCATAGAGTTTATCAGGCTGTTGATTGGTCTGTGGAATGTTGTCCTACTCTTCAATGGATGTGCGAAGTTGCTGGATGTTGAAGGGAACTGGAACACGCTGTTGTACACGTCGATCCAGAGCATCCCAAACATAATCAATGGGTGACATGTCTGGTGAGTATGCAGGCCATGGAAGAACTGGGACATTTTCAGCTTCCAGGAATTGTGTACAGATCCTTGTGACATGGAGCCGTGCATTATCATGCTGAAACATGAGGTGATGGTGGTAGATGAATGGCACGACAATGTGCCTCAGGATCTCGTCTCAGTTTCTCTGTGCATTCAAATTGCCATCGATAAAATGCAATCGTGTTCGTTGTCCGTAGGTTAAGCCTGCCCATACCATAACCCCACCTCCAGTATGGGGCACTCTGTTCACAATGTTGACATCAGCAAACCACCCGCCCACACGACACCTTACACGCTGTCTGCCATCTGCTCGGTACAATTGAAACCGGGATTCATCCGTGAAGAGCACACTTCTCCAGCGTGCCAGTGGTCATCGAAGGTGAGCATTTACTCTCTGAAGTCAGTTACGACGCCAAACTGCAGTCAGGTCAAGACCCTGGTGAGGACGACGAGCACACAGATGAGCTTCCCTGAGACGGTTTCTGACAGTTTGTGCAGAAATTCTTTTGTTGTGCAATCCCACAGATTCATAAGCTGTCCGGGTGGCGTGTCTCAGACGATCCCGCTGGTGACGAAGCCGGATGTGCAGGTCCTGGGCTGGCATGGTTACATGTGGTCTGTGGTTGTGAGGCGGGTTGGATGTACTGCCAAATTTTCAAAAGTGATGTTGGAGGAGACTTATGGTACAGAAATGTACATTAAATTCGCTGACAGCTCTGGTGGACATTTCTGCAGTCAGCATGCCAATTGCACGCTCCCTCTTGACATGAAACATCTGTAGCATTGTATTGTGGGACAAAACTGCCCATTTTAGAGTGGCCTTAACTGCCCCCAGCACAAGGTGCACCTGTGTTATGTTTTTTAATCTGCTTTTTGATATGCCACACCTGTCAGGTGGATGTATTATCTTGGCAAAGGAGAAATATTCACTAACAGGGATGTTAACAAATTTGTGCACAAAATTTCAGAGAAATAAGCATTTTGCACTTATGGAAAATCTCTGGGATCTTTTATGTCAGCTCATGAAACAATTTACATGTTACGTTTTATATTTTTGATCAATATATTTATTGTTTAGAAACTGTCTGGGTCTCAACGTACTGTTGAGAGATAGAATAGTAAAATACACAAGGTGCAATTTCAAAATCAGCATTCTCCATTGAAATCTTACATTAACGTTCAAATTATTTCACAATACTGATGACACATCGGCTCCTAGAGAGATATTACCATCTATGGCTGCAAATATTGAGGTGGCTTATTTTAATGCTCATCCAATAAAAATGCCCCCCAAAGAAATCACAGATTTCGCACATCATTGCACACGTTAGGCTACACACAATGAAATGTATTGAGACAAATTACAGACAGCAGCCTACAAGTAGCAAAATATAACTCAATTGATTGAACATGAAATGCATTTCAATATGATTGAAATAGGCCTATAGCCTACCGTTTATATTGGAATGCAGTCATCTCTGTTTTCATTTGAAGCATATTTTTATACGTTTCTGGTTTGTATCCATTGCAAGACTTTAACGTTGTATTTGTACTCAACATTGTTCTGAAGATATCGGCGGTCACAGAGAGACGAATAAACCATGTGATTCTATGTTTAGCGAGGATCTTCTGTGTATAAAGTGACGCACATCTGTTCTGAGTGGTCATCGACAGGCGTTTAGATTACAGCGTTTTGTGAAGTGCAACGTTAATAATGATACTTTAAGGGAAACAGTTTGGAGATTTAACAATGCTCTTGTGAAGAGTCTAACGATGAACTTAGCCTTAAGATGCTTTTGGGAAACCGCCAATTGATTTTGTTAGTCACTCTCACTCAGATATTAACAAGGCATACGTCATGACAAAATGTGTAGAATCGCAGGAAATTAGCTTTAAAACTGCAAACATTTCTCTTCACACCATGGCTAAATGTGTAGAATTACTCGAAATTAGCTGCAAATGTTTCTCTCTGCCCCATGGCGGAATGAGTAGAATTGCATGATAATCATTATATAATTGCTACATTTTCTCTCTATTCCATTTCTCAAGAGGGGGGACACTAAAATGTTTTGCCTGTGATGTGGGGGGGGCTTTGCTAAATGGCGTATAAAAGGCTAGGACCAGCCCTGCATACGCACACTAGTGCATACAAACACCTGCACACATAGCTGGATCAATAGTCAAACATCCCGAGATCTGAAGAGGTTGCAGCATTAGCTAAATGAAGGAATACTGATGACTCTACCAGTGTTTCTCAAACTCAGTGCTCGGGACCCCAAGGGGTGCATGTTTTGTTTGAGTTTGGGAAACACTGCACTAGGCTCCATGATTTGTAACCCAGGAATTTGTGCTCAGCAGAGGAAGCAACTCCACAGCTTTTCTCATCAGAGTCTCTAAGTGCTGCTTAACTCCAATATTCTATTTCCCCGGTCGCCTTTATTCTTATGACCAAACCCTTTTTGCTGTTACACCACTTAATCACATTTAATGTCATTATGAGCTTATCTTAACGCTAATGCAAGGTTCTACAGGGAGAAATTAAGAAGACAGGCTGTGTGTGTGTGTGTGTGTGTGTGTGTGTGTGTGTGTGTGTGTGTGTGTGAGAGAGAAAAAACATGAGAACGAGAGAACATACTGTGTCACCACACGCTCCTCCATTTTAACTTGTTTCTCTTTTACCACATGTGATGTGGCTATTCTCTGATGTGTTGGGTCAGATCAGGACAGAAAAGAGGGCAGTGGAGGTTGAGAGAGGAAATAGGACAGAGAAGAGGAACAGAGAGAAAGACAGAGGAGGGACACCAGGTTTAATAGCACACACTTCCTAAACCCAGAGGCCCAACATCGCGAGACTTCCGAGAACGCTTCCGTAGCAGACTCCGCTGACCAGACAGGGTCGATGAGAGAATTTTTAAAATGATTCCTTAGTTTATACTTTTCTGGAAATCTAAAGGCACAACCTAGATTAGAGTCAATGTCTTAAGTAGTTGAACATGTTATTACTCCAACCTCGTGAAAGTGACAAGCTGACACCTTTTCATTTGTCAAAAACAAAATATATCGAAGGAATGCCTTTTGATTTAATGGCATGCACATGCGCAGTTCGTCACGAGACGACCGTTAGTCCCGGTGACATGTTTCTGCGCATGAGTTTAGCGAGCCAACGTCACCATGACATCGCCTACAAGCGTGATTTGGGATTTCTATTGGAGAAGCAGTTTCTACAGTCGTGGCCAAAAGTTTTGAGAATGACACAAATATACATTTTCACAAAGTCTGCTGCCTCCATGATGGCAATTTGCATATACTCCAGAATGTTATGAAGAGTGGTCAGATGAATTGCAAAGTCCCTCTTTGCCATGCAACTGAACTGAATCCCCAAAAAACATTTCCACTGCATTTCAGCCCTGCCACAAAAGGACCAGCTGACATCATGTCAGTGATTCTCTCGTTAACACAGGTGTGAGTGTTGACGAGGACAAGGCTGGAGATCACTCTGTCATGCTGATTGAGTTCAAATAACAGACTGGAAGCTTCAAAAGGAGGGTGGTGCTTGGAATCATTGTTCTTCCTCTGTCAACCATGGTTACCTGCAAGGAAACACGTGTCGTCATCATTGCTTTGCACAAAAAGGGTTTCACAGGCAAGGATATTGCTGCCAGTAAGATTGCACCTAAACAACCATTTATCGGATCATCAAGAACTTCAAGGAGAGCGGTTCAAATGTTGTGAAGAAGGCTTCAGGGCGCCCAAGAAAGTCCAGCAAGCACCAGGACCGTCTCCTAAAGTTGATTCAGCTGCGGGATCGGGGCACCAGAGAAGCCACTTCTCTCCAGGAAAAACATCAGGGACAGACTGATATTCTGCAAAAGGTACAGGGATTGGACTGCTGAGGACTGGGTTAAGTCATTTTCTCTGATGAATCCCCTTTCCGATTGTTTGGGGCATCCAGAGAAGACAAGGTGAGCACTACCATCAGTCCTGTGTCATGCCAACAGTAAAGCATCCTTAGACCATTCATGTGTGGGGTTGCTTCTCAGCCAAGGGAGTGGGCTCACTCACAATTTTGCCTAAGAACACAGCCATGAAGAAAGAATGGTACCAACGCATCCTCCGAGAGCAACTTCTCCTAACCATCCAGGAACAGTTTGGTGACGAACAATGCCTTTTCCAGCATGATGGAGCACCTTGCCATAAGGCAAAAGTGATAACTAAGTGGCTTGGGGAACAAAACATCGATATTTTGGGTCCATGGCCAGGAAACTGTCCAGACCTTAATCCCATTGAGAATTTGTGGTCAATCCTCAAGAGGCGGGTGGACAAACAAAAACCCACAAATTCTGACAAACTCCAAGCATTGATTATGCAAGAATGGGCTGCCATCAGTCAGGATGTGGCCCAGAAGTTAATTGACAGCATGCCACGGCGGATTGCAGAGGTCTTGAAAAAGAAGGGTCAACACTGCAGATATTGACTTTTTGCATCAACTTCATGTAATTGTCAATAAAAGCCACTTATGAAATGCTTGTAATTATACTTCAGTATTCCATAGTAACATCTGACAAAAATATCTAGACACTGAAGCAGCAAACTTTGTGGAAATTAATATTTGTGTCATTCTCAAAACATTTGGCCACGACTGTACATTAGCATCATTACTAGTACTGGGTGGGGGTCTGGGGTTTGCACTATTGTTCAGAGTAATGTCAATCTCTTTAGATTTATGATGTTGCTAGAAGTATGACAATTTCTCCCTGCAAACCTTTCTGTCCTTTCGTGTTGACTCCCACTGCCACCGAGTGATGGTTGAATGGTATCCTGAATAAAGCACAGCTGCGCCTCGATCCAGTCAGTGAGGGAGGTCACTGTCAGCTCCGCTGGGCAATCAACACACACACACACTGAAGAACACACAGTGCACTGTAGAACATACACAAGGAAAGACACATACAGTAGTCCACTGAAGGACTTTGGATGCATGACTGTATGATTCCTTATGGTCATGCTGACATTGACACGTGGTTTTAACACTTTGAAGACGGCATCCGTTCAGTTGGTGCTTATTGTTGTGGTAATCCACATACAGCCAAGGGATTAGGCTGTATGGGATGTTGGATTTGGGAAAGTGGAGAGTTATCAAGCTCAACGAAAAAGCCTTTAAATGTATGTCTCTTCTGTCACGTACTGTAAATGTGTACATAATACGACACCTAAACCAGTCTATATGAACAGGGGTAAATTGTATGAGCTCCTTTCTTGAGCTGTCGGGGCAAACCGCCTTGCTTTTTACAGGATCCTTAGAAAAAAAACTGCTGTCTGTTACTTGAAATACCTGGACTCTGCATGTCCCCATTATGTAGTTTATATATGGCTTATAAGTGAAAACTTGCCCTAAACCACAGAATACGTGAAAACACACTAATTTTCATAAGTACTGGGCTTTAATTGATCTTGGTTTTTCAATGTTTCATTCTACATTTAAACAAAGAAAAAAGTGATGTTGCTTGTGAGGAAAAACAACAAAGCACCGCGTCTTCAGCAAATGGCGCAAAGTCTTTGGCCGGCTCTAAGGTTTAATGAGGTGTGTTTGTCAGGGACATTTGTAGCACAGTAGGGAAGCCACTTTTGGCTCCAAAAGAAAATTGGTTCGATCAGAATTAACAACCTGGTAATTTGTGTGTATCCAGTTAGGTTGTCAAAGGTTTTAACAGAATAGCGAGCTGGCTAACATAGCTCTCCTCAGAAATGAACCAAAAGGGAATACTTGACATTGCTCTGAAATTATTTGGCATCCATTGAAGTTAAACTGACTGTGTTTGTAATTCAGGGAACAAAGTTGATCATGGAAACGAAACAAAAATAAACATTCAGATTGGGTCCATTTGCCAGCCAAATGGTGGAAGGTTGCAAGCAGGAGCAGTGCTGTAGTAAATCTAATTGTGGGCGTGCGGAATACAGGACCCGTCTGTAACGACTGTGGCTCTGCCCTCACCTCACTCATCTGATCCATCTGGAACATGCTAACATCTCTATTGACGAGGATACGATATGTAAAACACTAAATAAGAATGGTATTAATAGGAGGACACCACGGAAGAAGCCATTGCTGCAAGTCTGAAGTTCGCAAAAGAGCACCTGGATGTTCCACAGCCCTTCTGGCAAAATATTCTGTGGACAGATTAAACTAAAGTTGAGTTGTTTGGAAGGAACACACTCCACTATGTGTGGAGAAAAAAAGGCCCAGCACACCAACACCAAAACCTCATCCCAACTGTAAAGTATGGTGGAGGGAGCGTCATGGTTTGGGGCTGCTTTGCTGCCTCAGGGCCTGGACAGCTTGCTATCATCGATGGATGAATTCCCTAGTTTATTAAGACATTTTGCAGGAGAATGTAAGGCTATCTGTCCACAAGTTGAAGCTCAACAGAAGTTGGGTGATGGAACAGGACAACAACCTAAAACACAGAAGTAAATCAACCACAGAATGGCTACAACAGAAGAAAATACACCTTCTGGAGTGGCCCAGTCAGAGTCCTGACCTCAACCCGATTGAGATGCTGTGGCATGAACTCGAGAGCAATTCACACCAGACATCCTAAGAATATTGCTGAACTGAAACTGTTTTGTAAAGATGACTGGTCCAAAATTCCTCCTAACCGTTGTGCAGGTCTGATCTGCAATGTTTGGTTGAGGTTTTTGCTGCCAAAGTAGGGTCAACCAGTTATTAAATCCAAGTGTTCACATACTTTTCCCACCCGTACTGTGAATGTTTACATGTTCTGTTCAATAAAGACATGAAAATGCATAATTGTTTGTGCGTTATTAGTTTAAACAGACTGTGTTTGTCTATTGTTGTGACTTAGATGAAGATCAGATCAAATTTGATGACCAATTTATGCCGAAATGCAGGTAATTACAATGGGTTCACATACTTTTTGAAAGACTATAGTACTAATGTGTGTTTTCTGTTCACTGGGAACATGAACTACAGGGAGTTCTGTCTCATTATTGACCCAGCTAAAGAGATACAATAAGTTATATTGAATTCTGTTGACCCAGCACACTCAATATGGGTGCAATTTGGCCTGGTCTAGATGCCATGACCAGGGGATTCTGTATGCTCTACACTGCTTCCTAGTGGTGATAGCTCCTCACTACCAAGAGAACTGTACACAGTGGGGTAGGATGATGTTTCCCAGACTAACACAGATCTTAGGTCAGTTTTATGCCCCCCCACCCACCCTACCCTAATGGTTAAGGTTAGGATTGGGTGAGGGTTAGCAACATCTAACCAAGGTGACAAGGGTAAGTTTTACATTTTAGTTAGGCGTACAGGCAGTGACCAAGGATCAATTATACTCCATAGCTTACTGTAAAAGTACTATAGCCCTATTATAAGAGCAGCCATCCAACATCGTGGATAAAGGTGATCTTTGTAAAGACCATCATGTGTCAGTGAGCCAGGCGGTCTGCCCCAGGCTAGCCCTGGGTGACAGCTGTGATGCTCTATTGGCTGAGCTAAATGCCAAAAGCCCTGTTGGACGAGGTGGGTTTTAACACAGTGATCCTAGAGCCACAAGAGAAGGAAATGCTGGGCCAACCTTTAGCATTCAACTAGTTACAGTGAAATTAAGGTTCTGGTTATGATGAAAGAAGGTTATGTTTATGATGCCTGTGTGTTGTTAGCCTGCAGGCTATTTATTTTCTTTGGATGGTGTTTTTTTCACCATCTGTTTTGTTGGTTAGGAGATGTGAATGTGGCGTTGTCTGCAAGGGTGATAGCGTTTGAAATGCTTTCAACATATGACTTTCAGCTGCTGAGGACCTGAAATAACTATTAAAGCGTTTCGTCATAAGATGTAAGTCTGAATAAGGTTTGACATCAGAGACAAACTCCTTAGTCATTGTTGAGCTGCCAAGGGGCTCGATTCAATCCGTAGCACATTGTAGTTAAAAGTCATTTCCAATTGATCCGACATATGCAGCGTTCACCTTGAATGCAATCTCTGCAACTGTGGGAACATTGCCTTTAATTGTGAATCGCGCTATAAAGCAGATCTTCAGCGCCATGGATTGAATTGAGTCCTAATGCTGTTACGTGCTTTAGATTGTCTCTGTAGTCACAAATGGAGAATGAAGAAGAGATTATTTGTGCTCCTTTTATATTGTATGTGTGTGAGCAAAGCATCAGCTGACATATAGATTATGCTGAAAACAAAAATACTCCTGCTGGGAACACAAATGTCACCTTAGAGGCAAACACGTGATGCAATACATGGGCAAGTAGCAGTGACACACCCGCGTGCGAACACGCACACACATACAGTGGGGGGAAAAAGTATTTGATCCCCTACTGATTTTGTACGTTTGCCCACTGACAAAGAAAGGATCAGTCTATAATTTTAATGGTAGGTTTATTTGAACAGTGAGAGACAGAATAACAACAAAAATATCCAGAAAAACGCATGTCAAAAATGTTATAAATTGATTTGCATTTTAATGAGGGAAATAAGTATTTGACCCCTCTCAATCAGAAAGATTTCTGTCTCCCAGGTGTCTTTTATACAGGTAACGAGCTGAGATTAGGAGCACACTCTTAAAGGGAGTGCTCCTAACCGCAGCTTGTTACCTGTAAAAAAGACAATCAATGAATCAGATTCCAAACTCTCCACCATGGCCAAGACCAAAGAGCTCTCCAAGGATGTCAGGGACAAGATTGTAGACCTACACAAGGCTGGAATGGGCTACAAGACCATCGCCAAGCAGCTTGGTGAGAAGGTGACAATATTTGGTGCGATTATTCGAAATGGAAGAAACACAAAAGAACTGTCAATATCCCTCGGCCTGGGGCTCCATGCAAGATTTCACCTCGTGGAGTTGCAATGATCATGAGAATGGTGAGGAATCAACCCAGAACTACACGGGAGGATCTTGTTAATGATCTCAAGGCAGCTGGGACCATAGTCACCAAGAAAACAATTGGTAACACACTCCGCCGTGAAGGACTGAAATCCTGCAGCGCCCGCAAGGTCCCCCTGCTCAAGAAAACATATACATGCCCGTCTGAAGTTTGCCAATGAACATCTGAATGACTCAGAGGACAACTGGTGAAAGTGTTGTGGTCAGATGAGACCAAAATGGAGCTCTTTGACATCAACTGAACTCGCCGTGTTTGGAGGAGGAGGAATGCTGCCTACCCCAAGAACACCATCTCCACCGTCAAACATGGAGGTGGAAACAATATGCTTTGGGGGTGTTTTTCTGCTAAGGGGACAGGACAACTTCACCGCATCAAAGGGACGATGGATGGGGCCATGTACCGTCAAATCTTTGGTGAGAACCTCCTTCCCTCAGCCAGGGCAATGAAAATGGGTCGTGGATGGGTATTCCAGCATGACAATGACCCAAAACACACGGCCAAGGCAACAAAGGAGGGGCTCAAGAAGAAGCACATTAAAGTCCTGGAGTGGCCTAGCCAGTCTCCAGACCTTAATCCCATAGAAAATCTGTGGAGGGAGCTGAAGGTTCGAGTTGCCAAACGTCAGCCTCGAAACCTTAATGACTTGGAGAAGATCTGCAAAGAGTGGGACAAAATCCCTCCTGAGATGTGTGCAAACCTGGTGGCCAACTACAAGAAACGTCTGACCTCTGTGATTGCCAACAAGGGTTTTGCCACCAAGTACTAAGTCATGTTTTGCAGAGGGGTCAAATACTTATTTCCCTCATTAAGATAAATCATTTTATAACATTTTTGACATGAGTTTTTCTTGATTTTTTTGTTGTTATTCTGTCTCTCACTGTTCAAATAAACCTACTATTAAAATTATAGACTGATCACTTCTTTGTAAGTGGGCAAACGTACAAAATCAGCAGGGGATCAAATGCTTTTTTCCCCCACTGTAAACTGACTGTTAGCTCTATAGCTGGAGAGCAGAATGGTCAACTGGATGAAATGGGTTCGATCCTGCTGCTTCCACAGTATATTGATGGAAATGATCTTTCCCTCCTTCTCTTCCTCTCTCTCTGCTGAACTCATGCAAACTAAATTAATCTATGTTGTCTTGGTAACACATGAACATTTTGTTTATCTGCGAACATTTGGGCAAATAGGACATCGACATTACTGACTGTTGTTATTAGAATGTTGTGACTGCATCGATCAATTCTCACTCTAATAAAATGTGTTAAATTATTACACCTTATAAACATGTCCATTTAGATATGCTATCATACAATATGCTTCGATTATAATGTTCTCCATCGTAGTCAGAGAAAGTTGTGATGTAGTACTCCAGCTCTCCACCAGGTGTCCCTAGTGTGATAAGGAATACTGTACTTTCTGTGTGCCTACAGCAGCTCTCGTGCAGACAACACAAGACATTTTTTTTGTTGCCTTATAGGATCTGTTCACGTAGTGGATGAGAGGGGACATATCAGTAGCAGTGTCCCTGTCACCTGTCCAAGGCCAAGCCCCACTGTGACACACACAGCCAGACTAAAACCTGACTGGCCAAACCAGCAGCAAACCAGCAGGCCTACCTCCCTCGCTCTGATACAGCAGCATTAGTCACACAGCCAGCACGCACAGAATGACAAATAGCACAGAATGACAAATAGCACAGAATGACAAATAGCACAGAATGACAAATAGCACAGAAACAATGCATCCAGAATTCACACACACATAAATGAGGCACATACTGCACACAAACACACACACGCACTCAGGCAAGCACATGCAGTGCCATGTAGCTACGGTAGGATCGGTTTTCAATGCTCCTCTTCCCTCTCTGGTTTAACGAGCACACCCCAGTATTATGACATCAGTTTACAGTCTGTTTCAACTGTAAGCCTTGACATATACCCGTTTCAGAACCATGCAACTACCTAATTCATAATTGACCATGCAGCGGTTCAAATCCAAGTGTAAATGCCGTTTATCAAACTCCAGGTGGTGCTATGGTCAGATGACATGAAAATAGAGCTCTTTGGCCACACACACCAATGGTGGCTTTGGTGTCGAAAAACAGAAGCCTATGCAAAAAAGTATCTCATACCTAGGGTAAAATATGGTGGTGCATCTTTGATGTTATGGGGCTATTTTGCTTCCACTGGTACTGTGACCCTTGTTAAGGTCAGCGGCATCATGAACTTTACCAGGTACCATGACATTTTAACCAAAACCTGCTTGCCTCTGCCAGGAGGCTGGCAGTTGGCCGCAAGTGGATCTTCCAGCAAGACAACAACCCCAAGCTCACATCAACATCCGCAAAGAAATAGTTAATTGAAAGAAAGTCTCTGGACTTGAACCCCATTGAAAACCTGTGGTTTGAATTGTAGAGGGCCGTCCATAAGAGCAGACGAAGGATATCAAGGATCTGGAAAGATTCTGTATGGAGGAATGATCTAAGATCCCTCCAAATTTCTTCTGTAATCTCATTAAACATTTTAGAAAAATACTGTGTCGCTAACCTCGCAAGGTTAGGGTGCTGCAGTACTGAAAAAAAGGGGTGCCAATAATCTTGACTCCTATCTTTTTTTTAATTACTTGTTAAATCTCTTTCTCTGAGCAATTTATGTTAGTAAAAAATTAGCATAACTCAGTATTTGTATTATTTATTATATACAGTTGTTTTTGCTCATCTTTATCAAGGGTGCCAATCATTTTGTTCCTGACAGTACCTCTTTCAGAGCCATGTAAATACCTACATCATAAACTTAAACTTGGTACCGTCTTTACGCTCAAAGGAAAGACTTCAGGCCTCAGACAATCCCCAACCAAGCATTTCATCTAACACGCAACACAGCAACATATGTTTGAGGTTTATTTCCAGTTTGCTGAGAGATGCATAAACAGTGCTGCCGTACAGTATATCATTGAATTGTGATTGACTGAATCTGATTGATGATGCTAATGCTTTTGCTCTGTGTTGTGTTTCCCTTACAGTAAAGTGGAGACAGCAGCCATTGAGACAGAGCTGCTGAGGGACTACAGGTTTGGCCAGCAGCAGCTCATAGAGATCTGGGGGCACGCCTGTGCCATCGCCATCACCAAGGTATGTACCCCTTATCCCCCTATTCTCTCGCCAAGAATCACCTTTTTTGGGACCATTCATCCATTCATTCATCCATCCATCCCTCATTCCCCAGATTCTGATGCTGTTCCACCTAATAGTATTTCAAAACCATGCAACGTTCTAATAGCTGGTGATGTACAGTAGGAACTGTGAAGAGATTTAGGGAACACACAGGGACTGTTCTGTTCTCTGTATTCTTGAAAAAACAGTGAGTGTGGGCGTTTATTTACAGTTGTGGGAGAACTGTCCCCCTCAACAATGCTGTGTCTCTGCTCCATAAACCCTGAGGCACATCAGAGCCTCTGTTCACTATCTGGCCTGATTGTCTGATGAGAGACTGATCTGCTCAGCTGGGAGCTAGTCTGGCAAGTCCACATGCCCCTTATCAGACCTGTGTGTGTGTGTGTGTGTGTGTGTGTGGTGTGTGTGTGTGTGTGTGTGTGTGTGTGTGTGTGTTAGCACGTGTATGTGTCTGCTTATGTATCATGTGTCTGTTTTTAGCTTGTGTTTGTCTGGTTGTATGTGTGTGTGTTCGCCTCTGTGGGTAATGAGTATGTGTGTAAGTTCTCCAAGTCAGACTGCCTGTAGTCAGCGGTAGCAGCAGCAGTGTCTGGAGTGTGTCTCTGTGGAGCTGTCAGGAACACACGTGGTTCCTTTGACCAGACGGTTGATTGGTTTAACCCTGCGGTCGTTTGCTCCACGGGCACCCAGTGTGGTGTGATAAATGTTCCCTGAGATTCCAGACATATGAGACACTTTCCTTTCAGAGAGAGAGAAAGTCTGATTACCTCAACCACATCCCCTTACCACCATTATCACCAGCAGCCAATGGTCCATGGCCAGAGCGGACACAGCCGCAGCACACATACCGTAGCTAGACAAACAGCGCCTGGCTCGGCCCGGATCGGCCTGGGGCTTCTGCACCCACATGCATGACATCACTGTTATTCAAGAATAAGTGCAGTAGTAGGGCTTTGTGATTTCACTGCAGTCGTTGCAGTTGCCAGATAGATTAATTTCTCACCAAGTAATCCCCCCCATACGTCCAAAGACATCCAATCCCCCCGGCAGCAACCACACGGGCCATGACGGGTCCATCTCCGGTGTGTTCCTCTGTGATCTGGGCTGGAGTGCGTGTTGAGCGGCGCCTGTGTTCAGCCTGGGTTGGGATAGCAGGCAGAAGCCTTTCAACACCTGGGGAGACAAATAATGTTCCGCTTCCACGGCGCAGTAAACGCTGGAGTCTGTTGTCCCTGGGTTCCTGTTCTGTCTACTCAGGATGTGTTCAATATGTCAACGTGTCCGTCGTAAAACATATTCATTATCCTGCGCAGCTTTCATTAATAGTGTGTGGCCGTATTTATGTGTGTGTGTGTGCATCCTTGTGTATGTATTTTTCTTACACTTTATAATTTTTACAAATAATTCTTATTTATTTATTCCTATTTTAGCCCCTTTTTCTCCCCAATTTCTGACTTGTCTCATCGCTGCAACTCCCCAACAGGCTCGGAAGGTGAAGGTCGAGTCACGCATCCTCCAAAACATGACGGCCCGCTTAACCCGGAAGCCAGCCGCACCAATGTGTCGGAGGAAACATCGTTCAACTGACGACCGAGGTGAGCCTGCAGGCACCCGGCTCGCAACAAGGAGTCGCTAGAGCTCGATGAGCCAAGTAAAGCCTCCACGGCCCCGGAGGGTATAGGCCCACCCACTGGGGAGCCAGGCCCAGCCAATCAGAATGAGTTTTCCTCCTCAAAAGGGCTTTATTACAGACAGAAATACTCCTCAGTTTCATCAGCAGTCTGGGTGGCTGGTCTCAGACGATCCCGCAGTTGACGAAGCCATATGTGGAAGTCTTGGGCTGGCGTGGTTACATGTGGTCTGCGGTTGTGCGCCAGTTGGACGTACTGCTAAAATCTCTATGACAACGTTGGAGGCGGCTTATGGTAGAGAAAGGAACATTATATTGTCTGGCAACAGCTCTGGTGGATAGTCCTGCAGTCAGCATGCCAATTACACGCTCCCTCAAAACTTGAGACATCTGTGACATTGTGTTGTGTGACACAACTGCACATTTTAGTGTGGCCTTTTATTGTCCCCAGCACAAGGTGCACATGTGTAATGATCAGGCGGAGTTCCTCTGTCCAGTGTCTGCGTTCTTTTGCCCATCTTAATCTTTTATTTTTATTGGCCAGTCTGAGATATGGCTTTTTCTTTGCAACTCTGCCTAGAAGGCCAGCATCCCGGAGTCGCCTCTTCACTGTTGACGTTGAGACCGGTGTTTTGCGGGTACTATTTAATGAAGCTGCCAGTTGAGGACTTGTGAGGCGTCTGTTTCTCAAACTAGACACTCTAATGTACTTGTCCTCTTGCTCAGTTGTGCACCGGTGCCTCCCACTCCTCTTTCTATTTTGGTTAGAGCCAGTTTGCGCTGTTCTGTGAAGGGAGTAGTACACAGCATTGTATGAGATCTTCAGTTTCTTGGCAATTTCTCGCATAGAATAGCCTTCATTTCTCAGAACAAAAATAGACTGATGAGTTTTCAGAAGAAAGTTATGTTTCTGGCCATTTTGAGCCTGTAATCGAACCCACAAATGCTGATGCTCCAGATACTCAACTAGTCTAAAGAAGGCCCGTTTTATTGCTTTTTTAATCAGTACAACAGTTTTCAGCTGTGCTAACATAACTGCAAAAGGGTTTTCTAATGATCAATTAGCATTTTAAAATGATAAACTTGGATTAGCTAACATAACGTGCCAGGAGGATGGTTGCTGATAATGGGCCTCTGTACGCCTATGTAGATATTCCATTAATCAGCTGTTTCCAGCTACAATAGTCATTTACAACATTAACAATGTCTACACTGTATTTCTGATCAATTTGATGTTATTTTAATGGACATTTCTAAGTGACCCCAAACTTTTGAACGGTAGTTTATGTATGAAGGTATTTATGTGTGTGTGGTGTGTGTGTGTGTAGTGGGACATGTGTCTATGTGTGTGTTGCAGTAGTGTGTGAATGTCAGGTTGATGAGAGCAGATGTATCTCATTACTACGGATGTCAGGGAGGCAATACAGTCATTGCTCCTGTGTGTGTGTGTGTGTGTGTGTGTATGTGTGAGGATAGGACTGAGGATCCTGGTGAGCTGACATACAGTGCATTTGGAAAGTATTCAGACCCCTTGACATTTTGTTACGTTACAGCCTTATTCTAAAATTGATTAAACAGTTTTTTGCCACCTCATCAATGTACATACAATAACTCATAATAACAAAGCAAAAACAGGTTTTTAGAAATGTTTGCAAAAAAAATGTATTGACATATCACATTAACATACAGTACCAGTCAAAAGTTTGGGGACACATACTCGTTCAAGGTTTTTTCTTTATTTTTACTATTTTCTGCAGTGTAGAATAATAGTGAAGACATCAAAACTATGAAATAACACATAAGAAAAAATATAGTACCAAAAAAGTGTTCAACAAATCAAAATATATTTGAGATTCTTTAAAGTAGCCACCCTTTGCCTTGATGACAGCTTTGCACATGCTTGGCAAGTATTCAGACACTTTACTCAGTACTTTGTGGAAGCACCTTTGGCAGGGATTACAGCCTCAAGTCTTCTTGGGTATGAAGCTTGGCACACCTATATTTGGGGAGTTTCTCCCATTCTTCTCTGCAGATCCTCTCAAGCTCTATCAGGTTGGATGGGGAGCGTCGCTGAACAGCTATTTTCAGGTCTCTCCAGAGATGTTCGATCACGTTCAAGTCCAGGCTCTGGCTGGGCAACTCAAGGACATTCAGAGATTTGTCCCAAAGCCACACCTGCATTGTCTTGGCTGTGTGCTTAGGGTCGTTGTCCTGTTGGAAGGTGAACCTTCACCCCAGTCTGAGGTCCTGAGTGCTCTGGAGTAGGTTTTCATCAAGCATCTCTCTGTACTTTGCTCCATTCATCTTTCCCTCGATCCTGACTAGTCTCCCAGTCCCTGCCGCTGAAAAACATCCCCACAGCATAATGCTGCCACCAACATGCTTCACCATAGGGATGGCGCAAAGTTTTCTCCAGACATGACCGCTTGGTATTCAGGCCAAATAGTTCAATCTTGATTCTCATGGTCTGAGAGTTCTTAAGGCCAGGCACCACAGGCAAAATCTGTAAATTTTTAGGTTTTGGGATATTTTGCAACTATAACTTCCATACTTTCATAAAATGTACAAATAAATTGGCAATAATGTATATACATACTTTATTTGTATTATTTTATCCCAACTATGTCAACTACACCTACCAAAAATGTTGTTCTTGATAGCGGTTGAAGGTCAACATGAAACTCTCCATGTTGAATAATATATCTTTTAAAGGCTTGTTTTCCGGAGAATATCGTTAGCTAGTCCATACATGGCTATATCCTTTGTAAACGTAGTGCTTCGTGCTGAAAGATGAGTAATTTTCGGACATCATATTGGTTACTGGCATTTAAAGGCCCTTTCCGGTAATCTGAAGGCCCTTTCCGGCTTCCTTGTTTGAAAATATCTCCCGCGAAGAATCCACGTAAAGAGACTAAATGAGAAAATCTCTAAGAATATACCTACAATATGTGAATAAAAATAGGCGATCTCAGTTAGCCAATGCGAGTAAAGCAGTGAATGAAATAAAAAAATTGCCTGATCAGCCAATCGAGGCAGTGGCAGTTCAGGTAGAGGAGGAAAAGGAGGTAGACCGCAGCAGCGCGTTGAGACGCAAAATAGTTGAGATGAAGATCTAGTTGATCGCTGATAGTTGTCATCAGCCAGCCAACAGTGGCTTTTATTCCACATGTCACAAATAAACCAACTTGTACATGCTTTGATTTGCCCTAAGTGTCTAAACACTGGAGTGAAAATCACCATAGACCCCACCAACCAGGGATTCTGTCATGATAGACTGTGAAGGTGATCATGATGAATTTAGGAGGAGTGTTTTACACTTCCTCCAGGCTGCAGGAGTGCTCCAGGGGAGATGTGGCATTTGATATAAATGTGAGGATGGTTCTTCTAGCCCACAAACTTGGACTTAGTTATGCAGATCTAAAGAAAATAAACAAAGTCCTAGGGATTCCTTCCTTGAGTCTCAGCTCATATCAGAGAAATTACCGGAGAGTGACACATAAATAAAAAGGGAGAGTAGCCCATTATTGCCAGGTGACTTGCTGTGTATAAATAATATTTATTTCCTTGCTCCAGCAAATGTATTCAAAGTTAATAGAACAAAGTGATAGGAAAACAACTATCCAATGAGACTGTCACATTAGCCTACAGTGTCATAGGGCTGTAGCCTAATGTGATTAGTGAAAAAAAATGGCTTTACATAAAGTAAATGTATGCTAATATTCACATTGGGTAATATGCTGATATTTAGTCCTGCAGTTATGACTGTAATGTCGACAGACATAAGTACTTTATCCCCCCCCCCCCCTCTTTAGTTGCAGACATTCAGAGAGGGCTACAGTCGATGGAGAGTGCTGCAAAGCTAATTAGAAGAGCATATGCAGATATAGAACCAGACATAGCAGAGTTGTTGGATGAGGATGCCATCATAGACCTTAATGTATCCTTTGATGGCACTTGGCTCGAGACGATTCACTTCCAACTACGGGATAGGTGTGTGCATTGGTGCTGGTACCAGCGAGCCCTAGAAAATGGTGAAGATCCACCCAGTCACAAAAATCTTAGAGGGGATAAATTTTTTAATAGAGAGGTTGCACAGAAAATGGTACCTGTAAATCATAGGATGTCAAATGATAACATCCTCAAAAGAATGTAGCACGGAGGAACCCAGAATGCAAATAGTTGTCTGAACTCTGTAATATGGTCGCGATGCCCAAAAACTGTCTTTGTGGGCAAAAGTCACATTGACGGAGCAGGCAGTATGGCAGTAACCACTGCTATATCAAATGTGATGAACAAATTGTGGTTTGACAGCACTTTGGTGACACTGGAAGCAATCAGAGAGGAGGATGTGAGGAATGTTGTGAGAGCTGATGTTGCTTCAATGGAGTGTGCCAAGCGTGGGCGCAGGTCCCATGACACAGTCAAGAGTAAAGCGGCACCAGCAACAACTCAGAGGGCCTTACATATGGGGCAGGCATAGCTGATTAATGTACTGCACATTTAAACAGTCATACAAAATCCTTGTACGTGGCAAAGTGATATGAGAATTTGCCCAAAACTGCCCAACAGACCAGTATTCAAAGCATATGCTCTATTGCTTGAAACAAATGTATTAAATGTGCTAATGTATTTGTAAAATGTATATTTGATGTTTACTTGTCAGTTTAGAAGTTATCTAAGAGTTTAATTAATGTGACAAATTAATGTGACAAAATTTAAAGTACATTTTAATTGCATTAGCATATCTTTATCAACCATTTTCTAAAAGTGACATGTTCCCTGTGCGCCAATTCATTTTTCTCAGGCTTCAAAGGACGTGCATTCACATGATTCCACACACAGGGTCTTGGGTCTTATAGTCATATTTACAGAGGCTTTTTTTTTATATCTTGTGTCATTTTGATTTTAAGTGTCATATCATGTGTTAATATGTGCAAAATATGCATCCGTCATACATGTGAAGTGTTTTTTAAATAATTTAATTAAATGACAATATTTTGATGAACTGATCTGTAAAAGTCTGACCATTTGAGTGTCTTATCACAATAAAACAAAAAACAAAAAATCTGCCTTGAAGCAATGTGTTGAATAACAGGTTAGCGCCATTTAAGGAGGGTTTGTCTATTTGCATATTTAAAATGTTTTATAAATAAAACTTGTAATACAATAATATTGTATTTATGTATACTTTCAACTGGTAATGTTTCAGTCTGATGAGAGTAAAGGGAAAAAAATCCATATTAGCCTGTGGTGCCTGGCCTTAAGGTGCCTTTTGGCAAACTCCAAGCAGGCTGTCATGTGCCTTTTACTGAATAATGGCTTCCGTCTGGCCACTCTACCATAAAGGCCTGATTGGTAGAGTACTGTAGAGATGGTGGTCCTTCTGGAAGGTTCTCCCATCTCTACAGAGGAACTCTGGAGCTCTGTCAGAGTGACCATCGGGTTCTCAGTCACTTCCTTGACCAAGGCTCTTCTCCTCTGATGCTCAGTTTGGCTGGACGGCCAGCCCAAGGAAGAGTCTTGGTTGTTCCAAACTTCTTCCATTTAAGAATAATGGAGGCCACTGTGTTCTTCGGGACCTTCAACGCTGCAGAATTTTTTTTTGTACCCTTCGCTAGATCTGTGCCTCAACACAATCCTGTCTCAGAGCTCTACGGACAATTCCTTCGACCTAATGGTTTGGTTTTTGCTCTGACATGCACTGTCATCTGTGGGACCTTATATAGACAGATGTGTGCCTTTCCAAATCATGTCCAATAAATTGAATTTACCACATGTGGACTCCAATCAAGTTGTTGAAACATGTCATGGATGATCAATGGAAACAGGATGCACCTGAGCTCAATTTCGAGTCTCCTAGCAAAGTGTCTGAATACTGATGTAAATAAGGTAACCTGTCTTCACTTTGTCATGATGGGGTATTATGGATAAATTGATGAGATTTGTACTAAAAAAAATAATTAAAATGAGAATAAGGCTGTAACGTAACAAAATGTGGAAAAAGTCAGAGTCTGAATACTTTCCAAATGCACTGTATCTGCATTCCTCCAAGCCAGGAGCTGGACAGAAGGGCCCTGACAGAGAAGCCAAACCCAGACCAGGTTATCGTGCTCCTCTAAAACTAGCTTGTTCTGGTTTCCCACTGGATGTGCATTATTGACATTAACTCAATAATATAATATGTTAATATATAATATATGCATATATAAATACAATCCTAATCCTAAAACAAGGTGAGGTAAGATGAGACAGGATGCTGCTGTAAAAGGCACTCAGGTTTCCCACTGCACAGTATATTCATATTGAATGCCACTTCCACTCCTATCAAAGATGGCCGGTCATTATATTGTGCTTATTAGCGTTAGCATTTACCTCAGGGGAACAGGTCAGAGAGGGTGTCATCACATCAACGCAGCGAGATACACACACATCAAAATCCTGTTGCACAGTGGGAGATACACCAGGAAACTGTTTCAGCCACGCAGATAAGGAAATGGAGCCTATCTCTCGCTTCCGACTCATGGGCCCGAGCTGTCATTACCATCCTTCTTCCATCTAATTTAGAGTGTATCTGCTCCCAGACAGAACATTTATGTTAGAGATAATGGCTGCTGTCTCCCCTCTCCCAGCATCATTACTGTAATTAATGCTTTCAAGTCTGTATTAATTGAATACTGCAATTAGAGTACGGCTCCATTTGTTGCCCGGTAATATACCCCTCCATTTAGAGTTCCGGTTATAGCGGCCTTTACCCAACATTTGGTTGGTTGAAGGCGTTGTGAGGTGAGACACTCTTGGCTGTGATGTAGCTAGCAACACTAGCTACATGATTCACTCCCCCACTGGTTCTATCTAGGTGTGTGTGAAGCAGAGGAGGCTGGTGGGAGGAGCTATAGGAGGATGGGCACATTATAATGGAATGGAAAAAATGGAACGGTATTGGACACATCAAACATATGGAAACCACATGTTTGTCTCCCTGTTCCATTTATTCCATTCCAGCCATTACAATAAGCCCGTTCTCCTATAGCTCCTCCCGCCAGCCTCCACTAGCGTGAGGAGGAAGATTAGACCACTTAAGTCAACAGGAAAGTGGCAGAGACCTGCTGCCTCATTTAAGGACGTGTGAGGTGATTTACTGGGATATGTGCTGTGCCCCTGTAAAACAGAGAGGTGGAGATGCCAGTGGCCTAGTGGGGAAACTCATGGCTCAGGCCTGATGGAAAGTAGTGTGTTATTTAAAGGGAGCATCCTGCGGAGTCCGCCTCTGGAATTGTTTCCATTCCTGTCAGGGTTATTTTAATGAGTTTGGGGCTGTCTGTCTTTAAAAAAAGACCTGGGTGACATTTCCCCTGGCCATGGCATGGCCTCCCTGGCACGCGAAGGAGAGAGTCTCTGACAGTGATGGAAGGTCAGCCTCGCGGATAGAATGACCTGTCCACTGGACAATGAGTCTGCTAGGCTAGTTGGTGATGTCTGTCTCACTCTCTGTCTCCCTCCCTCCCTCCATCCGTCACTCACTCAATCACCTCCCTCCAGGCCTTTCCTCTGACATCCCTGGCTAAGAAGCAGCCGACAGTGTTGGTGGTCTGTGGTCCTGACCAGAATGGCTCCATCGGCCTGGTGTGTGCCCGCCACCTGCGCATATTCGTAAGTATACCACAATAGACTTCACCCGCCAGCCATCACACACACATGGCCATGTGGACAATATCAGAAAACAGTTTAATTGCAGTATTAGGAGATTTTCATTTAAACTCCTATAAATAGTAATCTGAGTCATGATTAATTGATCCATTACGGGATTGAAAATGTCAATGACATCATTCCATTGTGACCCTCATTAAATAACGTTACCCTCGTTAAATACTGTCTGGTTACAGTTGGCAGGGGTAATGTAACATGATGTCATGGTCACATTAGTTTGCATGACTGTGGATAATGCTGTTCTGTGGTGTAAATGCATTAATTGCAATATTACAGATGATTACACTAACTAAAAACAATCTGAATAAGGATGTACAAGTGATCTACTATCTTTATTCTATGTGGTGGAAACCATAGATGTGTTTTGGTTTCCCTGCCTTGGAACGGAATGTGTGTGTGTGTATATATATATATATATATATATATATATATATATATATATATAACTTTTCCAGATGTGTCTGAGATGCCAGATTTATGGAGCGTCGATATCTCTGATTATAACCATGTTGACAGAATCGGTTAAAGTTGTAAGATGACTGTCTGTGAAGTTTTCGGGGCAGCGACTGGGCCTGGGGTCAACACACAGATATATTTTACACCAGGATCCCAGGAATGCATAAAGCATTTCCACATAACTTTGATCCAAAGAAAACAAATCATCAGTCGATGAATTCCTGATCGTGGAATTACTCTTATTCCCTGCAGGATTTGCTAGTTCAGGTTTTAAAGAGGCAGTGCACCGCAGCAGATAAGACCACAGTCTTTAGCTCTGATCTGGGAACTGTAGATTCAATTAAACAGAGAGTAGCTGACTATTTAGCCCCGGAGCAAATTAGCTAAGCCGGACTGATTTGCACCGCGGCCCTGAACTGGCCATCCGTGTTCACCGAGCTAGCATGTGTTTGGCATGCATCCTTGGTTCTTTCCACTGTTAAATGCCAAACCAAAATATTGCATATGGAAAAGACAAATAATCCAAGAGTCAAAGTTCATCTTTGTCAGATTGTGTCTGAATATGATTCATTATGACTGAACGTTCGTTACAACTTGTTGTTCACGCAAGGGAGGATGCACATGATGTTCCACAGTTCTTTCAGAACATCATGTGGTTATTTTATGTTTCTAATGAAGAAAAAACACCTTGGCCTCAACGCCTGAAAGAATCAAGTTGTTTATCACATGACACATGAATCCCCGAGATTCGACAATGTGGTCTTTGTTTCCAATTTGACAAAACCACGTGAATCTCAACGGACTGTGACTAAAGGGATGATGCTCCTTCATGGCCAACCAGAATGCTAGCCTTCAGTGAGAGGAAGTTCAATATCGGGAATGCTTAACATCAACAGGAAAAGGCTTGTGACCTGTCTGTAACCTGTAGTCATAGTCCTCATGTCTCCTGTATTCCTGCTCCATGACGCTTGTTGACGCTAGAGAGCATCCTGACGGTGCCTCCGTCCCTGAGGTACGTCTGACGTTGATGATTGTAACCTCTTCTAGGTCAGGGCACTAGGCGGTCAACATAGGGGTCGCTGCCAACCCAGAGGGGACATCTCTCTCTGGGTACTTTAGCTGCAGCAACGAAAGATGGCGTCAGTAGCCCGTTCCCCGGCCTCTCTGGCCCGATGTTGAGGTCTGATTGGTTTAATGTCTCTCAGGAGCGTGTGGACTGACGTCTGGAGTGACAGACCACTTCCCCATCTGAATCTGACCAGGGCCAGTTAGTCAGCGATGGAGAGATCTAAACCTCTCACTGCCTAGTTTACAGTACCTCCTCCTTACGCAACCATCTAACCAGCCAGGCCTTCCACTGAAAGCACAGCAGCAGCACACTGAGGCCCTTTCACATAGACTATTTATTGCTGGGATTGAAGTCCATTAGCAGTGGGGATCACGGGTGGCCATCGTTTAACAACACAAGCCACAGGTTTCTGGCTTTCCCTAAACGTCTATCATTAACCATGGAGGTGTAATTCAGTCATCCTCCAGACCTGAGGGCTAGAGGCCTACAGCGCTGTGCTAATCAGAGGGGCGCCTTGTCAGTCTGTCTATCTGTCCAGCCCTGATATACTATACACAGACAGACCAGAGAGAGGGCAGGAAAAACAGCAACGTACATCCTCTCATAAATGTTCTCCTTGTTAGAGGGCATTTATTTATTGCTATACTTCATTTTTATATACTTACAGTGCCTTTCCTCTGACTCTGTCATTCTCTCTCTCTCTCTCTCTCTCTCTTTACCTACCCCTCTCTCACTCTACCTCCCCCTCTTTCTCCCCTCTCGCATCTCTCCTTCCTTCCAAAAGGAGTACGAGCCCACCATCTACTATCCCAAACGCACTCCTAACACCATTCATCAAGACTTCACAGTTCAGTGTGAGAAGATGGACATCCCATTCCTCTCCTATCTCCCGACAGAGGTCAGCAACATCAAAAAGGACTATAAGACATTTATAGACACATTCATCCTTGAATTAAGCTTGACATTTGCAAATATAACTGATTTATGCAAGTGCACCATGAGTTGAGCACCTGCATCTCACTGTAGGATTTGGCCCCGGCTGAGCTTGCTGGAGCTGTGAGAACAATGTAGAGCTCTTTTCTAGATATTGATCAGAGTTTGGGTTGTGTGTTCAGGTGCAGCTGATCAACGATGCCTATAACCTGGTGATCGATGCCATCCTGGGGCCAGAGACTGACCACACAGATGTGAAGGAGCCCTATGCTGGCATCCTAGTCACCCTCAAGCAGGTCAAGATCCCCATCGCCAGTGTGGATATGCCCTCAGGTAAGGCTGAGAGCTAGTGCCTTTCAAAAGTATTCAGACCCCTTGGATTTCATCACATTTTATTGTGTTACAAAGTGGAATTAAAATGTATTTGTCATTTTTTTGGTTGAAGAAAAATACATTATATACTGTTATATCAAAGTGGAAGAAAATTTCAATTGTATTTTTTATAGAAAAAAAATCATTGCATAAGTATTCAGCCCCTTTGTTTAGTTAGGCAAGCCTAAATTAGTTCAGGAGTAAAATTTGACTTCCTCAGTCAAGTATTGAATTTCAAACACAGATTCAATTTCAAAGACCAGGGAGCTTTTCAAAAGCCTCATGAAGAAGTGGCGTGATTGGTAGATGGGTAACAATAACAAATCAGACATAGAATATCTCTTTAAACATGGTCAAGTGTGTGATTATGCTGTGGATTATATATGAAACCACCCAGACACATCGAAGATAGTCATCCCTCTGAACCGAGCTGCAGGACAGGAATGAAACTGCTCAGGGATGTTACTGAGGCCATTGGTGATTTTAAAACAGCTACAGAGTTCAATGGCTGTGATGGGAGAACTGAGGATGGATCAACAACATTGTAGTAACCCCACAATAATGACCTAAATGACAGAGTGAAAAGAAGAATAAAAATATTCCAAAACATGCATCTTGTATGTAACTAGGCACTAAAGTAATACTGGGAAAAAAATACAGCAAAGGAATACACTTTTTGGTCTAAATGCAAAGCCATATGTTTGGGGCAAATCCAATACAACAGATCACTGAGTAACTGCCTCCTTATTTTCAAGCATGGTGGTGACTGCATCATGGTATGGGTATGCTTGACCTCTGCAAATATTGGGGAGTTTTTCAGGATTAAAAGAAACGGGATGGAGCTAAGCACAGGCAAAATCCTAGAGGAAAACCTGCTTCGGTCTGCTTTATACCAGAGACTGCGAGAGGAATTCAGCAGGACAATAACCTACAACAAATGGCAAAATCTACACTGGAGTTACTTACCAAGAAGAAAATGAATGTTCTTGAGTGGCCAAGTTACAGTTTTGACTGAAACCTGCTTGAAAATCAATTTTTACATTTTAATATAACTAGGCAAGTCAGTTCTTATTCTTATGACGGCCTACCGGGGAACAGTGGGTTAACTGCCTTGTTCAGGTGCAGAACGACAGATTTTTACCTTGTCAGCTCGGGGATTCGATCCAGCAACCTTTCAGTTACTGGCCCAACACTCTAACCACTAGGCTACCTGCCGCCCTATGGCAAGACTTGAAAATCACTGTCTTCCCATGATCCCCAACAATTCTTTTGAAAATAATAATGGGCAAATATTGCACAATCCAGGTGTGCAAAGCTCTTATAGTCTTACCCAAGAAGACTCACAGCTGTAATCAATGTGAAATGTGTTTCTAGCATGTATTGATTCAGGGAGATGAACACTTATATAACAACTATATTTTAGTTATTTAATTTGTATTAACCCCCCCCATAAAAAAACATTCCACTTTGACTGAGTATTTTGCGTAAATTGTTGACAAAAACAGACAATTAAATCAATTTTAATCTCACTTTATAACACAGTAAAATGTGAAGAAATCCACAAATGTACAGAAAACTGCTCAAAATGGGGTTTACCTCTGAGCTAAACATTCATTAGTAATAAAAAAGAAAAGCCTGTACATGTACCACAATACACAACCACATTTGCAACTGCAATAGGTTTCGTCAGATCAACCTCAAGTCAACCTCAACACTGTCGAGCTAGGAGTGGTAAAGGCCAACCTGGATGGACTGAGACAGTAAAGCATGTAGCTTAGTGTAGTACATCCATTTGGCATCTGGCTCTGTCCATTACATCATACCCTCTCCCAATTTCTTTTGGAATGCTGCTAGCCAGCAGGTTTCTCATCTGTAAGATATAATATGCCGATTTAAAGTTGAAAGGAGAAGATCAAGTGAGATACTCACTCTCTCCTTGCTGTTATGTCACATGACATTTAGCCAGTAGATGTCAACCGATTTGTTGCTCTAACTATGGAGGTGGAATTTAAATGGTGATCATCGTTTGTCTGTCAAAGGTTGGGATGTGGACCAGGTGACCTCAGATGGGATCAATCCAGACGTCCTCATCTCGCTCACGGCACCAAAGAAGTGCGCCACCAGCTTCTCGGGGAAGCACTTCTTAGCAGGACGCTTCCTGCCTTATGACATCCAAAAGAAATACGATCTGAACCTGCCAGAATACCCAGGCACAGACTGTCTTATAGAACTGTAACATCTACAGTATACCCTCCAGTCCTCATTTTGGATAAATATGGATAATATATTTACATGTTTTGTATTTTATAGATTGTTACTGTGCTTTATCGTTCATGTGCCATCTCTCCAATGGATGTAGACTAAAGGAGGTTGCGCCTTAGCCAGAATCCACTCATATACAATAGAAAGATGATATTTAGAATCTGTGGGTGGTCTGAGTTGTATGTCTGTTTTGGAAATGGTTTGAGGAGTTTCCATGTGAGTTTCGACATTCTCCTTTTTGTGATTTCTTCCTAGCATAGTTTCAAGATGTTCTTTCTCCCTCAGCCTCAATTGATGAATGCAACCCTCGACTTAAGTGCTATTTTTTTTGTTTTGTTTTTCTTATTGAAGAATGCTTGGTTTTTGGGTCACAGAACTGTACTTTCCATCAGCTGTTTTTTTAATTTTTTTTATTTTATTCAGTCTACACTACTGCATTTCCTTAATCCAAGTAACACCTGTTCATTGATTGGCAGTTGTAGAGTTAACTCTTTGTCCAATAAAGTATCTAATTTAGTCGTTATTTGTTTTGATTCCTATGTGATTCGATGTAAGAAAAGTAGGAAAGATGACAGCTGACAAGATTTAAAGGTAATCATGACAGTGAAGGGCTCTATTCAATCCGCATCTCAGAAGTTCAGCTTTACAGCGTGATTGAAATTTAAAAGTAATATTCCCGCCTTAGCGGAGACTACATTCACATTAAACACTGCATATGTTGGCTCAATCGTACATTACCTTGATATTTCTATCGTGGATTACAGATTGAATAGAGCTCTAAATCTTCCACAGGAGTGAAAACTTGGTAGAATCTATACTGTGTTGGTGGATGAAATTGCCAGTATGCTTTATAACTATAGAGATCACACAGTAAACTACACAAATCCATACAAAGCCATATTGTTAGAGGAGATCAGACAGGAGATTAAACAGATTATATTACATGCTGAATCATTTCCTGAATAACTCTCCTCTCTGAAACCAGAGTCGATGGAGTGAAATCAGAACTTGTCATATCCATTTGAGGAGGCCTTTTTTTATATTCTGCATGAATTTGAGAAGCCTTTTTTCATACTCTGTATGAATTTGGGAGGCCTTTTTTTATATTTGGGATGCTACAGTAAAACAAGGTGTCTGGTTTATTGGTTTACAACTGAATTAAATTTGGGAACCAATCTGGTAAACAAAAAGCAGTGTAGTGGTAATTAGTTAATGAGGAATGTCTCATCATTTTGACCTGTCTCTAAACATGTTCATAATAGGCCAGTGAAGGGATGTAAATGGGGTACAGGACTGTTTATGTACGAGCTAGTGTATTTATAGCAAACCCGGCAGTGTCCTCTAAGTGTTAGCGCCATGTGTAGGAAGTCAGTGTTGGAATGTTGATCCCTTAATAAATATTGGTGTTAACCTGTCAAGAGCAAAGAGCCCAGAGGCTTTTGGAGTACAGCTGAACATTTACATCTCATATTTCTCATTCTGATCCTCTGCATTTTCAGAGACACTTTTTCATGTATAAGTTTCTTATGTTTAATTAAGGATATTCAAAGTTTTTAAAAGTTCATAGTCTTTAGAGGGTGGAAGAGAATTAAGATATATTATACAACAGGTGGGTCTAATCCTGGACGCAAATTGGTTAAAATCGCATTCCAGACGGTGTCTATTCCACAAGTTACAGTGGGGGGAAAAAAGTATTTGATCCCCTGCTGATTTTGTACGTTTGCTCACTGACAAAGAAAGGATCAGTCTATAATTTTAATGGTAGGTTTATTTGAACAGTGAGAGACAGAATAACAACAAAAATATCCAGAAAAACACATGTCAAAAATGTTATAAATTCATTTGCATTTTAATGGGGGAAATAAGTATTTGACCCCCTCTCAATCAGAAGGATTTCTAGCTCCCAGGTGTCTTTTATACAGGTAACGAGCTGAAATTAGGAGCACACTCTTAAAGGGAGTGCTCCTAACCGCAGCTTGTTACCTGTAAAAAAGACACCTGTCCACAGAAGCAATCAATCAGATTCCAAACTCTCCACCATGGCCAAGACCAAAGAGCTCTCCAAGGATGTCAGGGAGAAGATTGTAGACCTACACAAGGCTGGAATGGGCTACAAGACCATCGCCAAGCAGCTTGGTGAGAAGGTGACAATATTTGGTGAGATTATTCGCAAATGGAAGAAACACAAAAGAACTGTCGATATCCCTCGGCCTGGGGCTCCATGCAAGAGCTCACCTCGTGGAGTTGCAATGATCATGAGAACGGTGAGGAATCAGCCCAGAACTACACGGGAGGATCTTGTCAATGATCTCAAGGCAGCTGGGACCATAGTCACCAAGAAAACAATTGTTAACACTACGCCGTGAAGGACTGAAATCCTGCAGCGCCCGCAAGGTCCCCCTGCTCAAGAATACATATACATGCCCGTCTGAAGTTTGCCAATGAACATCTGAATGACTCAGAGGACAACTGGTGAAAGTGTTGTGTTCAGATGAGACCAAAATGGAGCTCTTTGACATCAACTCAACTCGTCGTGTTTGGAGGAGGAGGAATGGCCTCATTAAAATGCAAATCATTTTATAACATTTTTGACATGCGTTTTTCTGGATTTTTTGTTGTTATTCTGTCTCTCACGGTTCAAATAAACCTAATATTAAAATGATAGACTGATCATTTCTTTGTAAGTGGGCAAACGTACAAAATCAGCAGGGGATCAAATACTTTTTCCCCCACTGTACCACCGGCTAAAGCTAAAGCTATTTACTCTGTTCCATCTCACTGTGCAATCCACTGTCTCATCAGCCCAGCCAGACAATTTATAAACTTGATCTCCACTATAAAAAGCATCTAGACATTATCTCCCATTTCTTTTAGACTAGCAATTGGTTTTCAATAGCGGAGATTTGTATAAACCTTGCTGTCTGGTCGTGTCTACACTTGATACTTACATGCAACTTCTGCTATCAGAACACAAAGATCGCATTGAAAAGACGGGTCTAGACGCACAAAAGTCGCATTGTGTTCAGATCTAGCTGACCACTTCAGGAGGTGGTCATGGATGCATTGTGTGCAGATTTCTTCTCAGTCTGGATGCAATCAGGCTACCGAAAGCACAAACAGTGGGCGAGGTCATCAGCACTCCTCCCACAAGTCTCCAGAAAACTTGTGCTTTGGGACCGAGAGGGGTTAGAAGGATTACTTTATCCTATCCTAGGTATTCCTTAAAGAGGTGGGGTTTCAGGTGTCTCCGGAAGGTGGTGATTGACTCCGCTGTCCTGGCGTCGTGAGGGAGCTTGTTCCACCATTGGGGTGCCAGAGCAGCGAACAGTTTTGACTGGGCTGAGCGGGAACTGTGCTTCCTCAGAGGTAGGGGGGCCAGCAGGCCAGAGGTGGATGAACGCAGTGCCCTTGTTTGGGTGTAGGGCCTGATCAGAGCCTGAAGGTATGGAGGTGCCGTTCCCTTCACAGCTCCGTAGGCAATCACCATGGTCTTGTAGCGGATGCGAGCTTCAACTGGAAGCCAGTGGAGAGAGCGGAGGAGCGGGACTATATCTCATGGAAGGATGAAATAGTCTGAATAAATTAATCAAAATAAATATTTTAATGAAAATATGTCAATCATTATTTGAATATGTTGATAACCCGTTGTATAAAAGTGATAATGCCCTCGAAGCCGGTGTTTGGAGGATATATTAGCATGGTTTGCCGGCCCTCCACGAACAACACCGGTGCCAGTACTGTATATCCCCCCGGCTTCTCTGGCATTATCACTTAAAGAACCAATACTAATGTCATTGAGGAGACATGTTCTAATACAGTTCATCACCAGGCTGCTCTGGATTTCAGTGATATGAAACTAAGGGCAGATCATCTAAGTGAGAGGGTAGACTAGAACAGATTGTTTTACAGATCTGCATGGAATTATCCTGCCTGCTTGAGGGACTTTTACAGAATCATTCCTACACATCATTACAATTGCTAATGATGCATTTGCAACTATTCAGTGCATTCCATCTCACAAGCATGTCTCTCTGTGTTTTGAAGTGAGTGTTTGTTGAATGGCATGACGCCACTTCCCTATTTGGCAGCGCACCATCGTGCAATCAGCAGTTGTTAAAGTTACAAAGCCAAACCAGAAGTTGACCATCTGGCATTGTCATGCTGTCTGCCAGTACACAAACAATGTGCAGATCTGCTGTAAGTCATGGGCGACGACATGACAGTTTATGGAAGAGCTCAAAAACTCTCGGCATGACTACAGCTGTCCAGCTAATATAGACAAGAAAAATATACTGAATAAAAATATAAACCCAACATGCTAAAATTTCAAAGATTTTACTGATTTACAGTTCTTATAAGGAAATCAGTCAATTGACAGGAATTCATTAGGCCCTAATCTATGGATTTCACAGATACCTTAAAAAAGTAGGGGAGTGGATCAGAAAACCAGTCAGTATCTGTTGTGACCACCATTTTCCTCATGCAGTGCGACATCGCCTTCGCATCGAGTTGATCAGGCTGTTGATTGTGACCTGTGGAATGTTGTCCCACTCCTCTTCAATGGCTGTGCGAAGTTGCTGGATATTGGCGGGAACTGGAACACGCTGTTGTACATGTCAATTCAGAGCATCCCAAACATGCTCAATGGGTGTCTGATGATTATACAGGCCATGGAAGAACTGTGACATTTTCAGCTTCCAGGATCTGTGAAACATGAGGTACAGATCATGAAACAGATCATGAAACATGAGGTAATGGCGGCGGATGAATGGCACGACAATGGGCCTCAGGATCTTATCCAGGTATCTCTGTGCATTTAAATTGCTATAGACAATGCAATTGTATGGTTGTGCATAGCTTATGCCTGCCCATACCATAATCCCACCGCCACCATGGGGCACTCTGTTCACAATGTTGACATCAGCAAACCGCTCGCCCACACGACACCATACACGCTGTCTGCCATCTGCCCAGCACAGTTGAAACCGGGATTCATCCGTGAGAAGCACACTTCTCCAGCGTGCCAGTGGCCATCGAAGGTGAGTATTTGCCCACTGAAGTCGGTTATGACACCAAACTGCAGTCAGGTCAAGACCCTGTTTAATCAGCTTCTTGATATGCCACACCTGTCTTGGCAAAGGAGAAATGCTCACTAACAGGGATGTAAACAAATTAGTGCACAAAATTATGAGAGAAATTAGCTTTTCTGGGAGCTTTTATTCCAGCTCATGAAACATGGCACAAAACACTTTTACATGTTGCGATAATATTTTTGTTCAGTGTAGTTAACTATCCGGGATCCTTGGGACGTCCCAACTCTGACATTATCCCATTGAAGTTGACATTTAAAATGGTTAGGGTTAGGTAAGGGTTATGGTTTAGGGTAGCGATGTCCCAAGGATCCCGGGGAGCACTAACCTTTTCAGTTGTTTTGATAAATAGCATGACAAAAACCAAGCCACATTGTATATTTTGGGTTATGGCCAATTTGATTGCTATTGTTAGGCAGTTGTCAGGCCTGTCTCTTGGTAGTTACGGTGTCATCAATCACACTACACTGAGGTTGAGCATTTACTTACTGAACAATAGCTGTCAGTTCTGGATTCAAACACATAATATTACACTTTATCATAATATCTGAGTGTGTTTTCTCTGTATTCTGGAGGTATATACACACCTGTTCTGAGAGGATACACCCTTCGGTACCAGCCCAAAAACGCATTACAAAGCAGGGGAAAATGAAGACAGTAAAGCAGTCAGAACAGGTTCAGTCTTAATCTATGGAAAGTGAAAAAGACCCTCGTATGTGAGGTAATTCCCCCACCCCCCCTCTCTCCTCCTGACTTTTTTGGGGAGTGGTATGGGGGACAGATGTGAGAGAGCACTGGCCAATGGTGAGCAAAGGGGGGATGGATTGGACTGCTCTCTGGGTGTCTCTTCTTTTAAAACTCCTGTACTCTGTCTAACTCACAATCCTCATATGACTGGGTATAGGGACAGGAGCAGGCTTCCAAACAGCATCATCCACACCTGAGAACACTCAAAGACTCTGTAGCCGTCCTATTTTGAAAATAAACACATTTTCCTCTTGACTTGGCACTATAATACAGAGAGAAAGAAGTCATCAAAGTTTGTGACTGTGAGAGGGACACCATGTGGGACTTTACAGAGATGACCCTACTCCTGTCTTTCCTGGTGGCAGTGGCTGTGGCTCAAGGTACGTCAAGTTAATGTCCTCACAATGGCATGTTTATTTGAATTAATGATTGATTGCTATAAATTAGCCTACATAAATCCGAGTTTTCAAATATATATACTTTTTTAAATGTAAACTGTTTTAAGATGTTGCTTAATCTATCCCACAAAAAGTAACTTACATTCATTTGTGCACCTATCAGCAGAATATTTTCCACAATTTTTTAAATAATATATGACACTGTGTTTGTATCATTGCCTTTGTTTGGGATGCCATTTAACTGTCACTGTGGTAAGCAATGTCGTTAGTCAAATGAGAGATGAGAGAAGTCCATGAGAGCCAATTCAACCCTGCACCCTGAACAGCTTCATCGTTCTGACACACTGTCAATGACCCACCGTCTCTAGTAGCACACTCTTGGTTCCTACAGTATATGAGGAAAATAGCGACAGCTCTCACGCTTCGATTTAAACGTTTGAAAATGTTAGTAGAATGGTGTTTATGGTAATTCAATACGTGCACAGATGTCTGTCCCCCTGAACGTTAGAAGGTGAGAAAATAGCCTGTCCCAGTGGATGTCAGTGTTGGACCAACAGTGGTCCTGTAAAGGCTTGGACATACTGATGCTGCTTTTCGACTGTAACACTGGTGTTACATTAGTGAATACGCCCTGATGTAAAACTAGGGACGTTTTGTTCCCATAACTAGGGCTGACTGTGAAGAGCAGAATCAACAAACTCTGCATAATCAAAACAGTAGCTTTGTGAGAAGGTGTTCAAGTTCACAGTAAATATGGTATTGGCACTGACTCTGGCCCTGTATATAGCTTACTTCCATTCTTGTGTTCTTATTTTATTTCTCGTGTGTTTTTGTTCTACTTGACTTTTTTGATTAAAACTACTGCATTGTGAAAGCCAGCAAGAAAGGCATTTCACTGTACTAGCGCATGTGACAATAAAAAGAACTTGAAACTTGAAACAGTGAGCTATTGTTATGTAAATGCCATCTGAAAAGTACCAGTGGCCTGGCTTTGGCCCCAACTGAGAGCAGGTCCACCGGAGCCATGACCCAGTGAAACACGGGCGCCGGCCCGCGTAGATGGAAACAGAAAAGTCTGAGCCTTTTGGGTAAAACACTGGGGTAAATTCTTTATGGAAATGCACCACAATAGCTTTTGCCGGCTGAGAGTACTCAGCACCTCCGAACAGAGTGACGGACGTAATTCTGCGAACCGAGTGCAAAACTGATGTGAAAATGTCAGCAGTCAGACATTCACCAGCGGGTGGTCCCTAAAACACAGCGCGCCGAACGATCGGCAGACGAACAGCAGATCAACATTCAGTGTGCTGTGTGTGGTCTTTTAGGTGTTAGTGGTTTGATCCTACTGTAGCACCATAGGGATGCTGTCTGTCCCTGCAGGGTTATCCCACCTCTGGAGGTGTTAATCATGTGGTGTTAAGTAATCATGTGGTGTTAAGAATGCTCATTTTATTAACACGCTGTCATGTTAATGAGAAGCAGATGGATGTTTGGGGCTCGCTCTGGCCTAGTGGCAACACATGTTTCTCTGACGTTGACTGTACAACGTCCTTGTGGCTGTAGACTAGTTAGAGTATACAGTAAGGCCTAGATTCAATCCGGGACCGAGGAAAATTGACATTAAAAAGGTCATTGCCGATTGAGCCCACATATGCAGCGTTTACCGTGAATGCTGTCTCCGCGATGGGATTGAATCTAGCCTTAAATCTGTTAGAATGGATGGATAGCCCTGGGATTCTTTTAGAATTCAGTGCATGTACAGTCTTGTTTGTACAGAAAAAGTCTCACTCTAACTAGGTGTTTGATAGAATGGACAGTGACGAATTCACTCGCCAACACAATGTGGCAGACGTGGTATTTTGTCCCCATCTCACCTCAATACATTAATCAGTAGCTGCAGACTCCTCGTGGGACTCAATCTGCACTCACCAAGAAAACAAGTAACAACTTTTACTTTTAATTTCCCCTCCTGATGCCTCTCTCACTTTCCCTCCATCATTCTCTTCGTCACGCTCAGCATTCAGAGATTTATGACCTGTTTCTCTATTCGAGGAGACAGCTGCTCTGCTCCTGGATGCTCGGCGCTACTGAGGTGCCGAGACGGACCACTGTGACTGACATTACTCAGTCAGTCAGGCTAAACCTAGTCCTAGGTCTTAGTGGAGTGTTTTATATAGCCAAATGCCAAGAAGGCTGCCTGTAATGAACTGTAATGTTCCGTGGCCGTGCCAGTCTCGAGATAGAGGTGGAGGTGGGCCAACTGGGACCATGAAGAAGCCGTCTCAGAGCTCCAAAATCAATGTTGTCCCGGTGCTAATCGGCCTCATTCAGAGGGACTAGCTAATTCTCCAGATGCTGGCCACAGACTGACTGGAGAGCAGTGATCCAGCTAAACCAGCCACTAGGGAGTCTAGCCCATTGACTTTAATGAGAAAGGGAGGGAGAAGAAAGGGATCAAAGTAAGTCCCTTGTATTCCCATCAATCATCACATCAAGGCCCTTCAAATGAAATGACTCTGGTTTCTCTCCTACCGTTTGATCATGCTGATGTCTGCGTTTAAGGAGCTATGTGCACTAGCATTACTTTCTGAGACATAAGAATAGGCTAATGCTCAAGAAGCAGTTATTTCTCAAGCTCCTGTATAGCCACTGTAGAAGTATAGACAAGCACTTGCAGACATACTGTATTACTGGGAAAATACTATTGAGGCCATTAGTTGTTTTTTTTATAGCTCGAATTAGGACATTTAGTACGGTAGAATAAGTTGACGTGAAAAACACAAAGCCTCTGTTATCCTTTTTTAAATCCCCCCAAATGTTGTGGTTGATTTGCATCATTAGTTAATGTCAGGGGAAAAACTGTGTTCAGGATAATGGACCACAGATGCTGCTGACCAATAATCAATCAGTGGCTCCCAACCAGCCCTGCAGCCAAGAGGGAGGGAGGGAGGGAGTGGAGTGAGAGAAGCAGAGAGGGAGCGAAAGAGCAGACCGTCTGATTCTTCCACTACAGTACATCTCAGCCAGAGTATGGGCCAAAGAAACAAAACAGCTTCCACATGTTTGCAAGGCCATGGCATAAACACTCATTCACACAGACACGCACACATCAAAAACCCTTACTTTCTGTTCTGGGCAATCATTTATGTCCATTAATCCATACTGGAAGGCAGAATTGACTTTTCAGCCCAATGGTTTGCCACAAACCCTTTTCTAAATAAAATGCTTTTGATTTTGGACAAATACCTCCTTATTACCTAAATCCAAATAAGGCCAGGCTCTGTAACAGATGTTTCCAGGGCTCTAACGCTTCACTGCACATGCCTGTTATTACACTTAACTGTGGGGCTGAGGCATGGCAAAGCTGCATCAACACTGTGTGGAGAGATGCTCAGCGTTCAGCCCAACGCTCATCCGCCACTCCATCCAAGCCATTTCATAACACAGAAAAGTGTTTTTACATTTTCTTCTTGTAAAGGCTCTGGAATATTTTAAACAGCCTCCAGACCTGCTGAAAAGCCTGTGTCTCTGCCAACCCACATCTGTCTGGGCTGCCTGTCTAATCTGACTGAAGTCTGTCTCTGGGTAATCACACTTCACAAACATGTACTTTTATTTTCCTGAAACGTTTTATTAGCATGAGGCAATGGCCAAGTGTGCATGCTGCTCTGTCGAGGAAAACACCCTGCTGAGCTGCTGAGAAGGCAACAGGAGAATACCCCTTAGAAGGCCCTGCAGTATTAATAGATGGTTTTGTCCTTGTGTACCCTTTATCTAAAGCACAGCACCACATTAAAAGCAGCTTTATGACATGAATGGGAGAATGGTGAACACGCACCTCAAATAGCAGCGCTCCCAGAATAAGGAGCAGAGGCCAGTAGGTACAACAACGCCAGGCATACCAGACATTGGCACCAGGATGGCCAAGCCAAGGCAGTTCGGGTGCAGTGGGTTGCCAGCATTACAGAGACAATACTGAGGCTGGCAAAGAAATTCCAACACCCAGTTGAGAGTCCCCCTTCATGACTAATAGAACATTGCCTGGTATTCAGCTTTATTAAGATAATATAGCCTGTGTGTCTATAGTAAGGGGGAGAAAGAGGGTCTGTTAATAGGTCCAGAAACATACTTGGAGTCGTTGTTAATGTATTGTTTCCATTACATGGGACTATACTTTGACCTTTTCCAGTATCTTGTTACTGGGTTGGTGTTTTACGAGGGTGGTGGCGGGGTAGGAGAGAGGCCTCTATTAGGGAAGGTTAACCAGGAGTATAGACCTCAAACAGAGGAGAAAATCCGGTTAAGTTTAATTGTGTTTCCTCACACATAAGTGTGTTTTAACACATTTTAGATGAAGCAAAGCCACTCACGTACCATTATCATGAAACAGCGCAGATAAAATCAGTGGCTTTTTAAATTCACATATAAAGTGTTAACAAGGCACTCAAAGGAACGTTAACTAGTCAAAGTCAACCACTGGAACCGAGGCCAGTGCACTTAGACACCTGCCATAGCTGAATACAGAACATAATGTGGCCCTTTGATCAAATATGAATTCCTACATAAAATGCCCTAATGCACCTCATAAAACTACTCTTGTAATCTTTTAACGGTTGAGGTTGCATTATGGAACATCTTGAAGTGGTAAGTGTAAGCAATGTGTCCCTGTTGGAGTAGCCACAGCCTGTAATAGTGCAGCTCTCTGTCCAGTAGATTGTTACATCAAAACCCTGCCCCTTCCAACAACAAAAACCAAACAATATCTCTGTTTCTAATTTCCAAAAGCAGGAAGTAGAATAGGCACAACCCCACACAATTAACTAACAATGGCATTGGCACTTACATACACTCCCTGTAACAGACTGCTTTAAAATCGAATCAAATCAATGTTCATTTACTGCGACAAGGTCACTCGGACGTGTGTCCAAACCCAACATGTATCCACTCATTAATGTTGGAGTTGTTTTCCTCCACAGTTCATCTAGTAATGATTAGGAAAGCTACAGAGAGAGAAAGAGAAACTGTTAGAGGTAGTTTGCTGCATGGGCATTCACATCTGCGCTGCAGAGGTTGTGTGGAGAGACATTTGTTTCTATTTATCCAGTCATTCCATCATGTCAATGAAGCAAAACTGATATCAAGTATGAAAACCCCTGTCTATGATCTACAGTATCAAGCTAGATATGAAAAGCCCACCTTGCATTGACTGCAGCCCATTGCTTTCATGTTACAGATACACCTGCCGTATGTAGGCCAATGAGCGTAGCAGTCAGTCTGGTTTAACCAGGCTGCAAAGACTGACCTGGAACTTACTGTACGTAATACAACTTGTAAGACAAGTCATTCACTGGGGTGACCAGCATACTGTGAAAAAATGCTCTAAAGCCATCAAATTGGAAGAGAATCGTGTTGGTGTAACAAAAAAAGAGCCACATTCAGCAATAACAACCAGAGGGACTGGACTGACACGTCCAAAAACTCAGCAGTGTCACTCCTAAAGTGGTAAGCGCTCTCACAGACAGCCAGTCAGGCAGGCCATGAGACAGTCCATGGTGTGAATGGCTTTCTCAGGCCGCAATGGCTTCAGGCACTTGGTTGGGAACCGAAAGAAAGGACACCGCTGTTAGCCCTTTGATGCCTAACGCTGCCGCATATGTGGGGAGTGAATGTAAGTGTGTTTGTGTGTGTAATATCAAAGGGAATGACTGCTGCACTGCTGTCTGTAAAATTCAACCAGCATAATGACAAGTTCAGATGCAGATACAGAGAAGGAAAGAGAAGGCTGTCTTCCCTGTGGCTCAGTTGGTAGAGCATGGTGTTTGCAATGCCAGCATGGTGTGGGTTCGATTCCCATGGGGGGCCAGTAATGAAAAAAAAATAAAAAATGCATGAAATGTATGCATTCACTACTGTAAGTCACTCTGGATAAGAGTGTCTGCTAAATGACTAAAATGTAAAATATAAGGCAGATGTACAGATGACAAAGGGACTGATGGATCTGCTATGGTCAACTGGACCCGGTTCATTGGCTCCTGGTTCTGCTGGTCCGTGCATTCAGAAAGTATTCAGACCACTTGACTTTTTCCCAAATTCTTTACGTTACAGCCTTATTCTAAAACTGATCAAATTATTTTCCCCCCTCATCAATCTACACACAATACCCCATACTGACAAAGCAAAAACAGGTATTCAGAAATCTTGGCAAATTTCTTAAAAATATCACATTTACATAAGTATTCAGACCCTTCAGACTCAGTATTTTGTTGAAGCACCTTTGGCAGCGATTATAGCCTCGAGTCTTCTTGGGGTATGATGCTACAAGCTTGGCACACCTGTATGTTGGGAGTTTCTCTTATTCTTCTCTGCAGATCCTCTCAAGCTCTGTCAGGTTGGATGGGGAGCGTCACTGTAAAGCTATTTTCAGGTCTCTCCAGAGATGTTCGATCAGGTTCAAATCTGGGCTCTGGCTGGGCCACTCTGAAGGACATTCAGATACTTGTCCCGAAGCCACTCCTGCGTTGTTTTGGCTGTGTGCTTAGGGTCGTTGTCCTGTTGGAAGGTGAAACTTCGCCCCAGTTGGAGGTCCTGAGCTCTCTGGAGAAGGTTTTCATCAAGGATCTCTCTGTACTTCGTTCCGTTCATCTTTCCCATGATCCTGACTAGTCTCCCAGTCCCGTGCGCTGAAAAACATCCCCACGGCATGATGCTGCCACCACCATGCTTCACCGTAGAGATGGTGCCAGGTTTCCTCCAGATGTGACGCTTGGTATTCAGGCCAAAGAGTTCAATCTTGGATACATCAGACCAGAGAATCTTGTTTCTCAAGGTCTGAGAGTCCTTTAGGTGCCTTTTGGCAAACTCCAAGCGGGCTGTCATGTGCCTTTTACTGAGGAGTGGCTTTTGCGTGGCCACTATAACATAAAGACCGTATTGGTGGAGTGCTGCAGAGACGGTTGTCCTTCTGGAAGGTTCTCCCATCTTCACAGAGGAACTCTGGTGCTCTGTCAGAGTGACCATTGGGTTCTTGTTCACCTGACATGCACTGTCAACTGTGGGAACTTATATAGACAGCGGTGTGCCTTTCCAAATCATGTCCAATCAATTGAATTTACAACAGGTGGACTCCAATCAAGTTGTAGAAACATCTCAAGGATGATCAATGGAAACAGGATGCACCTGAGCTCAATTTCAAGTGTCATAGCAAAGGGTCTGAACACTTATGTAAATAAAGTTTCTAAAAACCAGTTTTTGCTTTGTCATTACGGGGTATATTCTGTAGATTGATGAGAAGAAAATATGTTGTATCAATTTTAGAATAAGGCTGTAACGTAACAAAATGTAGAAAAAGTCAAGGGGTCTGAATGCATTGTATAATATACCATATATACGTATACCAAAACAAAAAAATACTTGTTTTGTGCATGCAGCAAACGGTGAGTAGCATCTTTTTGTTACTTGTATAACTTTATGACCTGGGATGTCTGTCCAGCAAATAGTTTGTCAGAGACTGTATAAAATGTTCGTAATGCGCTCATTATTATTTAGTTAGCATTCTCTATTGGATTATACATGTACTTGTTAGCATTGGTAATCTTCGAATTACAAAGGCTCAGGGGGGGGTATGAAACGAGCGCCCCTTGTGTTCAGTGCCGGTATTACCAAATATCCCGGTATGGTACGACAATTTGGATACCACCCAAGCCTAACACACACACACCTACCTACATCACAACTGCTGCTACCAGACTCTTATTATAATTTCTAAATACTGCACAATTTAAAACACTTGCCCCCAGTCACCCTTTCCCCAAAACAAACGTGTAAATATTGGACTATAAAATGTGCCTTCCTTTATTATACTTATGCTAAAATGTTTATTCTATTCTACTGAGACATTTACTTTATGTTCATATTCTTATCTTTTATTATTGTTGTTGCATTGTCGAGATGGAACCTGCAAGTAAGCATTATGTTGGATCGTGTATCTCGTACATACGACTAATAAAACTTCAAATTTGCTCAAACCCTAGATCCCATTCCGAGCACTCCGTTCCCCCACCTCTGTTCTGTTGACCATCCCACCCCTACATGAGGGCAGCTCCCACTCAGCCCAGTCAAAGCCCTTCTCTGTCCTAGCATCCCAGTAGTGGAACAAGCTTCCCCCTAAAGTGAGAACAGCGGAGTCCCTGCCAATCTTTCGAAAACGTCTGAAACCCTACCTCTTTGAAGAGCATCTTAAATAACTCTCACGGAAATGCAAATGTACATTTGGATGGAGCTTTTCCAGACTGATTGCTGACATTTCCCTAGCTAGCAGGGGCAGTAAAATAGAGTCTGGCTTGTCTTTGTTTTCTGGAAACCCAGACACCCCAGGGGCAGTGTACTGAGATCGGGTAACCCACCCCAAGACTACCCTGTGGCCTTCAACCACGGCCCGCGGAGTGAGACGTAGACATTCCTCTCACATTCACAGACACTCAGATAACCTGATGAGAACATGCCGATCACCCACCATTCAGACACGTAGCTCCGCAAAGTAGAAAACCGTCATGCTTCCGCCCCCATAAATCTGGTTCTCCCTGTTGTAAAACGTGGTGGATCCATTGAACAGAGCTCCTGAGGTCACTGTTACAGTGTTACAGTATGGTAGTGGTGCAGGTAAGGTTGGTGGTCATGATGTAATGGTGTATTCATGGTGTAGTTTTCCCCATCCAGGACCCATCTGGAACAGCTCTCTGTTTAAGAAGTGGAGCCAGACAGAAAGGAGCAGGCAGCTGGCCTACAACACGTCGACCGAGCCACAGCAGACCACAGGTGAGTGAGCTCAATCCTAATGCCACCTGGTTTACCAATAGAACCTGGGAGGAAAGAAAACTCACACAACACCGTCTTCTGCACCAGACAGAGGGGTTTACCCCCTTTGATGTACTGAAACTCCTAGACTTTACACACCCATGGTAAGAGCAGAAAATTGACTGTTAATATGTTCAGTTTTATAACATACTAGTAACATTAATCCATACAACCATACAAAATCAGAGTTATGGGTGAAGTCCAATTTTTAGCAAAGGCCAAGGGTGAGACACCATGAGGTTTTTCCCCAATTTATCAACTGAGTTTGAATTGATTTCCAGAAATGAAATGACCTGCCTGTATTGTGTAATTAATGTTCAGTTCCAACTAGACATTCACATTCCATTATGCTTAGATTCAGTCTTGTTTCTTTGAGCAGTCTGGTGAAAAGAAACAATGGTGTTAACTTGTCAGGATCATAGCAGAGCATGGAAATAAGAGTCTATTTTATATTCACGAGTTCAGTTTAACTATTCATTACAAAGTAAGTACAGGAAATTAAAACTAAGTACCTAATGTCACCACAGGGATTAAAATGCACTGGATTTTGATAACTTTGCAAGTGTTTTTAATTGAACAAAGAGATTAGAGAGAGTTCACTTGGTCTGTGTTGAGATTGTCTACCTACAACAGCACAGAGAACACATCCTGATCATGTCCCTCAATAGATCATCTCACTTCGCTCTTGATCCCTCCCAAGGGTCTCGTTCCAATGAAGCAATCTATTATTCAGAGAAAGAAAGATCCATGGTATGTTGCTAATGGAATGTAGTGAGGTTGTTTCTTCACATCTTTGGAAATCCTCAGAGCTGAACATGTGGCAGACAGCGTGCCTCTATCCCTCCCTCCTCATCTGACTGCCTGAGTTGAGACCGCAGGGCTCGGAAAGAGTTTGGTCAACGCAGGCTCCCACTGGGTGACTCAACTCAGCAGAAATGGCAGTAGCAGACTCTTCTCTCAAACGTTGTGACCTTCCTCCTTGTTGTGACCCGTATCTCCCTGTCTTTGTCTCCCTCTAAATGTATGGCAGGCATGACTGAATGGACGTCCTGGTTCAACATCGACCATCCAGGGGGGAATGGAGACTACGAGCGGTTAGAGGCCATCCGGTTCTACTACAGGGAGAGGGTGTGTGTCCGGCCTGTGACCATGGAGGCCCGCACCACAGACTGGGTGGCAGCAGCAGAGACCGGGGAGGTGACCCACTCCAGCCTGGAGAAGGGCTTCTGGTGCATCAACAAGGAGCAGCCCTACGGACGCATCTGCTCCAACTACCACGTCCGCTTCCAGTGCCCACCAGGTACCCACAGACCACCATACTCCCTTCACGTGGGTTACAAGGGCCACTTAACACAGTAGCAGATGCATGGCTTATGGAAACTAATGATCTGTTTGTCTTTTCCCAAACTGTGAAAGAACTGTGCTTGTACATAGTTAAGTAATAGTTATTCTTGCAAACTTCAGGCCAGCTTACTTGAGTCCATTCTATCTCAAATGTGGAGAACTCACTCACCCCTGTCACTCTGTCTTGTTTCTGTGTGTCCAGTTCAGGCCTACTGGACAGACTGGGCCGCCTGGGGAACCTGCTCTGCTACAGCCTGTAATGACGTGGGCATCCAGGTGCGCAAGAGAAAGTGTATGAGCATCCAGCCCCTGCCCCTGCTGCTGGTGCCCCCATGCCAGGGCCACCACACAGAGAGGAGGGAGTGTGCCACCCCGCCATGCGAAGGTGCCCTCCCAACACAACCTAAACATAGACCTACAGCAGGGGTGTCAAACTCATTCCATGGAGGGCAGAGTGTCTGCTGATTTTTGGTTTCTCCTTTCAATGTGTCCAGTTAAGACCTAGACAACCGGGTGAGGAGAGTTCCTAACTACTGTAATCAGTGACCTTCAATCATGTACAAGGGAGGAATGAAAACCCGCAGACACTCGACCCTTCGTGGAATGAGATTGACACGTGACACCATGCCAATCTTTAACATCAAGTCAATCATTATCATGGACCTTTTACCTAATTCATCCTCTGCCAAGAGACATTCAGCTGATCAGAGTCATCACTGACATGAAGACAATCAGTATCATTCAACTGTAGCCAACAGATCTGAGATGTAGCAGTAGGTACATTAGCCGTTCGGTTGTTTAATAAGTACAGGGACTACGCCCACAGTAGAGCCTTTGGCAGCAGTATAGTTTCTCACACATAAAAGCCTCTTCTCTCTAGGTGTCACATTTTTCCTAACTTCTCCCGAACAGGGGCTTCTTTCAATTATCTGTCACTGTCGTAAACACACCTGTTGACGTTTTTAAAGCTCCAAGGGCTTTGATCAGGAGGAGGCTGTCACTGTGCACTTTCCTCGCTAAGGGGAATCAGTAGCAGCACTGTCTCTGCTCTATCCCATAGAGAGGAGGAAACTACCTGACATGTAACACTTTCATCAGTTGACCAGTAGCCTTGCAAAAGTACTGTGATAATACTTTTACAGTGCATCTTTCCTTCCTGCTTTCTTTAAAGCTACAGTTACAGTTCAGTTACAGTTGTGTATCATCTGGATCGTTAATGTTTACTTTCTGTTATATGACTAGCCAAGTGGACTCATTGGAGTCCATGGGGAGCGTGCTCGGTGACCTGTGGCAAGGGTCGCAGGATCAGGAGGAGGACCTGTGTGAGAACCTCTGTGACAGTGCAGTGTGTGGGACGAGCGGCGGAAATCCAGAAATGTGGGAAAAATCCATGCCCATGTAAGTTGTAAATATAAAGAGACAGAGAATATGACTGTGAAATCAAAATAACAATTCTAATCTAATGTGTAAAAGTATACTGAATGTATTGTGTGTGGGTGTTTATGTGTATGTCTGTGTATCTGCAGCCAATTGTAAGCGCGAGTGTCCCAAAGGTCGGCCCAGTGAGGACTGCAGTCGCTGTGTGTGTGAGGGCCACGTGCTCCAGGGAGAGGTCCTCAGTATGTCCGGTGTCCCTGTAGCGGGGGCCAGGATAGCGCTGGCCAGCCAGCCCAAGATCATCCACGCCCGCACTGACTCCAAGGGCCTCTTCAGACTCCCAGGGGTCTGCTCCAGCTCCCCCACCCAGCTCTACATTCACAAGGAGAAGTTTGCCCCCATTACCGCCTCCACCTCCAGCAACAGCACTGGGTCATCCTGGGTACGGGCGGTCCTAAAGTCTGCAGGCGAGTCACGCTTAATAAAATTAACAAACAAAAGGCCAATGATAAAGTATGTTCTCTGTGATCTTACTACTGGGTTGAGCCAGTCAGTCTGTCTGTATAGCCATCCAACCACTAGAGTCAAACTAGGGGAAGGACGTGTAAATCAACATTCTGGACCACTAGAGGACAGTCTGAAGTAGTTGAGACCATTACACGCAAATACACTATATATACAAAAGTATATGGACAACACTTCAAATGAGTGGATTTGGCTATTTCAGCCACACCCATTGCTGACAGGTGTATAAAATTGAGCACTCAGCCATGCAATCTTCATAGACAAACATTGGCAGTAGAATGGTCTTACTGAAGAGCTCAGTGACTTTCAACTTAGCACCTTCATAGGATGCCACCTTTCCAACAAGTCAGTTCGTCAAATTTCTTCCCTGCTAGAGCTGACCAGGTCAACTTTAAGTGCTGTTACTGTGAAGAGGAAACGTCTAGGAGCAATAATTGCTCAGTCGCGAAGTGGTAGGCCACACAAGCTTACAGAACGAGAGCGCAGAGTGCTGTAGCATGTACAAATCGTCTGTCCTCGGTTGCAACACTCACTACCGAGTCCCAAACTGCCTCTGGAGGCAACGTCAGCACAATAATTGTATGTCGGGAGTTTCATGAAGTGGGTTTTCATGGCCAAGCAGCCGCACACAAGCCATGTGCAACGCAAAGCGTCGGCTGGAGTGGTGTCAAGCTCGCCGCCATTGGACTCTGGAGCAGTGGAAACATTCTCTGGAGTGATGAATCACGCTTCACTGTAACGTATGGTGGAGGAGGAATAATGGTCTGGGGCTGTTTTTCATGGTTCAGGCTAGGCCCCTTAATTCCAGTGAAGGGAAATATTAACTCTACAATGACATTTTAGACAATTCTGTGCTTCCAACTTTGTGACAACAGTTTGAGGAAGGCCCTTTCCTGTTTCAGCATGACAATGCCCCCACGTACAAAGTGAGGTCCATACAGAAATGGTTTGTCAAAATTGGTGTGGAAGAACTTGACTGGCCTGCACAGAGCCCTGACCTCAACCCCATCGAACACCTTTGGGATGAATTGGAATGCCGACTGCGAGCCAGGCTTCATTGCCTAACATCAGTGCCCGACCTCACTAATGCTCTTGTGGCTGAATGGAAGCAAGTCCCTGCAGCAATGTTCCAACATCTAGGGGAAAGCCTTCCCAGAAGAATGGAGGCTGTTATAGCAGCAACGGGGGGGACCAACTCCATATTAATGACCATGATTTTGGAATGAGATGTTCGATGAGCAGGTGTCCTCATACTTTTGGTCATATAGTGTATATACAGTGAGGTCCGGAATAATTGGATCCATTGATTAAATATGAGCAAAAAACTGTATAAAATAAATATTGCAAATGTATGCCAAACAAAAAACAATGATTGCAAAGTTAAACAAACCATAGAACTCATCAAAAAGACCCCTTCTAACAATATCCGTTGAACATTTTACAAAAACATATTTACTTGAAAAACTGTGCAGATGCAAAGTTTGATAACAGAATGACTGTACTAACAGCACAAACCAGCATTCTGTTACCAAACTCAGCAGTGTTGTTCAAGTAAATGTGTTTTTGTAAAAAAAAATAAAAAAAATCTGGAAACTATTAAAGGTAGTCCTTGTGCATAGAGTTGCATGGTTTAACTTTGCAATCATTGTTTTTTCTATTTGACAAACATTTTAAAGTGAAAAATCTGAGTCTCAGCATCACTCCATAACCGTGGAATTGCCTTACGCTATATTGCATGCACATTTAATTTTTTTGAAATTATATTATTTTATATTAATAAAATTGCTAAGAGAAAGAGATATTTTGTTTATCAGGTAATAAAAAAAATCTCTCAAAATGATAGGGGTCAAAATGATTGGCTCCCCTGTTATCAATATTCCAGCACCCTTCCATTGCGAGGATAACGAGGGATCATTGGGAGGGATCTCAGACTGTTCCTCCATACAGAATCTTTCCAGATCCTTGATATCCTTCATCTGCTCTTATGGACGGCCCTCTTCAATTCAAACCACAGGTCCAGAAACTGAGATGGCCATTGCAACATTTTTATTTTGAGGGTCAATCAACAATTTCTTTGTGGAATTTGATGTGTTCTTGGGGTTTTTGCCTTGTTGGAAGATTACCTTGGGGCCAAGTTTCAGCCTCCCCTTGTTTAGGTCAACGGGCATCATGAACTTTACCAAGTACCAGGACATTTGAGCCAAACACCTGGTTGCCTCTGCCAGGAGGCTGAAAATTGGCCGCAAGTGAATCTTTTAGCAAGACAATACCCAAAGTACACATCAAAATCCACAAAGATATTGATATTTGACCACAAAATCAACATTTTGCAATGGCCATCTCATTCTCCAGACTTGAGCCCCATTGATAACCTGCGGTATGAAATTGTATTAGTCACATACACCAAAAACAACAGGTTTAGACCTTACAGTGAAATGCTTACTTACGAGACCCTAACCAACAGTGCAGTTTAAAAAAAAAACATAAGAGATAAAAGTAACAAGTAATTAAAGAGCAGCAGTAAAAAATAACAATATATACAGGGGGCTCGTAAGAGTCAATGTGCGGGGGCACCGGTTAGTTGAGGTAGTATGTACATGTAGGTAGAGTTTAATTAAAGTGACTATGCATAGATGACAACAGAGAGTGGCAGTGATGTGGGGGGGAGAATAGTCTCGGTAGCCATTTGACTAGATGTTCAGGAGTCTTATGGCTTGGGGGTAGAAGCTATTTAGAAGCCTCTTGGACCTAGACTTGGCGCTCCGGTACTGCTTGCCATGTGGTAGCAGAGAGAACCTTGTATGACTTGGGTGGCTGGAGTCTTTGACAAATTTTAGGGCCTTCCTCTTGTAACAGTGTAGGTTCCGTCCCTCTCTTCGCCCCAACCCGGGCTCGAACAAGGACCCTTGCACACATCAACAACTGACACCCACGAAGCATCGTTACCCATCGCGCCACAAAAGCCGCGGCCCTTGCAATGCAAGGGGAAACCCTACTTCAAGTCTCAGAGCGAGTGACGTCACTGATTGAAACGCTATTAGCGCGCACCACCACTAACTAACTAGCCATTTCACATTGGTTACACTCACCCCCCTTTTGACCTCCTCCTTTTCCACAGCAACCAATGATCCGGGTCAACAGCATCAATGTAACAGTGTAGGTTCCGTCCCTCTCTTCGCCCCAACCCGGGCTCGAACCAGGGACCCTTGCACACATCAACAACTGACACCCCACGAAGCATCGTTACCCATCGCGCCACAAAAGCCGCGGCCCTTGCAACGCAAGGGGAAACCCTACTTCAAGTCTCAGAGCGAGTGACGTCACTGATTGAAACGCTATTAGCGCGCACCACCGCTAACTAACTAGCCATTTCACATCGGTTACACTCTGACACCACCTGGTATAGAGGTCTGGATGGCAGGAAGCTTGGCCCCAGTGATGTACTGGGCCGTTCGCACTACACTCTCTAGCATCTTGCGGTTGGAGGCCGAGCAGTTGCCATACCAGGCAGTGATGCAACCAGGCAGGGTGCTCTCGATGGTGCAGCTGTAGAACCTTTTGAGGATCTAAGGACCCATGCTAAATCTTTTCAGTCTCCTGAGGGGGAATAGGTTTTGTCATTCCCGCTTCAAGAACGTCATGGTGTGCTTGGATCATGTAAGTTTGTTGGTGATGTGGACACCAAGGAACTTGAAGCTCTCAACCTGCTCCACTGCAGCCCCGTCGATGAGAATGGGGGCATGCTCGGTGTTAAGTTCATGTTTTAAGTATCCCTATATTTCTGTTATTACGGGGCTATCACTCAGTCAAGAGTGCGCCTGCGCAGGAAATTAGTTTGTGGATGGACCTAGCCGTGAGTGTAATGGCTACCTTGTAGTGTGTTCATACAGTATAGTAAACTTTGTTAAACTGTAACCTTGTCCGTTGTGTCATTTCGAGTTAACATTGGTAGCAGAGGATGGCTAATAACTACAATGTGCCACCTCGCTTCGACGAGAAGAGGTCGTATGAAAGTTGGAAAAATGAACTTGGAATCTGGACACGGGTTACTAATCTGGACGCGAAAAAGCAAGCACTTGCGGTGGTATTATCGCTCGAGGGAAGAGCAAGAGATACAGCACTGGAAATATCCGTTGAGGATTTGAACAATGATGATGGTATGGGAACTTTGATCAGAGCACTGGATTCTGTATTTCTTAAAGAAGAGAAAGACCGTGCCTACGAGGCATATTCAAACTTTGACAGTGTTTCGAGAGATATTTCGGTTGCAATGACGGACTACATCATTGATTTCGAACAAAGGTACAATAGGATGCGCAAGTACGACATGGTTCTCCCGGATGCAGTGTTAGCTTTCAAGTTGCTAGATACTGCCTGTCTAGATGGTAGGGAGAAACAGTTGGCTTTGACTGCTTGTACTGTACTGACTTTTGCATCAATGAAGTCGGCACTAAAAATAATAATTTTTGGTGAAAAGACGTCTGTCGCGCCGTTAACAGACGGAGCATATTACACTGAGCAGCAGAGAAAAGGCGCCAAAAAGTCACGTTCTCAAGACAACCTGAAGAGGGCGCCATTTCCCGGAACAAATCCACTGGACAAATATGGAAGGAGATCAAAATGTGCTGTTTGTCAAAGCACTTACCATTGGGTTAAAGACTGTCCTCATAAAAATGAACAAGTTAAACTAACAGAGGAAAATGTAAACACAGATATAGAGCAGTGTAACATTACACTTGTTTTCAAATGAATCTGCTTCTGATACTGAGATTTTTATAGTTGAATCCTTAGGATCTGCTGTGATTGATACTGCATGTACACGGACAGTGTGTGGTGCAAAATGGCTTGATAGCTATGTTAGTGAACTAAATATGAAAGAAGTACAAAATATGATTGACACACCAAGCAACAGAGCTTTCAAATTTGGAGATGGGAGAATTGTCCATTCTACCAAGAGAGTTAAGATACCAGCAAAAATTGGTCAGACTAAGTGTCACATTGAGACAGAGGTGGTCCCTACAGATATCCCCTTACTATTAAGCAAAGCTTCCCTCAAGAAGGCAGGGGCTGTACTAGACATAAAAAATGACAAGGCAGTGATGTTTAAACAACCAGTGACTCTTGAACTTACTACCTCAGGCCACTATTGTGTAAACATTTTAGACAAAGACATCACACAGAGTCCATGCAAAAATGAGATTCGGACGGACACAGAGCACATGGAGATTCTGACAGTCACAGAGAACATGAACACAAAAGAAAAACACAAAGTGTTGTTAAAGCTTCACAAACAGTTTGGACATGCTACAGTTGACAGACTTCAGAAGTTACTCAGCATTTCAGGGAATAATGATGATGAGAGTATTTCCATTCTACAGCAGATAGTTAACAATTGTGAGACATGTCAAAAATACAGTAAACCTAAGCCCAAACCAGCTGTTGGTTTGCCACTAGCTTCCAAGTACAATGAAACAGTGGCTGTAGATCTACATGAGTTAGCACCAAGTGTGTGGTACCTTCACATAATCGACCACTTCACACGCTTCAGCGCTGGAAGCATTGTGAATACAAAGAAACCCAGTGACATCGTCAGGCACTTCATGCATTCCTGGGTAAGTGTGCATGGTCCTCCCCAGAAATTGTACAGTGACAATGGAGGAGAATTCAATAATAATGAAATAAGAGAAATGGCAGAGAAATTCAACATGGAAGTAAAGACAACTGCTGCATACAGTCCATGGAGCAATGGACTTCTGGAGAGACACAATCAAACACTCACAGAGATCATGCTGAAAGTGAAGCAAGACAATGGATGTGACTGGAACACAGCCCTAGATTGGGCTTTGATGGCAAAAAACTCAATGCACAATGTTCATGGTTACAGCCCATACCAACTAGTGTTCGGGCAGAACCCTAATCTTCCCTCTGTACTGGTTGACAAGCCACCAGCACTAGAAGGGGCCAGTGTGAGTGCATGGGTGGGACAGCACCTGTCAGCACTACATGCAGCGAGAAAAGCGTTCACTGAAGCAGAGTGCTCAGAAAGAATTCGCAGGGCTCTGCGTAAACAGCTACGACCCACCGATGAGAAGTACGAAGCTGGAGACAAAGTGTACTACAAACGAGTTGACTGTCAAGAGTGGAAGGGACCGGGAGTAGTCATTGGCCAAGATGGTGTGGTGATATTTGTGAGGCACGGAGGCATCATTGTCAGGGTGCATCACTCAAGATTGCGGAAAGTAAATAATCAACAAGATAGAGGGGCTGTTGCTGAGAATCATCCTAATGAAAAGGAGACAGTAACAGACACAAACCTACCAGATGTCACATCCAATGATATGGACACTGAAACTGACACAGGAAATGGATCAGAGACCTTCAACCATGCCACAGATAATACTGTTGAGCGTTCAAATGAGGAAAACATTCAACAACAGCCACATGTGTTAAGAGAACATGGTTGTTCCAATCTGAAAACTGGACAAACTGTTAAATACATGGACAGAGAAAGTGGTATTCCACATACAGCAACCGTCATTGGACGAGCAGGAAAAGCCAAAGGAAAACACCAGAACTGGTACAACTTGCAGTACTCTGAACCAGTTACACTTTCTGGTACAACAGGGTCAGCTGACCTGTCACTTGTAGATCATCTCAGAATTGAACCAATGGAAAATCGAAAAAAACAGAATGACATTCAAAATGATGATGTACTTGAAACAAAGGACGTGTCATTTGACTCAGCTAAGCTAGATGAGCTCAGTAATTGGAGGAAAAATGGAGTGTTTGGGGAAGTTACAGACATTGGCCAAAAATGTGTCTCAACAAGGTGGGTGTGTACCCTTAAAGAGTCCTTAACTGGAATAGTGCCTAAAGCACGTCTAGTGGCTAGAGGTTTTGAGGAGCTGGCTGCTAAACAACTCCCAAAAGACTCACCGACATGCGCCTCAGAGTCACTCAGATTGCTGATGTCCGTGATCTGCCAGAAAAAATGGAAACTTAATTCCATAGACATCAATTCTGCATTTTTGCAGGGAACAGAGCTGTCAAGGGACATTCACATCCGACCTCCACCTGAAGCTAAATGCGAAGGAACACTGTGGAAACTAAAGAAGTGTGTGTATGGACTGGCAGATGCATCACTCTACTGGTACAACAAAGTCAAGGCAACAATGCTGAGTACAGGTGGAAAACTGTCACAAGTGGATCCTGCTGTCTTCTATTGGCTTGATCAAGACTGCAGTGTGACTGGAGTACTTGCCTGTCATGTTGATGACTTTATCTGGGGTGGCTCACAGACCTTTGCTACAACTGTGATTCCACACCTCAAATCTGTTTTCCAGGTCGGCCGTGAGGAGCATGATAATTTTTGTTATGTTGGCATAGAGTTTATTACAGTTGATGGGACAATACTGATGCAACAGGAGAGCTATATCAAGAATCTTCAACCCATTCACATGGATTCTTCAAGAGCCGTACAAAGGAATTCCCCTCTATGTGGAATTGAAGCTGATCAATTGAGGTCAAAGATAGGACAAATTTTATGGGTTGCTAGACAGAGTAGACCTGATGTAATGTTTGATGGTTGCAACTTGGCATCTAACACAAAACACGCCACTGTACAAACCATTCATGAGGCAAACAAAGTTGTTCGTAAACTGAAATCACAACAAGTGACTTTAAAGTTTCAGCATGTTGGAAAAGATGACTCTTTGAAACTAGTTGTCTTCAGTGATGCTTCGCTAGGGAACCTTACAGATGGAGGCACACAAGGTGGACATCTAATCGTGTTAATGGATGAAGGAGGAAGATTCTCGCCTATCTGTTGGCAGTCAAAAAGGATCAGAAGGGTTGTCCGAAGCACACTTGCTGGAGAAAAACTTGCTCTTGCGGATGGAATTGACAATGCGATCTTTCTTGCAACTCTGTTCTCAGAGCCTACCACTGGTGAGACAAAACGGCACATTCTACCTGTAGTTTGTGTCACTGACAACTACTCATTAGTTGATGCTTTGAAGTCAACCAAGTCTGTCACAGAGAAAAGACTTCGTCTTGAGATTAGCAGCATCAAGGAACTTATTCAAGCACAGAGAATCCAGCGGATTCTGTGGTCGACCACAAAGGAACAGCTTGCTGACTGTCTGACTGAAAAAGGAGCATCCGGTCTTGTGCTCCTACAGGCTCTCAGTAATGGAAAGTGGCAGCTTGAGTAATACAAATAAAAACTGTCACACAACCCATTTGTAATGGGGAACTTAAATAATACTTGGACATTTAATTATGTTGTTGATGTTTAATTTGTCTTTAAAGAAAAGGGGGAGATTGTTAAGTTCATGTTTTAAGTATCCCTATATTTCTGTTATTACGGGGCTATCACTCAGTCAAGAGTGCGCCTGCGCAGGAAATTAGTTAGTGGATGGACCTAGCCGTTAGTGTAATGGCTACCTTGTAGTGTGTTCATACAGTATAGTAAACTTTGTTAAACTGGAACCTTGTCGTTGTGTCATTTCGAGTTAACACTCGGTCCTCTTTTTCCTGTAGTCCACAATCATCTCCTTTGTCTTGATCACATTGAGGGACAGGTTGTTGTCCTGGGACCACATGGCCAGGTCTCTGACCTCTTCCCTATAGGTGGTCGCGTTGTTGTCGGTGATCAGGCCTACCACCATTGTCATCGGCAAATTTAATGATGGTGTTGGAGTCGTGCCTGACCGTGCGGTCATGAGTGAACAGGGAGTACAGGAGTGGGCTGAGCACGCACCCCTGAGGGGCCCCTGTGTTGAGGATCAGAGTGGCGGATGTGTTGTTACCTACCCTTACCATGTGGGGGCGGCCCATCAGGAAGTCCAAGATCCAGCTGCAGAGGGAGGTGTTTAGTCCCAGGGTCCTTAGCTTAGTGATGAGCTTTGAGGGCACTATGGTGTTGAACGCTGAGCTGTAGTCAATGAATAGCATTCTCACATAGGTGTTCCTTTTGTCCAGGTGGGAAAGGGCAGTGTGGAGTGCAATAGAGACTGCATCATCTGTGGGTCTGTTGGGGCGGAATGCAAATTGGAGTGGGTCTAGGGTTTCTGGGAATTGAAGATGGCCGTCCATAAGTGCAGATGAAGGATATCAAGGATCTGGAAGGAATCAGTATGGATGAATGGTCTAAGATCCCTCTCAATATGTTCTCCAATCTCATTAAACATTGTGACAACTGCTGATGTAAAAAGGGCTTTATAAAATACATTTGATTGATTAACATTTGATTGAAAAGGCTCAGTTTTGTTATTCTCGCAATGGGAGAGTGCTGCACTATTGAAAACAAAGATTATGATTTTTTTTGTATTACTTGTTAAAAATATTTGTAAAAATCTATGTTTTTGAGCATACAATATAGTTCAGTATTTGTATTTATTTAATGCAGTATTTTTTGCGCATCTTTATCAAGGGATCCAATAATTCCAGACCCCACTATGTGGAAACTAAATAAACACAGGTGCAGTTACAGGGGCAGTATTTTAACCATAATCACACCCCAATCATTTTTCATAAGTACGGAGACCAACAAGAGTTTAAACTGTAGGCCTGAATAAGTTTTATGGAATCATGATGCCAGGTTTTTAAGGATTTGTTTCCTACTGCTTTGCAGAGAAGCCATATGTTGTAAAGCACCCGGAGGACAAAGTGCGCTACGAGGGACAGCGTGTGATGTTGTGCTGCAAGGCAACAGGGTCGCCTATGCCAGACAAATACTACTGGTAAGATAATGCATTTACTTTTAAATGCCGGAAAAATCCTCCAAGTTTTATTTTAATCATGGCTAGATGCCATTATTTAAAATTGCAAAATAGCTTATTAGAATGTTCTGTATAACTTTTGAATGGCATGTTCTCCTTTCCAGGTACCATAATGGGACCCTACTGGATAGGAATGTGTTTAAATACGAAGAGGATCTGGTGTTGAGAGGCCTAAAGCCAGAGCAGACTGGACATTACTACTGTAAAGCCAGCAGCCAAACAGGCAGCAGCAAGTCTTCGCAGGCATTCCTCACTGTTATCGGTATGTATAGACCTTATCCATCAAATCCTATACTAACTGTACCTATACTGTACTTGTAGAAATGGACAGTATGGGAAGGATGCTGGAGTAAACTGAATGAGAAAGATTAAAAAAATGAATTTAAAAATCTGCAAATTTTACTGTATCTGTTACAACTAAAACAAAATACACCCAAGGAAAATAAGATCATTAAATATCAAGGGCCCCAGAATCTGGCAGCACGTGGAACAGTAAGGTTTTATGTTTACATTGGTCGAAAGCAGCCTTGTCTAAACAAATATTCTTTACAGAGAGATCCTGGACACAGTAAAAACCCAAATCCCAGTTCTCCAGAGCTCCCCGTATTGAAGTGAAATCCAAGATTGACAATAAATCCGGTTCCTTTTTTTTGTCAAGTCAGAGAAGTATGCGTTTCCACATCCGTGCGGGATAGATACACATTGTGCATATTCCCCAGTTGCTTGTTAGCCACGATATAGATTGACAAATAGGGAGTGTGCTAAAGCAATCAGCCCCGGGCTACAGCCTGAGAGATTTGCCCCTGTGACTAGAACAACAACACCTGGAACATCAAGGCTCTGAGTGGAGAATGATGAACCTGCTTCACACTACCAGCCCAGTGTGGTTCCCTTCACTAGGGAACATTAGGCTACACTCCAGTTAATTAATAACACATTCAATTCAATCATATTAAAAGACAGGACTACAGATGTAGGATCTTCATTTGATCCCCCCCGTTGCAGGAGAACTTTCCTGAAATGCAGGAAATGTCAAACTTGTAGTGTATTTCAGGTTTAAAAAAGCTTCTAAAGTTTGTAATTTCCACTTTGAAATGTCAGACTTTCCATTATGAAAAATGTATCAACCCCTACGAAAATGTCCATTAATTATAATCCACATAATTCAAATATTTTATTGCTGCAGGATTATTTTCCTGCTGTAGCAAACTGTCTCAATTTAAGATCTTACATCTGTACCATTTTCTTATCGTTTCTTTTAGTTGTTGTAATTTTAATTACTTTTTGAAAGAACGCAAAGGGACCAGGGACGGAAATTACACATTGGGCTAATCAGACTGTTCCATCTGTCTGCAATAATCTTCTTATTTGGAGGATGGGGAGTTTAACAGGAACGCTGGAGCGTATACTCAGCCATGATGTCATGCTGAGTATACATTTTGCCAACATTTGGGTAAACAAAAATATTTTCTTTCTAATTTCCATCTGGATGGTTGGTGAACAAATGTTCTCCTGAAGTTCACATCTAATTACCTCATTATGAATGATTTGTAGTGCAACTTGGCTAATCATGGTTGTCGCTCAGCATGTGGACAGAGAGAACGTGTGTTTAAGTGAACACTTTACATTGCGTATCCTTTACCATGTAGTTACCTGCATTGTACCTTGATAACCACAATGCAATTAAAAAGAATTACATAACCTACAGCCTATAACCTATAAGAACAACACTACTCTTTTTTCCACCGATAATAAAGGAAACCTCTAAATGTTGTTCATATTACCATAGTTACAGGTATTGTTATTGCATACTAATTACACTAATGCTCCCTATGAAAATGAAATTCTAGGTAATTACATGTTAATGTGAAGTGTGACAGAGTGGGCCATTTGCATAAATGTTTTGTATGAAATAAGTGAATGAGTAAATGTACTGCTATATGCGCATATGTTTACTGCCATTAAACATAAGTGTATTCTCATTGCTAACTCTATGTGCTGTGTATTCCACAGCTAAAGGTACACCGGCATGCAACCCCACTCCTGAGAACCACCTCATCAGACTGCCCATGGACTGTGTTCAGCCTGGGACGGACTCTAAGTTATACAACGCCGGCCGCTGCCCCCACAATAAGTGTGCAGGCTCCCTGGACTTCGACCTGCGCTGCAGGGATGGAGGTGGCTACTGCTGTGGGGTCCAGAAGATGGAGAGCCGGGTAATAGACTGTGGGAGCTACAGCCTGCCCATCAAGGCTGTAACTGAGTGTGGCTGCCAGAAGTGTGTAGTGCCCAAGGTGCTAGTACGTGGCAGGGTGGTCACAGCAGACAACGATGAACCACTGCGTTTTGGGCACATGTACATTGGCAAGGAGAGAGTAGGCACCACAGGGTACAAAGGAGGCTTCACACTCAATATAACCCCAGACACAGAGAGGCTGGTAGTCAACTTTGTGGATCCCACGCAGAAGTTCATTGACACTCCTAAGGTGTTTATCTTCGACAGGAGAGGGGGGTCTGTTTACCATGACGTGAAGGTGATGAGAAAGCAGGAACCTATTGATATCAATGCTGGAGAGACAAATACCATTGACTTAGGAGAAATTAAAGGGGAGGACCCTATTGGACAGATCGTCATACCTCCAAATTCTTTCCACAAGAATAATGGGGAGGTTTACAAAGGTACAGTGAAAGCCAGTGTCACCTTCATTGACCCCAGGAACATCACCACAGCTGCTGCAGCTCCTGGTGACCTCAGCTTTGTGGACGATGAGGGTGACATGCTTCCACTGAGGACATATGGGATGTTTTCCGTTGACTTCAGAGATGAGGCGAACCAGGAAGTCCTGGGGGCTGGACCGGTCCAAGTACTCCTAGATACGCAGCACGTCAAAATGCAAGCTCACATTCCCAAAATGAAACTGTGGTCCCTCAACCCAGACACAGGCATCTGGGAGGAGGAGAGTGACTTTCACTACACTCAGGCCACATCTGGTGGTAATGGGAGGAGCAAGCGAGAGGAGCGTACTTTCCTTATAGGTAACATGGAAATCAGGGAGCGTCGACTTTTCAACCTGGACGTGCCTGAGAACCGCCGCTGCTACGTCAAAGTGCGAGCGTACATGAATGACAAGTTCCTGAACACTGAGCAGCTGGAAGGTGTGGTCATCAGCCTGATAAACTTGGAGCCCAAGCCTGGGTTCTCCTCTAACCCCAGAGCATGGGGTCGCTTTGACAGTGTGATAACCGGACCTAATGGAGCTTGCCTGCCAGCCTTCTGTGATGCCCGGGTGCCTGATGCTTACACAGCTTATGTCACAGGAATTATGGGTGGTGAAGAGCTGGAGGCAGCTCCCTCAACCCCCAAGATGAACCCAAACATCATTGGAGTGACTCAGCCATACTTAGACAAGATAGACTACCAGCGTTCAGACCACGATGATCCAGCTCTCAAGAAAACAGCCTTCAGAATCAACTTGGCAAAACCCAACCCCAACAATGTGGAAGAGACCAATGGACCAATATACCCCTATCAGAGTTTAATAGACTGTGAAAATGCTGGAGTCGATGCCAACCACTTCCGATTCTTCAGAGTGGAAAAGGACAAATACGAATACAATGTTGTGCCCTTCCAAGAGAACGACTTAACATCGTGGACGGGTGACTACCAATCCTGGTGGCCCAACCCTCAGGAGTTCAGGGCTTGCTACATCAAGGTCAAGATCCAGGGGCAAAAGGAGGTCATGATAAGGTCACAGAACCATGGAGGCACCCACCCTGAGACCGCAGGTCAGCTGTACGGTATAAGAGACATCCGCAGCACCCGTGACATGCATGTGGCCAACACCTCCGCAGCTTGCCTCGAGTTCAAGTGCAGTGGCATGCTCTTCGACCAAGCCGCAGTCGATAGGTCCCTCATATCAGTCCTCCCACAGGGCAACTGTCGGAGAGTGGACATCAACAGCCTGCTAAAAGAGTACCTGACCAAGCACCCCCCTACCTCACCGAACAACGAGTCCCATGCCTTCAACATGCTGGGCCCTGTCGACCCCTTGGGGCACAACTATGGCATTTACACGGTCACAGACCAGAACCCTAGGGTGGCAAAAGAGATCGCCATCGGACGCTGCTTTGACGGTACCTCTGACGGGTTCTCCAGGGAGATGAAGTCAGACACTGGAGTTGCTCTGACCTTCAGCTGCCCAGAAAGGACTGTGACCAGGGAGAGTCTCTTCCAACGCCTCCAGACGAACCCCAGCCAGACTCTTTCTCAGATGGCCCGGGACATGCGGGAGGTGCAGGGGCTGCAGGTCCGGGGAAGGTCCTCCCGGGTGGTGACCTACCCCTCTGGGTCCACCAGCCGCAGATCCAGCTCCTCTCCCAGGAGGAGATCGACGATGCGGGCACAGGACAGGCAGTAGATCTGCCGTTAAGTGAGTTACAAGTTTAAGTTGAGCCACAGAATAAACATTGTTAGTGAGTGTAAAGTTTTCCTAACACCTTTCAATCTACTCTTAGGTCTTTGGGTTGGAAATAAAGAAGATGGCATCCTCACAACCAAAGAATTAAATGTCAAGTTGGGTCAGCTTGGTGATGTTGGATGTGAACTTTCTTTGAACAGCAAGGTACTCTATTGAAACAGTAACCATTCCAGAAAAACCACACAGAGGAGAGAAATTAAGACATGCATTTTCTCTGAAACTTACTTGAAGGGTTTGGCAATAAATATCAGTACTCATTTTATTCTTTGAGAAGAACAAAATTTCTTTAGCTTTCATCAGCCCAGCAAAGGATGTTAATTTAATTGCCGTTTAATAGGCTTTTATGAAGGAAATGACAAATTCAATTTCTGAGAAATCAAATTTATATTTGGATTTGTAGCGTTTCACATTAACCATTGTGGCCGTCTTTTCGGATGTCTATGATCGCATGAGTTATAACCAACTGTAAAAGCCAGTCTAAATGCTAAACACTTCCTAATTGGCCAAAGCTTCCATTGTACTCATGAGTCCGTCAAAATCAGAGGAACATCAGGTCCTAGTGATCCAGTCTGTTTGTAATAGACAGTGGGCCCCTTTTCTAGAAACCGGGAAGAATTCTCTACCAAGAAGAGGCTTATTGAAGTTGCATTGGGGTGCAAGGAATTATCGCGTCCGTGGAACAGAGAACGCTTTTTAGTACCCTTGTTTCTAGGTTTAAAAAAAAATGGTTTAGCATGTCACATTGCCAACTGCGATCTAGACAAACCTTACTGTAACTTAACTACAACATGCATCAGGACCCTAGCCAAGACAAGCATCCCTTAACAAAACGGATCTCACCAGTAGACTAAACAGAGCCTGCGGTATGGGACCTGGGAGAAGAGATTGTGAGGAATGAACCAATTACCTTCAGCCCTCACTTCCCACAGAGTTCCCAAGTACTCATCCAACACACCTCTCTGTCTGTTTTTCAACATCCCTTTTACGTTACTGTCAGGAATGTAAAAAACAAAACAAATAAACAACAGACATGAAAACCCTATTTATACATAGCAGAGAATTAGCTAGACTAATTCTGAGACTGTATTGTTGTTTGGTGAGGGGGTGTCCGTCTTTGTCTCATGAAGTGCAATAGCTATATTCCATTTTGACTTGAGAGACATTGCAAATCACCATGTGACAAGCCAATATACTGCACTTGGTACTGCTGGTAAATAGGATAAATCCTTCAGTATACAGTACATTCTGAAAGTTTTCAGACCTCTTGACTTCTTCCACATTTTGTTACATTACAGCCTTATTCTAAAATTGATTAAATTACATTTTTTCCTCATCAATCTACACACAATACCCCATAATGACAAAGCAAAAAGGGTACCAAAAATGTTATGCAGCATTGAAGGTCCCCAAGAACATGGCCTCCATCAATCTTAAATGGTTCCTCTGTGAAGATGTGAGAACCTTCCAGAAGGACAACCATCTCTGCAGCACTCCACCAATCAGGCTTTTATGGTAGGGTGGCCAGAAGGAAGCCACTCCTCAGTAAAACGCACATGACAGCCCGCTTGGAGTTTGCCAAAAGGCACCTAAAGGACTCTCAGACCATGAGAAACAAGATTCTCTGGTCTGATGAAACCAAGATTGAACACTTTGGCCTGAATGCCAAGCATCACATCTGGAAGAAACCTGTCACCATCCCTATGGTGAAGCATGGTGGTGGCAGCATCATGCTGTGGGGATGTTTTTCAGCGGCAGGGACTTGGAGACCAGTCAGGAACAAGGGACAGATGAACGGAGCAAAGTACGGAGAGATCCTTGATGAAAACCTGCTTCAGAGCACTCAGGACCTCAGACTGGGGCGAAGGTTCACCTTCCAACAGGACAACAACCATAAGCACACATCCAAGACAACACAGGACTGGCTTTGGGACAAGTCTCAGAATGTCCTTGAGTGGCCCAGCCAGAGCCTGGAATTGAACCCGATCGAACATCTCTGGAGAGACCTGAAAATAGCTATGCAGCTACGCTCCCCATCCAACCTGACAGAGCTTGAGAGGATCTGCAGAGAAGAATGGGAGAAACTCCCCAAGCTTGTAGCGTCATACCCAAGATGACTCAAGTCTGTTGAAGCACCTTAGGCAGGGATTACTGTTTTTTTTGTAATACATTTGCCAACATTACTAAAAAACTGTTTTTGCTTTGTCATTATGGGGTACTGTGTGTAGATTGATGAGGGGGGAAAACTATTTAATCAATTTTAGAATAAGGTTGTAACATAACAAAATGTGGAAAAAGTCAAGGGTTCTGAATACTTTTCGAATGCACTGTACTTAAACAATAAGGCCTGAGGTGGTGTGGTATATGGCCAATATACCAGGGCTTGGGCTGTTCTTAAGCACGACGCAACGCAGAGTGCCTGAATACAGCCCTTAGCCGTGGTATATTGGCAATAAACCACAAACCCCTGAGGTCCCTTATTGCTATTATAAACTGGTTACCAAGGTACTGTAATAAGAGCAGTAAAAATACAAACCCGCGGTATACAGTCTGATATACCATGGCTTTCAGCCAATCAGCAATCAGGGCTCGAACCTCCCAGTTTATAATACGGATATTTGTAAGGGAGCTTGTAGAGGATTCCTTTGCATTACAGTGAATAACCATAATTCAAATGTTAGGTCATCGTTTTACATAGTCAATGTCAAGTATATTTCTGCAATCTGCTATGATAACTTTTTCATATCTTGCTGCATGACTCATAAACTTTTAGCATTAATTGTACAATCATATTTTCAGCTACAGAGAACACAGTATATTTCCAGAGGGAAAAATAAATCTCAACTGTACTGTTTTCCAATAGCAACTAAACAACAACTTATTACTAGAGTTAAGTTGCAGATACACCTTAGACTATTACAGGACCAATTCCATGTGTTTCCCAATGGGAAAATACATTCTGGAAAAATGAATCTTTATTTAAACAATCCCTCAGTAGAACCAATACTGAGCATAACATCTTTCTACCCCTCACTGAGTATGAGTTTTAGAGGCTCTCCAGTGCTTTGGCAGTACAGTGGCAAGATGTTCAAGGAGGCCTATTTAATTGGATTCCCGTAATTGGAGGAAAGTTCCCCATTGATAATAGGTCCAAACTTGTTTATCTATGTAGTGGGTGGCTGTGGGTCCCTTCAGACTGTTGGAGAGCTCCTAGAGCTGAACTAATCCAAACCCAAATGAGTGTCTGTGGACTACAGAAGCGGCAAACAGGTCTGGCACGTTATTATCAGCCCAGTCGTTAATTAGGAAATAAATGACAAATACTCTTGGGGGCACTTTGAAGAGCTTGACCAAGTCTTTCATAAAAAGCCAAACAAGTTGATTTCCAGACTGCTGTTGGATATAATTTAGGCCCAAGAGGTTGAGTCCATTCAACATTAAAAATTACCCTACTGTTAAATTAGCTGAAAAATCAAGGTGTTCTCTTACATTTCAGTCAGCAAAACATAAGCCAAAAATAGGACAATTAAATAGATGTGCCACATGTACTTTGAGATCAAATAGATTATACAAATATATTGGAAATTGCCTATGAAGAGCAACATGTGGAAATGATTGTTTATGGTCCACTAGTCATTATCAATGACTTCTGCCATCATGGGCCTGTTAAGCCCTCTTAGCATGGACAGTCCAGCTAAGCAGATTGTTGCAGCCGAGCTGGGTCATCATGTGAGATGATAACTCCCAACTCCTATTCACCACAGAATGGTGTGAGAGCTATTGGACAACTGGAGGACATGTAATACCAAAGATATCCAGAGGAGTCATTTGTGAGAGAAGGATTGGAGAGAAAGAAACTGAAAAAAATAAGTGTTCTTCGACCTTGCTGTCAATCACTTATTTGAAGCGGTCTCATATGGAAGTAGACCATTTAAAGGCAAAGTGCACTGTCAAGTTGAATGGTAGATGTTTCATAGAGAGGCTACGGGGGGGAGGTTGAGATACAGAGTAAGTCTAACTGCCAATGTTACGTAACACATCAAGTGAGAAAAATAGTAAAGAATATCCAAACAGTCTCTTTGTCTTTCAGAGGATTTCAATGTAGATATGTAAGAGCTGGATGACTTTGTTTAATGAGTTGAAAATAATGTTGGGAGTTTCCTAACTCATAACAAGGAGAAATAAAGTTTTCCCATTCAAATTTAGAAACTTGACAATTTGTGGAATATTTCTTTTTTTTTTAATAAAGAAGTAATAGCCAAACGACATGATCCCCTATGACTCCAGACACTGTTTCAGGTTCTAACAATTCCAAGACAGGCCCATGCTTCACAATTCACATAAGTGATTAAATAACAATTCACATTTTCTCCCGGTTTTCACCACTTCTCCATTGTAAATCAGCAGTCTCGTATTACTACTCATCCTGTCGAATACTAGACTTGTAGACTGACTGACACTATACAGCCCTGCCTTGGCCTCACGTTGTTTTCCGAGTGTGCTTGTGCCATCAGCATGATGAGTGCATGCATCTGTCCTCTCCTGTACTGTCTGGCTGCTCTGAGGGAGACTAACTTATTTGGGAATATCCTCTGGTGAAACGAACAATGGATATTTCCACCATTGCCTAGCCTATAAAGAGAGACTTGTATAGTTGCCACTGTGCTCTGGGAGAAGTCTTGGGCCCCCATAAACGCATTATATAAATCAATTCCTGAGAATTCTCTGTAAATCATTATGTAACATGTATTGCATGGCGTTGCCCATTTGTTTTTCATATGGTTTTTATGTGTAAATTGTGTATTGTATGACATTTACTAAATGTATGAGGAATTGTAAATAAACCTTTAATGTAGACTTTTCTGGTGATATGATGTCCTGATTTGATATGTATTAATGATCGAGCTGGAAACATATTTTATTTTGAAAAAAGTAATCAGCAAAAGGACATATTCCATTTTACTGTAGTACTAAGACGTGACGTACCGTGAGATTAAATTGAAATAAAACACAAAATGAAGGCATAACTTAGTTTGCATAATTCATAACATCCACATCAATAACAAGACAGTCATAACAATTAATATAAAATGGTATGAAAAACCATATAAGCAGCTTAATGACAGGCATATACATTTGAAACAGTAGCAAAAAAAACGAAATATAGAGCTTTGCATATGAGAGACAAACATTATGTAATAGCCTACATTGCAAAGTTCTGACATCAACGATGGGTCCTCTAATGTCTAAGGACAACTTGTGAATCCAACACAATAAACAGATTATTCGGAAACGTCTGGATCCACAAAATGTGAAAACCATTCTTGGACTGTGCACGCCAGACCCAGTGATTGTTCTACCAAAACACACAATGGCTGCATCTCAATTGTCAGTGAATATTACCCCTCTGGTGATGAATAATTAAACACGAGGCACAGGTCCTATCCACACAGCACTCGACGCCAATGGAAATACTATTGTACAAAGTCGCACAACAGGGGAGGCTATGAGGTGGGAAAACTGGAATGGCAAGCCACACTTTTACTGACACCTTTTTGGCAATCTCTGTAATGTCAGAGTGAGAACATGTAGTGGATAGAAGATGTAGTGAATGTTGTTGCCAGTGTAGGCGAAGAGGAGGCATAAAAAAAAAACACAAGTAGCTACAATAACACATTTCTCTTGACTGAATAGTGCAATTCAGTCCTGAGCCTGCTCTGAAGCCTGTTGACCAGTCTTCCCTTTGCCATTGCGTCAGTAGGGAAGAACACGTCTGTGCATCGGCCAAAGGGGAAATGCTGACAGGGCTTTAATAAATACTTATTACTGGACCATAACCAGTAATAATTACAGGACCCTTCATGTGTGTTCCCTTGGATCTCAGCTAGGTACTACAAATGGCAGTCACCAGTTTAGGTGGGGGTCATATAGCTGAGCTGTGGTTTCTATTCTCTCTCTGGGCTACTGCAGGGATCACTTCATTCCATTCAAAACCTCACCACTCAGCAAAATGAATAGATGTTTTACTGTAGATGTAACGTTACAGTAGCTATTAATAGCTTCTATTATCCTTCACCTGAGGTGAACCAAATGCATTGACAGAATGTATGTGAGGTCAGATACTGGGCAGTGTTATGTTCGCAGTTAAACGGTTGAGGTAAAATAATGTAAAGCTTTGCATATAAGGGCATTTCAAATTTGGGACCATGTTTTGAACCTCAATTACCTCACATCAGTTCCAGTAATTATACTCTTCCACCTTACAGTAATGCATTTTACATTTACATTTTAGTCATTTAGCAGACGCTCTTATCCAGAGCGACTTACAGTAGTGAAAGCATACATTTCATATATTTTTTTGTACTGGCCCCCCGTGGGAATCGAACCCACAACCCTGGCGTTGCACACACCATGCTGGCGTTGCAAACACCATGCTCTACCAACTGAGCCACAGGGAATGAAGATGGGCTGTTTACACTTCTCTACTAAAAGTATCTATATTCCCAGTAGTCCTTAAAGCGCCAGTCAGATGTACATATTGGACATATCATTTAGAACATACAATATTTGTAAACCTCCACAGATTCCGTAAGAGCCAGTTACTGTGAGGATTTGTGATATATTGAGGGAGGGAAGAATGAAAATGTACTTAAGTTGAACAGTGGCTAATACATAATGTCTGTTGAATGTCTGATCGGTTATCAAGATCAGCAGTGGCCCTTCAACCTCTTCTCTATTTCACTGCCAGCGGATGGCTGATGTCCCAGTGTCTCCGACACCAAAAACCTCAAACAAAAAGATGATGTCATATCTCTTCCCTTCAGACCATCCTCTTGATAATGACCCAGAGTACAACATTGCCAGAACCGAGTGGAAAAAGGTCTGTGATGATCATATAAGGCAAGGAATGCCTCAGATGGCTTGGGTTTGTAGAATAAATCTTAAAGAATTGCCAGGATCGCTACAGGCCATTCCATATGGATTGCCTAGGCTTGCAACAGGTTTTAGGCAGCAGTTCAGCTCTTCTTGACCAATGGGAAGGTCTGTAATGAGAGAGGGCTTGCGTGCTTCACATACACACTGCCATCCTCCAATTTGACTTTGTAAACTTGTTGCTAAAACAGATAAACACATAAAACAAGGATATGTCACAGCTGGAAAAATTGAAAACAAACACAACACCTTGACTGTGAGCTTTACCATGAGCAGAGAGCACACTCAGGGCAGAACGTATCACAACACTCAATATTTCTGTCACACTTGTTAGTGTAGCCTGGGCCAATTTTGTTTTTCCACACATTGCACTGATTAGGAATACACATTTTGAAATGTTGAGCAAGTCAACACAAGAACATACCAACACAGAGCTATTGGCGGTTTAAAAAGGCAACAGACATGCAGTCAGACCACCACTGTGAGTGGTTCCAACATCCAAGAAACACCCAAACACCTCGTCTGACAGCTATGTTAACTTTGGACATTGGATCATTACCCCCATTGTAATTGTAAGAAATTAATTTATAACATTCACAGGCAATTTGATCCTTGTTTTTGCTCCTGCATGGAATTATAAAGAGAAACAAATTGCTTGTATTTCCAGCAATTACCGTAAATTACGGACTATAAGCCGCAACTTTTTTCCCAGGCTTTGAACCTCACGGCTTAAACAATGACGCGGCTAATATATGGATTTTTCCCGCTTTCAATTTTTTTTTGCTCCAAAAAAACACATTCTGTGACGTGCTCAGTTTTTTGGCGGCATGAAGCTTTCATTAGACCAATGAAATTGCCGAACGGGTTAAGGTCAAACAACTTCTTTGTTTACTGTTTAGATTAAATCGAGCGCTCTCAAACTTCCCATCATTCTGATTACGGTAGTCATTTTGTCACCCTCATCATGGCAAAGACACAGAGAAATGCATATGATGCAGCTTTCAAGTTGAAGGTGATTGATCTGGCTGTTGGAAAAGGAAATAGAGCTGCTGCACGGGAGCTTGGTCTTAATGAGTCGACGATAAGACGTTGGAAACAGCAGCGTGAGGAATTGACTCAGTGCAAAAAGACAACTAAAGCTTACTGCTAATTTTTTATTTTTTGTTCCAAGCCGTGTTTCGTTAAAGTCTATTTATTTTTGTTACAAGCCGTGTTTCGTTAAAGCCTATTTATTTTTGTTACAAGCCGTGTTCCGTTAAAGCCTGTGTAAAGTTAATTTGTTTCAATGTACCGGTAGGCACCTGCGGCTTATAGACATGTGCGGCTTATTTATGTTAAAAATAATATTTCTTTTTAAATTCAGTGGATGCGGCTTATAGGTGCGCTTAATAGTAGAGGTGCGCTTAATAGTCCAGAAATTACGGTAATTGACATGAAGGGGTGGTGAGAAATTGATTGAAAAAGTGACGTCCCTTTTGGAACATTATAGGAAACGCAGAACTTTCCCTCCCTCCTTGAATTATTGACCAGGATAGTGACCGTGAAAAGCTCTCCGTCACCACTTTCTCCTATCCATTCATGCCAACTGAATTTCAAGGAGGAAAGGTGAGGGAGGGAAGGGAGACTATTGTTGTCATGGATCGTGTGCCATATAATAGGCTAAGCACATAGGCTGCAGATCTTGGTCAAGGCTTAGAGAAGTGTTCATTGCAACTGCGGTGAAGTTTGTTTCATTTTTAGTTTAATAGCATTCTGGGTTTGTAGAAGTGTAGGTTGGTTTATTGGTTGGTCTACATTAGTTGGTAGACTCACCTGTAAACCAGTCCCTGATTGTCCTGTCCTGAGGTTAAAGTCATAGTCATGCCAGGGGCAGAAGACCTGCAGGATACCATCTGCATCCTCAATGTCTCCATCACACAGCGGACCACCTGTCAAAAACAGCACACCACATGAACAACAGTTCCTCTGGAAATCGATTCAAGTGATCTGATGTCATACTTCATTACGTAGAAGAGCAATTTCATCAAAGAGAGTTTAACTCCAGAAATGTTGACATTACTGGAAAAAAGGCGAGTTGAAATGCAATACACTGTAACATCTACATGCAGATTATTTGTTTTGTCTGGCCTTTTGATACTCTACTTTAACTCATTTCATAACATAAATGATGCTTATGAATGAGCACTTGCCTTCCATGCATTTTTCGACTCTTTCAGTATCTTACCATTTTATACTCAAAATGAATGTACCAGTTTTAATCTATTTCCTACGAAAACAGTTTTAGTGTTTTTGTTATTCATAGCTTCAAAAAAGTATGATATGCATATGGCTAGTGATTTCTATAGAATTCCAGCGCATTGTGTCTAGCCTATAGCCCTGAGATATAGCGAGTGGAATGTAAAGTGAGGCATATGTGGTTACCGGAGTGAGCGCAGCGAGCATCCATGGCGAAGAATTCCCCTTTCACGTAGAACAGGCAAACATCGGAACCGTAGCCGAGGGAGGAGTGCATCAAACGGCACTGCTTCTTGGAAAGCTCAGAGACTGGGCCTATTAGCCTCCATGAAACGCTACCCGCACTTTCCTCTTCATTCCCAGACGCCATTTAAACAAATTGGGAATATCCGTTATTTGCGCTACTCGTTGTAAAGTCCCTTTACCGCCTACTGACTACGCATTTTAGAATTGATTGTTTTATGTGAGAATATTCAATAACATAAAACTAACTGGCATCGGGATCCGGTAGTCTTGTCATGTCATCCGCGTTCATCAGAACATTAGAACAGCCAATGATTTCAAGACGTAGGTCAAGCGATTGGCCAGAGATGACAGATTATTTTTAATAGGGTCAACTGAATCTCAGGTCATTTATTTTTTGCACACCTGTTCAGTAAGGCTACTACATTTAAAAAAAAAAGGCGTTAGATTTTAATCAGACTGCCATAGGTTACCATATGTTTTGTGCAAAACAATATGGAACAGGTGCTACAGTTGTTTTTATTTCCCTCTAGCACATTAGCCTAAATTTAACTCTAATTACAAACGCAATAACACTGGCTCTTAAAATGTGGGAATATCATACATTCTAAATCAGGGCAAGACAACGAACAGGCACACAGGGCATGTGCCCTGGGGCCCCACCTCCAGGGGTTCCCCAACCAAAGATTATTTCAATATTTTATTTTGGGGGGCTTCTGGGGGTCAGGGCACCCCATATAGCATATGATAGCAAAATATGTAGAATTGCAGGACATTTGCTTTAAAACGCCAAAATTCTCTTTCAGCCTCATGGTAAATGTGTAGAATAGCAGGAACTTAGCATGATGTGAGCTATAAAACAGCACATTTTTATCTCTGACCCATGGCTAAAAGTGTAGAATTGCAGGAAATTAGCTTTAAAACTGCAACATTTTCTCATAACCTCATGACAAAATGTGTAGAAGCTGCAAGCTCATGGTATAATGTTTCAGGTAAAACCCAGATGCAGACAACGTCGAAGTAACAACAGTTTATTAATCAAACAGGGGCAGGCAAAAGGTATGTCCAGGGCAGGCAGGCTCAGGGTCAGGGCAGGCAAAGGTCAGTAATCCAGAAAGGTGGGGCAAAGGTACAGGACGGCAGGCAGGCTCAGGGGAGGCAGAATGGTCAACACCGGGAAAACTAGGAAACAGGAACAATCAAGAGACAGGAGCAGAGGGAAAAACGCTGGTAGGATTGATGAAACAAAAGAACTGGCAACAGACAAACAGAGAACACAGGTATAAATACACAGGGGATAATGGGGAAGATGGGCGACACCTGGAGGGGGGTGGAGACAATCACAAAGACAAGTGAAACAGATCAGGGTATGACAACTGGACTTCCTGACGGGCCGCCCCCCAGGTGGTGAAAGTAGAAACAACACCTCCACTACGCTGATCCTCAACAGAAGAACCCCACAAGGGTGTGTGCTCAGCCCTCTCCTGTACTCCCTATTCACCCATAACAGCGTGGCCACACACGCCTCCAACTCAATCATCTAGTTTGCAGACGATTACCAAGCAGACGACACAACAGTAGTATGCCTGATTATCAACAATGACGAGACCACCTACTGGAGTGGTGCCAGGAAAATAACCTCTCCCTCAACGTCAACAAAACGAAGGAGCTGATCGTGGACTTCAGGAGACAGTAGAGGGAACATGCCCCCATCCACAACGATGGGACCACAGTGGAGAAGGTGAAAAGCTTCAAGTTCACCGACGTACACATCACTGACAATCTTAAATGGTCCACCCACACAGACAGTGTGGGTGGAGGCTGAAGAAATTTGGTTTGGCCCCTCACAAACTTTTACAGATGCCCAATTGAGAACATCCTGTCGGGCTGTATCACTGCCTGGTACAGCAACTGCACCGCCCGCAACCGCAGGGCTCTCCATAAGGTGTTGCGTTCTGCCCCCACCAGGGGTACACTGCCTGCCCTCCAGGACACCTACAGCCCCCGATGTCACAGGAAGGCCAAAAAGATCATCAAGGACATCAACCACCTGAGCCACAGCCTGTTCACCCGGCAATCATCCAGAAGGCAAAGTCTTTACAGGTGTATCAAAGCTGTGACCGAGAGACTGAAAAACAGCTTCTATCTCAAGGCCATCAGACTGTTAAATAGTCATCATTAGCCGGCGTCCACCCAGTACCTTGCCCTGAACTTAGTCACTGTCACTAGCCGGCTACCTCCCGGTTACTCAACCCTGCACCTTAAAGGCTGCTGCCCTATGTACATAGAGATGGAATCACTGGTCACTTTAATAATGTTTATACTGTTTTACTAATTTCATATGTATGTACTGTATTCTAGTCAATGCCATTCTGACATTGCTTGTCCTAATATTTATATATACTGCTCAAAAAAATAAAGGGAACACTTACACAACACATCCTAGATCTGAATGAAATAAATAATCTTATTAAATACTTTTTTCTTTACATAGTTGAATGTGCTGACAACAAAAATCACACAAAAAGAATCCATGGAAATCCAATTTATCAACCCATGGAGGTCTGGATTTGGAGTCACACTCAAAATTAAAGTGGAAAACCACACTACAGGCTGATCCAACTTTGATGTAATGTCCTTAAAACAAGTCAAAATGAGGCTCAGTAGTGTGTGTGGCCTCCACGTGCCGGTATGACCTCCCTACAACGCCTGGTCATGCTCCTAATGAGGTGGCGGATGGTCTCCTGAGGGATCCCCTCCCAGACCTGGACTAAAGCATCCGCCAACTCCTGGACAGTCTGTGGTGCAACGTGGCGTTGGTGGATGGAGCGAGACATGATGTCCAATATGTGCTCAATTGTATTCATGTCTGGGGAACGGGCGGGCCAGTCCATAGCATCAATGCCTTCCTCTTGCAGGAACTGCTGATACACTCCAGCCACATGCGGTCTAGCATTGTCTTGCATTAGGAGGAACCCAGGGCCAACCGCACCAGCATATGGTCTCACAAGGGGTCTGAGGATCTCATCTCGGTACCTAATGGCAGTCAGGCTACATCTGGCGAGCACATGGAGGGCTGTGCGGCCCCCCAAAGAAATGCCACCCCACACCATGACTGACCCACCACCAAACCGGTCATGCTGGAGGATGTTGCAGGCAGCAGAACATTCTCCACGGCGTCTCCAGACTCTGTCACGTCTGTCACGTGCTCAGCGTGAACCTGCTTTCATCTGTGAAGAGCACAGGGCGCCAGTGGCGAATTTGCCAATCTTGGTGTTCTCTGGCAAATGCCAAACGTCCTGCACGGTGTTGGGCTGTAAGCACAACCCCCACCTGTGGACGTCGGGCCCTCATACCACCCTCATGGAGTCTGTTTCTGACCGTTTGAGCAGACACATGCACATTTGTGGCCTGCTGGAGGTCATTTTGCAGGGCTCTGGCAGTGCTTCTCCTGCTCCTCCTTGCACAAAGGTGGAGGTAGCGGTCCTGCTGCTGGGTTGTTGCCCTCCTACGGCCTCCTCCACGTCTCCTGATGTACTGACCTGTCTCCTGGTAGCGCCTCCATGCTCTGGACACTACGCTGACAGACACAGTAAACCTTCTTGCCACAGCTCGCATTGATGTGCCATCCTGGATGAGCTGCACTACCTGAGCCACTTGTGTGGGTTGTAGACTCCGTCTCATGCTACCACTAGAGTGAAAGCACCGCCAGCATTCAAAAGTGACCAAAACATCAGCCAGGAAGCATAGGAACTGAGAAGTGGTCTGTGGTCCCCACCTGCAGAACCACTCCTTTATTGGGGGTGTCTTGCTAATTGCCTATAATTTCTACCTGTTGTCTATACCATTTGCACAACAGCATGTGAAATGTATTGTCAATCAGTGTTGCTTCCTAAGTGGACAGTTTGATTTCACAGAAGTGTGATTGACTTGGAGTTACATTGTGTTGTTTAAGTGTTCCCTTTATTTTTTTGAGCAGTGTATTTCTTAGTTCCATTCTTTTACTTTGAGATTTGTGTGTATTGTTGTGAATTGTTAGATACTACTGCACTGTTGGTGCTAGGAGCACAAGCATTTTTCTACACCCACAATAACATCTGCTAAATATGTGTATGTGACCAATAAAATTGGATTTTATTATATTTAGAATAGTATTATAAAACAGAGAACCGTGCCCTGGGGCCTCAAATGCGGTAGTCTGGACCTGATTCTAATCTCATTCATTATGCCTGGGATCAGTGACAGAACCTACTACTGCCTTTTCTGTTTATAGCTGAGTTAAAAATAGTTTAGGCCTACATGTCATATGTAACATATGTGGTCATTTTATGTCTCAGATTAGAAAACCCCATATAGTTGTCATTCAGTAATGTATCTGGCCACTGAATACAAAACAGCTGAGGACAACACTATTTCAGGGGTAGAAACAGCACATTGGAAGTCATTTTGTACTGTCTGGCATGTTTTATATAGTGAGCAAATAGTTCAAAACAATTTTCTCAATTATGGTGCTCATTATTCTCTTTGGATTTCAGACTTTCCATAATTTGGTAGAAGCCAGACTGGCTCTCAATGAAATGTATTTATAAAGCCCTTCTTACATCAGCTGATGTCACAAAGTGCTGTACAGAAACCCAGCCTAAAACCCCAAACAGCAAGCAATGTAGGTGTAGAAGCACGGTGGCTAGGAAAAACTCCCTAGAAAGGCCAAAACCTAGGAAAAAACCTAGAGAGGAACCAGGCTATGAGGGGTGGCCAGTCCTCTTCTGGCTGTGCCGGGTGGAGATTATGTCCAGTATTTGGCAAGGGGACATACCGGGTGGAGATTATGGCACTGTCCAGTATTTGGCAAGGGGACATCCTCAGGTTGACTTTCCCACACCATGGACTGTTAACATTTATTAATGTGCTATTGCTGTGTTTTTTTTTATATTCCAAATGCTTTGTTTCTACCCTATGACATATTAGTTATGAAGAGACTATAACTATGTCATTAGATCAAATCAATCAAAAATGTTTTGTCACATGCACCGAATACAACACCGTGAAATGCTTACTTACAAGCCCTTATCCAACAACGCAGTTCAAGAAATAGAGTTAAGAAAATATTTACTAATAAACTAAAGTTAAAAAAAATCAAATCAAAAAGTAACACAGGAAAATTGCATAACAATAACAAGGCTATATACAGGGGGTACCGGTACCGAGTCAATGTGCGGGGGTACAGGTTAGTCAAGGTAATTTGTAAAGTGACTATGCATAGATAATAAAGAGCGAGTAGCAGCAGTGTAAAAACAAGGGGGGGGGGGGATCAATGTAAATAGTCCGGGTGGCCATTTGATTAATTGTTCAGCAGTCTTAAGGCTTGGGGGTAGAAGCTGTTAAGGAGCCTTTTGGTCCTAGACTTGGCGCTCCGGTACCGCTTGCCGTGTGGTAGCAGAGAGAACAGTCTATGACTTGGGTGACTGGAGTCTTTGACAATTTTTTGGGTATTTCTCTGACACCACCTAGTATATAGGTCCTGGATGTCAGGAAGCTTGGCCCCAGTGATGTACTGGGCCATACACACTACCCTCTGTAGCACCTTACGGCCAGATGCCGAGCAGTTGCCATACCAGGCGGTGATGCAACCGGTCAGGATGCTCTCGATGGTGCAGCTGTGGAACCTTTTGAGGATCTGGGCACCATGCCAAATCTTTTCAGTCTCCTGAGGGGGAAAATATGTTGTTGTGCCCTCTTCTCAACTGTCTTGGTGTGTTTGGATCATGATAGTTCGTTGGTGATGTGGACACCAAAGAACTTGAAACTCTCGACCTGCTCCACTTCAGCCCCATCGATGTTAATGGGGGCCAGTTCTGCCCTCCTTTTCCTATAGTCCACGATCAGCTCCTTTGTCTTGCTCACATAGAGGGACAGGTTGTTGTTCTGGCACCACACTGCCAGGTCTCTGACCTCCTCCTATAGGCTGTCTCATCGTTGTCGGTGATCAGGCCTACCACTGTTGTGTCGTCAGTAAACTTAATGATGGTGTTGGAGTTGTGCTTGGCCATGAAGTCGTGGGTGAACAAGGAGTACAGGAGGGGACTAAGTACGCACCCCTGAGGGGCCCCAGTGTTGAGGATCAGCATGGAAGATGTATTGTTGCCTACCTTTACCACCTGGGGGCAGCCCGTCAGGAAGTCCAGAATCTAGTTGCAGAGGGAGGTGTTTAGTCCCAGGGTCCTTAGTGATGAGCGTTGTGGGCACTATGGTGTTGAACACTGAGCTGTAGTCAATGAACAGCATTCTCACATAGGTGTCCTTTTGTCCAGGTGGGAAAGGGCAGTGTGGAGTGTGATTGAGATTGCGTCATCTGTGGATCTGTTTGGGCGGTATGCGAATTGGAATGGGTCTAGGGTTTCCGGCATGATGGTGTTGAAAGCACTTCATTGCTACCGACGTGAGTGCCACCTTCCCTTTCTTGGGCACAGGGACTATGGTGGTGTGTTTGAAACATGTAGGCATTACAGACTACTTGTTCAAGGAAAGGTTGAAAATGTCAGTTAAGACACTTGCCAGTTGGTCCGTGCATGCTTTGAGTATATGTCCTGGTAATCTGTCTGTCCCCGCCTCTTTATGAATGTTGATCTGTTTAAAGGTCTTGCTCACATCGGCTACCGAGAGCGTGATCACACTGTCGTCCAGAACAACTGGTGCTCTCATGCATGCTTCAGTGTTGCTTGCCTCGAAGCGAGCATAAAAGGCATTTAGCTCATCTGGTCGGCTTGCTTCACCGGGCAGCTCGCGACTGTGTTTCCTTTTGTAGTCCGTAATAGTTTTCAAGCCTTGCCACATCAGACGAGCGTCAGAGCCGGTGTAGTAGGATTCAATCTTAGTCCTGTATTGACGCTTTGCCTGTTTGATGGTTTGTCTGAGGGCATGGCGGGATTTCTTATAAGAGGACTGGCCACCCCTCATAGCCTGGTTCCTCTCTAGGTTTCTTACTAGGTTCCGGCCTTTCTAGGGAGTTTTTCCTAGCCGCTGTGCTTCTACACCTGCATTGCTTGCTGTTTGGGATTTTTGGCTGGGTTTCTGTACAGCACTTTGTGACATCAGCTGATGTAAGAAGGGCTTTATAAATACATTTGATTGATTGATTGATAAACGTACGGATTAGTGTCCCGTTCCCTGAAAGCGGCAGCTCTAGCCTTTAGCTCGGTGCGGATGTTGCCTGTAATCCATGGCTTCTGGTTGGGATATTTACGTACGGTCACTGTGGGGACGACGTCGTCAGTGCACTTATTGATGAAGCCGGTGACTGAGGTGCTATACTCCTCAATGCCATTGGATGAATCCTGGAACATCTTCCAGTCTGTTCCAGAAAAACAGTCCTGTAGTGTAGCATCCGCGTAATCTGACCATTTCCTTAATGAGCGAGTCACTGGTACTTCCTGTTTTAGTTTTTGTAGGCAGGAATCAAGAGGATATAATTATGGTCAGATTTGCCAAATGTAGGGCGAGGGAGAGTTTAATATGCATCTCTGTGTGTGGAGTAAAGGTGGTCTAGAGCTTTTTTTTCCTTTGTTTGCACATGTGACATGCTGGTAGAAATTAGTTAAAACTGATTTAAGTTTGCCTTCATTAAAGTCTGACTGGGATTTGGGCCTTGTCTCGATAAATTCAGTACATCCTTCGCATGGACTCATTAAAGATAATGTATAATTTCCTGCATGGCCCAATGTAAGATCTAATCCATGTAATTTAATTATGGTATTTAAATAAAGAGTCTGCTGGATGATAAACTTTAATATAGTTTTCTGGACTGGACAGAGACATGATTATGATGTGATTGAAACGCTTGGAGGATGTCACTTCATAAAGACCACAGTTATTATATTTTCTCTTATAGCCTAAGCAGGTCTACTCCGGATTATTATTTATATAAAGTGTCCAGTATGGAGAAAGTCATTCATCATCAAAAAATCCAAAGACCCAAAAGAAATTAGTCATGAATACATAAAACAGACGTTATGGTTTTCCTTTGGTACCAAGATACAGTTTTACATCTTCTTATGCTAATCACAATTTTATGTGTGTTGTCCAAAATGTACATATTGGCTACTTCTTGTGATCTGTGTTTCTTCAGATTTTATTCACTCTGTTTCCATCTCTATAATGGTAATAGCCCTACGGTATGCTGGCAGTAGCTAAGTGATATTAGTCGGTAACTGTCTAGTAGCACAACCCAAAACAGAGGCCCCTTGTTCTGACCTCTTAACTACTTCCACAGGCAGGCCGGTTTGACCTCAATGAAAGCACATGCATTTAGTAGTAATTCTATATGCTGTGTGGAGAAAAATATGCATGGAAAGAATAAATCAGTCACCATATCCCAGAACATGCTGTGCAGTAATAACCTGTACCGCTGGCGCCCATAATGACAGTCATTGCCCCACCTCAGGTGTTTGACGATGCTAGAACGTGTAGTCAGATTTATGGAGTATAAGTAAAGTACGGAAGAGAATTAGACAGTAGAGCTTTTTATTTGCCCATCATACAGCATTCTAGCTGTCTGAGAAGGCTGAATCTGGGCTTGTCAGTAGAAGCTTTATGCCAGCACTGGATATTGACTCAATCCATAGAAGGAAAGTAAATGTCCACTTTTCTCCTTGTTAGATGAATTACTATTAAAGGAAATGGTGTCAGAACACATTCATAATAACTCATAAAACAGTCCTAAAAATCCCATTAGGTATATAATGAAATATCTGTTATGGAGAATAAATTATTGTCTTGGAGACTAATTTGGAAGCCAAAGGCATTTATATTAGCTGTGATGCAACGCAGCCAGACTGGAATTTCACAACTTTGCACAAAAGGTGTCTCATTTGTTTTCATCAACCTTACCCGCTGTTCTAGCTAAGCACTCTGCGTAACAAGGTAGGGTTCTGAATTCATCAGTCATAGAGCATTCTTCAAATACATTCCTCTGGTTCCCAGTCACCCACAATACAATGTTGTGAAGTGGGTGAGGTGTCTTTGACACCATGACAGGCTCCAGTCCAAAGCACTGGAGTGAAAAAATGTAAAGGTCCAGACTGTGGCTGAGTAAGAACTACTAAGGCTAGAAATGTTCTATTCAGAAAAAAAGATGAAGGCTGAGGTTAAAACAAAATGCATTTTAGAAAATGGAGAAAGCAGTCCAGAACGTAACAATAAAAGTAAATATAGGTGCAAGCAAGGAACAGCCTCCGAGGTCCAAATGTATCACAAGAGCGTAGCAAGTTGTCTATAAATTAACTTGGCTTCTACAAGCAAACAACTGTCGCTGCCACTGGTCAGTGTAACTTTGTTTTCACAGGGCTAAATTTGGCCCAAATAGACCCCTGCTCAGACAAGATACTTGGCAGCTAGCGAGGCCCAAACTCATCCATCATTAGCCTCCTAATGTTCCCAAAAACACTGTCGTCATCCCAGCAAACGCCCTCAAAAGTCTCCTAACTCATTGGCCAACCTTGGAGTGGGGGACGGTTTTCCAGCTAATATGGTTTTCATTACTTCAGAGCACCAGCTAAAGGCTAACAACAGTACCTGCTCTACCAGTAAATATAATACCTCATTCTCATTATTTACAATTGGCTATGTAGATATTTTTCAGTTTTCAACAGGTGAGATGAATTTGAGGTACAAGTAATAAACATGTTTGGGTGAGGTATGTCCACTTTCCTTATGGCCTGATCACCAGAGTTCTGGAGGTAAATATCCATCCTCCTTTGTCGCTCCTATTTTCTGCCAGACATGACCGTGACATAGTGGGAATTCAACACGAAACTGAACCCTACGGTGAACTCTCCTGTAGCTAGTTCCTCACCGCTCCTCTGGAAATAATAGTGTGTCCTGAGAGAGCACATTGATTAGGGCTCACTTACAGTCCACTTGTACTTGTTTGGGTTCAGGACAGATCAAACTGTATATCAGATAATAGTAAGACCTGTTTTGCAGTGTCAACCTGACACTGTACCTTTGGTATTCAATATCCAAAACTATAATAAAAAGGATACACTCATCCACAAGGTAATCACGGGTTCATCTGCACTCAGAAATGAGAAAATGCTTAAAAAATGACTTTTGTTTGGCCTTGCTCCTCATATATGCTGGATGACAGAGCTACTGTATGTGAATGCATAGCAATAGGCCACATCACTGCTATAGAAGGTGCTGAAATACAACACTGAACACATACTTCCATCTCCTCTATCTAACTACTTGACCTGTCAACGTAGCCGTCTCCAAACTGTTTGTTGGAATCTACATGTTCTCTATTGACTATGGCTCTCTGTGTACAAATGTTAACGCTGAAAGGTGGAGATATAATTTGACACAGAAAACAAGTGAACTTTATGTTACACAGCTGTCATTGCTCGCTTGCCAACAGCTGAGATGGAGTGTAAGAGAATGAGAGAAGAGGAATAATCCTCCCCTGATGTAGAAGTGTGGATCCAGTCTAGAGGAAAGTGTTAACATCTCAGATGTGTATGTACACGTATCCATTAGGTTCTAGGTTAAAAAAAAAGAGAAGAGAAGAGGAATAATCCTCCCCTGATGTAGAAGTGTGGATCCAGTCTAGAGGAAAGTGTTAACATCTCAGATGTGTATGTACACGTATCCATTAGGTTCTAGGTAAAAAAAAAGGGCAAGTTGAATGCAGACAACATCACATTTTTGGGGTGGGCTATAAATCAGAGTGTTCCAGATAATTGTGCTCATGACATGAGTAAGGCTGTAACTAAGGCCAAGTGTTTTCCACAGTCAGGTCTTATGGTCAGGAAAAACTACAACTCATTGGGCATCAGAATGAAGGTATTGTAGCGGGTGTAAAGACTGCATCATTCCTACGGTTATGTCTGAGCCCTGTCTTTACCTCTCTCCGTCTCTGCTGCAGGTCTGCAGGAGCGATCAGATTCCCCTGCATTCCTGTCTCGACATCTCCTCACTTATGATCATATCCAGACACAATGCGCCTTGTTCTCCAAGCTGCTGTCTGCAGGGCCCAGCAAAACAGAAAGGAGGGAAGTGAGGAGTGAAGGAAGAGGAGGGGAGAAATCACCATGTAAAAACAGAGGGAGACCTAAGGAGCCATGTTGGTCTGTTTTGATGCTTTCATGGTGTGGCATATAGGTTAGGTTGGTCCATTATTGGTGGAGTGTAATAGGCTACATAAAATATGCATTGTATGAGTTAGAATGATTGTTAATGCCATTTTGGCCTGGCATATACAGTGGCAAGAAAAAGTATGTGAACCCTTTGGAATTACCTGGATTTCTGCATAAATTGGTCATAAAATTTGATCTGATCTTCATCTAAGTCACAGCAATAGACAAATACAGTCAGCTTAAACTAATAACACACAAACAATTATATGTTTTAATGTCTTTATTATGCACATGGTGTAAACATTCATAGTATAGGGTGGGAAAAGTATGTGAAACCTTGGATTTAATAACTGGTTGACCCTCCTTTGGCAGCAATAACCTCAACCAAACGTTTTCTGTACCTGCACAACGGTCAGGAGGAATTTTGGACCATTCATCTTTACAAAACTGTTTCAGTTCAGCAATATTCTTAGGATGTGTGAACCGCTCTCGAGGTCATGCCACAGCATTTTAAAATCGGGTTAAGGTCAGGACTGGAGGTGTATTTTCTTCTGTTGAAGCCATTCTGTGGTTTGGTTGATTTACTTCTGTGTTTTGGGTCGTTGTCCTGTCCATCACCCAACTTCTGTTGAGCTTAAATTGGTGGACAGATAGCTTTATATTCTCCTGCAAGATGTCTTGATAAACTTGGGAATTCATTTTTCCGTCATGATAGCAAGCTGTCCAGGACCTGAGGCAGCAAAGCAGCCCCAAACCATGATGCTCCCTCCACCATACTTTACATTTGGGATGAGGTTTTGATGTTGGTGTGCTGTGCCCTTTTTCTCAACACATAGTGTTGTGTGTTCCTTCAAAACAACTCAACTTTAGTTTAATCTGTCCACAGAATATTTTGCCAGAAGGGCTTTTGCGAACTTCAGATGTGCAGCAATGTTTTTTTGGACAGTAGTGGCTTCTTCCGTGGTGTCCTCTCATGAACATGATTCTTGTTTAGCGTTTTACGTATTGTAGACTCGTCAATAGAGATGTTAGCATGTTCCAGAGATTTCTGTAAGTCTTTAGCTGACACGCTAGGATTCTTCTTAACCTCACTTAGCATTCTGCACTGTGCTCTTGCAGTCATCTTTGCAGGACTGCCACTCCTAGGGAGAGTAGTAACAGAACTGAACTTTCTCCATTTATAGACAATTTGTCTTCCCGTGGACTGATGAACATCAAGGCTTTTAGAGATACTTGTGTAACCCTTTCCAGCTTCATGCAAGTCAACAATTCCTAATCTTAGGTATTCTGAGATCTCTTTTGTTCGAGGCATGGTTCACATCAGGTAATGCTTCTTGTGAATAGCAAACTCAAATTTTGAGGGTTTTTTATAGGGCAGGGCAGCTTTAACCAACATCTCCAATCTCATCTCATTGATTAGACTCCAGGTTAGCTGACTCCTGACTCCAATTAGCTTTTGTAAAAGTCATTAGCCTAGGGGTTCACATACTTTTTCCACCCTACGCTGTGAATGTTTAAATGATGTATTCAATATGGACAAGAAAAATACAATCATTCGTGTGTTATTAGTTTAAGCACACTGTGTTTGTCTATTGTTGTGACTAAGATGAAGAGCAGATCAAATTGTATGACTAATTTATGCAGAAATCCAGGTAATTCCAAAGGGTTCACATACTTTTTCTTTCCACTATAGGATCTCTATGAGGAAAAGGTATCGTGTTAATGCCTGTGTTCCTGATTATTTTATCATTATAATGAGTTGAATTTACAGTATACATACTGTCTAGCAGTTTCAGGTGCTTAAGGGCTTACATTGTACGGGATAAATTCACATCCCCTACACAAGTGTAGCACTCTCCAGGGTGATCACTCACCCTAGGATGAGGCCACTGAATACATTCATAATTTTTCAAAACAAAATGTTAAAAGTTTCCCACATTTCATGTTTAAAGTGTGTTCAAGCAAGCACAGAAATGCAGTACTGAACGTTCTCATCCTTCAAGACAGATGTAGCAGACATGTCTCAAACATAATTCTTTTTCAAACTCACAAAAACATGAAACTTGTGAAGTCTCGGTGTCACTTTTCCTTGCAGAGCTAAAAGTGTCAGGTAGTCCATAAAACAAGACAGAATAGTACCGTGTCATCCATCTTCTTTTGAGGAACTTGAAGGCAGCGGTTGGAGAGACATGGCAGTAAGGTGGCCATTGCACAAAGCCCTGTATAAAATGGGAAGCAGTGGATAGCAAAGTGGCCCGTGTAGGGGTGTTAAGAATGTTCCAGTCTGTTACATACGCTCAGGGTCAGCTGCAGTTGCCGAGGACCCAGCCCCCCCCCCGCCCCTCACCACTGCCGACTAAACCATGTTAGGCCCACGTTCAGGCCTCCACAGTCTCAAGCCACGGATCGGAACCACAGGCAAGCTCTAAACACCTCCTTGACTCCAGGCTGGGCCTGCCTCTGGATGCTCTTACCTTTGGCTCCAGCACAAAGTCAACTTAAATGAACAATAGGCTGTCTGTCTGTGGGGATAATGCATTAGACAAAGATGAAATGTTGTGGTTTACGTTCAATTCCAATTGGAGTGCATTAAAACCCCCAATGTTTACTTAAGTCTTCATTTGAATCGGACGGGCTCCACTAGGTCCATTTCTTACCCACTTGAGTCACACGTCAAAACAAGTCTGTCTTCGGGAATATGGACACGTGAAGACTCCATAAATATTCAGAGGCAAGCTGACATGAGAAGGTTTTTCCCCCCGTTAATTTTAAGGCTGCGTGCCATCATACCTCATCATGGCCAGCCCAGGAGACTAGCAAGAACAGTACGCTGAGATACATTACAGCATCGACTTGTCTCACTAGTCTCACATACTCTCCAGTTCTCACCAGGGGGAAACATGGTGAGGAACAGAGCTCCGTCAAGGTCCAGGAGACTATACATATCACCCATAAAGATGCTTTGGTGGGAGCAGACTTATTTCTCCATTCATACATTTCCCCTCATGTAACTGTGTTATGGAGCTGTCTCAGAGAGGCTTATGGGAATAAATGTGTGTGTGGTAGACATGTAATGGGGGTTATAGTTGCAGGTTGATCCCTCCATCTGGGTAAGTAAGCATTGCTTAGGACCAAATGGCAACAGAGAATGAAGCAGAGAAATTAAATAGAAAAGGAAATGCAGCTTGTGGCCTGCCATCTCCACAAAGGGCATGGGGGAGTGCAAGCATTAATCATAGCAATAATATTTCTCTCTGATGCCAGTTCTCCCTATTTTTCTATGCTAATGACCCAGTCTGTTGGTGCTTTTGAGCCGAGGTCTTTGGAAGGTCAATAAGTCATGATGATTTGAAAATATTCTTCCTATGAAATTCAGATTAAATGTTTTGAGCATGTCTAGATTACGTTCTACAGGGTCATCAGTGTAAAGTGACAAGTCAGCAGTATCCTGGTCAGATATAGAAGACTTATGGATATGAATGATAACAGTGTTTGCCACACAGAAAACATGCCCGCACCTCGTTAAAAAACAACATGCCTCTTTTGCCTCTTGAAGCAAAGGTATTTATGGTGCATGTGCCCTTCAAAACCTCCATTACAGAGTGCTAGCACCTGTTGAAAATAGGTAAACTCACAGGGCAAGGGTGGCTGAGGAGTCTGAGCATTGTCCCAGAGAATCTTCACCTCAATCTGACATTCTTCTGAGAAAGCTGAAGCTAGAGCGTCTCTGTGGAGTCAGTTGATGAGGTGCTGAATGGCTTTCCAGCCAGAGACCTTCAGAGTCCAGCAGCTCTGTTAGCTCCACTGAGAGGCCCGGCCCGGCCCTGCCAGCGCACTGCAGTCTGCAGGCACAGGGAAGGGACACCTCCACCTCCCCATCCTGAGGTTCTCATGACCTTCTCAGCTTTTCATCTATTTCTGTTTCTGATGGCTCAGGTCAAATCATAAATAATTGTTGCAGCTGCTCTGACACTTTAAGATGACCCCTTACGTTGTCACGAGAATTTACAATCCCAATGATGATAACTAAACAATTATGTCATGTCCTGACCAGTAAAGGGGTTATTTGTTATTGTAGTTTGGTCAGGGCGTGGCAGGGGGTGTTTGTTTTATGTGTTTCGGGGTTTGTGGTTAATGTTCTATGTTAGTATATTTCTATGTTCGTTCTAGTTTATTTCTATGTGTAGTTTATTTGGGTTGACCTTCAATTAGAAGCAGCTGCTCCTCGTTGCTTCTAATTGAAGGTCCTATTTAAGAGGGGTGTTTTTTCTATGGGATTTGTGGGTAGTTGTTCCTTGTTTAGTGTTTGTTGCACCCGACAGGACTTTCGTTTTGGTCTTTTTTGTATACGTATTGTCACGTCCTGGCCAGTATAAGGGTTAATTGGTATTGTAGTTTGGTCAGGACGTGGCAGAGGGTATTTGTTTTATGTGGTTCAGGGTGGTGTTTTTGTAGTAAAGGCATTTGATTTAGTATTCCGGGGTTTTTGGGCACTGTTTGAGATTCACATATTTCTATGTTGATCTAGTTAGTTGTATGTCTATGTTTGGTTAATTGGGGTGGACTTCCAATTGAAGGCAGCTGTGTGGTGTTGCCTTTGATTGGAAGTCCTATATTAGTTGGGTGTGTTTGTCTGTTTGATTGTGGGAGATTGTTCCGTGTTTAGTGTGTGTAAACCTAACAGGACTGTCAGTGTATCGTGCGTTCTTTTTTATTATTTTGTATGTTCGTTTTGGAATTTATTAAAAGTTCAAAATGAACCATCTCAACTCTGCTGCATATTGGTCCTCATTTTCCGATGATGATTTCGCCATATCGTCCTCCGACGAAGAAATCCCTGACACGTATTTAGTTGTTTCTCCTTCAAAATAAAAAGAAGATGAGTATACATATTCCCGCTGCCTTGGTCCAATCCTTACGACAACCGTGACAAATCATTTAAGCTTTGAACAATTCCCCGAGGTTTGTAAGACCCTGGGTTTAATAATAATAATAATAATAATAATAATAATAAGGCAACGTCTCAGATTCTGCAAAAGGTTAATTCTTTATTCAGAGAGTACTCTGATGTCAAAAATGCATACACAGTCATTTTATAACTCCCACCCCCACACACCCACCCACACATACAGTTTAGCACTTTTCTACCAGCCTAAGCCTCCCTAGATTAGAGGGGCCTTGAAAAGGCCCTCTTTCCTGTTATCAGTTTTTCAGAGTTACAACCAGGTCATGTGTAGTTCAATTGTCCTTTGTTTTCTCAACCATACTTTTCTCACCCTTAACTTGTCTCACACATACATTATTGGATTATAGTCTTATACTTCTAATACATTTCACAGTCTTATACATTTCAGGGTGGAATTCTTTAGTCGTTACTTTAAACATATAAATTCCTTTATCATACGTTCACTCTCATTCTTCTTTCTGCTGGATGGTTGGAAATGGACAACATTCTATTTTTTGTTGTTGTTTTATTTTACCCTTGCCAATGATAACCATATTTGTCTTGAGAGTTTCTGCACCTGGATATGAAGTTAAGGGACTTTGATTTGTGTTTGGTGAGTACTTTAATGGTAATTGTTTTAAAGATATATAAGACCTTCTATGAACAAATGTCCATTACACAAAAAAGCCCCTATAAAATCAAAAGCAAATATATCAAAAGGACCTCCTTCCATCCCCTTTCAGATGAAGCCAGTATAAATCCAACATGGTTGCATCACTAGCAGCATGTCCTCAGAAGACAGCAGGGAGTTTAGAAAAAACATCTTCATAGCCAGTAGCACAGCTATGTAGTGGGCTGTTTTTCCATTAGTTGATAAATCCCCTGACTGCTGAGGGGCTTGATTATTACTGTGATTAATTAGTTCATCATAATCTCACTCACTAGGCAGGAAATTAGCAAAGAGCCACCCATAGACCCCTACGGTGCTTCCCCTAATCCTCTCTAAATATTACATTCTTATGTCAAAGTGACAGCTGTTGATTTCTACTCCGTTCCTCCCAGAGATATATCACATGCCTGCCTCGCTGCCCTCCTATTACTCAAAAAAAAAAATCTGTCATTCTGTCTGGGAGCTGTGGTCGTCAGCATCAGCAGTGTGACATTACGGAGCAGACGCCTTCCATTTCACTTCTGTCATGTCCCTAGCCGAGCACACTCTCGTCGGATCCCATTCCTCAACTCCAGACAGCTTTCCCACTAGAGAACGCTTTTCCACATACAGGTCACATATAAGTGCAGTTACACCACCGGCCCCCTCTCTTCCTCGTCCATCCCTCCGCCCAATCAAAGCTTCAGCCCCTGTACCAGGTATTTCACGAATGTTTCCCACATTACTAGCGAACTGTAATATCAAAAACTCCTTGTCCATCCTCCATAGGAATATCATATTAGTGTTGTTGCTAAATGCCAGTGGTCAGAAGCATGAATCATTCAGGCACAGCAGAGTATTGTTCCCAAAAAAGTCAGTGAAAATAAAACAATAATGCCAATAGGAATAATACATTTCTTCTCCGGAACTCACAGTCCTCTCTTCCTGGGCTTATGTGAACACTTTTACAGTCCTGAGGATCAGGCTATATTTCTCTCATGGCCCATATAACTTAATCGATTCTCCACTGTCCCTCAACGTGAACAACAGTTATTATTTTGGTCATGGGTTTGGGGTTCACTGGGAGCAACAAAGTTATGAATAAGAATACCATCGAAATTGAATCCAAGGGCACTTATACACGGTGACAGACAGTCGCACCAGAAGCTAGCCTCAACATTACCTCATCCAATCCCACCGCTTCCACAAACAGCACCTGACCTCAGTCCCACTTCAAAATACTACTTTCACTTCAAAGATTGCTGAGTCGAATTTGGAGTATATACTATTAGTAACACTCAGCCTGTACAGAGTTGTAGTTTATGTGAGGAAATGACTTCAACAACATGGCATTTATGTTGGAATGGAACAAGCGCTGCACACCTTTATAGTTAAAAGAAAAATATATATACATCCTCCAGTCCCAAGGAAAAGGAACTGCTACCATAAGACTGTCTGGCCTTTCACAGCTAGTTTACTCTGAGCTCCCGGGCCCCTAAACCCTCCAGTCTATGCACCTTTCACTGAGACCCTTCTTAAATCAACCTCTGGAGTGCTGAGGTGAGTGGAAACGGCTCTCATCACCGGGGTCCAAAGAAAGCACTGTCCTCAGTGTGAAGGAATAGACACCATTCTCTTGCTGAAATATGGAGTACAGGGGACCAGGGTGCTTACGTTAAGACCAGCGATGGGGACGGACCGACGGCCAACTAGCAGGAGAACTCTGAACCAGACAGCCACCAAGGCCCTGATCAACAGCATTTACCGCGGCTCCAGGAAACACTGCTGAGAACACCAAGGCCCCGCCATCTGCTCTCGCCGATGGATTCGCCATCTTAACTCAGACCACCTCCCATCTTCTCATGTTGGAGGGCCTTCTATAACAACGGGAAGATTTAGACAGTATTCTGTGTCCTCATTTAAGCCAGAACAGCGCTCAAGCACATTTGCACATTGTTTGTCATGGCGTCCGAAAGAGAAACCAAATATAAACCATCTCAGAGAACGGGATAAACACTGCCAATGTAAATCTAAAAACCTTACCTGTTCTTGTAACGTGGGTCGTATAAAGGGGACCAAGGCACAGCGTGTAAAGTGCTCATATTTCCTTTTAATGATAACACTTAGACAAAATAACAAAAACGACAGCCAACAGTTCCATCAGGTACATAGACAAAACGGAAAACAACTACCCACAAAACCCCATAGACAAACCCCAACTTAAATATGATCTCCAATTAGAGGTAACGAGGACCAGCTGCCTCCAATTGGAGATCAACCCCAACATAGAAATAGAAAAACTAGAACTAAACATAGAAAACATAGAAAAACACAAAACACCCCCTGTCACGCCCTGACCTACTCTACTATAGAAAATGACATCTTACTAGGGTCAGGACGTGACAGTTCTTTAGCACTTCCCTCTCTATTTGGTTCCAAATGGTCCCAAGTTACCAAGTTACCTGCTTGCTGCAGTCAGATCCAGGTCAGCTTACAGCAGGTGTGATAGTGAAATATAGAAGTCATTGCGCAAAGTGTGGTGAAGCTGTTTATATAATTCAATTCACTTCCAAAATATGGTAAGAAGAAGAAAACAAGAACAACGGTAATCAAGGAGAGCTCCTCAGTGAGTAAACATTAGAAAACACATTTTGACTGATGAGAGTGGTTAACTCAGGAGAGCAGACAGACTAGTACTACACAAATGAAGCAATGTAGTGCATATTACAGTGTTATTATTGATGATAACATCCTTAATCAAATAGTGGAGCCCATATGTGGGATGAGAGATTGTTTGGGCATGGGGAGGGGGTGAGACACACAGTGTTCTCCCCGTCTCACCCTCCCCCCTATAGCTCTGGGAATCTTCAGCTGAAATCCACAGTCTGTTTTCTCCATCCTCTAAAGCAGGGTTTTCCAAACTCGGTCCTGGGCCCATGGGTACACGTTTTGGTTTTTGCCCTAGCACCACACAGCTGCTTCAAATAACCAACTAATCATCAAGCTTTGATAATTTGTCCTGATTCTAGTCCCCGTCCTGGGTCCAGGCTTCCCATGTCCAGGCTTCCCAAGGTGTCCACACCCTATAGAACAGAGGTCAGTCTCCATTGCTTCTGCCGGAAGTACGTGAGAGAAGGTAAGGAGGTGGCTCGGTGCAGGAGATGCGGCAAGCATTTTCATGTGTTTTGTTTGTGTCACGCCATCAATATGCATTAATTTGTCTGTCCATCGTGTCCGTCGTCCGTCATCTGTTTTGTCTGATCTTGTTTTCCCACCCTTGTTGTCACTGCTTGCCCGGCTCCCCACCTCAAGACGATAGGTATTTTACTACATTACATCTTGTTGTAAATTGTATGTTATTGTAAAAAACCTTAATCATGTTTTAATAATAATGTTTTAATTTGAATAAAGATGTGTTTTCTTGCAGACATTGGCCATGAAGTTGGTAAGTTGTTTGGTAAGTATACAGTACATGTAATTGTCTTGTTCTGCAAATAACGCTAAAATATTTATATATTTTGTCTGTGAGTTGAACGAGTCTGCTTGCTGGTAAATATTTGAAACTTTCCCGAATTGGCTGTAGATTTGTCAATTTGCATACTAAATGTATTCATTGCTAGTAAAATGTTCTATTGACTGAAATTGACTGTTCAGTTCCTTACTGGTCCTTACCCCTTCTCCCTAGCCATTCATCTTTTGTGCCCAATTCCAAATTAAACTTTAGGCCAGGGTTGGTTTGGATTTGGACATTGGTTTCTCGTTAGTGTTTGCATATTTGGTGGTTCTAGATTTGTCAGTAATATGGCAAAAGTGTCCCGGAGCCCATTACACAGCAGTGTGGAGTCATCACCATATTGATACACCTATCCAAGCCCCATCAAGTCAAACACTGAAAAGATAGAGTAGGGAGTTAAAGGCCTTAATTAAACTGGGTAAAACAAAACCTTCTCTCTGCCTGTACCTTGATGTGGTGAGAGGGTTTTCAACTAAACCAGGCCCATGTTATTGAAAATGAAGTAACCTTTGTTTGGTTTTTCACCCCGCTACCCCTGACTCCTCCCCTTTATCCTTTACTCTGCTGTTGATCTCAAGACGACAACCAGCTTGAGCAAAATGTTAGCCCCCCTTCCGCAACTGGCTGCCTGTCGAGGACAAGTGACAGGAAGAACTAGCTGCAGCACCTCCTTTCTCTTGATTCTGCCTCTTCCCTCTCTCCTCATCCTTTAACTCTTTCTCTCCCTCCGGATGAAATTCTACATCTAGTGACATCTGATTGCCCAACAATCTGCCCACTCATCTCATCTCCATCTCTGGAGACCTCCTCCCATTCCTTACCGCCCTCATCAACCCCTCTGATGTCACAAATTACAGACAGATATCCTTTCATTCTTTTCTATGTCTTCCATTAACATTATTGCATGTCTAATCGAACATTTCATTTAAATTAAATCAATAAATAACTGTCTTTTTTAACCTGTGTGTTTGCTTGTTTACGTCTATGTCTCCTCCCCTGTTCCCTTTAACTCTTCTCCTGTTCTCCAGGATATGTGAGATACACAGATTAACTAAAAACACTAGCACTGCAAACACTCAGCAGCAGTCCCTGGACTTCGTAGACTCCCTCTTCAAGTCCCCCTTCTGAGACTGGCTGCCTGTTGAGAACAAGTGACAGGCAGAACCTCCCACCCACACAGCACCCACCTCCTCTCTATTCCATACACCAAAATTCAGTATATGATTGCCCTGTAAGTCTACAACAAATCTATAAAAAATGTATTAATGACACACCTGTACCACAAAAATCTAAGTTTTTATATTTAAATCTTAAATATTGCCAGGTTGGTTTTCACAGCTGTTTCACAAGGAGTTCCTTGCTTTAAACTGTAACTGTATCCCTTGATGGTATTTGTTAAACATTATTCATTGTTGGAGCCTAGGACATACAACAGGTACAAATATATTTAAGTGATAATGCCCTCCGAAGCCGGTGTTTGGAGGATATATTGTCACGGGCCCGTGTCAATATATCCTCCAAACAGCTTTGAGGGCATTATCACCTTTATACAACGGCTTACCGACATATTCAAATAATGATTGACATTCTCATTAAAAATGTTATTTTGATGAATTTATTCATACTATTTCATCCTTCCACAAGATATAGTCCTGACACAATTCCAGGGTTGCTACTCAAGCCGGCTGTCCTTTCGTTCTATCGGCTCGGTTGCCAGTCGTTCAGTCTTTTTGTTCTGTGTCTATGGACGCAACCTAGTCGTTCGTTCTAAGTGTTCCATTGCCATACTGGCTGGCAACGTTCTTATCCCTTGTTTGCTTGCTAGCCAACTACTGCTAACTTACAGTCACGTCAAAACGTGCAGCCAGAATAACAGCAAGGTAGCTGCATTTGCACTTGTTTAAGCTGTTTTCTTGTGACATTTATTTTGATACATCCATAACAATGAGCTAATGAGGCCCGATTTCGCCTGGCATAGAAAATGTCTTCACTCGTCAGGACACTGTGTGTTGTTCAGAGGAACTTGCCAACAACACAGCTAACACAATCACTTCAAACTGAAGCTGGAAAGACTGCAAACTAGCTGCACTTCGTTTCGCTGTCTGTCTCGTCCCGACTCCCGACACGTTCATTACTATGGGACAGCTGGAGATCGAATTTAAATATTGAAACAATGTTGCAAATGTCGGAGACAGACAGCAAGGTTTATACAAATCTCAGCTGTTGAAAATCAAATGTTAGTCTAAAAGAAATGTGAGATAATATCTAGATGCTTTTTGTAGTGGAGATTAAGTTTAGAAATTGCTTGGCTGGGCTGTTGAGACAGATGCAACAGAGTAAATAGGCATTTTAACGTCATAGATTTAGCCAGTGGTAACTTGTGGAATAGACACTGGCTGGAATGCATTTTTAACCAATCAGCATTCAGGATTAGACCCACACGTTGTATAACCAACCACAAGGGTATACTAATGAGCTATGTGAGTAATAATAAAAATCATAATAGAGGTCTACTGAAATAATATTAGACAAGACAAGGGAACAATACAAGGGATGCTCAAAATAAAAACATGCCAGCCAGACAAGCCAGTGTATGAATTGGATTTGCATATGAATGCAGTGGAAATTAGTTGACTTGGTGATCTGTAAGGTAAGTAACATTAATGTGTCAAGCAGATTACATGTGTTATTTGCTATTTCCGAAACGTAGCAACGTTTAAGACATGGATTTCATGTTGTTAAACTATTAACAAGGTACCCAAAAGTAGTTTTAAATGATGTTTTCATGATATTAGCAATAAAAAAAAAACGGCTTTTAAAACAGCAAAATTGTTGAAGATATCAGCTTTGTTTGAAAAGGTAATTTTTGTTGTAATTATCTCCAAAATTCGACGCATTAGGTCATCACACCATTGACATAGCAACGGAATTGAATCCCATTGTGAATCGAATCCCACATTTTTGCAGGGGGACACTATTTGGCATGACAGGCCCCAGGATAGAGTTAGGGAAACCCTGCTCTAAAGCGCTATAATGACCAACACAGACTGTCTACTCTGCTGTTTCAACCCCCTAACAGGACCTAAAGATACTCTTTCTTTTGTTCCCCTCATTCCTTCCCTCTTCCATTCTCTCTGTCTATCTACACTACTCCTAAATATCTGCCTCTCCTCTCAGTCACAGCCAAATACCCAGAATACCAGTGTGTGTGCTGTCTGTGTTGAGAGACAGCCTCCCTCAGGTGGTACCACTGAATTCAAAGTTCTGACTGCCTCTAAGGTGAACCCAGGGGATTCCGCTACTCAGAAATCCAATCCCAGTCAAAATATCTACATTTCATAGGCTGCAGTTTTCTTTTCACATTTCAAATGCAGATGTGATATCTCCACTTCATTTTAAATCTAGAGATAAACATTGAAATGGAAAAAAAACATATTGCACAATCTTGTCATGAAAGCTTGAGGAAGTGTGGAGCGGAAATATAATACATCTCTAGCTGTCTACAGAAAAATTATTATATCGCTCTAGAAAATGAAAATATAAGCACTCAACATAGCTCAAGAGGGTGCCACACAAGTGGCCTGTCAAATGAGAACATGTAGTCAGAGTAGGGTCTATATTGCTAGGAAGTAGCAACGACTAAACCCATTTAGAACCGGGGAAAATGTGACTGTCATTCTCTCATGTAATTCAATTTGGGTTCTTTAGAGAAATGCCGGCAGAGAAAATCTAACATGTTCCGGCTGATAAGCTTGCAACACATCAGCGTGAGAGGCTGAGAGGCTGCCTGGTTGTCTGTCACTCCACGTGGCAGTGGGAATGGGAACGGTCGGTCACCTGTCTCCATGATTGCTCCCTCATTTCCTCCTCCGACTGCCCAGCAGCCAGAATAAACAGGAGTTAAATTTCTATTCACTCAACCACAGAAATGAATCCTCTACAGAACAAGTTTCATGGAGAAAACCCTTGAGCCAATACGACATTTGTCCACAACTGGACTAGCTAGGCCTACATCTGGATGTCTGTTTATCCCCCTTGTCTCAACTGAGGATCAAGGAAATGTCTAAATATAGGTATCAACTTTCTGTGCCTATTAATTACAAACGACCCCTACTAAATGACTAATACATTGGAGTCTCAGGTCCCCACTTGCCTAATTAAATAAAGGTTAAATAAAAAAGAAAGAAAGAAAAATGACAAACTTCATTGTCTTTCAGTGAAAATCTATACAATAGGTCTGTTTTCCTTTTCACACTGTTTGGCCGCCACATTAGCATTTCAGGGCCCTTGTCTGTAGTCATGAACACTCAATATGTCTACAGACAAACAGGGAGACAGTGGACTCTTTAGAGTATCCACTGTGGGTCTATATCCCATGGTAGTTCCCCTGGGACTTTGTATTCCTCAGACAGAGCTGACTTTAAAGAAGATTTAATTTCATGATGCGCATGTATTTCTGTCAATAGAACGAGCGGGGGAGTGAGGAGGGGGCCCTAGCTCCTCTAACACAACCATTATCTTGTGGTTGCATGATGAATCTGTTTCATTTTCGCTCCGATTGCTTTAAAACCGAAGTGCAAAGTTTGGCAGCCAAGATCCCTGATATGGTTTATCTTCTTGTATCTCTGACTTCTGACAGGGCTTCACCACTGTTAGTTTCTTGTTTAATCAGTGGCAAGTTTATTTTTCCCTCCATTTCCTTTTTTCTGAGTAGCCACACAGGAGATGAAATCTCAAGTGTACGATGCTTTCAGTTTGACATTCTGTTGCTATTCTCTGCATGGTCTCACTGACAGAGTTAGAGGAACCTCATTTGCAGAAATGTTCCCCATCTCCTATTATTCTGCTGTGTATCTGATACCTTGGAATATGTACACCATATGTTTTGCGGATCACAATGATTCAAGCAGAACACCAAAACATCCACACGGGCCGACATAATTTATATCCTTCAGGCCCCAGACAAGGCTATGATACCTCTATTATTTCTCTTCTAAGCATGGCATGACACTTCAGACCGAGTCAGTTCTGTCAGACAGACAGTGGACATTCTTCACACTGCGGTTGGATTTTTTGGTCACACTTCATTCGGATTCTGCAGATTTTCCATCTGTAGATGCTCTACAGATGGTCATACTATCAACAAACTGTTGATAGCAACTGCTTGCTAAGGTTACGGTTAGGCTAAGGTTTAGAATAAGGTTTAGGGTAAGGGTTAAGGTTAGGGCTATGGTTAGTAGATAGTTGAAATGTTACTGAGTCTGTAGATAGTTTGTAGAGCATCTACAGATAGACTATCCAAATAAAGTGTTACAGTTTTTTTCAAATGATCATTTTTTTGTCAGACTCCTATAACCCTTAAAAAAAACATTTTGCCATTTTGTTAGGGTTCCCTGATTCATGTGGAATAGGGTAGGTGATACTGGTCGTTCAGTCATTTTGACCAATCAGACACATCATAATACCCATAAAACCTAGCGGTCAAACACAGAAATGGTTCCCATTGTTTTTCACCATTCATTTTTCACATTGTGAATTTCACAAACACTTCAAACTAGGTATGTGTTGGTGTAGGCTTACCTTGGCGTGATGTTTTGATAACCGTGTAATTCTCTCTCGAACAAGGTGAGTTTTAACAATATATTTGCCTCAATTTACTCAAAATAATGTGAAATGCTAATTAGCAACAGACAAGACCTCAGCAAGACTACAATTCCTGCAGGAAACTACCGTTCACCAGCGTGATCAGAGACCCGTGCTCAATCCATGATGAATCCATGTGCTGTATTGAAATTCATTTAATAAAGCGTTGAACTTCTTCCGTCCCCTTTCTCTGTCTTAGTTAGCCACTGACTACACTTTAGCTAGTTAGCAGAGCAGTAGATCAAAAAATGATGTTGTATTACTTAGCCTAGATAATTGTTTGTACAATATGTCGACTTTGGTGTCTATTTCAGAACTTTTGGCATTTTTCAAGGATGAGCATTAAAAGTAGAGAAGACCGCTATAAGTCTGGCCATGTGGAGAAGTATATATTATATAGCACATTTCTTACAACAAATACATTTCAAGGTGTTCAAGGTCATGCTTTGAAAGGCATGTGGCACTTAACATCCTTCCTCTTGGCAGGTTTCTGTAGGTGACCAGGGGATTCTCTCTACTACATGCGAATGTCTCCGTGAAGCTCATAAGTGTAGCCATGCAGCCTATTTTGGTGGTTCACAATATTGGCCGTACGGATGTAGAATGCGAGTGGAGGAAGCCAGCCGTGCCCAACCAGGTGCAGTCAGTGCAGGACCTGTACCGGCCCAAAGACTACAACCCTCTGTCCTGAGAGCCCACAGAGGAGGATCTTCAGTGGCTAAGGAACTGTCTCCGGGGTAGGTAGAGTAGAATGTCTCATTGAACCTGAGCAAGAACATCCGCTATCCTCCCTGTCATCCCTGTCTGTACTGGACATTGCTAAAACACAAGGGCACCTAGGGCATGCAGTTATCCTGGCTGGCATGGCACTGTCTGAGAAGCAGCAGAAGGCTATATGGCAGGCAACAGTTGGACAGCGCACCAACCCCAACTGGCACACTACGACGAGAGGGAAGTTGACGGCCAGCAATTATGGAGCAGTGGTTATAGGGCCAAGCGCATTACTCCGTCGCTGCTAAAAAGGGTCCTCAGATCACAGTTGTTGAATGGGGTGTTCTGTAAAGTGGAATACAGATAACGAAGAGGAGGGCATCAAGGCATTCAATATGGCTATAGGGATGGATGTGCAGGAGTCAGGGCTTTGGGTCACAGGGCCTGGGATCCTGGGTGCCTAGTGGGCACCACAGCAGTTGGGGAGGTCAAGTGTCCCTACGGTGCAAGTTACATTACCATTGAGGAAGCAGTGACGTCAAAGGATCTGGATATCAAGGAGGGAGGGTCATACTGAAGATCATCCTTACTGGCAGCAGGTCTAATGTCAGCTCAACATGACTGGGACACCTGCCACTTCTCGTTGTGTGGACCACAAAGCCTCCAACACCATCCCCATTCAGTGCGATGACCTCTGACAAACTTATATTGCGCCTCCTGTCAGTACCTGTTTCCAGGGAAGCCAAATGGTACAAAAATATTCCAAATATTCCACATCAAATCAAATCAAATTTATTTATATAGCCCTTCGTACATCAGCTGATATCTCAAAGTGCTGTACAGAAACCCAGCCTAAAACCCCAAACAGCAAGCAATGCATGTGAAAGAAGCACGGTGGCTAGGAAAAACTCCCTAGGAAAAACTCCCTAGAAAGGCCAAAAACCTAGGAAGAAACCTAGAGAGGAACCAGGCTATGAGGGGTGGCCAGTCCTCTTCTGGCTGTGCCGGGTGGATACTATAACAGAACATGGTCAAGATGTTAAAATGTTCATAAATGACCAGCATGGTCAAATAATAATAATCATAGTAGTTGTCGATGGTGCAACAAGCACGTCCGGTGAACAGGTCAGGGTTCCATAGCCGCAGGCAGAACAGTTGAAACTGGAGCAGCAGCATGGCCAGGTGGACTGGGGACAGCAAGGAGTCATCATGCCAGGTAGTCCTGAGGCATGGTCCTAGGGCTCAGGTCCTCTGAGAGAAAGAAAGAAAGAGAGAAAGAGAGAATTAGAGAGAGCATATTTAAATTCACACAGGACACCGGATAAGACAAGAGAAATACTCCAGATGTAACAGACTGACCCTAGCCCCCCGACACATAAACTACTGCAGCATAAATACTGGAGGCTGAGACAGGAGGGATCAGAAGACACTGTGGCCCCATCCGATGATACCCCCGGACAGGGCCAAACAGGCAGGATATAACCCCACCCACTTTGCCAAAGCACAGCCCCCACACCACTAGAGGGATGTCTCCAACCACCAACTTACCGTCCTAAGACAAGGCAGAGTATAGCCCACAAAGATCTCCGCCACGGCACAACCCAAGGGGGGGCGCCAACCCAGACAGGAAGACCACGTCAGTGACTCAACCCACTCAAGTGACGCACCCCTCCCATGGACGGCATGGAAGAACACCAGTAAGCCAGTGACTCAGCCCCTGTAATAGGGTTAGAGGCAGAGAATCCCAGTGGAGAGAGGGGAACCGGCAAGGCAGAGACAGCAAGGGTGGTTCGTTGCTCCAGCCTTTCCGTTCACCTTCACACTCCTGGGCCAGACTATACTTAATCATAGGACCTACTGAAGAGATAAGTCTTCAGTAAAGACTTAAAGGTTGAGACTGAGTCTGCGTCTCTCACATGGGTAGGCAGACCATTCCATAAAAATGGAGCTCTATAGGAGAAAGCCCTACCTCCAGCCGTTTGCTTAGAAATTCTAGGGACAATTAGGAGGCCTGCGTCTTGTGACCGTAGCGTACGTGTAGGTATGTACGGCAGGACCAAATCGGAAAGATAGGTAGGAGCAAGCCCATGTAATGCTTTGTAGGTTAGCAGTAAAACCTTGAAATCAGCCCTTGCCTTAACAGGAAGCCAGTGTAGGGAGGCTAGCACTGGAGTAATACATAGTAATGTAGTTAATGTAAGTTCAATTACAAAGACTGGTCTGAATGCATCTCCTCACAGTTTCAGTCAGTAGTACAACACAATTCATATCACACCGTATCATGGGCCCAGTGGGAATTTATATCTGTGATGTTTAAATTATGTCCTACTGTTACGGATACAGGTATCCTGTATGTGTTTCTTTTCTCTCCTTCTTCCCTCACAGGTGACAATCATCATTCCCCAATCAGTCGCTAATCAGAAGACACCTGCTCCTTTTTCCTCAACCAATCACATCCCTTTCCCTTGGTTTAAAACCCGTCAGTTGTTTTCTCTAGAGTTCAATCTCTCTCTGTAAGCTCATTCTCTCTGTAAGCTCATTCTCTCTGTATGCTCATTCTCTCTGTATGCTCATTCTCTCTGTATGCTCATTCTCTCTGTATGCTCATTCGCTCTGTATGCTCATTCGCTCTGTATGCTCATTCGCTCTGTATGCTCATTCGCTCTGTATGCTCCCTTTTGTATTGCTCCTACATGTCACATTTGTCCGGTTATCCTGTGAGTATTGTTTAGTTGTTTGACTGTTTGTTTGATGGTGGGAAAAGGGGGTACCAAGACAAGTCGCCCATGGGCATACACTACCCGTAGGTAAACCTTGTCTAAGTACACTAGTTAGAACTGGGCGGACCACCCACTGTATTTTATTGGTTAGTGAGCTAGCGGTTGTTGAAGCAGGTAGACTAGCTTAGGGGTGTTTTTGGAATTATTGTTTCTTTCCTTGGGTCCAGCTCAGCCCCTCTTCTCACACCCCTTTACCATGTGTTTAAAAATAAACCTTTAGTGTTTGACGGTAAATTTCAGTTGTCTGTGGTTTTTGTTCTCACTATTCTTTATCACTATTATAATTTGCATGAGTTGTTACGGGTCTCGTTGCCATCCCCCCCCCTAGACTGCAGGGCCAAAGGGATTCGTAACACCTACCCATAAAAGAGTGATTGAGTGAGTACATGCCTCATCCCCATATGTTTTTTCTGCTCTTTTGCACACCAGTATTTCTACTTGCACATCCATCACTCCAGTGTTAATTGCTAAATTGTAGTTAAATCGCCACTATGGCCTATTTATTGCCTTACCTCCTTACTTCATTTGCACACACTGTATACAGATTTTCTATTGTGTTATTGACTGTACATTTGTTTATCCCATGTGTAACTCTTGTTTTTGTCGCAGTGCTTTCTTGGCCAGGTCGCAGTTGTAAATGAGACCTTGCTCTCAACTGGCCTACCTGGTAAAATAAATCAATAAAAATGACAAACTTCATTGTCTTTCAGTGAAAATCTATACAATAGGTCTGTTTTCCTTTTCACACTGTTTGGCCGCCACATTAGCATTTCAGGGCCCTTGTCTGTAGTCATGAACACTCAATATGTCTACAGACAAACAGGGAGACAGTGGACTCTTTAGAGTATCCACTGTGGGTCTATATCCCATGGTAGTTCCCCTGGGACTTTGTATTCCTCAGACAGAGCTGACTTTAAAGAAGATTTAATTTCATGATGCGCATGTATTTCTGTCAATAGAACGAGCGGGGGAGTGAGGAGGGGGCCCTAGCTCCTCTAACACAACCATTATCTTGTGGTTGCATGATGAATCTGTTTCATTTTCGCTCCGATTGCTTTAAAACCGAAGTGCAAAGTTTGGCAGCCAAGATCCCTGATATGGTTTATCTTCTTGTATCTCTGACTTCTGACAGGGCTTCACCACTGTTAGCTTCTTGTTTAATCAGTGGCAAGTTTATTTTTCCCTCCATTTCCTTTTTTCTGAGTAGCCACACAGGAGATGAAATCTCAAGTGTACGATGCTTTCAGTTTGACATTCTGTTGCTATTCTCTGCATGGTCTCACTGACTGAGAGTTAGAGGAACCTCATTTGCAGAAATGTTCCCCATCTCCTATTATTCTGCTGTGTATCTGATACCTTGGAATATGTACACCATATGTTTTGCGGATCACAATGATTCAAGCAGAACACAAACATCCACACGGGCCGGCAAAATTGATATCCTTCAGGCCCCAGACAAGGCTATGATACCTCTATTATTTCTCTTCTAAGCATGGCATGACACTTCAGACTGAGTCAGTTCTGTCAGACAGACAGTGGACATTCTTCACATTGCGGTTGGATTTTTTGGTCACACTTCATTCGGATTCTGCAGATTTTCCATCTGTAGATGCTCTACAGATGGTCATACTATCAGCAAACTGTTGATAGCAACTGCTTGCTAAGGTTACGGTTAGGCTAAGGGTTAAGGTTAGGGCTAGGGTTAGTAGATAGTTGAAATGTTACTGAGTCTGTAGATAGTTTGTAGAGCATCTACAGATAGACTATCCAAATAAAGTGTTACAGTTTTTTTCAAATGATCATTCTTTGTCAGACTCCTATAACCCTTAAAAAAACATTTTGCCATTTTGTTAGGGTTCCCTGATTCATGTGGAATAGGGTAGGTGATGCTGGTCGTTCAGTCATTTTGACCAATCAGTCACGTCATAATACCCATAAAACCTAGCGGTCAAACACGGAAATGGTTCCCATTGTTTTTCACCATTTTTCACATTGTGAATTTCACTAGTTGTGTTGGTGTAGGCTTACCTTGGCGTGACGTTTTGATAACCGTGTAATTCTCTCTCGAACAAGGTGAGTTTTAACAATATTTGCCTCAATTTACTCTAAAAAATTTGAAATGCTAATTAGCAACAGACAAGACCTCAGCAAGACTACAAATTCCTGCAGGAAGCTACCGTTCACCAGTGTGATCAGAGACCTGTGTTCAATCCATGATGAATCCATGTGCTGTATTGAAATTCATATAATAAAGTGTTGAACTTCTTCCGTCCCCTTTCTTTCTTAGCTAGCCACGGACTACACTTTAGCTAGTTAGCAGAGCAGTAGATCAAAAAATGATGTTGTATTACTTAGCCTAGATATTTGTTTGTACAATATGTCGACTTTGGTGTCTATTTTAGAACTTTTGGCATTTTTCAAGGATGAGCATTAAATGTGGAGAGGGAAGTTGACGGCCAGCAATTATGGAGCAGTGGTTATAGGGCCAAGCGCATTACTCCGTCGCTGCTTAAAAGGGTCCTCAGATCACAGTTGTTGAATGGGGTGTTCTGTAAAGTGGAATACAGATAACGAAGAGGAGGGCATCAAGGCATTCAATATGGCTACAGGGATGGATGTGCAGGAGTCAGGGCTTTGGGTCACAGGGCCTGGGATCCTGGGTGCCTGGTGTGCACCACAGCAGTTGGGGAGGTCAAGTGTCCCTACGGTGCAAGTTACATTACCATTGAGGAAGCAGTGACGTCAAAGGATTTTGATATCAAGGAGGGAGGGTCATACTGAAGATCATCCTTACTGGCTGCAGGTCCAATGTCAGCTCCACATCACTGGGACACCTGTCACTTCTTGTTGTGTGGTCCACAAAGCCTCCATCACCATCCCCATTCAGTGCGGGGACCTCTGACAAACTTATATTGCGCCTCCTGTCAGTACCTGTTTCCAGGGAAGCCAATGGTACAAAAATATTCCACATAGTAATGTAGTTAACGTAAGTTCAATTACAAAGGCTGGTCTGAGTGCATCTCCTCACAGTTTCATTCAGTAGTACAACACAATTCATATCACATTTTATCATGGGCACAGTGGGAATTTATATCTGTGATGTTTAAATTGTCTTACCCACAGAGTGAGCAAGTACATACCTCATCCCCATATTTGTTTTTTCTGCTCTTTTGCACACCAGTATTTCTACTTGCACATCCTTATCTGCACATCTATCACTCCAGTGTTAATTGCTAAATTGTAATTACTTCGCCACTATGGTCTATTTATTGCCTTAACTCCTTACTTCATTTGCACACACTGTATACAGATTTTCTATTGTGTTATTGACTGTACGGTCTTCCCTGTGGCTCCGTTGGTAGAGCATGATGTTTGCACCGCCAGCATGGTGTGTGCAACACCAGGGTTGTGGGTTCGATTCCCACGGGGGGCCAGTACAAAAAAATGCATGAAACGTATGCATTCACTACTGTAAGTTGCTCTGGATAAGAGCGTCTACTAAAATGTACAAAAAAATGTGTTTATCCCATGTGTAACTCTTGTTTTTGTCGCACTGCTTTGCTTTATCTTGGCCAGGTCTGTAACGTTGGTTGTAAGGAGTGGACCAAAATGCAGCAGGTATATTTATGATCTTCTTAATTGAAGGAAAAACACTTAAACAAAACAAATGATGAAAACAGTCCAATAAGGTGCACAGACTATACTGGAAACAACCACCCACAAAACACAAGAGAAAACTAACCCAACTAAATATGGCCTCCAATTAGAGGAAACGACAAACAGCTGCTTCTAATTGGAGGTCCTACCAAACCAGACTCCGGGCCGAGGAGCGTCTCTGGAGGCTCCGGGCCGAGGAGCGTCTCTGCAGGCTCCGGGCCGAGGAGCGTCTCTGCAGGCTCCGGGCCGAGGAGCGTCTCTGCAGGCTCCGGGCCGAGGAGCGTCTCTGCAGGCTCCGGGCCGAGGAGCGTCTCTGCAGGCTCCGGGCCGAGGAGCGTCTCTGCAGGCTCCGGACTGTGGGCCGTCTCTGCAGGCTCCGGACTGTGGGCCGTCTCTGCAGGCTCCGGACTGTCGGCCGTCTCTGCAGGCTCCGGACTGTCGGCCGTCTCTGCAGGCTCCGGACTGTCGGCCGTCTCTGCAGGCTCCGGACGGGGAACTGTCGCCGGAAGCTCTGGACGGGGAACTGTCGCCGGAAGCTCTGGACGGGGAACTGTCGCCGGAAGCTCTGGACGGGGACTTGTCGCTGGAAGCTCTGGATGGGGACTGCACACTGAAGGCCTGATGCGTGGGGCTGGCTTAGGAGGCGCCAGACTATTGACACGCACCTCAGGGCTAGTGCGAGGAGCAGGAACAGGACGTACTGGACTGGGCAGGCACACTAGAGGAAGAGTACGAGGAGCAGGAACAGGATACACTGGGCCATGAACCCTCACCGGCGGTCTGATGCTTGCAACTTGCATCACTGGTCCTGGCTCGATGCTGGCTCTAGCATGACACCTGTGAGGAGCTTTCATCAAGCGCACCGGGCTGTAGCTGCGCGCTGGCGATACCGTGCGTATCTCCACATAACATGGTGCTTGCTTAATCCGTCGCTCCCCATAATAAGCACAGGTGCTCCTTCGTGCCCTTTCCGCCAGTACCTCTCTCCGGAATCTCGCGTCAAGCTCCTCGCTTGATTCCTTGACTGGTTCCTTTATGCTCCACGGCTCTCTCCTGTACGCCCGGGAAGGTATGTCAGGGCTCCCCCTGACTCAACTAAACTCCCCGTAAGACCCCCCCCCCCAAAAAAATTGGGGGGCTGCCTCCTCTCCTCCTGAAATGGAGGATATAATGCCGCATACCTCCGTCGTTCCCTTTTAGCTTCCTCCAGCTCCTCCTTCGGGCACTTGTACTCCCCAGCCTGGTGCCATGGTCCTTTACCATCCAATATTTCCTCCCATGTCCATGACTCCAAGTAGCTCTCCTGCTGCTCCTTCCTCCGCTGCTTGGTCCTTCTTTGGTGGGTGGTTCTGTAACGTTGGTCGTAAGGACTGGACCAAAATGCAGCGGGTATATTTGTCATCTTCTTAATTATTGAAGGACAAACACTTAAACAAAACAAATGACGAAAACAGTCCAATAAGGTGCACAGACTATACTGGAAACAACCACCCACAAAACACAAGAGAAAACTAACCCAACTAAATATGGCCTCCAAATAGAGGCAACGACAACCAGCTGCCTCTAATTGGAGGTCCTACCAAAACCCAACATAGAAATAGACAAACTAGATAAACACATAGAAAAAGTAAATGTAGAACATAAACCAAAAAACCCGAACCACACAAAACAAACACCCCCTGCCACGCCCTGACCAAACTACAATAACAAATAACCCCTTTGACTGGTCAGGACGTGACAAGGTCGCAGTTGTAAATGAGAACTTGTTCTCAACTGGCCTACCTGGTTAAATAAAGGTGAAATAAATAAATAAATATCATAACACAAACCCATAATGGACAATGTGACAAGTGGTCCCTCAACACCCAATCCTCATGTCTCATTGTTTGTTCTTGTTTCCCAATCAACAGTTTGGATCTTCCTCTTCTGCCATGGTCGATGAGCTACCTTTTCTGGTGAATACAGGGCTATTTCTCTTTCCCAATGGAAAATGGCAGCTGCAGACCCCAGTGTTGTCACTGGGTTTCCGGTCTGCCCATCTGAAAGACAAAAAAAGTAACTTTTACTAGCTAGCTAAGTTGATTACTAAAATGGTAACATCTATACTGCTCAAAAAAATAAAGGGAACACTAAAATAACACATCCTAGATCTGAATGAATGAAATAATCTTATTAAATACTTTTTTCTTTACATAGTTGAATGTGCTGACAACAAAATCACAAAAATAATCAATGGAAATCCAATTTATCAACCCATGGAGGTCTGGATTTGGAGTCACACTCAAAATTAAAGTGGAAAACCACACTACAGGCTGATCCAACTTTGATGTAATGTCCTTAAAACAAGTCAAAATGAGGCTCAGTAGTGTGTGTGGCCTCCACGTGCCTGTATGACCTCCCTACAGCGCCTGGGCATGCTCCTGATGAGGTGGCGGATGGTCTCCTGAGGGATCTCCTCCCAGACCTGGACTAAAGCATCCACCAACTCCTGGACAGTCTGTGGTGCAACATGGCGTTGGTCGATGGAGCGAGAGATGATGTCCCAGATGTGCTCAATTGGATTCAGGTCTGGGGAACGGGCGGGCCAGTCCATAGCATCAATGCCTTCCTCTTGCAGGAACTGCTGACACACTCCAGCCATATGAGGTCTAGCATTGTCTTGCATTGGGAGGAACCCAGGGCCAACCGCACCAGCATATGGTCTCACAAGGTGTCTGAGGATCTCATCTCGGTACCTAATGGCAGTCAGGCTACCTCTGATGTGGAGGGCTGTGCGGCCCCGCAAAGAAATGCCACCCCACACCATGACTGACCCACCGCCAAACCGGTCATGCTGGAGGATGTTGCAGGCAGCAGAACGCTCTCCATGGCGTCTCCAGACTCTGTCACGTCTGTCACATGTGCTCAGTGTGAACCTGCTTCATCTGTGAAGAGCACAGGGCGCCAGTGGCGAATTTGCCAATCTTGGTGTTCTCTGGCAAATGCCAAACGTCCTGCACGGTGTTGGGCTGTAAGCACAACCCCCACCTGTGGACGTCGGGCCCTCATACCACCCTCATGGAGTCTGTTTCTGACCGTTTGAGTAGACACATGCACATTTGTGGCCTGCTGGAGGTCATTTTGCAGGGCTCTGGCAGTGCTTCTCCTGCTCCTCCTTGCACAAAGGCGGAGGTAGCGGTCCTGCTGCTGGGTTGTTGCCCTCCTACGGCCTCCTCCACGTCTCCTGATGTACTGGCCTGTCTCCTGGTAGCGCCTCCATGCTCTGGACACTACGCTGACAGACACAGCAAACCTCGCATTGATGTGCCATCCTGGATGAGCTGCACTACATTTACATTTACATTTAAGTCATTTAGCAGACGCTCTTATCCAGAGCGACTTACAAAATGGTGCATTCACCTTATGATATCCAGTGGAACAACCACTTTACAATAGTGCATCTAAATCTTTTAAGGGGGGGGGGGGGGGGGGGTTAGAAGGATTACTTTATCCTATCCTAGGTATTCCTTAAAGAGGTGGGGTTTCAGGTGTCTCCGGAAGGTGGTGATTGACTCCGCTGTCCTGGCGTCGTGAGGGAGCTTGTTCCACCATTGGGGTGCCAGAGCAGCGAACAGTTTCATGCCAATTGTGTGCTGTGATTATGTACTGCTTTTAGTCTCAATCATTCTATGAATTATTGTGTTCTGGTGCTGGAGACCTTGAGAACACATCCTTGAGTGCACTCCATAGAGGAGAATAAATGGACTCAGGTCCCAACATTTTTCCATCAGTCTCTCCTCAACAAGCCACCATTTTTCAATCTTCTGCTGCCAATTGTTTTGAATTATATGGTGAAAAGAACTGATTCGGATCTAGTTAAGAGTTTTCTCTTTAAAGTTGGGTTAGCATTGCAGGCAGGGCTATCAGATGAGATGCCAGGATCTAGATCAGAAGTCTGTCAGAGTGCAGGGAGTCCACCACAGAGCTAGCTAGATGTCTGGGAGACCGTGTTGAGTTGATGTTCTCTGTGAATAATGCCTTATACCGTCCATGAGAACCCTCGTGTTTAGTTTCAGCGACTACACACAGCACAACACGCCTCTAGCAAATGGAGATGTTTTGGTTGTCTTTAACTACCCAATATCCACGGAAATAAGGCCTTGGCGCTCTAAATACGTTCTCAAAACAAAACAAAAATCACTCAGCCTACCAAAAGTTCACATGAGAACATTGTGACCTGACCTTAATCTTATGACCATATGACAAGCAAATTCATATGCGCTGTCGACATGACCCATGGTCTTCCATCAGTTAAGAAACCTTAATCCTGTTCACTGTGTTGATGTACAGATCATTTGCAAGTATAAAAGCTACATTTGATTCAACAAAAAAAAACATTTTAACCCGTGACTTGGAGATCATGTATTGAAATCGCAGGTGGATCTCTGCTATTTCCTTGGCCTGCAGTAACTGTAGGAAAGCATGAACTACCTGAGTAGCCCCAGTACATTTCCAGCTGTGTAAATAGGATAGAGACTTTTGCATGAAGTCTTACTTTCATCAGACGCTGAGTGCTGGACAGTGGGACTTCAGTTAATACCCGCTTAGTGCCTTGGCAACCCTTGTGGTGTTCCCATGGCAACAGGCAGACATCTAGCTGACTTGGCCAAGAGGGTCTGGCACACAGACAGTTGAAGGGGCTAGTTCATCACAATGAAGCTTTTGGCCTATTGCCTTTGCCAATTCTATTTACTTAATTTCTGTTCTTGCCTGTTTTTGTAAATAATCACAGTAAAGATACACAATGTGTTGAAGCGTGGCCCGTCAACTCATCATGATAAACGTTTAAAGTGCATGACTTTCACAATGACACATTTCCTGAGTGTGTTACTCATCCAAATGCTTAAAGTTGTTGAGGACGTACGGTATATCGCTTGCTGTGTGATCCTGTCAGATAGTAAACATAACGATAGTTAGAAAGTATTTACTCATGTCATTTTGAAACAAATTCCATTTGTGTTTGAGTGTACTGAGCCGTGTGCATAGAAGCTTACATGACAGAAGATATAGATATACTTTTTTGTCTGTGTCACAGGAAGAGTAAGGCCTAATAAACCTGTATATCTCGTGAAGTGATACAGATATCAGCACCTGATCAGATAAGAGAACTTGTTTTTTAGTACAGTACGGTTCAACAGTCTCACCATTCATCAGAAAACGCATGCTACTGTTAATTTCATGCTTTTGAAACAGTTCCAAGCACTTTCGTACAGCAGGAGTCATCTTTGGAAACATACAGCAATGATAGAATGGATTGAGGAGGGCAGAGGATGTGCACTTGGCCATGGCCTCGGTCTCGTCATGATACTTGGTGAAAAGAATCACAGGTGACCAGCTGTCAAACGTTATTACCATTTACTATTACCATTAATATTTTGTTATTGATGCTGTCATAAAGAAGCTTATGAAAAACATCAGATGAAGTCATGCACAGAGGTCTGCCAGGAAGCTTAACAGCATAACCTCTGGCTCTCTAAATAGTCCAGGCTGTCAAACAAATAGCAATTACCTATGATTGTGTAGAGGGGGAGTGCATCCACCCCCATTTTTTCTCTCTATGCAGGGGAAAGGCATGAGTTCCTCCTTGGGTAAGCCTACTTAAACTAGTATTTTCATTGGTTCAGCAAGTGGAAAGGGGTAAGGGAGCATTTGGGAACACTGGCCTAGTCACGTCCCCTGGTCCCGTGGTTGGGGTGAGCTACTGCTCTGGGCTCCTCTCTCTGTCCCCTGGACTAGTCACGTCCCCTGGTCCCATGGTTGGGGTGAGCTACTGCTCTGGGCTCCTCTCTCTGTCCCCTGGCCTTGTGTGCATCTGTTTGGCAGGGCCCTCTTCCAGGGCCCTGCGGGACCCCAGCAAACATGGGCCTTTCTTCTTCAGCTCTCCTCTCAGAGAGAGAGTGAGAGAGGGCAATGCGTGCATAACTATGGCCTGATTTCACCCTGCTCCTTCGAAAAAAACACGCTCAAATACATACGACTGGGTTTTACAAAGTTTTCATTGTTGATAGTGTGAATGGAATTTTGGAACACACATCTGTGGAATTGTGAAACACCAATCTTTAGAAACAATATTTCAGTTTATGTGCCTTATAAAAAGTTTTACTGAAGTTGTCTTTTCCCCCCTCGTCTAAAGAACAGCATCTAGACTTTAGATATATATATTTTTTTAATTAAAATAAAATACAAATATTTAGCCTTTATTTAACTACACAAGTCAGTTAAGAACAAATTCTTATTTACAATGACGGCTTACACCGGCCAAACCCGGACGACGGCCTATGGGACTCCCAATCACGGCCGGTTGTGATACAGCCTGGAATCGAACCAGGATGTCTGTAGAGACGCCTCTAGCACTGAGATGCAGTGCCGTAGATCGCTGTGCCACTCTGGAGCCCCTACAGATTTTATGTCTATTGATTTTTACTTTCTCAACCAAGAATCCCATAGACCACTCAGCTGTCATGTGAGCTGCTTCAGAGGCCACGATGGACAAGTGGCTAAAGGATTACTTCTATAATAAACATGGCATGATGTCAGTCAGAGGCTGGAAGCATTGTAGCTAGTTATCTGGACAGACAAATCAGAACTGAGCTGATGGAGGACTCAGGAAGTCAGTTTTAAGTACCTCTCCATCCTATCAACACAAATCAAATCTCATTATATTCGTCACATGCTTCGTAAACAACAGGTGTAGACTAACTGTGAAATGTTTACTTACGGGCCCTTCCCAACAATGCAGAGACAAATAAAATAGAGAAATAATAGAAAAGTAAAACCCGTAATAATAAAAGTAGTAATAAATACACAATGAGTAACGATAACTTGGCTATATACACGGGATACCAGTACTGTGTTGATGTGCAGGGGTACGAGGTCATTGAGGTAGATATGCAAATATAACTACGAATAAAGTAACAGATAATAAACAGTAGCAGCAGCGTATGCAAAGATCCGGGTAGCTATTTGGTTAACTATTTAACTATCTATTTAGCAGTCTTATGGTTTGGGGGTAGAAGCTGTTCAGGGTGCTGTTGGTTCCAGACTTGGTGCTTCGGTACCGCTTGCCGTGCGGTAGCAAAGAAAACAGTCTATGAATTGGGTGGCTGGACTTTTAGAAAAGTTTTAGGGCCTTCCTCTGACACCGCCTCATATAGAGGTCCTGGTGTACTGGGCCGTACGCACTATCGTCTGTAGCGCCTTGTGGTCGGATGCCAAGAAGTTGCGGGGATGCAGCCAGTCAAGATGCTCTCAATGGTGCAGCTGTGGAACTTTTTGAGGATCTGAGGGCCAATGCCCCCCAAAAAATTCCTTCGGAGAGGGAAGAGGCATTGTCATGCCCTCTTCACATCTGTGTTGCTGGGTGTGGACCATGTAAGATACTTAGTGATGTGGACACAGAGGAAATTGAATCTCTCGACCCGCTCCACTACAGCCCCGTTGATGTGAACGTGAGCGGGCTCAGCCCTCCGTTTCCTGTAGTCCATGATCAGCTCCTTTGTCTTGCTGATATTGAGGGAGAGGTTGTTGTCCTGGCACCGCACTGCCAGGTTTCTGACCTCCTCCCTATAGGCTGTCTCATCGTCTTCGGTGATCAGGCCAACCACCGTCGTGTGGTTGGCACACACCTAATCATGTGTTTCTGGCTGTAGCCCTCTTTATAACGTGATCATACTACAGAGATAATGCCACATCCACAACTCTACAGTGGGCCAGGAATGAATCCCCTGCATACCACATATGTGATTTCAATAAGATGGTCAAGGAATGTCAGTTTTTTGGTCCTCATTTTAGAGTTGTCGTTTTGTTTCTTCTTAATAAACATGTAATTTGCGCCGTGATTGATGGACTTTTTACAACTGTAACTACTTTCCCCCGCTTTCTACCTCAATGGCCAATGGCTAAACCAGGCGGAGCTCAACCCCCGTGGTTCCAATAAAGCTGACAGGCTGACGGTAAAGGCCTCTCCTGCTGGGCTGCCTCTTTGTCCAGCTCCTCTCTGCCTCATCCTGTGATACCCATTACGCCATCACACAGCTCCCAGAGCCCATTCACTTCTCCCTGCCACTTTTCTCCTCACAAAATTCACTGTTGCACATTATTCCAAACAATTAAAATAAAAAGCTTGTGGCTCAGGTATGAAAGGGAGTATTATTCAGTCTAGACTCTGGAAGGTATGTAATAGGCATACCTGGGGCTATGCGGTCAGTTTATTTGCATACCAGAAACAAATGGGTACCCTTTTCAGCCAAGGGAAATAGGTTGTTACCAAATCACAATTTTTTTATGCATTTCTGGTTGGTTGGTTTTACAGTGGGGGGAAAAAAGTATTTGATCCCCTGCTGATTTTGTACGTATGCCCACTTACAAAGAAATGATCAGTCTATAATTTTAATAGTAGGTTTATTTGAACAGTGAGAGACAGAATAACAACAAAAAAATCCAGAAAAACGCATGTCAAAAATGTTATAAAATTATTTGCATTTTAATGAGGGAAATAAGTATTTGACCCCTCTGCAAAACATGACTTAGTACTTGGTGGCAAAACCCTTGTTGGCAATCACAGAGGTCAAACGTTTCTTGTAGTTGGCCACCAGGTTTGCACACATCTCAGGAGGGATTTTGTCCCACTCCTCTTTGCAGATCTTCTCCAAGTCATTAAGGTTTCGAGGCTGACGTTTGGCAACTCGAACCTTCAGCTCCCTCCACAGATTTTCTATGGGATTAAGGTCTGGAGACTGGCTATGCCACTCCAGGACCTTAATGTGCTTCTTCTTGAGCCCCTCCTTTGTTGCCTTGGCCATGTGTTTTGGGTCATTGTCATGCTGGAATACCCATCCACGACCCATTTTCAATGCCCTGGCTGAGGGAAGGAGGTTCTCACCCAAGATTTGATGGTACATGGTCCCTTCCATCGTCCCTTTGATGCGGTGAAGTTGTCCTGTCCCCTTAGCAGAAAAACACCCCCAAAGCATAATGTTTCCACCTCCATGTTTGACGGTGGAGATGGTGTTCTTGGGGTCATAGGCAGCATTCCTCCTCCTCCAAACACGGCGAGTTGAGTTGATGTCAAAGAGCTCCATTTTGGTCTCATCTGACCACAACACTTTCACCCAGTTGTCCTCTGAATCATTCAGATGTTCATTGGCAAACTTCAGACGGGCAAGTTTATGTATTCTTGAGCAGGGGAACCTTGCGGGCGCTGCAGGATTTCAGTCCTTCACGGCGTAGTGTGTTACCAATTGTTTTCTTGGTGACTATGGTCCCAGCTGCCTTGAGATCATTGACAAGATCCTCCCGTGTAGTTCTGGGCTGATTACTCACCGTTCTCATGATCATTGCAACTCCACGAGGTGAGATCTTGCATGGAGCCCCAGGCCGAGGGAGATTGACAGTTCTTTTGTGTTTCTTCCATTTGCGAATAATCGCACCAACTGTTGTCACCTTCTCACCAAGCTGCTTGGCGATGGTCTTGTAGCCCATTCCAGCCTTGTGTAGGTCTACAATCTTGTCCCTGACATCCTTGGAGAGCTCTTTGGTCTTGTCCATGGTGGAGGTAACCATCTGTGGTTAGGTGCACTCCCTTTAAGTGTGCTCCTAATCTCAGCTCGTTACCTGTATAAAAGACACCTGGGAGACAGAAATCTTTCTGATTGAGAGGGGGTCAAATACTTATTTCCCTCATTAAAATGCAAATCAATTTATAACATTTCTGACATGCGTTTTTCTGGATATTTTTGTTGTTATTCTGTCTCTCACTGTTCAAATAAACCTACCATTAAAATGATAGACTGATCCTTTCTTTGTCAGTGGGCAAACGTACAAAATCAGCAGGGGATCAAATACTTTTCCCCCCCACTGTATACATCCTATAAAGGTATCTGGAGCAGCTTAACAGGAGGGTCACTTAGGGAAAAAGGATTGAAAGTATCAGAAAGCAGACCTTTGGTTTAGATTTGCATGGCAACCAGAAGCAGCCTCAGCATCCCTGTGTGTGGGTGTGAGAGACAGTACAATAATAGATATGTTCACATGGGTCACAGGGAGAAGAGGAGCCAACTGTTTCATTGCTTTTCTGGCAAATAGTAATATTAGTAATACCCTGCTATTATTATGTTATGAACTAAAATCAACTGAAGCAATTGGAAACAAATTGCACCATGCCAATGGGGAAAATGCAAAATGTGTAAGATTAATGGACATTCCTAAAAGTGATCTAGACTTAAATCCTTAAGGCAGCTCTGATACTTGTGTGACAGTCCATGATCCAATCATTGACCCTGAAGTTCAATTCCAATCTAAAATAATTTTTCCACTTGAATAAATGGAACATCCTTCAAATATTATTTTCAAAGAGAATAACGATGTTGAGCGCTGGTATTTTACGACCGAGGGTACCCATACCTTTCAAGTCAGCTTCTCCTTTACTTTTCCCAAGATACATCATTAACTGCGTTTGATTTATGCCATCCATTAATACTTCTAATAGTGGTATAATTCTATTTGGATTTCTGGTTTGAAGTAGAATGACTGACCGTGATGCTCACTGTCGTCTGTGCAGGTTAATATTATATACTGTAAGAGTCACTTGATCCTCTTGTTTTCTTCCCAAATGACTCTAATGCCTTCTTCATACTAGACAAATGACTCCGATCAGAAAGCACTTGGTACAAGTAACCCTTATATCAAACCAATCCTATTTCGATACACTCTCTTTTGACTGGGGTTACATTGAAATAGCGTTACCTCTGGAACCCGATGGCAGACAAAGAGGCTCTTATAAGAGCCATGACTTTGAACAGGGAATGGGAATCTTCAAAGCTGTCTGCTGCTTCTACCTCAGAGGCATTCAATGGTAAATTATGACGGATGTATTTGGATCACAGTCGGCCAAATGGCCTGATTTATGCTAAATGATGCACCAGTAGACTCAATTATAAGTCAGCCTTGGGTCACACACTAGAAGTGGCTTTTCACATCATATAAACCTATCAAAACATAAATCATCATCATAGGATATTTGTTCAATGTCACCCACAAGGGTCTTCTCTCGTTACAGCAGAAAATAGTTCTCAAAAATAATCCATGTGTCTGTGTTCTTTCCTTTCAGTCCCATGATGTTCCCGAAAGACCCCTATAGTCCATAACAACTAGCCTAGCTATAGTTTCACCAGGCAGTAGGCTACATGCACAACCAATGTTAAATGAAAGATGCACTCAACAGGAAAAATGACACGCACACAACAGCAAAGGGTTTAAGCTCTGTCATTCATCACTCTCAGTGTCAATCGCTTATAATATATGCATAGATGATTAGTTCCTGGTCTGTTTCCCCCAAGGCCTATTTAAAGCTGGAGTGTGGTAAGAGACTGAATGACATTTCTCACAGGTCTCCAACCACATCAATTGCTCACCTGAACTCCATTCACTATGGGCATTCCACTGAACCTGGGTACTCTGGTCCTAATGCTCAACTTCTACAGCGAAGGTAAAGAAAGCAAATACCTAGACTTTAAATGTATGTATTGATTCAGGGTCTTGATGTACTTTTGCAGTCTACTACTACCATTTTAAACTTGTACACAAGGGAATTCAAGGAATGTACAGTAAAAAAAATGTGCCTGAAAAGTTTTGATAAAAGACAGCTGGCGCACTCCCCTCCGTATGTATTTGGACAGAAAGCCAAAATGTTAAATATGGTTCTATACTCCAGCGTTTTGGATTTGAGAGAAAATGTTTCATATGAGGTGAAAGTACAGAATGTCACATTTCAAATAAGGGTATTTTCATACATATCTGTTTTACCATTTAGAAAAGAAATACATGTATCTACAGTTGAAGTTGGACGTTTACATACACTTAGGTTGGAGTCATTAAAACTCGTTGTTCAACCAGTCCACAAATTTCTTGTTAACAAACTATAGTTTTGACAAGTCGGTTAGGACATCTACTTTGTGCATGACACAAGTAATTTTTCCAACAATTGTTTACAGACAGGTAATTTCACTTGCAATTCACTGTATCACAATTCCAGTGGGTCATAAGTTTACATACACTAAGTAGACTGTGCCTTTAAACAACTTGGAAAATTCCAGAAAATTATGTCATGGCTTTAGAAGCTTCTGATAGGCTAATTGACATCATTTGAGTCAATTTGAGGTGTACCTGTGGATGTATTTCAAGGCCTACCTTCAAACTCAGTGCCTCTTTGCTTGACATCATGGGGAAATCAAAAGAAATCAGCCAAGACCTCAGAAAAAAATGGTAGATCTCCACAAGTCTGGTTCATCCTTGGGAGCAATTTCCAAACACCTGAAGGTACCACGTTCATCTGTACAAACAATAATACGCAAGTTTAAACACCATGGGACCACGCAGCCATCATACCGCTCAGGAAGGAGATGCGTTCTGTCTCCTAGAGATTAACGTAATTTGGTGCGAAAAGTGCAAATCAATCCCAGAACAACAGCGAAGGACCTTCTGAAGATGCTGGAGGAATCAGGTACAAAAGTATCTATATCCATAGTAAAATGAGTCCTATATCGACATAACCTGAAAGGCTACGGTTTGCAACTGCACATGGGGACAAAGATCGTACTTTTTGGAGAAATGTCCTCTGGTCTGATTAAACAAAAATAGAACTGTTGGCCATAATGACCATTGTTATGTTTGGAGGAAAAAGGGGGAGGCTTGCAAGCCGAAGAACATCATCCCAACCGTGACACACGGGGGTGACAACATCTTGTTGTGGGGGTGCTTTGCTGCAGGAGGGACTGGTGCACTTCACAAAATAGATGGCATCATGAGGATGGAAAATTGTGGATATATTGAAGCAACATCTCAAGACATCAGTCAGGAAGTTAAAGCTTGGTCGCAAATGGGTCTTCCAAATGGACAATGACCCCAAGCATACTTCCAAAGTTGTGGCAAAATGGCTTAAGGATAACAAAGTCAAGGTATTGGAGTGGCCATCACAAAGCCCTGACCTCAATCCTATAGAAAATTTGTGGGCAGAACTGAAAAAGCGTGTGCGAGCAAGGAGGCCTACAAACCTGTGTCACGACTTCCGCCGAAGTCGGTCACCGGCCTTCTAGCCATCGCCGATCCACCTTTCACTATCCATTGGTTTTGTCTTGTCTTCCCTCACTCCTGGTTTCAATTCCATCAATTACATGTTGTGTATTTAACCCTCTGTTCCCCCCATGTCCTTGTCCGGAATTGTTTCTTGTAGTGCTTGTGTACGTTATGCTGGTGGATACCGGGTTTTGTTTGACCCATTCATTTGATTGTTCTGTTTACGGTGGTTTTTATGTTTATTAAACGACACCGTTGTAAATCAGTTTTCGCTCTCCTGCGCCTGACTTCTCTTCTGCCAGTACGCACCCCGTTATAATTACAGAGGGACAAAGATCATGGGGGACTAGATATATAAAGTCATTTCATTTCTAAATGGTAAAACATGTATGAAAATACCCTCGAATAAAAGGTGACATTCTGGGCTGTCTCCTCATGTGAAACATTCTATCTTAAATCCAAAATGCTGGAGTATAGAGCCAAATTTTAAATGTTAGCTTCAATGTCCAAATAGATATGGAGGGGGGTGTACATCAAGTATTGCATAACCTTTATGAGGGTAAGATGAAAAATGCACATCTATTGTTAAATATTGTGGATCCTGATTTTTGGTGCTGTCACAGTGCATGCAGGGCGCATCTATGGGGGCAAGGAGGCCGTGCCTTACAGCAGACCCTACATGGTCCTCCTGGAGAGGGCTACCACCAACATCCTGAAGCCCAAAAACTGTGGTGGCTTTCTAGTGAGAGAGGACTTTGTGATGACTGCTGCCCACTGCAATGGGAGGTCAGTAATGTCTGCTTATCTAGTGAGAGAATACCAGGGGCAAATATATGGGGAGATATAAGCCATTGTCTGCCCTATAAATCATGCAACTGTTTCTCTTTCCTACCTTATGCAGGGAATTAGAATTCAGCCTAAACAAGTGCAAAATTATTGCTAGTCAAACACTGATATTTATTGCAATCCCACCTATTAAAAGGACATTTTAATAGGCCACCATTTCAATGTCTCTAGGTTTTTCCACACCTGAATATTTTTACTGTTTTTAGGCTAGGGCTATCCTACGCTACCCCATGTTTCACACAGGTCTTCCTAATTTTGCATTTACACATTTTGACATCATACATTTCTAACGTCCCCTTTGGAGGATTTAGATGTGAAACACAGCTTAGCCCAAGCCTAAGAGCTCCAATAGCCAAACGCTGAGATAAAAGGTGCAGTATGAAAAACCTACCAATACATAGGATCACGCACCATTAAGATGTATTGCAGACTGTTGAAATGTCAAGGCACATGCTAAACAAATGGGAGTGCAAGAATATACTGTAGATTGACATGACATAGATTAACATTATGTTTTCAATCAACCCATTACTGCCTGCTGCAGATACGTGTAAGACTACAGTATATTGTATTACATTGTGTCTGTGTATGTTCCAGATCCATTAAGGTCAAGCTGGGAGTCCACAACGTGCACCAGGAAAGCGCTCAAGAAATGTTTGTGAAACAGGCATTTCCACATCCACATTATGATAATGAAGAACATTATAATGATATTATGCTACTCAAGGTAAATCCCCTAGCTAGGACCTAAAGTTACGCATGCTGTTTTTATGTGAAATTGTGCATGCATGTTGATGTGACTACAATGTCAAAGTATGCAATTTCTTTGTATCAGACATGTCACAACAAATAATTATTATTAGTTTACCACTATGAAGGTAGGTTATAGAACATCTAAGGGTCTAAGTTGTAACATTTGACATCCCCGCTCTTTCTGCCTCCCAGCTGGAGAAGAATGTACTTTTCACCGACCGTGTGAGACCCATTGGCCTCCCGCAGACAGAAGATGAGGAGGTGCCCAAGGACTGTCTGGTGTCAGGCTGGGGCTTCAATATCAGGGGAGTAAAGAAAGGATCCTCTGTGCTACTGGACCTCAACGTGACACTGGATGACAGTCAAGTATGCTCAGACAACCATGCGTTCTGCTCTTCAGGACTAAATGGACCTGGTCAGGTAAGTGGCGTCTTAAAGTATGAAATTTTGCAGGGGAAAGATCATGGGAGTAAAGAAAGAAAACAATACTTTCACCTTGATGGATGGCATGAATCATTCCAAGTGAAATGTGCCTGTTCATTTGTTCAGTATCGTGGTCTACATGTGTTATTTCCAGGGAGACTCCGGTAGTCCATTGGTCTGTAACGGTGTGGCCTATGGGGTGGTGTCCTGCTCTATGGAAAAACTCCACATTTACACACGCATCCCTGACTACCTGGACTGGATCACCAACACCATGAATAATTGATACGACACTGAGCAGAAACCTCTACAGTTTGTTCATTTGGCCACCCAGGTCCCTAGAAGCATGATTATGATACTGCAGAATCTGACTGTGTTTATGATGCTTTCTGATTGATTTAACAGTGCTGTTTAATGTCTGTGTGCCTACATGCAGTAAGCCAAAGATTGTTATTATAACCTTCTTGTTCTGTGTTGAAGCCTCTGAATTTCCATCTGTCAAACAATGCTTTCAAGTCCTGTTCTGTGCTGCAGCTGTTTTAAATCTTAAATTATGAATTGTGGGATTAAGTAGAGAGTTGATGTTATTGAACACATTTATTTTGTGAATATCAATATGAGCAAACTGAGAAGAGGTGCTTTGATCAAGTTGTCCCTTCAACAGTGAGGCAATCACATTATTTCTGGCAGATGCTTACTGCATTTTGGAGTAGGCTATATTGAAAATATATATGAGCAGTAAAAGACATTGAGCATACCAAAAATCTTAACAAGACTGCCCCCTTGTGCACATCTGAATAACATACAGTCCATGTAAAATACAAGGCCAAGTGCAGTCCAAAACGTGATTTCCTATGTTTTATATATATTTCCACACTATGAGATTGGAATAATACTGTGAAATTGTGAAAATTATGATAATGCCCTTTTAGTGTGAGAGCTGTTTGAAAAGGCTGCCTGAAATTTCAGCCTGCCTGGTGACATCAGTTAGTAAATAGATCCATAAGAAAGAGTTCCAAACCTCTCTGCCAATAATAGCTAGTTTTCAGTTTTCCCCTCCCCACTCAGACTCCCAGACAGTCCTAGTAAAATTCTTGCTTGAGAAACTGTTATTTGCTAAGATGCTTTTTTTTTTTTTTTTACAATTTTAGTTGAAAACAGGTACTTAAAGGGTATCCACCACAAATTCATATGAGTGTTAAATAACACTAATATGTGAAAACAATATTTTTGGTTTACAAACGTTTCGTTTTGTCATTATAATAAGCTTGGTAGCAACATGTGAAAATCATTGTTGAAATCGGTTGCAGCTGAAATTGACTACAAAACCCACAATGCAATGCTCTCTCTCTGGGCTGTCTAGGTAGCTAGCTAGCAAACGTATAATACCAAAGTCAATATCAGCATGTGAATTAACTAGCTAGCTGTAAAATCGCCTAAACTGCACTATCAATTTAAGAGTCTATTTCACCGAATTCAACTTGCAGCTATCTCTGCCTAGAGCACTGAGGCACAATAAAAATGGCCCAGAGCAAGGGCAGATGACGTTGATATGGCAACAATGGCCTTTCCCATGTTTCCCACAGACATACAAGGCGCATTGCGAGATGGTAATTGAAGGAGAAACTGAGTTGAATAATTGATTGAGCACATCTAAGCGAAATATATACTTTGTCATAATGATATAAACGGATGGATGTGTTCTAGACACATATGCCCATACCATATATTGGCTGATTTGGCGACCTGGAGTGCAGGTAATTGTTTTAAAAGCTTTATGAAATGTGATAGCATGTTATCCTCTATTTCCAGTGAAGAGAACCATGTACCTATGACGCATTCCTACACGATTTCCTGATTTCACAGAGTTTTCACATAAACCTAACAGACAAGGTGTATTACATATCGAATACATTTTCAATTTGTCAAACACTTTTATGGTGCGTATTGCTTTTTTGCTTTTACATTTACTGATAATTTCAAAATAATATTTAAATTCTATCTTATATAATGTGAAGAGGGGTTTGTTCTCTGCCCACTTCATTTTATGGATAAAGAATCTTCCATGAAAAATAAATAAATTAACAATGAAAGTTAAATCAGGGTCCATATCATTTGGATCAAAACAAAACATAATATCAGAGTCTCTCAGATTAACATTAATAGTCGTTTTTTTTCAAATAAAATCTTCTAACTCACTCCAGACTCTTCTGACATAAGAACAGTCCCAAAATAAATGGTCAAGTTTCTGGGTCACAACCACAAAATACAAATTTGTTATCAATAGCTATTTTGAATATGTGTATAATAAAGGTCTTTACAGGGTAGATTCTATGAATGAGTTTGTATGATACTTCTTTCACCTTATTAGATGTAATGGAATGCAGCCCTAGGACAAGTGAACTGGAACAAAATCTTGTCTGGCAAATATTGTATATCTAATAAGGTGGAATTTGATACTCCTCAGGAGTAAATGTAACATTGTGTGTTCTCATGAATTCTGGATAATCATATAGAATAAAATCATCATTATTCAATAATTGTTTAACCCAGATTATCTTGTCAAACCAGTTCTGGAAAAACAAAGACTTGTTTTTGTATTTTATGTCTTTATTACTCCAGATTGTATAACTATGTGGGGGGAAATTGTGTTTGTACATGAGTTTCCAAGTTAGAAGTACTTATGAAAGTTAGCAAGCTTAATAGGGATTTTACCCACATCAAAGTTGCATTTGAGTAAGAATTCTAGACCACCAATCTGTTGGAATATTACATTAGGGATTATATTCCAAATGCAATCCTTATTTCTTAAATAGTTTTGTATCCATTTGATCTTAAAGATTATATTAGAGGTTGAAAAATACACCTGATTTCACAGATGGACCACAAGTTAAATCACGGGGAAAATGTGTATTTTACCCACTGATAGAACATAGGCTTTCACCAAATTGACAGGAGTTTTGTGATTTGTATTTCTGGGGGTGGATTATCCCTTTAATTGTTACCCAGAAATTATTTGATATTGAGATTTTAAAAAACGTATTGGACCTTCAAAACAGTCTGGGATGTATTCCAAGGGCAAAATTAATTGCAATAAATGAAGGAAGCAACTTCTCTCGTGACTTGTTTACATAGGCCTAACGATAAGATCGCCAATACTGTGACAAACAGAAGAGATACAACAGAAGAAAAGTCAAATATGTGGTTCAATGGAGCATGATAGCATTCCAACCGAACCTATATAATACTGTCCCCATTATCAGCCCTGGCATGCCAGGCTAGATCTGTTGAAGACTGGCGAATCATTGGTTTGATCGGACCTCAGGGAGACAGAATACTCTTGAGTTCCAGGGTAGTTTTCTCTGCACATGCAATGGATTACAGGACAACAGCCCCCTCTGCTGGAATTGTTTTATACATGCATGGCCTATAAACCCTCCAACAGTAAACTGCTACTTTTCACATGACTTTCAAGAAAATAATAAACTCTTGCCTGGATGTTGAAATAGCTAGCATGACTTCTATTTATTCATTAGCATGGGAGTACCTTGAATGAATGAATATATATACATATACACACACACTTCTACCCAGATACTCTTTTCAATAGAATCTCAAGTATTCAGTGGTCAGTTTATTAGGTACACACGTCTAGTACCGGTCATCCAGAACAGCCCGAATTCTTTGGGGCATGGAAACATGCTCAATTGTTATCAAGGGACCTAACGTGTGCCAGGAAAACATCCACACCAGTCTGTACCGTTGACCCGGTGTGGTCATCTGCTGCAATAGCCCATCTGTGACCAGGACCGACAAGTTGTGCTCCGAGATGCCGTTCTGCAAGCCACTGTAGTACTGCGCCATCATTTGCGGCCCTCCTGTTAGCTTGCACGATTCTGACCATTCACCTCTCATCAACAACCTGTTTTCTTCCACAGGACTGCCGCTGACTGGTTGTTTTTAGTTTGTCACACCATTCTCAGTAAACCCTAGACATGCGTGAATAGCCCAGGAGGCCGGATGTTTCTGAGATACTGGAAACAGCGCGCCTGGCACTGATGGTCATACCACACTGTCACTTAGGTCACTCGTTTTGCCCATTCTAACTTTCAATCGAACAGTAACTGAATGCCTCAATGCCTGCTTTATATAGCAAGCCGCAGCCACGTGACTTACTATCTGTAAGAGCGAACCATTTTCGTGAATGGGGTGGTTTACCTAATGAACTAGCCACTGAGTGTATAGCTGTTAAGACACCTCTTTTTTTTTTAAACGCTTGCAGATGACTAGAATATGGATATCCATATGTTATGAAACCTGTCCAAACCAGCAACAGATTTGTAAATGTTTTTTTATTTAGGAAAAATACAACCATGAAGATACAGAACGCTTAAAAAAATCTAATACAAAACCAATCTGATGCTATGACGAGAACAGTTGTGAAATCACTCCATTTGTATCCTCATAGAAAGTATGTTTGTTGAAAAGAGCTTGCAAGTAGAACTGTCCCACTTCACATTAATTCAGCGCTGTGTGTACTTGAAACCATTGTGTGACTCAGATACACACAAAAAACATTCCTTATTTAAAATGTGCAGCTAATAAAATAAAAGACCATTCTCAGTAGAAACCAAAATAAATTAGACAAGAACCTGCCATAGACAGGACATTCAAGCAAAAGGTTAGTGCTCCAGAAAACCAATGAGCAGGTTCTCATTTACCGGAACCCACAGCGATCTTAGCAAGCCCAGTCGATTAGAGAACGTCTCAACTCGTACTCTCCTCTCTCAGTCAGGAAGAACAGCGCAGACATGGTGGTGATAGTTTCAGACCTTTGTGTGCATTTACCTCATTCAGGCTCATCACCATTATCAGTTGGCAAAACAGTCAATCATAAACAAAATAAGTGCAAGCGTTTTTGTACTTTGTTACAAAGCAGAGTTAAAACTACAAAAGCGGTACCATTATCTATCCAAGATATATTCCCTGTCTTTTAGGTTGTGCCTCTTTGCGTGCATGGCCCAAAGTGAGGCAACGGCCTACAGCACGAGCCTTGCTCTTTCGAGCTACCCACAAAAACTGTAAATTAAGAAGTAGTTCTCTGCAGTTTTCAATAACAAATAAGTAGGATCAGAAAGTTAAAAAACAAAAACTTGGAATAGACCGGTGGTGGGTGGCTCGGAGTGCGAGCCAGCCCTCCCCGCACTTATCCAGGACTGCTCTTATCTACATGGTCGGTTTCAGAAGATTTAAAGTGTTGCGGAGCAGCAGGCCCTGGGCTGGGACCAGGCCATGCCGGGCCAGGGGCCGTGCCCAGACGACAGACATCCGGTGGCCTCCGTCCTACCAGCCGCCCTCGTCACCTGTAGAGGAAGTCGGAAAACACACAGGTTACCATGATTCTGTGGAAGGTATGAGGCTCGTCTTTCGAAAGGGGCCCTGCTGCTACTGAACGCTAATCCCTTTTGAAGATACTTAAGATTTGGAAGCAATTTATGCTGGTGTGAACGGCACTGTGACAAAAACATCTGAAGGCAGACCATCCGAGTAGAAACTCGTTGTTTCCATTCAGCAAAGTCGCTCCACAAAAGCAATATTACCTTCCTATATTCCATGGACAGAAAAAATTTTTGAAGAACTAAACAAGAGCAGACATAGGACAATTGTCCTCCTACTCTTGCAAATAACAGATTACATCAACCAGAAAGGTGACTGGCTCCACTGTGTGTATGCAGATCCTAGTACTGCAAGGCAAAGAAGCAAAGTAAAATATACCTCTACAAACAAGCTGCTGCAAGACAGAAAAAGCTTATGACAAGAAAAGCAGGAAGTAGAGAGCTGATGCTATAACCCCTGACAGCTCGCGCCAAGACGGTTGCAGACCGAGAGCCTACCTTGGCTTTTTGCAGTGCTAAACTGGGACTTCAACATATTGTTTCTTCAGTTCAACATATTTCAACTACAGGAGGCAGCCTCACTGTGCACCACTGAGAACAGCACCGCCTGTTCAGAGAAGAGAAAGCCCAGTGGTTAATGACAAGGTCCCAGGCTCTCCAACAAGGAGGGAAACAAGCACACTAAGGCCCATCTGCAGACCCTCTCTTCCACTGCTGCTCCCTAATGGAATGGATGCTGAGCTGAAGTGGCATCTTGGGTCTTTCATATACTGCATACCTTTAATGAGCACCAATGACTCCCATTTTACAATACTAACCAGGTAGGTCATTTGATTGTTGGAAATGCCCAGTGAACCCACCACTGGGTTCATTTGCAACCCTTCTTTAAGATGAATTATATAGGGCATATTGTGAAGGACAAAAGTGTAACTTGGGAGGGTGTATTTCTTAATATGTTGAGGCAAGAACGAGAATAGGGAACCCGTTTCTCCATTACATATGACTAAAGGAAAGCTTCATACATTGAGAAAATTACTTATTTCATTACTTTAACGGATATTTTCATCCATCGGTTGGCCCAACACCATAGTGGGGGCAAACCCAGTCTGAGTGGAGTCCATCCAGCTGCTATACAGGTCAAGGACCTGCCACGGCTCTGGTGTCGATTGGCCGAATACATATCTATGGCAGCTTGCAGTGATGTGGCTGTCCAGGCACCGGATTGGCCGCCTATCCTCACTCCCTACACTTGTGTAAGCTTATAAGAAGCCTCACCATAGCTATCTCTGTACGAACCTCCAGAACGATCTCCATATCCTCCTCCTTGCGTTCTGTGGGCAGAAGAAGAAATGTACATCAGTAAACAAGAATTGGATGAGCAGTTGAGTAATATCAAATTGAAAAAACATTATTCCTAAAACTGCTTGCTTACTATCAAAAATTGGGCGCATAGCTTCTTGAAATGTGTTAAGATTCATTTATAGAATCTATCCCGTCTTATTCTATCGACTGTAACATAGCCATGTATATGCAAATGTAACGTCTATGTATCCGAGGTGGTGTATCATTCACCTGTCTTTGTTGTAGTAGCCTCGGTCTGATCCATATGAGCCACCACTTCTGTTGTCGTAACGTCCACCGCCATATCCCCGCTCCCCACCACCTGTAATAGAACTTGTGGTCAACAGCTGCCTCAAGGTGGACTAAAAGCAGACATGTATTCATATTATGGTTCAATTAGTTGATAAGAGAATATTGGACACTTTAGTGTTGACATGCTATCAGGCTAAGAGATGGTTCAATCAAACCTCTACAGCTACCAGACAACTGCAACAGTCACTGCAAAACAAAAACAAGACACGAGGACATCCAACTGGGCACAGGCTCAACGTCTAGTTTTGACTTACAGTAGGTTGAGTTAACTAACATAAAATCAACAACAAAAGATTCACCATGTCATTGGATTTAGGTTTTTAAAAAATGATGAAATCCAGGTTGATTACTTTTTTCAAATCCAATCAGTTTTCTACATTGATTCAACAATTATTATTTTATGTGGAAACAACGTTAATTCAACCTGTTTTTGCCCAGTGGGATAGGAGTGGTTATTAAGGATGTGGGACCAGAGGGGAGGGTCAGAGCACGGGGTGCACGCACTGACTGCTTCTGGTTAGTTCTGCAAGTCACAGAATCCCAGGCTAGCGAAGGTGTGGGGACATCTTTGTAGGGTTGGGACTGGGGTGTCTGTCAGTCACTCCAAGGCAAACATGGGAGGGAAACTGGATGCTGGAGGATAGAAAACAACAAACTTGCCTCGTGAGAAGCCACGCCCACCTCTTCCACCACCACCTCTGCCTCCACGGAAGTATCCTCCTCCACCTCCTCTGCCACCCGACGAGCCCCCTCGGAATCCGCCTCCGGACCTGCCACCACCGCCAGACTTGCCAGCCTGGTCGACACGGATCTGTCTGCCGTCAAGTGACTGGCACAGATAAGGTTGGGTGGGAAGATAATACACCATTAATATCATCATTGCACAGTCAAAGAGTTGTGTTCCAGGGCAGAGTTTAGGTTTAATTTGTCACCTTGCCGTTCATGGCCAGCATAGCATCCTTGGCCTCATCCGGGTTCTCAAAGGTGACGAAACCAAAGCCCCTGGATCTCTGAGTTTCCCTGTCTTTAATTACAACAACTAGACAGAGGAAAAAAAGAAGAAAAAAAAAGAAGTTAGACCATAGACATTCAAAGCATGTTCAAATAGCAGACTACATGCCCAAATAAAGAATTACATTGCACCCAATATCCAACAGTTAGTTACCTTCAGATATTTGCCCATATTTGGAGAACACATCTTCTAATGACTGTTCATTAGTGTCAAAGCTCAGGCCACCCACAAAAAGCTTCCCTTCGTCAGACATCCTTCCTTTTAACCACTGTAGAAGGGAATAACATGTTTATTATGGATGCAGTGGTTCAGATTGTTAACTAGTAGCAGGTTATTTTCGGATTCAAACACCTGTTCATGTTCTGTTCTTGCAATGGTGCAAAGACACGCAGTAATACAATTAAATTCTAGCTAACAGTTGATGGCTTGAATAAAATAAAGTGTTTTGTATTGCGAAAATAAAAATTAAAAAGGTCAGCGCGATCCAGGCAAAGAGTTTGAGATAGTCGAGCGAGAGAAGCACAAACGCTTATGGGGGTTTACGTCGGAAAGGAAATGTGCGTTCTCTCAAAAAGCACGCCTCGCTGGACAAGCGGATGACCGTGGTGCGATTTTTATTTGAATCAGTAAACTAGCCAACTGGTGTATGTACACAATGCAGTTCCCCGCCCCCACGTGTACTATGCCTAGCTAGATTCAACTCCCTTTGTTCAACATTGTCCAGCTAAACCACAACGGCCTTTACAATGCTATAGTAATGTAATGGAAGCCCCTGGTAGCCAGCCATCACTGCGTCATTGCATCGACTAGTGAGCGCGCTCGCAGAGTAAAATGGTTGGCATTGCCTTGCTTTAACGACGAATGCCAGAAAGGGGGACTGTCGCATGCCACCACAATATAATTGGACATACATTGACTTTGAAATCAATTTACAATCATGAGAATGTTATCGTAGGCTAACTGCTAGTTACATATATAGCCACGTTCAGACTTCTCCGGTGTCAGACCCTAATTTACCGCGACACCATCTTGTTACTGTCCCCAATTTAAAAGTTTAAACACAAAAGACTATTACAATCTCTTACCGCCGACAAAAACCGTGAGACTCTTCCGACCGACCTGCAGTAGATGGGAACGAATGAGTTGCGGGGCCTCCTGGTTTATGTATTGATGAGACCTTTGCGGTTACGCCCATCTTATTAATATTAAGTAGATACGCCATCTGACCCAGCATATTAATTTAACTCGATTTGCTTTTAATCACTCAATGGTCGGGAAATCATGCATGTTAAGTTGGAGAATCAACTAGAATGATACGTAAACTCAAAAGTATAACTGCCCGTGGAGTGGGCTTTTAAGTCGATGCCTTTTCTGGGACAATATGAAGGTCAAATCATTTAGTTGTTTGCAAGATCAGATAAAAAAAAAGAAAAAAAAGAAGTTACATCTTAGTGTCCTGTACTACAACATAGCTAAATGTTGACATTAAAGGAATGTCCTATAACAAATATACCAGAGAAGCAACAACTTTGTAAAAAATTAATTGACCACCCAATGGTTAATTTGATGACTCTACACCAAAAGAATGTCAGTTATGTATACTGGTAACACAGGTAGTGCATGCTGCATCTTGTTACATAGAGCCAGTAGCAGTGCATGGTTAAAACCACAACTTGTATTGTGATAATTGTTTGCGCTCAACCTGTTAATTCAAAGGCTGAGAAGACGGTGGCAGAATAAATTCAACTATATATTTGTTTAATCACAAAACCACATAGCAACCTCTGTCCAGTGAAGTCCAGAGCATATTGCATGTACACTAACATGACCTACAGCATGGTCAAGCAACTTAATTTCAGACAACTGAAACGGATTTAGAACCAGAGTTCCGCAAGTCGCAAAGAAAACAGGCGCTGCCGCCACTATTCCAGCACCGTTTTATCAAATCACCTCTGCTTAGTCTAATAGTGACAACTAAAAGATACCAAAAACAAAACTTAGTCCAATCAACGTAAGCTAAATGCGTGTCCATGGTTCTTAGTGCGCACGCGTGTTCATGCAATTAAAAAACATGTTAACTCACCCTACTTGTAGAGAAACGACAGTGCCATCCTTTACCATGTTGACGAAAGAGTCTCACAGTACACACTTATTTGTTCTGGGCTACCTGGCTAAAATTCTTGCTCGTCTAACTTCCATTCAAAGCAACGTTAGCTAGTTACAGGCAGGAACAACGTCATACTCGTTCGGACCAGACAGCATCAGATAACCTACGCCTCTCTATGCGTAGGTTGTGTTCAGCTCGCTCGGACACTTTCTCCTGTAATAGTCAACCGCTGGGGAATTGAAGAAACAATTTGAAACAGACTAAAATGTTTTTTTAAATATTTTATTTCGTGTGAAGCCTGGCTTCCTTTGGCATCCATGAATTCACACCACTGCATACAGCATTTAATTATCATGCAAAAATAGTATTGTGCATGTTTGTACCAGATTTGATTTCCAATCACATTTTAAGGCTGGTCTTGAGTCAGGGCCACGTTCAGTTGGCAAACGTCTAACAAAGCAGATAGAAATGCCATGAATAAAGCAGACAGGAGTCCTTACTATACTTGTCAGTGTAATGTTTGTTCTACACAGCATATTTCCATCGCATCATTCAAAGACACTGCATCCTGCTGAACACACCCCAGGTCCAGTTCAGCAGCACATCTAATTCAGCCTTCAAGATCTCTCCTGGTAGCGACCTCCCAAGGAGCAGTTTGCCATTTCAGGGCAAGCCACCCTGTGCTGAATCTGGAATAGAAGTCACAATTAGCACGAGAAGAAACCATAAAATGACAGGATTATTGTACATACTGCACTGCTAGATTTGTAAACCAAGTCAGTTGTACCAGTCAGAGTATGTGCTACTGCTAACAGTTGAGGCTGGTCCACAAAAACGCCAAGTCAGTGCATCTGAACTGACCTACAACTAATGAGTAATTATCTATTATTCAAGGTGATTTGAAGATCCGCCAGTCTTGACTGTCTGCTGCAATGTCGAACAAGCCCAATGCTTCTCTCCAATGGGAGTCATCCATTACTGGATGAATGGCAAGAGATGGTCTGACTTAAACCCCTTAAACGCAACTGTCTGAAAATTTGACCCAAGGACAATGTTGTATACGATTTAATACACATTCACGCGTCCAAATGGCTGTAGCCTATGGTAGTGTTCCCCTGCTCAGACTATGCATGCGTCAACCAATGGTTGTATGCCACGCTGTCGACTGACAGTTAACTGAAACTCAAAATACCTATCCAGGCGTAGTTCAGGCAGGCATTAGCCACGCCTGTGCAGAGGAACACAACCTCTATACTTCAATTCATTCCAGTACGATTTTTTTTTAATGAAATGTATGCATTCACTACTGTAAGTTGCTCTGGATAAGAGCATCTGCTAAATGACTAAAATGTAATGTAAAATTTGTGGGGGCCATAGAGCAAAAGAAAAGTGTTTGAGAGTCTCCCATGTCCATAGACTGGTCTATATAGTTTGTAGGCCAAACCGTTCAGATGCTACAGATGTTTGTGAGAAAACAGATTCAGGATGTCTCATGATCTGACAAACACTACTGTAGCGCACCCTTCCACCAGACCCGGAAAGCAGACATAGGCAGACTGAAACGCAGCCCATGCAAACACTTGCTATTTAGCGCGAACAGATTTTGATCAGGATTTTTTCTATTCGGTTACTTAGATCAATTGATTTAAGGTTTGAACATGCACTGATTTAATAAATTCAAAAACTTTAGTGATAAGCCACCTGCCTAAAGGATAGATGAAAGTAGGGTTCCACAACACTGCTTTCACCAATCCATTCACGGCAGGTCAGTGATTTCATAATGAAGGGGGAACACAAAACAGGGCCCATGACTTCAGCAGCAAGGCATTCAGTAAACATGCCAGAGGACACCCACCTAGAAAGCGTCGGCAGGAACCAGTCGCAGTCAAGCCTTGAGTTAGTTGCTCACATCCAACGCTTAACCTGATCGTGTAACGAGAAGGGTAATTAGTTTTGAGTACAGCTTGAGGGCAACAATGACAAGGCATGCATTTGCTTATCAATATCAACCTAACAAAGAACTACAAATGTGTTGAACGGCATTACCTTTTAGCATTAGACAATATTAACCACAAGCCTCGAAAGCTAGACATTTATACTAAACTGTACATAGTGATAAACTTAACAAGAAAAAGGTGAGTCTAGAATTTAAGATGAAGACAACTTTGCAATCACTGGGAGAACAGTACAAAACACTGGTTTCACAGATGGATCAAACTTAGGAGAATATTGTTTAACACTAGGGACTTGACTGCTCATGGAATTTGCAAAAGCTCAATGTTGATTTTCAGAGGCTCTAGTAGTCCCCTCGGTCTAATGGGGACAGGGTGAAACGCTTCTCCAAAAACTGGATACTTTACTGGACGTTCTCATGCAACTCTGGGTATTGAACAGTAACGTCTAGGGCCTGAGGAAGTGACAGCGGTGCTTGGGCAAAGTTGAAGGTAGATAAGATGGACATCAAAATGAGAACTGTTTGAGGGATGCGAACAGGAGAGCAAAAGTCGTTACCTCACATTACTGGCCTATATCCACTTATGAACTAGCCAAGAGAGCAGCATTCACCAGAGAGGATTCACATGTCGGTAGGCACAACACTTCATTCTCCAAGGACTTTGTTGATTTCCAAAACGATAGTAGAGCTCTTGGGCGCAATGAAGCGTTATAAAAGAACCAGTGCCAGCACCAGGATGACATTTCATTTCTATTCTGCTTTCAACACCCCCAGCCCCCCGTACATTGACTAGCTTCAGCATCAGGGTAGACCCTTTAGCATGTTTTGAGTATTAATTCAGAGGACCTCCCAATACTCCTAAATGAGACTTAGACCCAGCCACCCTTTCAAAATGAAATCCTGCTTTGCAGAATACCCTTTCCAGCAGACTATGCCATCATTTTACTCAACCCACTTACTAAATCCCTCACTACCACTCACATTACATAACATTCAGCTGGCTTAGTGAACAGGCTATAGTTCTTTGAAGGCACAATAAATCAGAGCATTTTCAACGGGGTTGTTTAATAGGCTTCATGAAGCCAGGATATACAAAAAAATCTTAGGTGTTGGTTAACAGAACAGAGAGCACATATCCTTGAAGTAACATTGAGAGTGAACGTTCAGTCCATCAGCATATTATGCACATGTTTGCAAAGAGCAAAGTACCTTAGGCCAACTGCAGAAGGCTGCAACTAACACCTAGTATACAGCCCAATGAGCTGAAGTAGGTTCACCAGTCAAAGTAATTCACTCTTTGGATACCGAGTATTGACAAATCTTTAGCAATATCAAGGTGGTCAGCTGGAAACCAGTGCTCCCACTTAGCATTCCATCCTTGCTACACTAAAGGAATGCATTACAGAACTGAAGGAGCAAAATGTCTTTAGAGCACAATCACAGCTTTTCCAGCTTCTAGTGTAAATTTCATAGATTTCATTTTTTAAAGACCAGAATTCACTACAACTCCAGTTAAAAATGAGATTAAATGGAAACATGTCGCTACTGATATTTGAGTCTTTCGATTGAGCAGGAACATTGAATTTGTCTTAGAAGCTATCAGGCTGTGTTGAACAGGTTACGATTCAACAGTAGAAACAGGTTTAATTGCAAACAAAGGCATTTTTATAAAATTATCAAATTTGATTCTCCCAGTGCATTCTCCCTGCAACAGGAGGGCATATTGAGCTTAAGGTACTCAGACCCTTACTGAGCATCAAGGCTTACAGTAATTAAATGCTACAGGATTTCAGTTACTGCCATGAGGACAGAGATCCTGAAGAGTACTTTCAACACGATAAAAAAGGACTAAAGATGCTGATTTGTTAAAGAAAACACTAGAACCAGATACCACAAACAGAAAAAAAAAAGTCTTCGAAGAGCGCATCTTTAAAAAAACAGCCAGCGATGGGACGATCTTGCAATCAGGAAGTTTGTTTTTGTTTTTACTCGTGTGTAGCTGAGGACAAGAAGTAGGCACAAGTGTAAAGGCACTGCAGCATTCTGACATTTCTCACAGTAGACTAGAGCCTATTTATATTTTGTGCCACAGTTATCATTGCAACAGGAAAGCACCAGGACAAGGGCATTGAAAGAACCTATGCCTCTTCAAAAGGAAACTGAGTGAAAAAATCTAGGAATGTCTTTCTGCTTTTGGATAGGGTGGTAGAGGGCTGGATATCCATCGTTTCAAAGAAATGTTTGATTCTTTGAGCAGACGTGAGTATTTTAACATACTAATTGAAGAGGGCACAAGCTTTCGGTTTCTGAGCAACAAAGTCTTACAGGGGTCGTTCTGGGAGTCTATGCAATCATGTCCAGTTCCTCCTAAACATTTCTAGTTCGTACTAACAGTGAGATCAACAACTAGGCTACATCATTATACTTACCATAGCTGTCATAGCTGTCTCGGTAGGATCCCCCAGAGCGGCCACCATAACCACCTTCTCCTCCACTCCTAAAAAGGGGGACAAATGAAAGCTGGTTAACAGAAACCAAGGAAAATACGTGTTGGCTCAGGTACATGATTATCCTAGAAATAACTTCTGGTTTTAATAACATAGGATTTAATGTACAGAAGACTGATCACTTAGTACTTAGAGAACTAAACCATGCAACATTCTTACCTGGCCTCTCTGTAACCGCCGCTGCCACCCCCAGAGGAGTATCCTCCTCCACCACCACTCCTGTAGCCACCGCCATAGCTACGGTCCCCGCCGCCCCCATAGCTGCGGTCCCCGCCATAGCTGCGGTCCCCGCCATAGCTGCGGTCCCCGCCATAGCTTCTTTCTCCCCCACCATAACCTCCACCACCTAGGACAAAATTATGAGGATTTCAGCCAAAGGACCTCACTTTGGAGCAAGTTACACTAAAAAGGAGGGTTGTGGCGTGGAGCAAATGGACGCTAACCTCTTCCTCTGCCTCCTCTGAAGCCACCAGAACCGCCCCTGAAGCCGCCAGAACCGCCCCTGAAGCCGCCCCCGCGGTCAGATCTTCCTCCTGACTTGCCAGCTTCATCCACACGAATCATCCTGCCATCGACCGACTAAACAGAAGAAAATTTTTTATAATACCAATGATTTACGTCAGCCAAAGACATGCATTTGTCTGGGAAACCATCCCATCCCCTCACCTTGCCATTCATTGCAGCCATTGCGTCTTTGGCATCTTCTGGGTTTTCAAAAGTCACAAAGCCAAAACCCCTGGATCTCTGTGTCTCTCGGTCTCTGACAACGTCGACTGAAAAAACAAAAACGTCAACCACCCACTCAAAATATTGACACAATATGGCGAAAGTCCACTCTATACTGCACAAGAAGAAAAATATGTTTTTTTTCCTGGCTCAAAAGGGGAGTGGTCAGCAACAATAGAATTCCGTTGTTACATTTAAACCAACAATTTGCCATAAGCAGAGATTCTCAGCTTATTTCCTGCAATTATATACATTCTTGTATGGCGCAGAGATAATTTCTCAGGTGTAAATGTTAAGCGATGAGACAAACTGACATTATGCGAGAATTCTACAAACAGCAGTAAACAAATCCATTCTCACCAAATGCCAATGTGGGCATCAAAATGCATAAATCATTTGAACACATGCAGTAGTTAGCCATGTCTAAAAGTATCAATACTGCACTTGAACATATATTTATCCCTTTATTGTAGGCACTAAAATCCTTATACACCCCATTTATCATAAGACTAGCAGGGACTTTCAGACGAGGCTTGGGGGCATCAGAGCAAAACAGAGAGCACCACTGTGTTCGTGAGAGTCTTAGCTTTCCAATGAGGTATATTAGTGTGCATCCAAAACCGGTGAGACTACAGACGGAAATCAGCAAAAGAGGCTGTACCAACTTCAAACGAGTCTTGTGGGTATCCTAGAGCAAGAACACCAATGTGTTTGTGACATCTTCCAATTGATTAGTCAGTAGTTTGTAGGCCAAAGCGTTTAGACACTACTATGTGAGAAAACAGATTTTCAGGATCTCACGGTCTGACAAAACCAGCTCTAGCGCTGCCACCTTTCACCGCAGAAAGGCAATATCAGCAGATTGAGAAGCAGCCCATGCAAAACATATCTAGCTTAACCCATCATACTCTGCCGGGGGGAAAGGGTTCTAAATGATATGGAATTGTTTTCAAGTCATACCAAGGATCATTTAGCCATTTGATTTAGAATAAGCATCTAGAAAATGTTTGACCTTACTACTATTTGCCCATACAAAGACATTGAATAACAGATTCACTACATGGAACAGATAGCCCCCCAAAACAATTCTAAAATGAAATGTGTTCTGGAGTGTCTAACCTACATCAGATAAGACCAGGAAACATTTGTTTTTACATGCATTTAACCCCAATTATTTTTAATTTATTATTTTTCAAACAGTATACAAATTACAGAAATTGTTACATATCATTTCACATAAAGCATTTAGATTTGTTAATATGACCAACAACTTAAAATTGAGCTTAAGTTACTGTAACTCCTCATGTATTGCTAATATGCATATTAATTTCATTAAAGTATATTTTATTTGAATTATCTGTGTTCTATGACCCTGAATTTCATGATATGCGCAACCCAGCCTTAAGATATTGGACAAAGTCTGATGGGGGAATTGTCATTGAACTGTCCGCAACCTTTTCCATCACTTGAAAATAAGTTCTCAGCAATGGTAAATCCTGAACATTCTCATGAATTAAGATGATGATCTGTGTTACTCAGAAGCTGTTCTTTAACATTGAATACAAAGTATAACACCAGAACCAAAGTCACCTTTGAACCATTAACACCACATTTCCGGCTATTACGTGCATTTCGCCATGGCTAATGTGTAATTTCTCAAATTCATTGGTTTTGGAATTAAATTCACTGACTAATTATATTGGTTATTATTATCAGATTTAAATATATATTAGGGCGAGTTTAGTCATTTCGCACGTTTTCCCCATCCCGATTGTATTCTTTAATTTAAAAAACGGCCCGCCTAAAGATTACGATGGCAGAAAAATCCCTGATCTGGGTGCAACATACCTTTAGCAATGTTTCCATATTTTGAAAACGCCTCTTCCAGTGAAGTTTCATCGGTGTCAAAACACAGTCCTCCAACAAAAAGCTTCCCTTCGTCAGACATCTTGGATTATCTTGAAGGGGAAAAAATTAAGAGTATGACCTGCAAACATAGTTCATAAATCTGAGAATGGCAACACATGCTCGCTGTTTGAAGAATGTGACCAAGTCCTGTAAAAAAAAGTTAGAAAATCACCAACTGGCTTGCGGATGGCACCACGAGATGCCATACATTTTAAGCGACAGAACGCCATTTTCTTCCACCCATCGGCTCGATTTCAAATGCGTGGAGTAGCCATGTTTTAACCCGTGCAGTAAAGTCAGTTACCTAGCTATGCATAATGTATAATTTAGCTGGCCAACTTAACTAGCTAGTTACACGGGAATGTTGTTAATTCTCAAAAGATGGCGATTAACTAACTAGATAGTGACGCTAGACAAACACCCACAACTCCCAGTCCCAAACAAAGCCAGACCAGTTAGCTGGCCAACGTTAGCCGACTAAACCAGTCAAATTAGACATTTCAAGCCACTCGGTACACATGGCATGGCCCAGATATTGCCCATCCTGCAACGTAAACTAGCGTATTAAAGGGTAGTTAAAGTTAACTAAACAGCGGCAGCAAGTAACATTACTTGCCACGCAGTGCAAAAATCGTAGCCTGCTAACGTAGATGCATTAACGGTACTGTAGTGAACGGCCATTTTGTAGGGACTGTAGTAACTGACGACTGCTAGTTAACGCTGCTTTTAGACCGACTTTGAAATACCATCCAGCTGTAACGTCAAATAGTGAAGATACGAGTAAAAAGTGTCACTCAAAATAGAGTAAGGTTGAAGGACAAGTCAAATTACATGCGAACTGGGGTCGAGTAACGTTAATCAAAGGCTAACGTTAATCTATTCTCCTTCATCGACTAATAAACGTCAGCTTGTCTAAATTGCAGAGCTAGCTAACTTTAACTAGCAAGTAATTCGTCAAAGACAATAACTTCCCAAAGGAACGCAAACTGCAGGGTCGAAATGAACAATGCAATTTTACTAGGCCTAGGTTTCCCCCGCTAATTATTAGAATTGGGTGGATCTCTACTCACCTCTGTGTAGTTTGGCGCCGTCTGAGAAAGATGTTAAAATGGCTCCTGTTTATGAGCTCTTCTTCTTCTTCGTGTGGTCTTCCGTTATAATAGACGCTTTGTTGCGTATTGCTGCCTTTCACAGGTCAGAGTGTGAATTGCACATTTTGTTCACAAAAAAAAGGATCTACCTGCAGACCGCTGTTATTACATGCTACATTCCGCGCCCACTGCCAAACACACCAAGACAGTTCAGGAGACTGAAAAGATTTGGTATGGGTCCCCAGATCCTCAAAAAGTTCTGCAGCTGCACCATCGAGAGCATCCTAGTATGGCAACTGCTCGGCATCTTGACCGTAAAGGCGCTACAGAGGGTAGTGCGTATGGCCCAGTACATCACTAGGGCCAAGCTTCCTGACATCCAGGACTTATATACTAGGCGGTGTCAGAGGGAGGCCCAAAAAATGATCAAAGACTCCAGTCACCCGAGCGCCAAGTCTAGGACCAAATAGCTCCTTAACAACTTCTACCCTCAAGCCATAAGACTGCTGAACAATTAATCAAATGGACATCCAGCATGTTTATATTGACCTCACTTTAGTTTATTTAGTAAATATTTTCTTAACTCTATTTCTTGAACTGCCTTGTTTGTTAAGGGCTTGTAAGTAAACGTTTCACGGCGCATGTGACAAATACAATTTGATTTGATGTGCCACAGACTAGGTAGATACTGCACCGGATGTATAAATGTGAAGCATCCGTTTGGCGTTTCCACTCACTACCATGTATGGTGATGAAAGGAAGCCCATTGGCCGGCAGTGGGAGAAAACGGAGCAAGAGGGATTTTGGCCGACATTTTGCTAATTTTATCATTGATGAAACATGTGATCTCCATACAGTTTTCTTTTTCCAAAACTAGAATCTGTAACAGAGTGGACTGCGTTTTGTAGACTTTACCCTTTGCCAAAGTTTCTAAAAATGGTGTTATTTTTTAAATATTTTAGAGTGCAACGCTGTGTTGGGTTGCCTTCGCTAGCTAGCGACTTCCCTCGCCGTAACGTTACCAGAACTGTGGGAAAGCAGTGCTAAGTAGGCGGGGGAAAAGGACGCTAGGGTTTTCTCATTTGGAAAATGTCCATCCTCCGTCCTCGTTAGTAGGCAAACGGACGACTGTCCTCCCCTCCACGATAGCCCCCTTTTGACAAGGAAGTGTCCTTTGTGGAAAAGTTTTGAAGTCTGCCACACCCGCTGTGAATCAGCTATTGTTTTCTCTAAGGAGAAAAAGCATGGAAACATTAAAAAACGATGACCTTTTTCAAACGGATGACGGAGGAGTTGAGAAAATACTACTGTACCGGTGTTCCCTAGCTAGCGGCCTCCTTTAATGTTTTTTTTGGGACGGTTGGCATCCAACATTGGTGCATTACCGCAACTGTGCTGTAGTGTGGGCCAGAGGAACCACATATAGTGCGCGGGGCATGTAGTAGAGGACATCTAAATTGACTGGGGGAGGGGGTCAGTGGCCCAAAATATTTTTTTTATTGGGCCCAGGGGAGGGTAGTGTGTTTTGACCCTGGTTTACATTCACCCTTCTACTCATATTTTCCCTATAAACAATGGCTTGACTTACTTTTTATATTACCCTAATAAAGTTTAGAAACGTTTGTAGAGGTTTTGTATGGTGTGGTTATTATTAAACTTTAGCTACTGCAGGACTATGATATGAAGGCAGTGTGCCCCGGAGCTCCAACTGGATCAACACTTGAGGTGAGGAAGTCTGTTTCAGGCCTACCAGAGTTACTCTTATCTAACAACATAATGCTTGTCTTTATAAAAAAAAAAACATTTAGATAGAATTTTTATGAATTAGCCTCCTGTACGTCTATATCTAAATCGCAGACGCAGTAGCCTTCTGGCATAAAGAAATCTCAGTGTTGTAGCATGCCTCTGGCATATCTCTCTCTATCTCTCTGGGGTTAGGCCTAAGCTTCTCTTCCTTTATATAGGCTATATATAGTGCATTTGTAAAGTATTCAGTTTTTCCACATGTTGTTACGTTACAGCCTTATTCTAACATTTATTCAATTGCCCCCCTTCAGCAGTCTACACACAATACCTGCAAAACACCAGTCTCAACATCAACAGTGAAGAGGTGACTCTGGAATGCTGGCCTTCTAGGCAGAGTTGCAAAGAAAACACCATATCTCAAGACTGGCCAATGAAAAGAAAAGATTAAGATGGGCAACAGAACACAGACACTGGACAGAGGACCTCTGCCTAGAAGGCCAGCATCCCAGAGTTGCCTCTTCACTGTTGATGTTGAGACTGGTGTTTTGCGGGTACTAGTTAATGAAGCTGCCAATTTAAGACTTGTGAGGCGTCTGTTTCTCAAACTAGACACTCTAATGTACTTGTCCTCTTGCTCAGTTGTGCACCGGGGCCTCCCACTCCTCTTTCTATTTTGGTTAGACACAGTTTGCGCTCTTCTGTGAAGGGAGTAGTACACAGCGTTGAATGGGATCTCAGAACAAAAATAGATTGACAAGTTTCAGAAGAAAGTCCTTTGTTTCTGGCCATTTTGAGCCTGTAATCAAACCCACAAATGCTGACGCTCCAGATACTCAACTAGTCTAAAGAAAGCCCGTTTTATTGCTTCTTTAATCAGAACAACAATTTTAAGCTGTGCTAACATAATTGCAAAAGGGTTTTCTAATTATCAATTAGCTTTTTAAAATGATAAACTTGGATTAGCTAACACAATGTGCTATTGGAACACAGGAGTGATGGTTGCTGATAATGGGCCTCTGTACGCCTATGTAGATATTTCATAAAAAATCATCTGTTTCCAGCTACAATAGACATTTACTACATTAAAATGTCTACACTGTATTTCTGATCAATTTGATGTTATTTTAATGGACAAAAAATTTGCTTTTCTTTCAAAAACAAGGACATTTCTAAGTGACCCCAAAATTTCTAACAGTAGTGTATGTAAATAAGGTATTTCTGTAATTTTATATATATATATATATATATATATATATATATATATATATATATATATATATATATATATATATATATATATATATATATATTTGCAAACATTTCTAAAACCCTTGTTTTCGCTTTGTCATTATGGGGTTTTGTGTGTAGATTGATGAGGGGAAAAAAATTATTGAATCAATTTTGAACAAGACTGTGACGTAACAAAATGTGAAAAAAGTCAAGGGGTCTAAATGCTTTTCCGAACGCACTGTATATATATTTATTAAAATATTTATATCATACAGTGGACACCTAAGCCTATAGGCCTATGTATGCAATGCCCTGATACATTTAGTACTCAAATCTCTGACAGCTGAACCGTGAGGTGGACCATTATTATTTTAAGAATAGTGATTTTTGTCATTGTTATAGCTGTTTTTAAGGACACGTTAATGTGGCTCATTTGGCCAACTGTCTGCTCCAGGTCCGATCTGAATGCATATGGATGTCCGGTAAATTTCTCAAATGTCTTGTAAATTAAAATCGGCGCTTCATTTTCCTAAATGAAACTCTGAAATGTTTTTATGAAGATTTTAGAATATTCCCATGAAACTCTGTCGTTAATTGGATGGAAACTTAGCTATAGACACCCTAAAGACTCTGGCAAGTGAGCTAGTCCAGTGTCACTTTGATTATGCACATCATGGTTCACCAGGAGTCCCAAACATCTAAAGAATAAGTTACCAGTCAAACAAGCTTGTAAGAATTGTACTTAAACTCCCCTCTCAGACTTATCTGGAGGTTGAGCATCTTTTTGTCTGTATCTTTGTAATGCGTCTGTATTTATGAAATTGAATATGTATTTGTGTAAAAAAAAATAGGGACCACAATGGAAATAAGTCCCAACTTTATTGTACAATCCCGGTCACTTTGAAAAATCTTTGTGTATAAATGTATTTTTTTAACTGATAAATAAAGTCAATCAATTAATCCTAATTGTGCAGTGGCCAACTGATGAATGGAAAAAGACATCTGTTACAAAACACCAAAAAGTTTGACATTTGGAGATTATCAATCCAAGCCTTCGATATTGGTTAAGCCTACAAGATAGGGATCTATTTTCTGTTTGTCGATATTGACATAGTCTCTTTATTGTGGTGTTGCAAATACAAACTGTGATACTAAAGTGCCCGAAGTCGGTATGCTTTGTTTAGTGGTTATGTGGTGCATTGGCACAGAAACCTGTTGGTGGAAAAATAGTTGCATATATTTTATATCATTGTAAATATTGAATCAAAATGTATAAAATCTGATTCCCCTAGCTGATCATTGTCTGCAGTCGGCTCTGATAGTGAAGTAATGAAACAGGCAGGGAGAGTGAGTTTGTCTGTGGAGGTCCGCAAACTCTCAATCTTCTGGCCCGTAGCCCTGTGTGGCATCGACGGTGCCACAAAAGCATATTGAAGTGGCCGTATACACATTGATAAACACATGGTCGCTACAGTTATTGTTATTTTTGGTCATAAACATCATTTTGAGTTCATTCTAAGAGGGGAGAGGATGTTAAATTTATTTTACAGTGCAAGGGGAGCGTCATGTGAAAATATGTTTAATATTGGGGAATGGAATTGCATGACACTTTGAGTTGGACCAGCCCCCCCCAGTAAATTTCGATCTTTCCAATTACCGTAGTCCCCAGATAGACATGGCAAAAAAAGGGGAAAAGGGGAATGGTAAAAAATTTATTAGACTACCATCTAACCCTACATATATGCCACTATCCCCAACAAACCCATTACCTCTTCCCACTACTTTGGCCCTAACAGATTCTACACCAGGCTGTCGCTCTGGGAGGATGGGACCCCTTCTCTCAAATCTCCCTCTAGTTCTTCTGTACTAAAATCTCGGACACCCAAAAACATCTCTACTGCTACTACTTCCAAATCAATCTTCTGGGATTTCCGTTCCATCTGTGGCATACAATTAATGACTATAGAAATAAATGCCAAGAAGCCAACCTTACTAAACTGTTTCGGGTCACTCTGTACTGGCCTACTACTACTCACAGGGATCCTCTCAGTCTCCCTAACCCTTTGCCCATCATCCATCTACTTTCTTCACTGCATGACACTTTCTTCACTGCTCGAACCCTGGCAACCTCAAACTATCTCTCTCGCACCAGACATTTCTGATCCCCAGCAACATGGGCACCCCCACAATTGACATACAGCTTTTTCTACTGAAACGAAACACTCCTTTGTCCTTCGCCCTCCTGCACACTTCTTAAATCTCAGAATCTCCCTCCTACACTCTTCTGAAACATTACCATAAGTTTGACAGCTAAAATACTGTAGTGGGTTAGGAACAAAAGCTCTCACTGGATAACATATTCTAGCATGAAGCGCTAATTCTTTCTGGGCGGAGGACACACAGAAAATCAACACAAGTCCACTTTTGGTTTATTTGACTGAGTTAAAAGTACCCAGCTTCTTGTTGCCGATGACGTGGACGTTTTGAGCTTTCACTAACCAATTCCATCTTGAGTTTTTTTGGAGAGGAGCATGTAAACATCACTCCCATTGTTGATTCATACGTGAGTTTAGTAGGCTTGTATTCGGGAGACTAAGGTTTTTACGGTTTGCACTTGGCGCCATTCTTTCTGCATTGCGTCATCCTCCCTTCCCCTCTCTGTTTATGAGCATCTGTGTGAGTCATGAATAAATAACTAAAGTTGTGTGTGTGCATGCCTCGAGTAGTTTCTCCGCAGTCCAGTGGGTGGCGGTAAAGCAACAGTATAGTTCACATCATAACCACCCTGTTGTGGACAAGTAGGCCAAATAAAATAAAATCTTGTGGGTAGGCTAGGTCTACTGTATTTTCAATCATTCTCTTAAGACGTGTGGTATTATTGTCACGTTATCTTGACTACACTTGGTGTAAGAGTTAGACTGACAGTTGCAGGAACCTGAGTTCGAGCAAATATTAAACTAACCCAAGAAAGGACATCTGCTTTGTTTCAAATGAGAGAAAGGATGCACCGTGGGCAGAACAAGCCAGTTTCCCCTTTAATTTATTTGTGATTTGAGTCTGGGCGCTACTTCTCAATTCGCTGCATTGGGGTCTGGGATGGCACCATGGGGTGCACATGGATGTGAGAAAATGGAGGTATACCTGTGGGGCATGTTTCCTGAAGATAGTGATTTTACATTTTCACTTGTTCTCTGAAATAACCCAAAGCTACTGTATGTAGGCTACTTTAAGTCTACAAACCAAAGGCAAGGGCCCAAACAGAATAAAACATGCCAGAGATAAGCATGCCATTCAAAACATCTATTCACCAGACCAGTCTGATCAGATTGACAGTTTTGCAGCTCCTCCAATGTTGCTGTTCTTGCACTACACAAGACGGCATATTGGTCCCGACCACAGCCAGGCTATAAATACCAGAGCTGCCGGGCCAACGTGAGTGCTGCTATCCTCTGCCTTACCTCCTACACGCTCTGCGGCTTCCTGTTCGTTACCACGGTTTTCCACCCAATGCTGACTGCCTCACCACCTCCTCATTGTCTCTCTCTCTCAGCTATAGGCTGGTTCACAATGTCCCATTATTCACTCAGGACCCCAAAACATTAGTAACAATTCAAATAATGTGAGAAAAGTGATGAATGCAACAAAACGTGCACATTTAAACTTGTCTATTAGTGTCTGTGCAACCTCAATTAATGGTAGCCTATGGAATGCAGATGAGATTAACAGAATGTTTAATTCTATTATAGCTACACTAACATACAGTCAGATGGAGGGGGTTGCTGTAAGTGCTAGCTGCCTGGACCAGTTCTTCCAGAAGTTTATTGACTGCAGCAGATAGTGCTGTGTCCTGGCAGTGGATTCTCTGTTAGATGTTGATTGCTATTATGTGAATGCAGCATTGCAGAGGCAGTGTGAACCTGGATGTGTTCAGGCTTGGCTGCCATACGTGTTGCTTAACTCATACTGATTATCCCACACAACAGAACTGTCTGCTCTGGTTCTGAGCACCACTGCCAAGCCAAAACGGACAACGAAAGAAAAAACAAGACCTCTGCTAAAATAGGATAACAATGGTCATTCTTGAATTGCGGTGACATTTCGGCATGGCATTTTTGAAAAAATGAACATAATTTATTTAAATGTATTTGGGTACATCTTCCCATTCTAAATCAACTAATACTGCAGAATAATTTTTACCATTATGATACCATTGTGCCACCAGTAGGAGTAGTAACACCAATGATGGTAATACCAATTCAAATGTTTAGGTTATTCAGGATTTTCTTAAATGGAGGCCACATTTTCTCTAATATAAGGTCTTTAAACCCTTTAAAAATAATTTACTGAAGTGATATGATTAATAATTTTGCTCAAAATGTAATTAACGTTCATTAAAATTGACATCATACACGCTGATCCAGAGCATCCCAAACATGCTCAATGGATGACATGTCTGGTGAGTATGCAAGCCATGGAAGAACTTGGACATTTTCAGCTTCCAGGAAATGTGTACAGATCCTTGCAACATGGGGCTGTTCATTATCATGCTGTAACATGAGGTGATGGCGGCAAATTAATGGCACTACAATGGGCCTCAGGATCTCATTACATTATTACATTTAAGTCATTTAGCAGACGCTCTTATCCAGAGCGACTTACAAAATGGTGCATTCACCTTATGATATCCAGTGGAACAACCACTTTACAATAGTGCATCTAAATCTTTTAAGGGGGGGGGGGGGGGTTAGAAGGATTACTTTATCCTATCCTAGGTATTCCTTAAAGAGGTGGGGTTTCAGGTGTCTCCGGAAGGTGGTGATTGACTCCGCTGTCCTGGCGTCGTGAGGGAGCTTGTTCCACCATTGGGGTGCCAGAGCAGCGAACAGTTTTGACTGGGCTGAGCGGGAACTGTGCTTCCTCAGAGGTAGGGGGGCCAGCAGGCCAGTGGTGGATGAACGCAGTGCCCTTGTTTGGGTGTAGGGCCTGATCAGAGCCTGAAGGTATGGAGGTGCCGTTCCCTTCACAGCTCCGTAGGCAATCACCATGGTCTTGTAGTGGATGCGAGCTTCAACTGGAAGCCAGTGGAGAGAGCGGAGGAGCGGGGTGACGTGAGAGAACTTGGGAAGGTTGAACACCAGACGGGCTGCGGTGTTCTGGATGAGTTGTAGGGGTTTAATGGCACAGGCATGGAGCCCAGCCAACAGCGAGTTGAAGTAATCCAGACGGGAGATGACAAGTGCCTGGATTAGGACCTGCGCCGCTTCCTGTGTGAGGCAGGGTCGTACTCTGCGAATGTTGTAGAGCATGAACCTACAGGATCGGGTCACCGCCTTGATGTTAGTGGAGAACGACAGGGTGTTGTCCAGGATCACGCCAAGGTTCTTAGCACTCTGGGAGGAGGACACAAGGGAGTTGTCAACCGTGATGGCGAGATCATGGAAGGGGCAGTCCTTCCCCGGGAGGAAGAGCAGCTCCGTCTTGCCGAGGTTCAGCTTGAGCTGGTGATCCGTCATCCACACTGATATGTCTGACAGACATGCAGAGATGCGATTCGCCGCCTGGTTATCAGAAGGGGGAAAGGAGAAGATTAATTGTGTGTCGTCTGCATAGCAATGATAGGAGAGACCATGTGAGGATATGACAGAGCCAAGTGACTTGGTGTATAGCGAGAATAGGAGAGGGCCTAGAACAGAGCCCTGGGGGACACCAGTGGTGAGAGCGCATGATCTCGTCATGGTACTCTTTGCATTTAAATTGCTATCGATACAATACAATTGTGTTGTTGTGGATAGCTTATGCCTGCCAATACCATAACCCCACCTCCACCATGGGGCACTCTGTACACAACGTCAACATCAGCAAACTGCTCACCCACACGATGCCATACAGGCTGTCTGCCATCTGCCCGGTACAGTTGTAATCGGATTCATCCGTGAGGAGCACACTTTGCCAGCGTGCCAGTGGCCATCGAATGTAAGCATTTGCCCACTGAAGTCGGCTACTATGCTGAACTGCAGTCAGGTCAAGACCCTGGTGAGGACGACAAGCATGCAGATGAGCTTTCCTAAGACGGTTTCTGACAGTTTCATCAGCTGGTCTCAGACGATCCTGCAGGTGAGGAAGCCGGATGTGGAGGTCCTGGGCTGGCGTGGTTACATGTGGCCTGCGATTGTGAGGCCGGTTGGACGTACTGCGAAATTCTGTAAAACAACGTTGGAGGTTGGCTTATGGTAGAGAAATTAACATTATTAATTATCTGGCAACAGCTTTGGTGGACATTCCTGCAGTCAGCATGCCAATTGCATGCTCCCTCTGTGTCAATGTGTTGTGTGACAAAACTGCATATTTTAGAGTGGCCGTTTATTGTCCCCAGCTGTTTAATCAGCTTCTTGATATGACACACCTGTCAGGTGGATGGATTATCTTGGAAGAGGAGAAATGCTCACTAATAGGGATGCAAACAAATTTGTGCACAAAATTTGAGATTTCTTTTTTTTTGTGCGTATGGAACATTTCTGGAATATTTTATTTCAGCTCATCAAACATGGGATCAACACTTTACATGTTGTGTTTATATTTCTGTTCAGTGTATTTGTCATTTTAAAGTGTTTTTCACGGTTGCAAAGGGACACAAATGCCACTGCAATTCAAGAACATTGTACAATCAGAAGTCACTGTATGTAACAAAAGTACAAGCACCAATCACATAAATAGCATGCCTTTCACATTTGCTCCCCCTTTAAGCTGTATTACACTGACCACACCTCCCAGAAGAGAAGAATACATCTACCAATGTTGAAAACAGCTGAAATAGCAGCTCCTGATGCAAACCATGGCCCTGTCTCTTTAAGAGGTAAAATAAGATCACATTGTTATTCTGGGTTTGTCCACATGCTGCTTGTGGAGGTGGACGGATAGTGGTGGTGATGGTGGTGTGGAGATGTGTAGGAGTCTCGAAACATGTGTCTCCGGGGGGCAATATGGATTAGGGAGAGAGAGGGAAGGAGGGGGGGGGGGGGGGGGGGGGGGTGTAGACAGCACGAGAAAAAGAGGATAGTCCTTTCAGTGTCCTCTCTGCTTTATAGATCTTCCATGGTGGAAATTGGATAATTTCCCCAAAGATTCTCCCAAGTGGTGCTGTGCCGTGACTAGTCAAAGCTATTAGTAGACCTCTAATTCTGTCGTTATGTGGAGACCACAGCTGATGCCTTGGATGCTACACTTCCCCGATTTCAGCACTGCACAGATCATTTTCACTTGTCATTATAAAGCTAACTTCAACCATTGTTTTTGAGATGTAGGCATATCCTGGGAAAGGCTTTGCATTTTTTCCCCACTCACCTTAGAAAGCCCATTCACAGCAGGCTCAATGCAATAAATCAATGTATTAAATGTGTTGAAGTATGTTCAGGGACATGCTGCGGTCCCTACCCCTAAGTGTAAGACTAGTGATTAAAGCTAATAGTAATTATTGAAATGCTCTACAGTGGAGCTGGAGTGAATTGAAGGGCTCACACAAATGAAGGGGGTGGAGGCTGGAGAGGGTTGGCAGTACTCCAGGTGAAGAGGAGGTGAGTCATGCTTAACTCAGACAGACTATCCGTGTTTTTGTGTGTGTGTGTGTGGTGTGTGTGTGTGTGTGTGTGTGTGAAATCTGTGCATGCCTCTGTGTATGTGTGTGCTTGTGCCCATTTGAGTGAGGATGTGTGTGTGAGCATGTGCAAGAAATAGTCATGGTCCATGCGACCTATATCAAACTGCTAAGGGATGGAAGGAACCTGTAAGTATACACACACACACACACACACACACACACACACACACACAGCTAATAAAAACGTGTATCTGTCTGAGGGGGACAGAAAGGTGACTTGGAGTTGTGAGGCCAAATCTGTTCCTTGTCACTTATACAGATTTACCACTCACCCCCAGGTGCTGTGTAGAGAAGGTCTGTCTGGAACCTGCTACTGGGAGATAGAAAACAGGTGCTGTGTAGAGAAGGTCTGTCTGGAACCTGCTACTGGGAGATAGAAAACAGGTGCTGTGTAGAGAAGGTCTGTCTGGAACCTGCTACTGGGAGATAGAAAACAGGTGCTGTGTAGAGAAGGTCTGTCTGGAACCTGCTACTGGGAGATAGAAAACAGGTGCTGTGTAGAGAAGGTCTGTCTGGAACCTGCTACTGGGAGATAGAAAACAGGTGCTGTGTAGAGAAGGTCTGTCTGGAACCTGCTACTGGGAGATAGAAAACAGCGGGGACCGTGTTTCTCTAGCTGTCTCATATAAATGGATCTGCAGGAGAGGAGAGGTTTGGAGGCAGTGATCAGTCCTGGGGTTTGGAGAGTCATTGCAGTGGCTGGGTTTTCTGGCACAATAGTATGAAGACTACTGCCATAGGCGCACTTGTCTACCGCCCCTCAATAGTAGTATTGGGAGTGTACCTGGACCACAGTGCAAGAACTCTATCCTTCTTCAACATCTGACAGAATGATCTTCCTCCACAGAGTCCTGTGCCCTACTCATCCACTCCACATTAGCGCCAAGGCATTGGCCCAGGGCAGCCCACTCTATGCCAATTTATCAGTTTTCTCGATTATTTAATAGGACTTGTATTTATCACAATTTAACTCAATGCATAAATTGTATAATTTTCACATCTTGACCTATTTAGCAAATGTGTTACATCGCATCAGAAAGACAACCAAGTTGTTGTTATCACATACATATTTTTTTTATAAGATAAACACTTTTTGAGCATTACACAACAGAACACTTAAAGGGAAATTTGTTTTGATCGTGTCCGAGGCACTACTAAGTCAGTGAGATATGTTTCACACATAATTGGCTACCAAGAAGGCGTGTCTGGGTTTGATACACCCAATGACCGCATCCGGTGTATTGACGGGGTGGACGAGATCTGAAAATGAATGTAGTCCTGCTTTGTGGAATTTCATGAAGCCTCTATGCTATACCGATTGCAGTGTGCGTGTAGATATGCTTGTCTTTTGATAGAGTAATTGGACATCTTCAGCAATGTTAAATGTAAATGCTCCTATTCAGGGGCGCAACTTTGGTTTTAGAAGTGGGGAGGACATAACTTAAAAAATAATAATAATAATAATAATCCAGTCGGATAAGCACTCCAAACAGCCTACCTGTCCACTTGGAGGCGTCAACATGGTCCTAAAGCACACCGTTGCCTCGTTTTGTATCACATTCCAATGATAACACTGGGGGGGACAAAACTGCAATTTCAGAATGTGGGGGGGACATGTCCCCCCAGTCCGCAGTGAAAGTTACGCCTCTGCTCCTGTCGGCATATTCATTGCTAGATATACACTGCCCCACAGCTTGGTGTGGGGCGGTGCTCCTGCTCTGGCCTCACCGTGCATCGTGCATTCACTATGAGTGCCGGAATACACAGGAAGTTGAAACTCTTCCGGTGAAATTCAAATTCACTTGTTCTAGCTTTATGACAAAACATAATGTTGTTAATATAGTAATGACTATATACAGTGCCAGAGCCAAGGTGAAATTTCCCTTTAAACTGGAACAACACTCAGTAACGGTTACACAAAAATAACTGTATGCAACCCACGCACAAATATTCAAATAGTCCCCGCTTCTACATTATGAAGTAGTTGACAAGCTGGGCTTGGTGTTAGCTAGCCTGTGCTGGGCTAGCCCATGTTGGTCTGGTCTGGGCTAGGCTTGGTGTGAGCTAGCCAGTGTTGGGGTTCGTGTGGGCGTGCCCATGCTGGGCTAGCCCATGTTGGGCTTGTGTGGGCTTGGTGTGGGCTAGCCCATGTGGGCTTGCTGTGGGCTTGCCCGTGCTGGGTTAGCCCATGTTGGCCTGGTGTGGGCCAAACAGTCCCAATGTGGTTTGCTGGGGTATTAGTGTTGGAAAACAAGCAGCGAGTCGGTAAGTTGGCTGACAGGGAGGGGTGTGTACAAAGAGGACATTCTGTTCTAGACAAAGCCAGCTTCCAGCGAGCTGGCTTCCACCCCCGCCTGCCCACCCCGGCCCACCAGCCTGTCTCTCTGCCTAATTTCTCTGCCAGACCCTTTCCTCTCCACCAACGCCATAGAGGAAGAGCAAATAAAAAGCTGTTGTCATGGAAACCTGCCGTGCCTTCCTCCTCATCCCCTCATTCCTCCTATCTACACTCAAGAGAATGGAGGACATCAAGAGGAAAAACAGTGAAAGCAAAAAGGTCTGTTTGCAGATATAGGAGAGAGTGCTGCTCACAGGCAGTGAACTCCTCAAGTACAAGCACATGCATTCAGGTGGCCTACTTATGTCTTATCCATTCTGATCTACTTGGTTTCCACCTGCCTCTATTCATGCCCCTATCAAGGTGTCACAAAAGCAGCATGTATCCGGATAACTGCATTTCAATACCTACTTTTCCAAACAAGGTTTTGCACAGAGACAAAGATTCCTTGATAGAGGTTACAGGAAATACAATCCTCCAGCTCCAGAGGTGTCTCTCTACACAGCACAGGGAGGAGTTGCTATGTCGTTGTTGTTGTTATGGTGTCCCTCCGGTAAGAACATAAGAGTCTTGTAGGAAGCCAGCCAGCCAGCGTCAACGTCACCATATCCTGGCATGGAGGATACAAACAAACAGCCCTGGTTGCCGTGGGTGTGTCCTGGCTGCATGGCGGCTTGACGCACTACCACTCCGCCCATGCTCCTGGGGGAGGGCCCTCACATATCACTCAGGTTTCCATTCATTCAAGATGAGACACAGCTGACATGACAAGAGGGTTGCCATGGCAACAGTTGTGGGTACTGCAGCACCGCATGCTCTTACATGTCGGATAATGAAGTCACTCAGATCATCTCCCTTTAGGATTTTACCTCTTACCTCTTACCGGCCTTGTCTCTTGATCTTGTTCCTGTTGTTGTAATTTTCCACCTTTTTGTTCTACCAGATTCAACAATTCCATGTTTGTTATTTTGTAGGAGTTGTGTTGTGAGGGAGTTTGAATACATGAGGATGTGGTTTAATGTTGATCAATGCTATATGCAGTTCAATGTTGATCAATGCAATATGCAGTTCAATGTTGATCAATGCTATATGTAGTTCAATGTTGATCAATGTTATATGCAGTTCAATGTTGATCAATGCTATATGCAGTTCAATGTTGATCAATGCTATATGCAGTTCAATGTTGATCAATGCTATATGTAGTTCAATGTTGATCAATGTTATATGCAGTTCAATGTTGATCAATGCTATATGCAGTTCAATGTTGATCAATGCTATATGTAGTTCAATGTTGATCAATGTTATATGCAGTTCAATGTTGATCAATGCTATATGTAGTTCAATGTTGATCAATGTTATATGTAGTTCAATGTTGATCACTGTTATATGCAGTTCAATGTTGATCAATGTTATATGCAGTTCAATGTTGATCAATGTTATATGTAGTTCAATGCTGATCAATGCAATATGCAGTTCAATGTTGATCAATGTTATATGCAGTTCAATGCTGATCAATGCTATATGCAGTTCAATGTTGATCAATGCTATATGCAGTTCAATGTTGATCAATGTTATATGCAGTTCAATGCTGATCAATGCTATATGTAGTTCAATGTTGATCAGTGCTATATGCAGTTCAATGTTGATCAATGTTATATGCAGTTCAATGCTGATCAATGCTATATGTAGTTCAATGTTGATCAGTGCTATATGCAGTTCAATGTTGATCAATACTATATGCAGTTCAATGCTGATCAGTGTTATATGCAGTTCAGTGCTGATCAATACTATATGCAGTTCAATGCTGATCAATGCTATATGCAGTTCAGTGCTGATCAATACTATATGCAGTTCAATGCTGATCAATGTCATATGCAGTTCAATGCTGATCAATCTTATATGCTGGTCAATGCTGATCAAACCTATATGCTGGTCAATGCTGGTCAATGCTGGTCAATGCTGGTCAATGCAAAAATCAACAGCATTTGTGATGATGGTTTGAGAATGCTGCTTTATTCAGCACAGTTGATTCAAAATGAGGCAGCTACACTTAAATACAGAATCATTGTCACAAACAACAGATATATTTCAATTCTGAATTTAGCTAGGGTAGATGAGGCAGCAATTCTCCACACTTCCCTCTGATGCATGGAGCAGCATGATTGGCACGTGGAAAAAAAGCTTTAAAGAAAACCAGAAGAACAAAGTGTTTGTCAAATGAGTCTATCATCCCCAACAGCTAATGTATTTGATATGATAATTATGTTTGTGTTTATTTGTTTTCCTGCAACTTGTTAGACTAATTAGAGTTTAACAAGCCAATTAAGCAGAAGTTTGTGAAGGTAAAGAGAATCATCTCTTTTTTCCAGAGTTTGCCTTTCATGGTTGGGAGGTTGGTTATTATATTCATATTTATTTGATGCCACCCACCACAGCCTTATATGATATTAATTAATAGGCTATCCTGAAATTGCCACGGTTGATCTCAGATGTATGACTGTTGAGGATATACGTAGAGCATTGACTTCGTGTCGGTGACAGTTGCTTTTTCAGTATTCAACATGACTTTTTTTTTGGCCTGTTGAAACAAGATGAAACAGAAATATGTCTCTTCAGTGCAAATTGAGCCTCTATATCAACCACCGTCTCAACCCCCTCTACTACTCTCATGTCCCAGTGTACCAACCAGTACAACACCAATGATTTTCAACACCCCTTTCTATTCCTTCCTTCTAATATATAATAATAATAATAATAATAATAATAATAACAATAACAATACTGTATGTGCCATTTAGCAGATGCTTTTATTCAAAGCAACTTACAATCATGCGTGCATACATTCTACGTATAAGGGGTCCAGGGCCTCTCTGTCTCCTTCTAAAATGGTCCTCTAATGGTGTTTTCAATAGATCCGCCGCAGCCATTTAGATAAGAGGATACATTCCCTGTGACATTCAAAAGCAGTCACTACCCCTCATCCACCCTTCCATTGTGACCATCTTCTGTGCCCTATAATGAGTGTGTGCACGCCCATGCCATTATAAATAGCCAGTGTCCTGGTTAAAAGCAACACCTCTCTCTGCGTGCTGTATAATTGGCCTGTGTGATTCACCATGATAAATCATGCCAGTACGTGTTCTGTTCTCTGAGCTGGACGGGGGGAGGAAGACTGTACAATGTACTGGAACATGTGTCATGTGTGTGTGTGTATGTGGGGGGGGGGGGGGGGGGGGGGGCTTATTTGTGTCTGTGACTGTGACTTCAGAAAGTATTCACACCCCTTGACTTTTTCCACGTTTTGTTCTGTTACAGCCTGAATTTAAAATTGATTACATTGAGATGTTTTTTGGCACTGGCCTACACACAATACCGCATAATGTCCAAGTGGAATTATGTTTTTTAAATGTTTACCCCACACATACAATTATCTGCAAGGTCCCTCAGTCGAGCAGTGAATTTCAAGCACAGATTCAACCACAATGACCAGGGAGGTTTTCCAATGCCTCGCAAAGAAGGGCACCTACTGGTAGATGGGTAAAAATGAAGAAGTCTGACACTGAATATCCATTTGAGCATGGGGAAGTAATTAATTACACTTTTGATGGTGTATCAATACACCCAGTCACTACAAAGATATAGGTGTCCTTCCTAACTCAGTTGCCGGAGAGGAAGGAAGCCGCTTAGGGATTTCACCATGAGGCCAATGGTGACTTTAAAACAGTTACAGGTTAATGGCTGTGATAGGAGAAAACTGAGCATAGATCAATAACATTGTAGTTACTCCACAATACTAACCTAAATGACAGAGTGAAAAGAAGGAAGCCTGTTGCAACAAGGCACTAAAGTAATACTAATGTGGCAAAGCAACTTTTTGTTCTGAATACAAAGTATTATGTTTGGGGCAAATCCAGCAAAACACATTACTGAGTACCATTCCACATATTTTCAGTGGTGGCTGCATCATGTTATGGGTATGCTGGTAATCGTTAAGGACTGGGGAGTTTTTCAGAATAAAAAAGAAACAGAATGTAGGAAAAATCCTAGTTGAAAACCTTGTTCAGTCTACTTGATGAGTTCACCTTTCAGCAGGACAATAACCTTAAACACAAGGCCAAATCTACACTGGAGTTGCTTACCAAGAAGACACTGAATGTTCCTGAATGGCCCAGTTACAGTTTTGACTTAAATCTAATAGAAAATCTATGCCAAGACCTGAAAATGATTGTCTAGCACTGATCAACAACCAATTTAACAGAGCATGAAAAGAAAAATATGAATACGTTGCACAATCCAGGTGTGGAAAGCTCTTAGAAACTTGCCCAGAAAGACTCACAGCTGTATTCGCTGCCAAAGGTGCTTCTACAAAGTATTGACTCAGGGGTATGAATACTTATGTAAATTAGATATTTCTGTATTTCATTTTTTGTATTTCATTTTCAACAAATGTGCAAATATTTCTAAAAACATGTTTTCACTTTGTCATTATGGGGTATTGTGTGTGTTTAATCAATTTAGAATGCAGGCTGTGTATTAAGTAAAGGAGTATGAATACTCTCAAGGCACTGTGTGTGTGCGTGTGTGTGCGTGTGTGTGTGTGTGTGTGTGTGTGTGTGTGTGTGTGTGTGTGTGTGTGTGTGTGTGTGTGTGTGTGTGTGTGTGTGTGTGTGTGTGTGTGTGTGTGTCCATGCATGTGCGTATATTTGTGGTTCAGGTGCAGGCAGTAGAGGTGTGACAGGCCACATTATCACTGTGTTTGGTATTTTCCTGCCTTGCATTCCCTCCCTCGTTAATGGTGATAGACAGAGTGATTGAGTGATGGACACCCACTTAATTGCCACCTGCTGTCTCTGGCCTATGAGCCAGCTAGGTAGGTGGGGAGGGTAATGGCTGAAGAGGAGGATAAATATGATGCATCTCCTAGAGGACAAAAATACATGCCTCTGAACAGCTAATGTACTGGATGCTTATTAAGCTATAATTATACGTGGACATCATTTGGCATCAGTAAGTGTGTGTGTGTGTGTGTGTGGTGTGTGTGTGTTTATACACCTATGTATGTGTACGTGTGTTTATGCGTGTGTGCTCCCAAAAGCACATGTGGGTGTATGGTGGGTAGCTGAGATTTGCAGTAATAACCCGGGATAGGGAGTGAGGTGTGAGGAGACAGGAAGAGGAAATACAGTTCACTGGCCGCCCACTACTTCCTGTGTTTCTGTCGCCTACTCATTCAGCCCACGGACCAGCACTGCATCTAAAACCAGTTTGTTTAGAGGCACTGAGATAGAGATAAGATATAATCTCTAAGACAAACATAGTGAGAGAAGGCTTTGGAATGCTCCTTCTGAGAAAACAATGGCTCTGTCTGTCATGTCACTGCAGCAAGATTATGCACAAAAAAATTATCCATTCCAGATCAGATGATCTCTGGCTAGATCTGTACGCTGAGTCACTAGGATTCATAAATACTGTTATGAGTAACATTACAGATAAATTAAAGTCATGTAACATTAATGGTTTTTATCTGTCACTTGTCTCACGCTTGTCTCAAAGTACATCCCAATAAAACAATCTGAACTTCCAAGCAAAAAGCGAAGATCTATTTTATAGCAGAGCTGCAGTAGCGCTTAGTGTCCAGCAGGGGTCCTCCACTCATTAGCTGATGATTGTGACTGTCCTCTCTATCCCGAGAGAGAGAGCAGCTGATCTGTTCACTGTGACTGAACTGCAGTACTTCTCTGTCCAGTGACCCCAGTATGGAGCAGCTGTCTGGGGCACATTTCAAACCCTCTGCCCCCTTCAAGGCTCCGGACAACCATACAGTCCAGTGACCCACTTACACTTAGTAAGATGGGAATGGCTGATAAAACATATCTCTCTGGCAGAGTCTAGCGAATAGCGAACCCTTGCCCTTTCGGGCTCCCACATCCCCATTGAACCTTCCGCCCACTCACTGAGGAATGTGGAGAGAGCAGGGAGGGGATACAAGGAGGAGGGGAGGGAGACAGCGGGGGAGAAAGGGATACAGAAAATGGGAGGAGAGGAATAGCGATGGGAAAGAGAGGGGGGAGAGAGCTAGAGGGAAGGAAGAAAGAAAGAAAGGAAAGTTATGAAATATGTTCATGTTATGCCAAGCTCTGATGCCTGAGCCATCTCATCCCATGGTATCTGCTTGCTGGGTCATGTAATGTCAGCCCAGGGCCTATATGTTTTACTGTGTGTCCCGCAACAGAGATTTCTATAGGCCTACATGGCCATATTTAGGTTAAGAGCATCCCCTGGTGTTTACTGAACAGGTGGACATTACAGAAGAACATGGTCGCCCAGGATGTCAAACACCCACACTGACAAACACCCTGTTGTGAATCATAGGCCTGTACAATGTGTCACTGTCTGTGTGGAATGATGTTTACCTGGAATACAGCAATGGAATGCCCACTGAGCACAACACATCATTTCAATGTGAAGAATTGGGTTATATTTGATAGATACGTTGATGAGATTCTAACCTATTTTCACCTACTCAAAAACAGCCAAAAGTTTGTTGAATTTCACTATGCTTTCAACCATCTTCAAGCATAACCAAATTCCAATGGAAAATGAAAAGCACACCAAAGATTATATAAGAATTCTATGTCAGATATTTTGTTTATTTATACAACTTAATGTGTTATCGCTGTGCTTCATCTAAAAGCACAAACAAATGACCTGGATTGCAGTTGAGATTACATTAAAAGTACACGGTCCAAGTGATCAAGACGTTTTGCAGATTGTTATAGCAATTGACCTGCGACCCTGAATATGCACACTTTCTATGGTTACGTAAGAAGACATTTATTGTTATAGTAACCTCAAGATGTGGCCATGAATGTGTTACTCATTTTAATGGTACGATAAATACTGTTACATTAGTTTGTAAGATAGCCTTAACTTAAGGCTATTGACTGTCTTACAAAAGTAATATTGAATTGTGTTTGGTTGACAACGCAAACAAATATGAACATTTAAAGGAGCTGTATCTGTTGCTTGGATAGTTCCATCAGGGCCACTGACTTAATTGGATTCTTTGACTTTTATTTTTTAGTTGAGATGGAGACGTCAATCCAACATATCCTTTGTTAACTTGTCGACAATGATGTTACCATGATGAAATAATCCTGTGAATAAAACCCTCAAAACAACAGTTCACGTTGATAACTTTTTTCCAAATCCAACATATTTTCCACACACATGTCACAATACGTTGACAAATTACGTTGAAACTACGTTGATTTAACCCGTTTGTACCCAGTGGGAGGTGACACCTGCGAAGAGGTTACAAAGCTTTGGGAATGAGGATAGTGGAGAAACACAGAGGCAGTGGGTTGTGAGATGAGGTGTGTCAATGACTAAAGTTGAACTAGCCTTATATATCACAGGACAGTCTCATCTGAACGGTCTCACTGTGTTGTAACTAGAAGCAAAACAAACCTTTTTATGACTCATGACATCATACACACCCTGAAGTGTTTGATTAACTTTGTTTTTCTCACCTCTTGTCAACAAGGCGCTTATATCCACACTCTCTTTGCCAACTGGGCAACAGTTCTTCAAAGCACATTGGGAATGCTGAAAAAAGGGCTTGGTCTGGGTAGAACGGTGCTCATTGAATGTGGAATTCCACTGCCGTCACGGCGTAAAGTGTGGTATTGTTGATAAAAGGTTAGATGAAAAGAGCTCCTCTCCAGTGGACGCGCTGAACGAGTGGTGACATTTTGGTTGCATCAGCTGTATCTGATCAAAGACAAATCTACAGAATTCTGCACAATGACCTCCTATGCTGCCTTTTTTATTTACACAAAAAAACTTCAATTGAAAATCCCCAAAATAATAATTCCATGATCATCAGAATGAACAATAAACAATAACATAACAAAAATGAATCTATCACATTTATTCACTTTTAGGATGTATCTCTGGTTGTGGAGGTCTTCAAGGACATTTTGGAGGAGTGGAAACTCAGTGGGTGGAACATGAAGAGGTTTCACAAGTGGAGTCAGATGGTGGTAACACAGAACGTTAAAGCCACACACACACACACACACACACACACACACACCAACACACACACACACACACACACACACACACACACACACACACACACACACACACACACACACACACCACACACACACACACACACACACACACCTCTGAGCCTCATGACACAGTGCAGATGGCCACTGCCAGAGGGTCTCCCCTTTGAGAGATGCCCCCTGGAAAGAAATGAAGGAAAATACCACCGTTTCAAAGGTGCTGTTAAATGACAAGACATGAGTATGTCTCTTCCTTGACCTTCATTGTCCCAGCCATCCATGCAGGTCAGGCCTGTGAATGTCACCTCTTTATTTTTCATTGTGAGGAGGAACAGGCAGTCTGCACTTAGAACTTGCCTGACTCCTCAATGCCTAAAGGCGTCCACATGCTTCCCATGCGAATCACTTCGGAACAGTTTGTGCATATATTATGATGATAGATTAAGACGTTTGTTCGTTTTGGTCTTCAGCAAGGGTTTTTTTCAGCTGTCCGTGCATGCAAAATATTTCTCGAGGCAAACCGAAATTAAGTAGCCAAAGTCTACGCCCCTTTGATTGGTCAACAGTAGGGATTCTTCAATGTAGTGCTGTCATTCAACACATTTTTTTCACTTGAGAAATACTGCACCAAACATCTTAGTTAGATGTAAAATTGCGCGACTAAGACCTCCTCTGCAAAAATGTGAAAATGAATGACCGATTTCTTCAATTATCTTAGATTAATTCGGACTATATTGAAGAAGTGGCTAAGGCGTCGCAAAAGGGTCAAACTACTATTGCCATTTTTGTCTAGTTTTTTAAGCGAATGTCTTTTAAGAGAGTCTGCGAGGCACAGACGTTTACGTCACCTAGCCGAGTTCTGCTAGGAGCAAACCGAACCTAGTATGCAGACGCCTTTAGTCCCAGTGACTCACTAAAGACCCAAGGCTTTCAATATTAACTCCTCTTTCAACCAACACCTCTGTGACAGACTATCTGGGAGTACCCAGTCTAGCTTAAAGTCCTACCCCAATTTTCTTTTCACCTCATTTAACACCTGATTTAATTGACAAGAGGCACATCTTAATAGGTATCCTCATGATATGGCACAAGTAAGGGGGAGGCCGATGACAACCCAAAGTCACCATCAGACCAACTCCCTGAATGCCCTACACCTTGAAGTTTGCAGTTGTGTAAAAAAAAAACACATATTTTGCTCAAAACATACACTACCGTTCAAAAGTTTGGGGTCACTTAGAAATGTCCTTGTTTTTGAAAGAAACAATGTCTACAGAGTAGACATGGTTAATGTTGTAAATTACTATTGTAGCTGGAAACGGCTGATTTTTAATGGAACATCTACATAGGTGTACAGAGGCCCATTGTCAGCAACCATCACTCCTGTGTTCCAATGGCACGTTGTGTTAGTTAATCCTAGTTTATCATTTTAAAAGGCTAATTGATCATAAGAAAACCCTTTTGCAGTTATGTTAGCACAGCTAAAAACTGTTGTGCTGATTAAAGAAGCAATAAAACGGGCCTTCTTGAGACTAGCTGAGTATCTGGAACATCAGATACTCAGCATCAGGACTTTTTTTCTGAAAATCTTATACTATTTTTGTTTTGAGAAATGAAGGCTATTACATGCCAGAAATTGCCAAGAAACTGAAGATCTCATACAACACTGTGTACTACTCCCTTCACAGAACAGAGCAAACTGTCTCTAACCAGAATCGAAAGAAGAGTGGGAGGCCCCGGAGCACAACTGAGCTAGAGGACAACTATATTATAGTGTCTAGTTTGAGAAACAGACGCCTCACAAGTCCTCAACTGGCAGCTTCATTAAATAGTACACGCAAAACACCCATCTCAATGTCAACAGTGAAGAGGTGACTGGCCTTCTAGGCTTGCAAGCGAAAGAACACCATCCCAACCGTGAAGCACGAGGTGGCAGCGTCATGTTGTGCGGGTGCTTTGCTGCAGGAGGGACTGGTACACTTCACAAAATAGATGCAATCATGAGGAAGGAAAATGATGTAGATATATTGAGGCAACATCTCAAGACATCAGTCAGGAAGTTAAAGCTTGGTCGCAAATGGGTCTTCCAAATGGACAATGACCCCAAGCATACTTCCAAAGTTGTGGCAAAATGGCTTAAGGACAACAAAGTCAAGGTATTGGAGTGGCCATCACAAAGCCCTGACCTCAATCCTATAAAACATTTGTGGGCAGAACTGAAAAAGCATGTGCAAGCAAGGATGCCTAGAAACCTGACTCAGTTACACCAGCTCTGTCAGGAGGAATAGGCCAAAATTCACCCAACTTATTGTGGGAAGCTTGTGGAAGGCTACCCGAAATGTTTGACCCAAGTTAAACAATTTAAAGGCAATGCTACCAAATACTAATTGAGTGTATGTAAACTTCTGACCAACTGGGAATGTGATGAAAGAAGTAAAAACTGAAATAAATACTTCGCTCTACTATTATTCTGACATTTCACATTCTTAAATAAAGTGGTGATCCTAACTGACCTAAGACAGGGAATTGTTTAGGATTAAATGTCAGGAATTGTGAAAAACTGTGTTTAAATGTATTTAGCTAAGGTGTATGTAAACTGTATTTGATTTTGTCCACATATTCTAAGTCAGAACCGTCCAGAGTAGTGATGCTAGTTGGGTGGGCGGGTGTGGGCAGCAATCGGTTGAAGAGCATGCATTTAGTTTTACTAGCATTTAAGAGCAGTTGGAGGCCACGGAAGGAGTGTTGTATTGCACTGAAGCTCGTTTGGAGGTTTATTAACACAGTGCCAAAGAAGGGCCAGAAGTATACAGAATGGTGTCGTCTGCGTAGAGGTGGATCAGAGAATCACCAGCAGCAAGAGCGACATCATTGATATATACAGAGAAAAGAGTTGGCCCGAGAATTGAACCCTGTGGCACCCCCATAGAGACTGCCAGAGGTCCGAACAACAGGCCCTCCAATTTGACACACTGAACTCTATCTGAGAAGTAGTTGCTGAACAAGGCGAGGCAGTCATTAGAGATCCCAAGGCTATTGAGTCTCCCGATAAGAATGCGGTGATTGACAGAGTCGAAAGCCTTGGCCAGGTCAATGAAGACGGCTGCACAGTACTGTCTTTTATCGATGGCGGTTATGATATCATTTAGGACCTTGAGCGTGGCTGAGGGGCACCCATGACCAGCTCGGAAACCAGATTACATAGCGGAGAAGGTACGGTGGGATTCGAAATGGTCGGTGATCTGTTTGTTCACTTGGCTTTCAAAGACTTTAGAAAGGCAGGGTAGGATAGATATGGGTCTGTAACAGTTTGGGTCTAGAGTGTCTCCCCCTTTGAAGAGGGAGATGACCGCGGCAGCTTAACAAACTTTAGGGATCTCAGACAATACGAAAGAGAGGTTGAACAGGCTTGTAATAAGGGTTACAACAATTGCAGCCGATAATTTTAAAAGAGAGGGTTGTCTAGCCCAGCTGATTTATAGGGTCCAGATTTTGCAGCTCTTTCAGAACATCAGCTATCTGGATTTAGGTGAAGGAGAAGTGAGGTGGGCTTGGGCAAGTTGCTGCGAGTGGTGCAGAGCTGTTGGCTGGGGTAAGGGTAGCCAGGTGGAAAGCATGGCCAGCCGTAGAAAAATGCTTATTGAAATTCTCGATTATCGTACATTTATCGGTGGTGACAGTGTTTCCTAGCCGGGAGGAGGTGCTCTTATTCTCCATGGACTTTACAGTGTCCCAAAACTTTTGGAATTAGTGCTACAGGATGCACATTTCTGTTTGAAAAAGCTAGCCTTTGCTCTCCTAACTGACTATGTATATTGGTTCCTAGCTTCCCTGAAAAGTTGCACATCGCGGGGGCTATTCGATGCTAATGCAGTACGCCACAGGATGTTTTTGTGCTGGTCAAGGGCAGTCAAGTCTGGATTGAACCAAGTGCTACAGTGAGGGAAAAAAGTATTTGATCCCCTGTTGATTTTGTACGTTTGCCCACTGACAAAGAAAGGATCAGTCTATCATTTTAATGGTAGGTTTATTTGAACAGTGAGAGACAGAATAACAACAAAAAACCCAGAAAAACGCATGTCAAAAATGTTATAAATTGATTTGCATTTTAATGAGGGAAAGTGGTTTTGGACGTCAGAGGGGTCGAGTGTTGGTTTCTTGAGGGGAGAGACTCTGGCAATCTTTTCCACCCTCCTTCCCTCCTGTGTTGACGCACAGGTAAGAAAAACAGCATCCTTTACACCCAACTGGATGACAGACGCACCCCTCCCCCCGCACTCTCTCTCGCTGTTCTTTCTCTAACGCCTTGATCACACCGACAGCTTTATTGTGCAAAATGTTACGCAGCATCATCTGGATATGTGTGCAACAAAAGTACACCTTTCACCTTCTGCTACCCTTTCTGTCAGGCCGTCTACGCATACCGTTCGACGCACACCTTAGATAACTCCAACGTATGCACCACACAAAACGCACTGCAACTGCCTCTGCAAAGCAATGCTGCAAGGCAAACGCAGTGTTCCATTGGAAATGAATGTGCTTCCAGTGTACCAAAATGCATTGACACTGTCGGTGTGATCAAAGCGGTAAGCTGCGTCTCTGGTGCTGACCAATTACTGCAAATATCCTTGATCTCATTTGTAAAAACACATGGAAAAGCATCACTTCTGTTATGTTGGAACATACAGTATTAGCAAATAGCATTAATGCACATTGACCCTATCATGGCTCAGGCTAAGACCCAGATGCAGACACATGAGGCAGATAGTACGAGTCTCAGAGTTTATTTCAGTACAAGGGGCAGGCAATCTGTAGGTCAAGGCAGGCAAAGAGCCGTAATCCAAATCAGAATCAGGCAGGTACAGGACGGCAGGCAGGATCAGAACAGGCGGAAAGGTCAGAACTGGAAAGACTAGGAAACGCAAACACTAGTGCACAGGAACACGCTGGTAGGACTTGACGAGACAAGACGAATTGGCAACAGACAAACAGAAAACACAGGTATAAATACACATGAGGTAACGGGAGACACCTGGTGGGGGTTGGAGACAATCACAAGACAGGTGAAACAGATCAGGGTGTGACAGAACCAAAGTGTTTGAATTGAAAATGTCACGACTAGCAATAATCACCAGGGGTTTATTCATAGTCATAGATAATTCATAGAGAACATCAGTAGACAGTCTGTACTGTCCAGCTCTGAGCCAGCACCAGACAGACAGTGATGAATAAAGTTATGGGTACTTATTCTAGCAGTACCTGATGTGTTGCCCTCTGTCTCATGACTTCAAAAGGTTATCTTGACCCAGCTCATTCAAGAGCATGGGCTGCTGATGGGCACCTTGTGCTGAAGATAAAACAGTCTAACAGTCTTATTCCATCCTGAAGCACAGAGACATGATAATAGACAGACACTGTGTCTGTGGTTCTACCAGCACACCACTAGCTTAGTATTAGCTTCAGAGTTTGCTGCGTCTGTGGGTTAATTATGAACTGAAAATTCCAATGGATCAGGCTTTTCCTCCTCCTGCTGCTTTCGGGGATATTTTTAGTCCATGGTTCTTTATGCTGCGGCGTATTTGAGGAGCACAGACATGAATCTGGGTTGCTCTATTTTTTTCCTGTGGCCTCAAAGTGAGAGTGGTTTTTGGATGGAACTGTTATGCTGCAGCCGTCTGAGCCTGATCTTTGAGCCGGCGACAGCAGTTCCTTTTTGAGGCCAGAGGGTGGGCGAGAGGGGCGAGGGAGCCAGGGAGAGGAGGGGGAGAGAGGAGAGGGGCGAGAGCCGGCATTCCAGGCAGAGCAGAGGGCGTGAGGTGTGGGTGGAGTGGTGTTGCAGGGGCGTACTAGAGCAAAGAGCAACGTCTGTGCACTTCTGATTCCATGGCCCTGAGCTCATCACCTTTGAGCCGGCCGATCCCTCCCTCTCCTCCCACTCCTCCCCCTCTCCGTCTCAGGCGTTTTTAACTCCTTGCTAGAGCCTTTCTTTCCAAGAGGGACCGCTCCAGTATTACTGTACTGTCCCACTGGTGGCAGGCAGGAGACTCAGAGAGGCAGACACAGCTTGGGAGTTGAGCAAGTTTTCTGGGAAACTAACACAATATGAAAGTCGAAGATGAATAGACTGCAAATGTTTCTTCCCATCAAAGGATCACTTACCCAGGAATTTGCCTACATGTGACCTAACCTGAAGGACATGTCCTGGCCACACACTGGTTGTGTGTCAATGTGGGTAGACAGAAAGACAAACAAACAAGAGAGGGTAGGGCATGAGTAGGTCACTCCTCTGTTTATCTTCATTTTACTGGGTTTACTGGAACTTAGATGAAACATGGAAGGTGCCAACAAACACATTACCCAAGCCTCACCTGCAGCAGGAGATCAAAGGATAAGATTACCATTGTTGCCGCCTCTATTATTCCAAATAGTTCACAATGGGCTATTATACTAAGTACGGAGACATATTAACATGACAAATTGCCAAGCAAGTACAGGCACAATGAACAGTAGTGCAACCAGGAAATGGTCATACAAGTGTCACCCTAATAATATCCTAATATGGAAGGGTTAGGGGAGAGGATGCAGGGTGGGGGTTGGAATGTAGTTCACAAGACGAGGAATTGTCTGTGAACTAGGGTGAATAAGAACATTGAAATCTGAAACCTGCACCACTGTTTTCCAAAAACTGAATTATGCAACAGCAGCAGACAATGATATTTGAATGTGCTGACTGTTTTGTCATAGGTAACGCAGTGCATAGCCAGTGGTACGTTGATGATAGAGGAACTGCTAATGCACTCAGTCGGGTTTTTCAAAATCTTATTGTCCCCCGTCTTACCCACACCCCCTCTCTTTCTGCTTTCTTAATGAAATAAACCAAAGTCAGGTGGCTGCTGAATTGTCCACGAACTAGCGCTTTAAGAATATTCACTTACCTACCATTTATTTATCAATGAATCTGGCACACGCCATTGGCCCACTTACAGTTTTACCGTATGAAATGACAAATGAGTACAGGCTCTGTTCTCGACATTTGTTCAACCACTGCAGGCTCCATGCTATACTATAACAACTTCAATTTGAACTCTACGTCTAACTCTCCATGACAATGTCCTCTCCAATACAATTCAAATCAAGGCTTCTGGCATTTTCACACTTTTTACACAGCGGTACTGTAACAGCAAGCGACGTGTGTGAGAAGAAGTCATAGGGGCCAGTGGTGTAGAACAGAGGGGGGGTTAATGAACGTGTCTCAGTGTGCTGGTGGAGTGGCAGCCCTGCTGCAGCCTGCCGCCCTTGCGGTACTGCAGCCCAGGTCCACACTGGAGAGAATAAGGGGGTCTATGTAAACACAGCCAGTCAGCGCTGAGGAATGTGTGAGGCACGTAGCGCCCTGGGGACAGGGCCAGGGGAGAGGCGGAGAGGGGTAAAGGGGGAAAGAGGGGGAGGAATGGAAAGAGGAATGGAAGTGGGAGGAAGTCAGGGGGGAAACACGAGGGTGGAGTACAAGGCCCGAGGGCAGAGAGATGGAGGGAGGGATAGAGAGAACGGGAGGAGTGATGAAACCTTGGCGTGTGAGGAGGAGGTTGTGGTGAGGATGGGGGTGACAGGGTTGAAGTGGTTTGGGGGCAAGGAAGGAAAGTCATAAGGCACTTCAAAGGCAGGGAGGCTTTGAGAGGCCTTGAGTCAGGAGGTTCATAGCCTGCAAACATCCTAACTCAGGTTCCTGGTGCTGTCCACAGAGCTGCTAAAACCAATTTAGGCGAGGCCTCGGAGGCCTCTGGAGATGCAGGGTCGTAACCGGAGGAGCTGTGAGTGACAAAGAGCAGGGGGCTAGGCAGGGAGCAGGTCCACAGAGCCTGGGAACACAACACAGAAAGAAAGAGAACAACGCCACAGTGACTGACCCGGACTACACTGCACACACAGCAGCTGAAAAACCCCACTGCTGCTAAGATACAGTGCCTTTTACGGTTCTATTCTCAATCAGCAATGAATCTTTTCAGATAGCTCATACCTAATAACTTCATCAGTCTATCATCATAAACATGTCTGAGTAAAATCTAACACTCCTCATATCTGTGGTATGAAATGTGTTAACAAGCACATGTCTGAGATGGTGTAGAATGGTTTAAAATGACCCCATTGGAGCCATTCAAATATCTTGCTTGGTACATGTGAGCACACTGTACTGTGACGGTGGAGAACATTTTGTTACAACCCGTCATCATGGCCAAGGCAGGGACATAACCATATTTAGAAAAAGATGAGGTTCAACCAGGATACAATCATGTTTTACAATCTCACTCATCCATGCTTCAAATAATAGTTTCATTGCTGATGCGAATGGAATCCAACCCACCCAAACCTTCCTAGTGAATGTCTCAGAAAACTGTCAAATGTGAGCGACCTTGTTGAAATAAACACTATTGTGACATCTGTGGGCTTTTTACTGAACGGGACTGAAGGGAGTGAAGGTGGATGACTGAGCCATTAGTAGGTGAATAACACAAACTGCATACTACATTTAGAAAGCAGATCACATGAAACAGGAACAATAGTATGTGTGGACCGGCTGGGTGTGGAGAGTATGCGGTTATGTTGTTTAATACATGGTTTTGGGATAGTTGTGTGAGTGACGGCAGGGGAGGGTTGTGAGAGAGAGTGTGAGTCACTCTCAGGGTCCTCTTTTGTGAGTCATAGAGTTAACAGTTCCATGGCCTTGCCTTGACCAGCCATATGTACTGGAGTGGGCCATACATGTGAGTAGTGGGGGGCGGTAATGGGGTAAGAGTTTTCCCCACCTCATGACCAGGAAAAACTCATTGACCAGGGTATAACAGCATGGGTTAGGATGACTGCTGTTGTTTGCCTCCCTGGCCTCATTATGGGGAAAAGGGATGGCTTCACAAGGAGCGGAAAGGAGAACAAAACAAATACTCTAATGTGTGGGTGGCTAAAGTGTGTAATGGGTGCAGAGGAAGTGCTGTGCAAGCTGCAGGTACATACTTATAGGTGTGTGTGTATGTGTGTGAAAGAGTTTATGCCTATGGTTGGTCTTAACGTCCTGCCTGTGGGACCGGATGTGCATTCAGTGTGTGTGGGTGTGAGTCAATGTGTGTGTATGTGTGTGTGTGTGTGTGTGGGGGGGGGGGGGGGGGGGGGGGGGCGGGCTTCACTGCACCGTGTGGATTTTGGGTGTGGGTTTTGATTACAGGCTGCTGAGCCAAGAACTCACAGCACTTCTGTCTGACACAACAAGCCAAAGCACAGCAGATGTGCACACACTGATATCAGTTTAAGAGTCATACAATCACGTGCACACACGCACACAAACACAAACACACACACACACACACACACACACACACACACACACACACACACACACACACACACAGAAAAAAGTGTACGGGTCATACAAGCACATGTACACACACTAACACACACACACATCCTGTCCCTTTTCCCTCTTTCTCACCTTCTCATTTCAGTTGTTCTCTTTCTTCCCTCAAACTACCTCCTCTCCATCTTTGACTCATCTGTTCTCATCTCTCTCTCCTCTGTGACAGTGTAGTTTCCCTCCACCCATCCCCAGTAGACAGGCCGTCATCACACCTGCTAGTCTCACACGCTTTTAATTAGACAAAGGCCCCAACTTCTCCCTTCTTCTCCCACATCTATCTTGCTTTTACTCTCTCAGATCATTTGAACTCCCTTAGTGTGAGAAACCCATACTGATCTTATCATTTCTCCAATCACATCACAGGGGAAGTATGGACCCTTAAAGGAAAATCTCCAGATTACGTCTGATTAGACAGGTGTGTGCGGCATGATACGAGGAGGAAATATGTGATCATGTTATTCCATAGAAAGGGGGATACCTAGTCAGTTGTACAACTGAATGCCTTCAACTGAAATGTGTCTTCCACATTTAACCCAACCCCTCTGAATCAGAGAGGTGCGGGGGGGCTGCCTTAATCGACATCCATGTCTTCGGCGCCCGGAGAACAATGGGTTGACTGCCTTGCTCAGGGGCAGAATGACAGATCTTTACCTTGTCAGCTCGGGGATTCGATCCATCAACCTTTCGGGTTACTGGCCCAACGCTCCTACCCACCAGGCTACATGCCACCCCAATGGTTGGGATACTGGGGATACCGCAACCATTTCTCCTCACTAGCATGTTAAGAATATTTTATACTGTCAGGACAAATGGTGAGAGAGCCCCTACGGAGAGAAAGATGGTTGGTTTTCTCACCTAAATGAGCCCATATTTTAAGAGCGCTCTGCTCTGCGATCATTCCTATGTGCGTATACCTTGTAAAGAAATCAATAGATTGATGTTGGCCTCATTCTAGTGATGCACCGACAGCGCAGAAGAGACCCGAGGCAGACGCATAAAATAAGTGTTTATCAGGGGAAATGCTAAAAAATGATCTGGGTGGCTGTTAGACTTTAATAGGCATTCCCTAGTTGGAAATTAGGCTGGACAAGTTGAATCACAACTCTCTATTCTACTTAGGGAGATAAGTCACCCTCCTCTCGTTAAAAAAGTGCAGCGCATTCAAAGACACCCAAAGGTCCTGAATGACCTAGTTAGCCAGTCCCCATGGTGGGTCCTCACTGTGCGTACGAATAACAGGCCTGTCTGCTCTTTTTAGCTCTTTCTATCTCTCTACTCTTTACTCTCTTTCTCTCTTTTCACTCTGCAGTGTCTTTCGTTGCCGCCCACCATTTTCTATCATCCCCTGTTCACTCTTGATATTCCACGACCAGAGGTATAGTACAATATGCCTGTGTAGCTTCAAGTTCCTTGGTGTCCACATCAACAAACTAACATGGTCCAAACACACCAAGACAGTCGTGAAGAGGGCACAACAAAACCTATTCCGCCTCAGGAGACTGAAAAGATTTGGATTGGGTCCCCAGATGCACAAAACGTTTTACAGCTGCACCATCGAGAGCATCCTGATGGGTTGCGTCACTGCCTGGTATATCAACTGCTCGGCCTCCGACCGCAAGGCACTACAGAGGGTAGTGCGTATGGCCCAGTACATCACTGGGGCCAAGCTTCCTGCAATCCAGGATCTCTATACCAGGCGGTGTCAGAGGAAGGCCCTGACTCCAGCCACTCTAGTCATAGACTGTTATCTCTGCTACCACACAGGAAGCGGTACCGGAGCGCCGGAAGCTTCTACCCCCAAGCCATAAGACTCCTGAACAGCTAATCAAATGGCTACCCAGACTATTTGCATTGCCCCCGCCCCCCCACACACACTGCTGCTACTCTTTGTTATTATCTATGCATAGCCACTTTAATAACTCTGCTTACATGTACATAATTACCTCAATTACCTCGACACCAGTGCCCCCCGCACATTGACACATTGACTCTGTACCGGTACCCCCTGTAAATAGCCCCGCTATTGTTATTTACTGCTGCTCTTTAATTATTTGTTATTGTTATCTGTTATTTTTGGGGGGATTTTCTTAAAACTGCATTGTTGGTTAATTAAGGGCTTGTAAGTAAGCATTTCACTTTAAGGTCTACACCTGTTGTATTCGGCGCATGTGACAAATAACATTTGATTTGATTTAATAAACCTGAAGATCTCTCTTTACATTCAGGCTTTTTTGTTATTTTATTTCACCTGGAAGCAAAGCCCCCATTAGGCCTCCATATGCATAACAGGTTTCATCGGAAGGTAAACATGGTTCTGAGAAGCGGCGCTTCTGGAAGAAGAGTATTGAGGTCACAACTGTCTGCCTGGATTTCTGTGTGTGTTCTCATTGCCAGCCACTGTTCTCTCTACATGCTGTAACTTGTTCCCCCATCTAATCACTAGGGAACATCCTGTTTTGCCAGAGTGTCAGAGAGAGAGAGAGTGACAGGGGAGGTGAGGTGAGAAACAGAGACATGGAAGAGGACATAGCCTTAAGCATTAGCCTTTTGGTCCATTACTACACTGGTTTTTCTATGGATCATTCTCATCTGACAGTTAAAAGGTATGGTTGCTAAACTTTGAGAAGTTCAAAAGTGACACTGGCTCTCCGAGCCTTCAGAATAAAATACTTTACTGATAGAAACTGGAGTGTGTGAATAGAAACAGTAGGTTAGAGACACTATTGTGCACTACAAGTCTCTGAGATGTAAAACACCATCTCAGTCCTTCCACCCCTCTCGTCTCTGGTCCAGGGGGGCTGATAAAAGGCCTGTGCTCTATCAGAAGATTCCTCTGTCCCTATAGCTGATTGGTGTAATTAACAGTGAACCACACACAGCCTGCCTAATGTATGGCCAGGGGTCTCACCATGCACACACACACACGTACCCTGTCTGGTATGACATGGTCACAGAGAGACAGATACTGTCGGTGGAAGCTAGTCCCACCCTCAGCTATGTTCTACTCAGCTCTGCAAATCTCAAATGACACTTTATTCCTCTATAGACCAGGGCCATGAAAGGATGTGGTCAAGTGCACTACATAGGGAATGGCTTTGGTCAAACGTAATACACTATGTATGGTATAGGGCACAGAGTGTCATTTGAGAAGCGTAGCCTAAAATGTGTGATTACACCTGCTGGGAGTGATGACTGCGCTATGAGCTGAGCCAATTGGGTTGTGTAGTGTGTGTGTGTGTGTGTGTGTGTGTGTGTGTGTGTGTGTGGGTGTGATTTCAGCTCGTATATGAAAGAGGCACTATGAACCACTTATATGGGTTGGAAAGCACAAACGGAAGAGGCTACAGAACCTGCTTGATTGAGGTAATGTATGGGAGCCATCATCAGAATTATGATGATGTGATTAGGATAATGTGATATTATGATAATGATGATTATAATATGCCGTATTAATGGTATCATTACTATAATACCTCTAAAAAACATCAAATGTTATAACATAAAATATTCACATAAAAGACTAAATTCAGTACATGGAAATCAATGAAGTTCATCTTGTCTTCCGTGAGAAATGGAGAACTGATAGGAAAGTGGGCCGACAGCTGCTGTCAGTTGTAGGAAGTGATGGATGAATGAAAGTAAGGAGGGGGAGGGAGGGAGGGAGGAGGAGTTTGGGGGGGGGGGGGGTGTTCCAAAGAGCCAGTGATGACTCCTGACCTACACAATGGGAAAAGGTGTGGGAGGGATGGGGAAGAAGTGGACCAATGGAGAGAAAGGAAAGACTTTCTTTCCCAGCAGCAACGGTTGGACCAGGATGGGGAGGTGGGAGGCAGAGTGGGATTGGAACATCATCCATCTGTCATCTTTCTGCTTTTTTCCCACTTTCTCTCACCCTGTCTCTCTTTTGCTCCATCTCTCCCCCAAACGCCCTCCCTCCCTCCCTCCCTCCCTCCGTCTCAGTTCTCTCTCTCTCTCTCTCTCTCTCTCTCTCTCTCTCTCTCTCTCTCTCTCTCTCTCCCTCTCTCTCTCTCTCTCTCTCCCTCCCTCTCACTCTCTCTCGCTCTCGTTCTCTCCCTGTCTGCCTCTGTCCTGCTCCTTCTCTCATCTCGTGGGAGTAGAAAAAGGCAAATAAACAGAGGAGATTGTTTACTTCTGCCAGTGGGAAATAACAGCACATTATTAACCTTGTATTACCTTGCCTTGGGTTACTTCAACTGACTAATTTATTATTGTGAAAAAACATTAATGATTTTTTCTACCCTGGATATGTCTGTATGACACAGTGCCCATCTCAGAGGTGCACAGCCTCCCCATCTTTCAAACACACACACACACACACACACACACACACACACACACACACACACACACACACACACACACACACACACACACACACACACACACACACACACACACACACACACACACACACACACACACACATCTCACACACACATCTTACACACCTCACACTCATATATCCCGGTGCCAGATGCTCACGCCGCACAAGGCTTCCCCTCCACAATCACAGGAAGTCCATGTTGACTGTTATCTGCCTTTGGAGGCCTATGTACCACCAAATAAGACCAACAGCCTTCATCTGTCATCGATGCTTTCTCTCTCTCCCAACAACATCAAGCCCTTCTACACAAAGGGCTGTATTTAATCTGTAATGCTGAAACATTACAGATTGTGCGATAGAAATGTGAAGGTAATTTCTGATTGAGCCGACATATGCGACATTTACCGGGAATGCAGTCTCCACTAAAGCGGAAACATTGCCTTTAAATTTCAATCACGCTGTTACGCTGAACTTCTGAGATGCGGATTGAATTAGAGCCTCTCTTGTCTTTAAAGAAGTGAACTAGAACCAGAGGCAACAGCCTTCCTCCCACAGATCTCCCTGTCCTACATCTCCACCTCACGTCAAAGCCTCACGTCACAAAAATCCTCCTAACCAAGAATTTAAGTGTTCTGAAACCATTTATGAGCTTAGATGCCCACATGCTCTTTTAGCATCTGTTTAAACTCCCATCCGCCAATTACTGTGGAGGACAACTGACAACAACCCAGTGCAGTGGAAGCAGTGAGTAAGCCGGGAGAGAGAGAAGAGACCAGACAGCGTGCGGAGCTCAGATAATACCTATTGTTTATAAAATGTAGTTCCCTGTGGGTTCAGTAGGAGTCGGATAGAGTCGGGCAGGGTCAGTATATCGAAACCTTGGAGAGCTGGCAATAAAACAAGACCATGCACCAGTAGCATGTCTGCCGGGCTGTCTCTCCAATCTCTCATGTCTCTTTGACAGGAGTGATAATCTGCTTCTTTGTCTATTCAGCTAATGCATCGACCTCAAAATAGCTTTTGATCGCCAAGAGAAGTTCGTTCTGAATGGGAGTCAATGTGCAGCCTGTTTTCCTCTGCACGTGCTCCCTTTTGTTTTGTTCGTCTTTGTCCTGGCCCACTGAATCTTTCTCCCCTGACCCCTCTGTCGGTGGGGAGGCTGAAGCTTGCGTGGGGAAGGGAATCATGTCAAACGTCTCAACCTCGATGATAGCTCAGCCATCACAGCCATCTTGAGACATAAAGTAGAGTACCTTTGTTAACACTTGAGACATAAAGTAGAGCACCTTTGTTAACACTTGAGACATAAAGTAGAGCACCTTTGTTAACACTTGAGACATAAAGTAGAGCACCTTTGTTAACACTTGAGATATAAAGTGGAGTACCTTTGTTAACACTTGAGACATAAAGTGGAGTACCTTTGTTAACACTTGAGATATAAAGTGGAGTACCTTTGTTAACACTTGAGACATAAAGTGGAGTACCTTTGTTAACACTTGAGACATAAAGTAGAGTACCTTTGTCAACAGGTAACTACAATTCTGGTATTTTCTGTGCAGTTTTATTAAACAGAGAATAGATTGAAGTGTTACATCAACTATATCCCCAAAATAAATGATAGATAAATGGCTAGTGCATTTATTGATTTTGTTTTGTTTTGGTTTATTGATCAGGGACACCAACCTCTCATGCTGCAGAGTAGACTGGACTTATTATCTGAGTGCTGACCTCTATACATGGATACCCAGAGGAGGTTTGTTATGACTGGATGCTGGAATGCTTTGGTAGTTATTGTGTAATGAACATGGCCTATTTCTCTTTTGTCAGGATACGAGAATGGAAGACGTGTCAGCAACTCAACTCAATCAAGGTAAGCTTTCACCCAGCATATACAAGTGTCACCCAGCAAATAAAAGTTAGAACACGGCATTGCAAAAAGGAACATGACACATTTCTTCTATGAGAACATACAGTGCTTAACTGATTCATTCTATTTTCAGACTGGGTATATAATAAAGCTGGTGTCCTATCTGGTGTCAAACATTAAGCCCTCATGGACAGTAGGGCTTTCTTCTTTATAATTAAAGTACAAGAAAATAGCAAGGTAGATATGGTATTGTTGTTGATGTTGCTATATTTATGATATTGTACCTAATGGCATTTTTTCCCCCTGGAGATTAAGGAAGAGCTGCTCTAAGATCTGAGATACCCAAAAAGATATGACTATCTGTTTGTAAAGACTTGAAGATAGCCGTTGTTTGGAGCTCTATACCGCCTTTACCAAAAGTTATTTTGTTGCATCTGAAATTGTTATTTTGGTTAATAAATCTTGATTACTTTGATTGGGTGTGAAATACAATTTCTGCTTTTGGATGTACACGAGAGTTCTATAGTGAGTGATAAGTATTAATAACTAATAAAACATGAAAACAACAATAAATTATAAATGATCTGGAGATGTCTTAAAGATATTATCCGGTACTACATCTGCATTGCTTGCTGTTCGGGGTTTTAGGCTGGGTTTCAGTACAGCTCTTTGTGACATCAGCTGATGTTAAACGGGCTTTATAAATGCATTTGATTGATTGATACTTTTGTATACTTTTTATACAGTAGTTCTGATAGTAGTGCTCACGAGCCAAAAGTGGTCCCGGAAAATGACATACTACGTCACATATGTGCAGATATCTGCACTAAGTCATAACTCTCTCTCTCTCTCTCTCTCTCTCTCTCTCTCTCTCTCTCTCTCTCTCTCTCTCTCTCTCTCGCTCTGCTGTGTGTGCATCATGTGCCTCTTGCTTACTGTCACTCATATGGTGAGGGGCTGAAGTTCATTGGTTGAACTCAAATTGCTAGGGGGCTGGCCCATGTGGGGGAAAATGTAGGGAAAATGGCGGAGCACAGCTTCCAGAAAAACAGTCGCTTTCAAACTAGGGATTTCGTAGCTTATTGAGATAAAACAGAAATTCTGTTCATAGATTATGCATGTTTGAACTACACATTGACACATCCATCCCAAAGCAGGAGGTTTAAAAAAATACTTAATTCAATCAGATGCGCTTTAGCCGAAATCTGACTCGAGTCAAACATTGATGACTTGAGACTTTACTTGGACTTAGAGCCTCAAGACTCGGGACTCGACTTTGACTTGAGACTGATTTTTGTAATGTTTTGTCACTCATTTTGTAGCACAGAGTCTCTGTGGATTACTCTCCATACAGCCAGAGAGAGTAGCCGCAGCATCACCCTTGCAAAAAAAAACATGCAACAGATTGGCTAGTGAAATCCACACTCGGCCATCTGATTGGACCAGCAAACTGTCAATCAACACTGGTCGGGTGAGCTAGCGAAAAGATATCTGATTTGGTGTACAGCTATAGGATTGGGTGCAGCGCAAACGCCAAATTGTAGGGAGAGGATTGTCATAAATAAATGCGCAGTTCCAAAGAAATTTGGGTGATCAAGAATGTTAACTGTTTACTTTGTAAGCTCACCAGCAATGGGTCACCAAGCAACAATTACTAGCATACTGGTCTTTTGGTTTGGAGATAATTGCTGGAAATTGGGGATTTATTTAGGAAACTTAGATTTGGAATTTGTTGTTAAAATCCATTATTACTGTGGCAAAGACGCACCTAAGGCGTGTCTATCCACTTGGGATCTCCAAAATCCCGCCAGTGGAGACTGCTTTGTTCTCTTGTTGAAATGTTTGCTGTTGCTTTCCCACATTTAAATGCATATGTGATAAATCTATAGTCCATCTAATCCTACAATAATTGATAGTGTTTAATCAGTACATCCCGTACAGTTTATTGCAACACGTTTCTGGTTCATGTTACATACGATACATTTTAATTGACCATTTCTTGCCTTCTGAGTGGTCGCAATGTTTAAATGAACGTTCACAAATCTAATGAAGTAGAAGTTCTGTTTATTTAATTCAATGTATGGTTCCTGGGTTTTCTCTGTGTTCCATACGTATGTCTGTGTCATTCTGGTTGTGCATAATGGGTAAGTGTTTGTAATTGCCAATTGGGTAATTGTATGGCCCTGCAAGGTGCCAACCCAGAAAACATGCCTACATTGGCACAATGTGGGCCCAATGCAGGCTAGAATATTGGCCCAATGTAGGCTGCCAAAATTGGGCCAATGCGTCTTTGCTCATTGGTTCCACGTTGGCCCCCCAAGGCCTTTGCCCAGTGTGGCCAAGTGTGGGTAGCCCATGTCAGGTGGGGGCAGCCCTCACTTTACCTGAAATAAGCCAATCTTTTCCCAGCAAACATGCCCAAATTGGCGCGCAGGTTGGTATATGTTGTCAAGACTCATATACTTGCAGGCAGCTCTGCAGATTGGTCATAAAATCTGATGTTAAATCTAACCCTAACCTTAACCCTAACCTTAACCACACTGCTAACACTGCTAACCCTAATGCCTAACCCAACCTTAAATTAAGAACAAAAGGCTTGAACGTTTACAATATAGCCAATTTTTACTTTGCAGCTGGCGCAGTGCTGCCTCCAGGGCAAGATTCATGACAATAAAGTCAACCTGCCATTGGCATGATGTGGGCCCAATTTGGCATAAAGTATTGGCCCCATGTAGGCTGCCCACATAGGGCCGATGCGCATTAATTAAATGCCTAAATTGCATAATTTTCAAGCCTTATAGCTATTTAGGGAACGTGATACATTATCTCATGTTGGGCTGGTGTGGGCTAGCCTGTGTTGGGCTGGTGTGGGCTAGCCTGTGTTGGGCTGGTGTGGGCCAGCCTGTGTTGGGCTGGTGTGGGATTAGTGTGGCTAGCCTGTGTTGGGCTTGTTGTGACTAAGCCTGTGTTGGGCTGGTGTTGGCTTGGTGTGGGCTAGCCTTGTTGGGCTGGTATGAGCTAGCCTGTGTTGGGCTGGTGTGGGATTAATGTGGGCTAGCCTGTGTTGGGCTGGTGTTGGCTTGGTGTGGGCTAGCCTTGTTGGGCTGGTGTGGGCTAGCCTGTGTTGGGCTGGTGTGGGATTAGTGTGGGCGAGCCTGTGTTGGGCTGGTGTGGGCTAGCCTTGTTGGGCTGGTGTGGGCTAGCCTGTGTTGTGCTGGTGTGGGATTAGTGTGTCTAGCCTGTGTTGGGCTTGTTGTGACTAAGCCCGTGTCGGGCTGGTGTTGGCATGGTGTGGGCTATCCTTGTTGGGCTGGTGTGAGCTAGCCTGTGTTGGGCTGGTGTGGGATTAGTGTGGGCTAGCCTGTGTTGGGCTGGTGTGGGATTAGTGTGGCTAGCCAGTGTTGGGCTTGTTGTGACTAAGCCCATGTCGGGCTGGTGTTGGCATGGTGTGGGCTAGCCTTGTTGGGCTGGTGTGGGCTAGCCTGTGTTGGGCTGGTGTGGGATAAGTGTGGGCTAGCCTGTGTCGGGCTGGTGTGGGCTAGCCTGTATTGGGCTGGTGTGGGCTAGCCTGTGTTGGGCTGGTGTGGGATTAGTGTGGCTAGCCTGTGTTGGGCTTGTTGTGACTAAGCCCGTGTCGGGCTGGTGTTGGCATGGTGTGGGCTGGCCTTGTTGGGCTGGTGTGGGCTAGCCTGTGTCGGGCTGGTGTGGGATTAGTGTGGGCTAGCCTGTGTCGGGCTGGTGTTGGCTTGGTGTGGCCTAGCCCGTGCCCACCTTGCCACTGAATACCCACATGGGGCCAATGGGATCATGTTAGCTGGGAAGTACTTATACAGTCTATTCAGAAAGTATTCAGACCCCTTGACTTTTTCCACATTTTGTTACGTTACAGCCTTATTCTAAAATGTATTAAATTGTTTTTCCCCTCTCATCAATCTACACACAATAAACCATAATGAAAAAGCAAAAACAGGTTTTTAGACATTTTGGCAAATGTATAAAAAAACTACTGAAATATCACATTTACATAAGTATTCAGACCCTTTACTCAGGACTTTGTTGAAGAACCTTTGGCAGCAATCACAGCCTCGAGTCTTCTTGGGTATGATGCTACAAGCTTGGCACACCTGTATTTGGAGAGTTTCTACCATTCCTCTCTGCAGATCCTGTCAAGCTCTGTCAGGTTGGATGGGGAGCGTCGCTGCACAGCTATTTTCAGGTTTCTCCAGAGATGTTCGATCAGGTTCAAGTCTGTGCTCTGGCTGGGCCGCTCAAGTACATTCAGAGACTTGTCCTGAAGCCACTCCTGTGTTGTCTTGGCTGTGTGCTTAGGGTCATTGTCCTGTTGGAAGGTGAACCTTCGCCCCAGTCTGAAGTCCTGAGTGCTTTGGAGTAGGTTTGCATCAAGGATCTGTCTGTACTTTGCTCCGTTCATCTTTCCCTTGATCCTGACTAGTCTCCAAGTCCCTGCTGCTGAAAAACATCCCCACAGTGTTGGACTAGTAACCGAAAGGTTGCAAGATCGATTCCCCAAGCTGTCAAGGAAAAATATGTTGTTCTGCCCCTGAACAAGGCAGTTAACCCACTGTCCCTAGGCCGTCATTGAAAATAAGAATTTGTTCTTAACTGACTTGCCTAGTTAAATAAAGGTAAAATAACAAATGATGCTACCACCACCATGCTTCACAGTAGGGATGGTGCCAGGTTTCCTCCAGATGTGACACTTGGAATTCAGGCCAAAGTTCAATCTTGGTTTCATCAGACCAGAGAATCTTGTTTCTCATGGTCTGGAGGTCCTTTAGGTGCCTTTTGGAAAACTCAAAGTGGGCTGTCATGTGCATTTTACTGAGGAGTGGCTTCCGTCTGGCCACTCTACCATAAAGGCCTGATTGGTGGAGTGCTGCAGAGATGGTTGTCCTTCTGGAAGGTTCTCCCATCTCCGCAGAGGAACTCTGGAGCTCTGTCAGACCATAAGACATATCAAAAAATTGGTCTTCTCACAAAAACATCTGTAGTGTCCACTCCATTGAAAGATGAGACTCTCACAAACACAACTGTGTTCTCCGTTTTTCTCTACGACCCCCACAAGTGCCACGGGACTCATCTGAAGGTTACCTGTACCAGTTTAGAAAATGAAGGGAAGTATGGAGGTAGTTTTGTGCCTACCCAAAAAAAGGGGTTCAATATGTGTAAAAAATAAAAAAATTAAAAATTAAATATATATATATATATATATATATATATATATACACTGCTCAAAAAAATAAAGGGAACACTTAAACAACACAATGTAACTCCAAGTCAATCACACTTCTGTGAAATCAAACTGTCCACTTAGGAAGCAACACTGATTGACAATAAATTTCACATGCTGTTGTGCAAATGGAATAGACAACAGGTGTAAATTATAGGCGATTAGCAAGACACCCCCAATAAAGGAGTGGTTCTGCAGGTGGGGACCACAGACCACTTCTCATTTCCTATGCTTCCTGGCTGATGTTTTGGTCACTTTTGAAAGCTGGCGGTGCATGAGACGGAGTCTACAACCCACACAAGTGGCTCAGGTAGTGCAGCTCATCCAGGATGGCACATCAATGCGAGCTGTGGCAAGAAGGTTTGCTGTGTCTGTCAGCGTAGTGTCCAGAGCATGGAGGCGCTACCAGGAGACAGGCCAGTACATCAGGAGACATGGAGGAGGCCGTAGGAGGGCAACAACCCAGCAGCAGGACCGCTACCTCCGCCTTTGTGCAAGGAGGAGCAGGAGAAGCACTGCCAGAGCCCTGCAAAATGACCTCCAGCAGGCCACAAATGTGCATGTGTCTGCTCAAACGGTCAGAAACAGACTCCATGAGGGGGGTATGAGGGCCCGACGTCCACAGGTGGACAGTTCCTGCAAGTGGAAGGCATTGATGCTATGGACTGGCCCGCCCGTTCCCCAGACCTGAATCCAATTGAGCACATCTGGGACATTATGTCTCGCTCCATCCACCAACGCCACGTTGCACCACAGACTGTCCAGGAGTTGGCGGATGCTTTAGTCCAGGTCTGGGAGGAGATCCCTCAGGAGACCATCCGCCACCTCATCAGGAGCATGCCCAGGCATTGTAGGGAGGTCATACAGGCGCGTGGAGGCCACACACACTACTGAGCCTCATTTTGACTTGTTTTAAGGACATTACATCAAAGTTGGATCAGCCTGTAGTGTGGTTTTCCACTTTAATTTTGAGTGTGACTCCAAATCCAGACCTCCATGGGTTGATAAATTGGATTTCCATTGATTATTTTTGTGTGATTTTGTTGTCAGCACATTCAACTATGTAAAGAAAAAAGTATTTAATAAGATTATTTCTTTCATTCAGATCTAGGATGTGTTATTTAAGTGTTCCCTTTATTCTTTTGAGCAGTATATATACATTCTGTATATATATACATACTGTATATATTTCTTGAGCTTTCTTATATCTCTTAGATAAAGAAGAGACACTTATTCCTTATCATTTAACAAAATCCTTATTCCTATCATTTATTTTTTTTACTGTAATTCTTTCCATTTATGAATGTGTTATTCAATGTGTAAAGTCCAAATTCAATATTTTATTAAAAAAAATGTTTATATTTGTTCTTTATACCTAAAGGTGTCCTGAAATTCTAAATCTAATAGCTAAATGGCCCATGGTATGTCCATCTTAAAACAATTCCATATGGCAGCTTAGATATGCCCCCCCCCCCCCCCCCCTCCCTCCCCCGCCCCACGCCTTAGACTTTTAAGAATTAACGCTTGATCTGATTGAATCTAGACCTTAGTAGTTGCTATAGTTCCAGAGCATGTCTTTAAGTCGGATGTCTTAAGACATTGGTATTTAAAGACTTCTTCATTTTAAGACGTCTCTTAAGACGTCTCTAGACATGTCTCAAGATTTCTGAAGACATGTTGATGACTGGGTATGAATCTACACCTCTGGGGAGATATATTGAGTAAGAGCAGCAGCGCCAATCATGCAAACTGCTGACGTCCACACCACACACGCTCACATTGAGAAGTGCACACACACACAAAGACGAACAATCAAGCACACAGCCCACACACACAGAAAACGCACGCACACACACACACATCACACACACACACACACAACGAATCTCCATTTCTCTCTGCTTTGCACGTATGAGGAGAGAGAGAAGCAGCATTGATTTCTTCTCTATCTTCCCAGAAAACCCGTTTTCTAGGTGAAAACTGAGACTGAATTATTAATACCTTCATTGCATTTTTATGTTGCTCCCCTGTTGGAAAATAAAGCTTCCTAAATAAGCTGTGGAGTCCTTCACACCGTGTGCTGCTGCGGATCCTCTCTACAGCTGCATGCATACAAACAACAGCAATTACAAACAGCAGCAATTACAAACAGCAGCAATTACAAACAGCAGCAACTAGAAATTCCAAGGGTACATCATGAGGTTGGAGTAAGATCTTTCAAATACAAATGCCCAACTGGCTGGAATCATTTACAGATAGAAATCAGGGTATTACAATCACATAGTTAATTTAAGAAAGACATTTTTCAAATGTTAAGAACAAACCGTTTGTGTTTTTAACTAATAGAAATATCATCATGTGAATATATTTATAAACATGTATGTATGTACAGTACACTGTATATATATATATATATTTCAGGTACTTAGGTTTATTAGTTATATTAGTAGTTGTAGCAGTAGTTTGTATTACTTGTAGTCCTATTATTAGTTATACAACGTAATATGCTGTTAATATGCTGTTGAAAACAAAATAATATTAGACAGTAGTTGCCAGATTATTGCTGCTACTTTGTTTGTTTTCTTTTTTTTCTTTTGGACACCCTTGAAAACGAGATGGTGCATCTGAAAAGATTTCATCCTGCAAAATGTCTAGTAAATAAATAAAAATCATGTCCTTCTGTCTCCCTTCATCTCTGGCCTGTGTGTGGCCTGGGTTCTGCCGGACGAGTGGGAGAGGAACAAAGGGCCACCAAAGAGCGAGGGATAAATAGATCATGTAATCGGAGCTGTTGGCAGTGTGGGCAAATTGGCTAACTATAACTAACTGCATTACACACTGATCACCTGGGCCTCTCATGTCCTCCCTCTGTTCCACCTGATGGAAAAGTCAGAGGAAAATGATCAAAATAAGACACTGCATCCATCACTGCTGCCAACAGGGGCTTCCTGAGGACTAATTGGAAGTAAAGACCTGGGAGAGAGGATGGGATACCTGGTGGGTTGGAGGGAAAAGCTCTTAGATTCTTTAGTCCTCTTTACCGTAGTGAACCTCTGATGTGCCTGTGTCCACAACTGGCAGCTAGTCTGTGAGGAGGGCAATGCCAATGTAAGCTGTGCCCGGGCACCTGTGTGGACCCTGCAGCTGCTGGGTACCCATTGTGGCCAGGAATGTGGGCATTGGGTAGAGAATGGAGGGATGGATAGAGAGAGGGAAGGAGGGAGCGGAGGAGAAAGGGTCATGGCTAAGGAGTAATAGCAGCAGGCTCCTAGGCAAAGATGAAATATTTGCAATTCCACAGGGTCCCTGGGCTGCAGGCTCACACTCCATTTGTATGGAAATTAGTTTGTCTTTCTTTTTCTGAGAGCAGAGGAGAGCGAAGGAGGGAGGGACGGAGCGAGAGGGGGAGGAAGGGAGAGAGCTAGAGGCAGTGGAGGAGGGTGGATGCCTGTCAAGGATATTGCGATGCCTGCCAATGGAGTAGGAAGGCTGGGCTGGGCTGAGCTGGGCTGGGCTGGGCTGAGCTGGGCTGGGCTGGGCTGGGCTGAGCTGGGGGTTTGGGCACTGGTTGTTTCTCCACAGCACATATGGATCAAATAAATCTGTGTGTTTATGACAGACTGATCCATGCTCTGGCTGCAGTGGGCTCGGCGGGTTAGTTTTTGGTACAGCCCTTTGTCTGCTATTGAAAATCGCCATTCTCCCTATGCCACAGCTGTGAGAGCAGAGCTTTGATCCACAGCCCATCCCGGTTATCTGCCAGATAATTAGCAGATGTTGTGGAGGGCCTCTGTTTCGCCACAGCCTATTTTCAGCCTGCTCTGGCTCGAGTGTGAGCGTGTGTCTGTGTGCGTGTGGAATGGGGGTAATGCTGTAACTCATCTATTCATGTCCAGCTGCTCTTCTGTGGTACCCTGGATGGGTGAGGTGAATGCATGCCATCTCTCTCTCTCTGCCTCTCTTTCTTTCTCTCCCTCTCTCTCTGCCTCTCTCTCTTTCTCTCTTCCCTCGTTCCTCTCTGACTCACCGCCCTGCGAGCCATGTGAGTCATGGTTCTCATCTCGTGAGATGGACTCTGCTGTCTCTCAAACCGCAAATAGACAGACAGTCAGCATGGGAAATGAGAGCAGACAGACATGGGTCACATTAAGAGCTCTCTAGGATGAGTCAGATTGGAGCCAGAGAGGAACTGGATGACCTGTGATGAGCTTTAATTAGACCTACATGCCAAGTTCTTGTTGGTTAGGAAGAGTATTGAGACATAGGCTACTGTTTCAACCTTGCGGACAAAATGCATTACAATTGAATGCATGAAATGGAGAGAGTAAACTGGATCTACAGAAGATATTCAACCTTTCTGACAAAGATAGTTCTAAATGGATGCAACTTCAGTTCTTGGAGGAATTTTTCTTGAACTTTGTCTGAGTAACTTTAGATGTGGGTCAGAGTGTGTCTTTGGGTCCAGGTCTCCAGGGCCAATCAGGCTGCATTCAGAGACGGGAGCTGCTCTCTCTGTGTTCTGCCAGGCTGCTGTCAGTGACTCACTGGTGTTGTAACACCACCCAGGCTTTTGTTTTTGTTCCCCACTGAGACATAGCTGGTCTGTCTATCTGCACAGAGATGCAGAGATAGCATTCCACTCACTCAGCCTCTCACTAAAGACAACCAACATTGTTTTCATTTAACATGGCTCACGTTGCCATGGAGACGGATATGACAATGCAGTATGGACTTGATTTAGACTTAGGAAATGTATGCCTTTCCTACGTGTTTTGATTCATGCAATTCTCAGTATTTGGTATTCAGACTTACTTTACGCTGGTGTTCAACAGCTGTTTTGGAGTAGCTCCATTATGCACAATGAATGCATTTAATTCAACCGCTGAAAACTCTTCAACTTGATGACCAACAGATTTCCTCATAGAATTTTCATTCAATGGGGTTTTCAGTACACTTATCTAGAGCCATCCCTTTTAATACCGTGTACCTTAAACTTTCTTGCCAGACTCACTATAGTAGACCAGATCAATGAAATAAAGCCTTCAAACTATAGGCCCATGCACATCTCCGTTTCAGCACCAATTGGTAGATGTTAGAATGATTTGATCTTGTTTATTATTTTGGGTAAGGAACCTACTTCATAAGAAAAATGGTTTTCAGAGCCTTTACACACAAAATATAGTGGGGAATCAAAAATACAGTTTTGATTCATCCTGAAAGTTGCCATTCAGTTGTTCAATATTGGAAGGGGAGAAAACTGCAACAGTAAGGGTTTACACGTAGTCCTATACATCTACCCTAATCCTCACTGATCATGGAACTGATATGCCTCCAGGGATCATAAGGTAAAATAGATCTAAAACAAATTGTATTTATATTTACAATCCCCTTATCCAAATGGATTACTCATTTACCTAGCTCTTATCAATACCTCTTATAAATGTATGAATTAGATTGCATGGACAATGGTGCTATTTCTATCGGGGGGAAAAATGTATTCGCTGTTTTTTCCACTTGGAACCAGCAGGTTGCTCAACCTTATTCATAATTTCCTCATTGGTAAAGGTGGTGGAATTATTAGGAAATGAAGTCAACGTCAGAATACGGTGTATCTGTAGACACATCTCTGCCGCATCTCAATTTCTGTGATCTCCATGCCAAACCAATACCTGGCTGGCACATGCGTTTCCCCATGCTTAAGTTCAAGGTCAGAATAGGAGAAAAGTGTATATAAAGGGAATTACGTTTAATTTACGGGCGTGTAGCGGTCAAACAGGGATATGGTTCCAATTGTTAATACACCATTCACTTGTCCCATAGGTCTTTTTAGAAACACTTAAAATAAGGGCTGTGTTTCGTGTAGTCTTACCCTGGCGGGACGTTATGATAACCGTGTAAACCTAGAACAAGTTGACTTTTATCAATATATTTGCCTGTATTTACCCCCTCCCCAATTTTTTTTAGAAATGCTAATTAGCTGCTAACGTGGCTATCATAAAGAACTACAAATGCCATGATGCTCTGGACAAGATTGCCGAATTGAGGCAAAGGTATGAATCTCTATCTAATGTTAGCTAACTGTAGTAATGAATACATTTCCTACATTTCTTTAAATGGACAATTCTGTGAACTGTCTTGTGCAAGTTTTAAATTGACACAATACACAGGAGGCTGCTGAGGGGAGGACGGCTCATAATACTGTCTGGAACGGAGCGAATGGAATTGCTTCCAACACATAGAAACCAGGTGTTTGATGTATTTGATCCCATTCCACCCATTCTACTCCAGCCATTATCACGAGCCCGTCCTCCCCAATTAAGGTGCCACCAGCCTCCCGTGACACATTATCTGTTAGCAGTCTTGCACGATGTCTACTTTGATGCTAATTAGCATTTTCTAATCTGAGAGTACATTGAGCCGAATATATTGATAAAAGTCACCTTGTCCGAGAGATTTACATGGTTATCAAAACGTCATGCCAGGGTAAGCCTACACGAAAGACAGCATTTCGCTACGCCGACAATAACATCTGACAATAACATTTGATTTGATTTGACTTATTTGAAGTCTTTCTAAAATCCCCTAATGGGGAAACCGATTGGAACCATTTCCCTGTTTGACCGCTAGGTATTATGACACTTCCACTGTGTGGCTCTATATGACATTGGCCAAAGGATGCGACCAGCTGAGGTATTTGAGTCTGTTTGAGGTTATGTCGCTGTGAGTGACATTGAAATCTAGTGCAATTCAAGCTATGAAGGGAGAGTATTTTCATTACAAAAGATCAAAGCCCTGTTCTCTTTGTTTGTTAATAAGCAGGGCACCTCAACTTGCAGATACTGGCACTCTGTTTCAGCATAAGAGGATTAGCTTCGCTTTCATTCTGAACTAGACGACAAAAACAAACAAACAGACAGACAAAATCCAAACAGTTTGAGTTGGGAAAAAGTATTATTTCGTAACACCACAGGAACAAGTCACATCCAAAGTCATGGTGAGAATGATAGTTATTTAATATAGGCTAAAGGGTAGATGGTAGATTGCAAATCCACATACCCATGCTATTCTCCCCCACTGCGGCCTCCTCAGCCCTTCTCATCCCCACAGGCCCATTCCACTATGAAAGCCTTCATCATCATCATCATTAGACACTGGCCCTACTGGCCCTCTCACCTCAGAGGTCATCCCTCCTCACTATCAGGTCCCCGGGCCCCGGGCAATGGTCAAGAACCATTGATCTTCAAGGGTGAAAGTTCATGCTGCATGGGCTTGGCCAGTGGTCAAAGGTGAAAGCTGAGTGGGTCAAGTGAGATTGAATGTGCCCGCTTCGTTGCCAGGCCACGGGGTCAGGTTGGCCAGTTCATTTTGCTGCCTTTGTGAGTGAATAGCACCTTACGTCCATCAATGGAACTGTGATTTGTCATTAGATTTTTTAATTTGCAGCCTTCGCATATATCCCTGCTAGATAAGGCTAGGCCACACATATGCACACTCTGGCGGATTGATTTTGGATGGCAATCATCTTGACCTGCAGGCAGGGTGCTGGCTAGGGAATCGTCTGGTCAATACCCAACAATGGTGGCTGATTTGTTGTTTCTTTCACTGTATCCCCAACCGCTGCATACCTCATCAACTGGGTCACAAGGCCAATGCTAGCTGTGCATGGGCAGGCAAATTTCATCAAAACATCATCAAAGCCTATTCATTTAAACCTTTGTCAATCAAATTGCTACTGATGAATGTCTCTGGATTTGAACCTTACAAAAACATACAAAACAATTTATCACAACAACTGATCACCCAAAAATATTATGAACCAGTATGGCAGTATATTGGAAGGACTGCAAAATCCTCTCATTGGAATTCCTCCCATCTCCAGCTCGGCAATATCAGCCTTAGAATATCATCCACGTCTGGATCAGAAGCTAAATTGGACAGGTGTCCGTTCCCCCGCACACTGGGCCTCGGAGCGCGGCCTACACTACGCTCGGAAAAGCGGGGATATCATTCGCATTTCGTTGGAATTCTCTGGCAGCAAAGGCAGACTCACTCTACTGCAGTCCTACACAGCAGGAGAAAGAGAGAGAGAAGGGGGAGAGAGAGAAGGAGATAGAGCGATGCTCACATGGAACTGTTAGCTTTGGCAGGCAGCGAGGGAAGAGGGGACGAATTGAGGAGAAAGGAATGATTCGGGAGGAAAAAGGAAGAGGGGGCCAGTTACAAAAAGAGGGGATGAGAAATGAAAGACAGATAAGAGCGTTTAGAGAGCGTGAGAGAGAGAGAGAGAGAGAGAGAAAGAGAGAGAGAGAGAGAGAGAGAGAGAGAGAGAGAGAGAGAGAAAGAGAGAGAGTGGGAGCTTTGGCTTAGCAGAATCATGGAAGGACAGATCTTAATAGAGACCTTTCTCAGACGAGATCTGGGAGGGCCTCTGTCCTTCATTCTGTTCACTTTAACCTGGGGGGAGAATCAGATTGTCTCCATGCTCTGTTCACTCTGCTTGCATCGTTAGAGAGCCATACAAGAGTCCCCCTCCTTCTTTCTCTCCTTTTCCTTCTCTCTCCTTTCTCTGTCTCCCCCACGTTCTGCCTGTCAAGGCGAGGTGTGTAGGCTGCATTGTGATAGGAATAGATGTTCCCCTAAGCGAGACCTGCAAAAGCCATTTGAAAATCTGCTTAATGGAGAACAGTAGGTAAGGAGTGGGCTGCACGGCTCGCTGCTTTTCACTGCTTTCTCTCGCCTTTTCTCCCACTGTCTGTCATTCTCTCCCCATCCCCTTCTCCCACTCTCCCTCTTCTCTCCCCTCTCTCTCAATGCCCTCTCTTTCACCTCCATGTTCTTCAACCCCACGCCTGTCTTCCTCCACTCCAAATGTTTCTCTCTCAGGTGGCACATCCACCCCACCCCACCCCTCCCTCCTTCCATCCATCCACTTCTCCTCACCCACCTCACTCTCCTTGCCCTCGCTCTCTCTGTCTATCTGTGTCTATCTCTCTCGCTCTCCACCCCCTCTCTCCGCTCTGTTTTTCTTTCACTTTCTTTCTTTTTATCTGGGTGCACATTCCTTTCCTCCCACACTCGACATTCTCACTAAATGATTCCAAGTGTCTGGGCCCCGTGCCTCTCCGAGCAGCTGACACACACACGCATAGAAGCGCACGCACACAGATACACACTCATACAAACACACATGTACACGCGCAAGCATGCACACACACACACACACACACACACCCACACACACACACACACACACACACACACACACACACACACACACACACACACACACACACACACACACACACACACACACACACACACACCACACACATAGAGCTGTGGGTAGGGGATAACAGGACAAAGAAAGAGAGAGTGCTTCATTAACTCTTAGTAGTGTTCCCCTCCAGCCCACCAAGCAGCAATCCCCTCAGCGCAGGGACTGACTGACCTGCTTTTGGCCTCTCTGTGGCCTCTCTGTGGCCTCTCTGTGGCCTCCCAGAACACAGACTGGGAGAGAAGGGGAAGGTCCCCCTCTCTCTGCCTCGCTTTCTATTTATTTATCCCACTCACTCAATTTCTTTTCTCTTTTTTTTTATTTATATTTTTCTCTCTCGCTCTCTCTCTCTCTCTCTCTCTCTGATTCTCTCTGTTTGTCTTCTCATGGTGATTTGGGCAGTTATGAACGGCAGGTAGCCTAGTGGTTAGAGCGTTGGGCCAGTAACTGAAAGGTTGCTGGGTTGAATACCTGAGTTGACAAGGTGAAAAACAGTTGATGTGCCCTTGTGCAAGGCACTTAACTTTAATTTGCTCCAAGGGTACAGTACTTCTTTGGCTGACCCTGTCTCCAACAGGTCAATCGTGAGCTCACAGTTCACCTTTGAGCAGCAAATAATTCTGAAAAATGTGTGATTTTTTCAGAATTGTTTAAAGCAATAGTCATGTGTGTGATCATTTCAGCACATTTTGCTATCGTTCTTTTTTTTACATCCGTTTTTAGACAGTGGCAACAATGATGATTATGAACATGGTCTTTTGTCTGCTAATGCCTGCAATGCAGTGAAGAAAACGATATGACAACAATAATGTCTAATGTAACTGGCCCCTCTAACAGTACAACTGGCCCCAGCTTGGCCCCCCCAGTTGAAATGGTCTAGAACCGCCACTGGCGTGGAGGACTCCTCTTTATAAATCATTCAATGTCATGTTTTTGTTTTCCATTAATCTCCGTTCGGACATTTGTTAACAATTAGGCTGTGAAAATGTTAGCTAAGTTGAGGTGAGTGCTCATCATCTTTATTTTACTTTGCTCATATATTAGCTGATTTTGCTAGTATGTTATGAAGCTTGCTCTTCACTCACGTAGTCCTACACCCGACCAAATGCCTGTAACTTGTCTGATAATCAATCAATGTTGTTCTGTTTCACTGAATCTCTGTCTGTATATTTGGTTAAATATGGATGACAAGTGGAAGTGGTAGCACATTTATTTGTTTTCTCATCTGTCACTGATCAGAAACATTTAGCATGCAATAATATAGCCTAAATCCTGTGTAATATTTATCTTTTGACTCACCACGTAGTAGCCTCATATAATCTATCCACCATCAAGCTGTAAGAGAGTATCCTGTTTTATCTGTCTTAACGTAACTTAGTCTACTTCATATAATCAATCAATCATTCATTCGTGCCATTACTCAGCATACCAGTCATTCATGCTTTTAAATACGTACAATCAAGCATTTTATTATTATGTAGGCCATATATGATCGGTCTGGGTGGTTGTGCCTGTCAGGTGGCCTGAGAATGAGAACTCTATGCAAACTTTCAAGTATCAGACACCTCAACCTCCCAGCTACTGTCCAATCAAATCCACATTGACATTATAGCTAGTTTAGTCACAATTGGCTTAAAAAACAAACGTAACACAATATCTGTCAATTAATTTCCAGCAGTATTGCCTCTGTATGTTTGTGTGGTGTGCACGTTTGTCTATCGTTCACTTTGTGTAGACAGTTAGCTGTAATGATAACTGGCTTCTGGGTAGACAGAAAGACGTTCCCCAAAACCTTCTCAGTTAAATGTTAACTGTAAAGTAGGCTTTCCTGGCAGAATTATATCATGATTATTTGTATCAATTGGATGGGCTTTTGCTTTGCAAACTCTGTCATGACATACGAAGCAGCATTCCACTCTCGCAATTAAAGGGGTATTACACAAAAAATCAGAATTTGTTAGTTTTTTTCCCCCAGCCCTCAAGAATTGTATTCTGATGTGATTTAGTCATTGACATGGAATCAGAACAATTTCATTGTTTCACTATGAATAATTGTAATTTTGAAAGTGGAATACTATCAAAAAACCTCCCAAACCAGGAAAGATTAAACAGAGAAGTGAATTTGGGAAAATGCAAAGAGAGTGCCTATTTGAAAGCTCTCGTGCTAGAAAAGGTTAGAGACCCCTGCAGTAAAACAACACATTGCACTGCACCTATCCAATGTGGCGTAATGGTCTCCTGAGTGGCGCAGCGGTCTAAGGCACTACATCTCATTGATAGAGGTGTCACTACAGACCCTGGTTCGATTCCAGGCTATATCATAACAGGGTGTGATTGGAAGTCCCTTAGGACAGCGTACAGGCCCAGCATCGTTAGGGTTTGGCCGGGGTAGGCTGCCATTGTAAATAAGAATTTGTTCTTGACTGACTTGCCTAGTTAAATAAAATGTAATGTGACAATAGTGGGTGGGGGGCTGCTGACCCATTGGAGCCTTTCAGACTACAGTTGTTGCTCAATCCCCTTGGGTTAGTTCACTATGTCTGTGGATAATTGGGAATAACTTCCCTAAAAGTATGGAATATAATGATAAAACAATCGTTTTTCTCGCCGTTGCATCAGTCTGGCTAGCCTCCATAGGCAAGCAGCTGAGACAGCTACAGACAGCAAGTTCGTGCTCTGTTGCCTGTCTCTCTGTTCTCCTCACACATCAATAATTAACGTTTGAAGTTGAGTATGAATTATTCACATGCTGATGTCAGACATAAGTGCACTGTGCTCACGTTACAAGGCTGCCCACCCTCTTTGAAATGTACTTAAAAAGATGAGGAACCTCCGCCACCAAGACAAACGGCTAATCCACCTTCACTTTCCCCTGCCTCCTCGTCGCAGTCTTCTATCCCTCCTTATACCCCTCCGCCGTCCCATTTCCAGTCCCTTCACACAAATTCAATTCTCTTTCTTTTCCTTCTTGTCACCTAGATTACATGCGTGTAGAGCGAGGCACTTCTGTTTGAATGAGACAACACAGGGACAAGGATAAGTAGTGGTGGCTGAAAAAGGGATTTTGGTGCCTATCCTCTCAGTGCACAATGCCGCCAACAATCACACAGACTAATCCCATCGCTTCAAACTCAGGGTATAAACATAGTACTCAGAGCCAGGCTGTACCACCACCACCACCACCACTACCACCAGCACCACCACACAAAACCAGCTCAGATATACAGTACAAGATACATCCCTCCTTATATCGTTCCTCCTCAATCATCCTTCTCCTGTTTGAATCACAACAGTGTGAGAGAGTCTGCGTCATATGCTAATGCATTCTTGTCTTGCCTAGGGGACTATTTAGATACTGTACACACACTGCCTATTTACCCCTGTGTTCAGATAAATCACTTTATTCAGCATGACGTTAATTAAGTATCTGTACTTCTCTCTCGGCGTGTCTAAAGCATATCTGAATTTCTGCGTGATGATATAGCCCAGAAGGGACACCAGTGGAGATGATATCGTCAGACCACCACTGACTGATCATTCTATCCTGGGCAAAATGATGTGTCCAGTCTGTAGAAACATCTGAGCCATAGATGTCTGCATCCCACTGTTTGAGAGAGAGTAGGAGGGAAAGAGAGAGAGAGTGAGAGAGATAGAACAAGAGAGAGAGCAACAGAGAGAGAAACAGAGAGAGAGAGAGAGAGGGAGAGAGCGAGGCGTGGTGACGCACCGCCAGCGTGCGGCTAGGCCAGACATGCCAGAAGCTCCAGGGATAGGGCTGAGGTGTGACAGACCCAAGCCTTGACACAGAACAGGGGCCAAGCGTGGGAGACACAGAGCCTGTGGGAAGTGCCCCTGTGTGGGCATAGACTTATCCTCTCCTCTCCTCACCTCACCTCTTCTCTCCTCCACTCTCACTATGGTTATTTTTTTTAAATCTCCTGCCCACACTGCAGACCTAATCGTGGAGAGTGTTTAAGTAAGTGTCATGTAAGAATTGACCACAGCGCTCGCCCAGATAACTGCCATCTACATTTCACACCGAGGCCTTTTTGAAGAAGCCCGGGCAGCTCCCCCACTAAAACCTATCAGTAAACGTATACACACAACAAGGCCTGGTACAGTCTGAGTAATCAGTACCAGACTAGTGTTTGGTAAACAGAGCAGTGGTGGAGGGAGGTGGGGTGTTACTAGTCGGCCATGATGTCTCTCTCTCTCTCTCTCTGTTAGCAGGCCTGGTGGAGAGACCGGCCAGGGAGAAAGAGAGGGGTGAAGATGGGACATACAGTGGCTGATAGCTGCAGTGGCGTGTATTCATGGTTGCCAAGGGAAGCCAGGCTTCCCTAAAACATTTTACTTTAAAAAAGAAAGAAAACGAAAATGAAATAATGTATCTTTCGTCTTTCTGTGTCATCATTTTCCTTCAATTCGCAAATGGCTGAATGTATCTCACCAGAGAAAACATCCGAGCAAGCTAAACAGCTCCCCTCTGTCTCAGTATGCATAGCCCATGTATCTGATACTGTCTGGCCAAAAATGGTATGACATTGTTGCATTGAATTCAATACCAGGGGAAGCCAGCGAGCATTTGGCCTCCCTTGATAAAAAAGTATAAAAGCATAGCCAATCAGTGTTGAGCTAAACTGAGTGAGCTCAAATGGGAAGGTCCTGGTGCCCCCCCCAAAAAAACTGTCAAGGGAAGCCAGTTTGAATTTGGCTTCACACCAATCACATCACATCAAAAGCAAAACATAATTGACAGAAAAAAAATGTAATTGTTGCATCTCGTTGTGTCATTGTCCTCCGGTGGCTAGCTAGCTAAAATAATCACTTTCCTAAATGGATGGAGATATGGATTTGGACCTGTGGTTTCACTTAATTCTCCATTCCAGACAGTAATTATTATGGTGATTCTGATCCAAACATAAATTCATACATTGTGCCCCTGGCCTGAGAGGATGGAAGTTGAATATATCCACCATTGGGGTGCCAGGACAGAGAAGAGCTTAAAGTGTGCTGAGTGGGAGGGCCAAGAGACCAAAGGTGTCAGAACGGAGCCACACACACACACACACACACACACACACACACACACACACACACACACACACACACACACACACACACACACACACACACACACACACACACACACACACACACACACACACACACACACACACACACACACATAGAAATCAGCATCATGACATTTAGCTTACATTGATTAGACTAAATCGTTTTTGGTATCTTTAAGTTGTCACTATATTAGCATAGGTCAGTGGTTCCCAAACTTTTTATAGTCCCATACCCCTTCAAACATTTAACCTCCAGCTGCATACCCCCTCTAGCTCCAGGGTCAGCGCACTCTCAAATGTTGTTTTTTGCCATCATTGTAAGCCTGCCACACACACACTATATGATACATTTATTATACATAAGAATGAGTGTGTGTTTTTGTCACAACCCGGCTCGTGGGAAGTGACAAAGAGCTCTTATAGGTCCAGGGCACAAATAATAATATAATAATAATCAATCATTTTTATTTAGCCATCTTACATACAAAACCTTATTTGTTCATCAAAAATTGTGAATAACTCACCACAGGTTAATGAGAAGGGTATGCTTGAAATGATGCACATAACTCTACAATGTTGGGTTTTATTGGAGAGAGTCTCAGTCTTAAATCATTTTCCACACACAGTCTGTGCCTGTATTTAGTTTTAATGGTAGTGAGTGCCGAGAATCCACTCTCACATAGGTACATGGTTGCAAAGGGCATCAGTGTCTTAACAGCGCGATTTGCCAAGGCAAGAAACTCTGAGCGCAGCCCTATCCAGAAATCTGGCAGTGGCTTCTGACTAAAATCAATTTTCACAGAACTGCTTGTTGCAATTTCAAAGAGGCTCTCTTGTTCAGATATCGGTAAGTGGACTGGAGGCAGAGCATGAAAGGGATAACGAATCCAGTTGTTTGTGTCGTCCGTTTCGGGAAATTACCTGGGTAATTGCGCACCCAACTCACTCACTCGCTATATAACATTTGACATTGTCCGTAAGCTTGACTTCATTTGCAAACAAAAAAATCATACAATGATGGAAAGACCTGTGTGTTGTCCTTGTTAATGCAGATAGAGAAGAGCTCCAACTTCTTAATCATAGCCTCAATTTTGTCCCGCACATTGAATATAGTTGCGGAGAGTCCCTGTAATCCTAGATTCAGATCATTCAGGCGAGGAAAAAACATCACCCAGATAGGCCAGTCATATGAGAAACTCGTCATCATGCAAGCGGTCAGACAAGTGAAAATTATGGTCAGTAAAGAAAACTTTAAGCTCGTCTCTCAATTTAAAAAAAAAATGGGTCAATACTTTGCCCCTTGATAACCAGCGCACTTCTGTATATTGTAAAAGTGTTACATGGTCGCTGCCCATATCGTTGCATAATGCAGAAAATACACGAGATTTCAGGGGCCTTGAATTAATAAAGTTAACAATTTTCACTGTAGTGTCCAAAACGTCTTTCAAGCTGCCAGGCATTCCCTTGGCAGCAAGAGCCTCTCTGTGGATGTTGCAGTGTACCCAAATGGCCTCTGGAGAAACTGCTTGCACGCGTGTTACCACTCCACTATGCCTCCCTGTCATGGCTTTTGTGTCATCAGTACAGATACCAACACATCTTGACCACCAAAGTCCATTTGATGTCACAAAGCTGTCCAGTACTTTAAAAATATCCTCTAATTTTGTCATGGTTTCCAGTGGTTTGCGGAAGAGGATGCGTTCCTTAATTGACCCCCCATAAACTTAACGGACATATACCAGGAGCTGTGCCAGGCCCGCCACGTCTGTTGACTCAACCAGCTGTAACGTATATAAATCACTGGGATGTATGCAAAGCAGTAATTGTTTCAAAACATCTCCTGCCATGTCACTGATGTGTCGTGAAACAGTGTTGTTTGATGAAAACATTGTCTGTATATTTTTTTTTTTTACTTTTCCCCCAACATTGTCCCAGCCATATCCCCGGCAACAGGAAAATTAAGTCCTCTACAATAGTATGGGGCTTGCCTGTCCTAGCTACTTGGTAGCTCACCATATAAGACGCTTCTAGTCACTTCTTATTAATGGTATCTGTTGCTTTTATACATGTCTTACTACTCAAAAGTCGTCTTTATTCTCGCTCAAAAAACTCCTGTGGCTTATTTTTCAAATTGTCATGTTTTGTTTCTAAATGTCTGCGCAAGAGTGAAGGTTTACCGTGAGAGAGTAGAGGTTCATGTGATTGGATGTTAATTATTTGACTAGGCTACCTGTATTTGACATTGTTGTAAGGGCTGTCGTTGTAATAAAACCAAGGTGCAGCGGAGGATGTGTGTTCATCTTGATATTTAATGAAAAAAGCAGAACACTATACAAAAATAAACCAAAGACAGCAAAACAGTCCTGTCAGGAAAAATTCTCAACAGAAAGCACTAAACAGAAACAATCACCCACAAAAACACAAAGGAAAAACAGGCTACTTATGTGTGACTCCCAATCAGCAACAACAAACCACAGCTGTGCCTGATTGGAAGCCACACGGCCAAAATCAACGAAACAAACCAACCCAGAAAAAATAACATAGAACGCCCACCCAATGTAACACCCTGGCCTAACCAAAATAAAGAACAAAAACCCCTCTCTATGGCCAGGGCGTTACAATTGTGTTGTTATTTCACTGAACACTAGATGGTTTAATTTTATTTTTGGCAGTGAAACGAGGCTACTCAGGCGAGAAAAAACTCATTCAAATGTATAGCCCCGTTGGAAAATATAAATGTACTGTTTGAAAATGTGAATCACATTTGAAAACATTTTTTAAATGTGAATCCCATTTTTATTTGGCGTACCCCTGACGGCATTGCGCGTACCCCCCAGTTTGGGAATACCTGGCATAGGTGATTTGATTATGTTGAAATGTAGAAGTTGAAATGGTGGTGGAATAGCGTAGGCAACTACTGTTTTCTTTGTGACTTACGGTAACTCTCTATGATTCTAAATCAATAGTTGTTTAGCAGTCTGGAAATATTTATAAAATTCAACTTGCTTGACCATGCTGTAGGTCATGTAACTGTTTGGTACATGCAATATTTGCGTAGGTTTTGCTCTCCGGTTTTGTGAAGAAACAAACGTCACACTGGGCACATCACATAATTTCAATGTGGAAATGTGGGTAATATTTGGTTGAGATGTTGATCAATGAGATTTCAACCTTTAGTCACCCACTCAAAAAGGACAGCCAGAAGTTTGTTAAATTCCTATATGTTATCACTATGCTTTCAACATTCTAAAAGCACAACCAAACTCAAATGGCAAAAAATGTATGTTGTTTGGTTTAGTTGTCATCTAAATGTGTTATTACAACGCTTTCAACCATTTAAGGGAAGAGAAAGGGAAAGGGGATTCAATGACAGACGGAACAGACAAGGTTAACTTTGATTTTATACAAGTAAAGATCACCAAAATCCAATTTATTACATGGAATGTGGATAGGCTCCATGATGGGGGAAAAAAGCATATGGTTCTTGAACACTTAAAGAGATTGTCAGTAGATGTGTTTTTCCTGTTAGAGTTACATTTAAGAAAATCACCAGCCTGATTAACTAAGGAGATGTGTCACGCTGCATGAGGTAAATGGTGGTCACACCAGATACTGACTGGTTTTCTGATCCATGCCCCTAACATTTTAAAAAGGAATCTGTGACCAAGAGATGCATATCTGTATTCCTAGTCATCCAGGAAATCCATATATTGGGGCCTAATTTATTTATTTAACTTGACTGATTTCCAGGCTTATGACCTGTAACTCAGTAAAATCTTTGAAATTGTTTACATTTTTGTTCAGTATATGTATAAGTTTGTTTTTGGTGTGCAAAAAATATAAATAAATAAAAATATATTAAAATATATAGACACATTTTTTATTATTATTAAAATTAAAGAAAGATAAATTACTATTTTAGAAAAGCCCCTAAAAAATCCTTACAAGGTAAAGAAAAATATTAAATGTCTGAACTTAACCAGGAATATGATATTTTACTTTTGAAGAGTGCCAACAACTACAAGTTAAACTCAAATAAAGCATATTACTTAATGGCAAATAAACATGGTAAACATCTCGCAGCCCTCACAAAATGAATACATGCCAAACCAGTTATAATTTTAAAAGCTAAAGATACAAATGTGTTAATTACAAACAATAATGCAATTAATGACAATTTTAAAAGCTGAATGGAAATCTATATAAATCAGAATTTAACAACAGTTGGACTGATCCTATAGCCTTCTAAGACTCAACAACGCTGAAGCAATTATCAACAGACAAAAAAATCACTAAAAACAGAGATCACCCAAAAATAAATATTAGACATCGAAAAAAACATTAGCACGGAGAAAAGCACCAGGAATGGACTGCTTTCCCAATAATTCAATTTAACATTTTGGGACAAAGTAGCACCCCTATTTACACAAATGACAACACACTTCCTAGCTCCATGTATCAAACAGTTATTTCAGTTATTTTAAAACCATGTCAATCTGGAGAGTCCCCTGCTGATTACAGACCCATAAGTTTAATACATTTTGACAATAAAATAATAAGAAAGCTCATAAGCAATATAATGTCAAAAGTCTTACCAGACTTGATACATATCAATCAAACAGGGTTTATTAAAATAGACAATTACAATCAAATACAAGAACATGTTTGAGTTTAATACAATACGCAAAAATAAATAAATAGATTAATCAATAATAGCTGTTGATGCTGAAAAGACTTTCGACCATCTTGAATGGCCTTTTCTATTCAAAACTTTGGAAGTTATAAATAACAAATGTTACATAAATGTCCTAAGGCAAAGATATACACAATTAATACATTAACTGTTGACATTTTCTTTAGAAAGGAACATAAGACAGGGATATCCTCTCTCCCCCCTCCTGTTTGCACTGGCAATTGAACCGCATGCAGAAAGAATTAGACAGGACCCAAAAGTAACAGGTATCAGTATTGGTAAACATGAATTTAAACTAAACTGATTTGCAAATTATCTCCTGATATACCTGACCAATATTGAAAACTCAATGCCCCTCTTGCAAAAAAATATTTTCAGAATACTCTAAAATCTCAGGATACTGTATAAAATTTGCATGAGAAAAATGACAATAGGATAAAGAAAAACAATAACTCATGATCTACAGTAATCTTTTAAGTGGACCACAAAAATGACCAAATACTTTGGATGCTTAATAAGTGACAACAAACAACAAATATATAAAGATTACTTTAACCAATTACTCAACCGTATGAAAGCAGAACTAATTAAATGGAACAATCTTCCCATAAACATTATAGGTAGAATAAACCTCGTCAGAATGGCATGGCTCCTAAAGTTTTTATATTTATTCTCTGTAATACCAATTACCCCAATGAAGACATTCTTTAAAAAAGTACACTCAGTCATAACAGACTTTGTATTGGCAATTAAAACTCATAGACTAAAAAGGAAAGTTTTACATCTTCCTAAGTCTGAGGGTGGATTTAACCTTCCGGACTTGGAATTGTATCAACTCGCCACCCAGGACTTGAAATGCACTAAAGAGGAACAATGGGTACATTATGGAAAATGCACATGCTCATCCCCAGAATATTTTAACATGTCTAATACACAAGAGTGAGGGTGCAGTAAGATACCGATGGGTTGGATGACACTTTTCTCATCAATCATCTTGAAAAATGTATACTTAAAACCTGGTATTTAACCAATCCACCATCATTAACACAATTGAAAGGTCAAATGCTTTATTTTTTAAAAGTGCGCGGGTAACAGAGAGAAACAGAATGGTGCAGTTTGAGGCCATGTGGCGGAGAGTGATGTGGACGCTGGAGATGGAGGTGTGAGCAGGTGGGTCTGGGTCTGGGCAGCAGTCGTTTGTATGTGGATCTTTTGTATTGTTTACAAAATATATTTACAAAAGGAAAAGGAACACCTAGTCCGTTGCACAACTGAATGCATTCAACCTAAATGTGTCTTCCGCATTTCATCCAACCCCTCTGAATCAGAAAGGTGCGGGATTGCATTTAAAATCACAACAAAGTTCAAATGGGAATACAATGCCAGATATTTTGTATTTATACAACAAATTCATGTGTTATTACTGTGCTTCATCTAATAGCACAACCAAATGACCTGGATTGTAGTTGATATTACATTAAAAGTACATAATGAAAGTGATCAATATTGTTCGAGATTTTACGCAGATTATTATAGCAATTGTGAGGATTTCCACAGACCTGTGACCTTTGCGTGCTATGCGATCACAGGAATTCCAAATGAAAAGCTGAAATTTCTTGATTCATTAAGTATTCAACCCTTTGTTGTGGCAAGCCTAAATAAGTTCAAGAGTACAAATTTGCTTTGATTTCACCATGAGGCCAATGGTGACTTTAAAATAGTTACAGAGTGTAGTGGCTGTGATAAAAGAAACTAAGGATGGATCAACAAAATTATAGTTTCTCCGTAATACTAACCTAAATACAAGACCTGTACAGAATACAAATATTCCAAAACATGCATCCTGTTTGCAATAAGGCACTAAAGAAAAACTGAACTTTATGTCCTGAATGCAAACTGTTATGTTTGGGGAAAATCTAACACAACACATCACTAAGTATAACTGTCAATATTTTTAAGCATGGTGATGACTGCATCATGTTATGGGTATGCTTGTCATCGGCAAGGACTGGGGAGTTTTTCAGGGTAAAAATAAACAGAATGGAGCTCAGCACAGGCAAAATCCTAGAAGAAACCTGGTTCAGTCCTCTTTCCAACAAACACTGAGGGACAAATTCACCTTTCAGGAGGACAATAACCTAAAATACAAAGTCAAATATACACTGGATTTGCTTACCAAGACGACATTGAATTTTCCTGAGTGGTCTAGTCCCCAGTCCTTAATGATTACAAGCATACGCCTACCATGATGCAGCCACCACTATGATTGCAAATATGGAGAGCGGTAATCAGTAATGTTTTGTATTGCATTTACCCCAAACATAACACTTTGTATTCAGCACAAAAAGTAAATTGCTTTGCCAAATATACACTGGAACTGCTTAGAAAGACTACATCTTGTTACGTTTTTGACATAAATTGGCTTGAAAATCTTTGGTAAGACTTGAAAATGGCTGTCTATCAATGATCAACAACCAACTTGACAGAGCTCAAATAATCTTTCAAAGAATAATGTGCAAATATTGTACAATCCAGGTGTGCAAAGCTCTTTTAAAATGTCTCCTTTCCTACGCACTTCTCAGTGGTTGGTATTTAGACTTACCTTATTTTGTCAACAGAGTAGAGTACTTTGAGAGAACGGGTTCAGAAAATAGGGATCAATGAAAGAAAGTCTTCTAAATATATGTATATTAGTCTCTGTTTCAACACTACCTGGTAAATTAAAAAAAATACTCTGATCTGGTTGATTATTTAGGCACATTTTAGGGTTAGGAAGTTATGTATGAATCATAAAAAAAATGGTTTGGACAGCCTTCACACACTAAATATATTGATGAATAAGAAATACAGTGGTTTGATTAATTCAGAAAATTGCCACATTCAGTTCTTTAACCCATGGTAATGTTGGAAGATTAGTGCACATAGAATTATAATAGGGAGAACAGCGTGTAATAGTAGGCTATACCCTCCTCTATTGCCTGAACTAACTATGGAACTGTGTGATGACACAGCTAAGTGTTGCGCCATGAGTTGGGTTTAAACTGTTACGACTTGGTCTGCGCTCCACTCCATAATGATTTAATTCATGTATTTTTTATAGTATCAACTGTTAATAATGATCCTCAGCAACAACCACATGGAAGTGACGGCGTTTACAGAGGAAGTAAATGAAGGTGAACTAAACAATGGAAGTAAATGGAATGATAATGTAGGCTATACAAACTGAAGGGAACTAACAGTAAATTGGCAGGTAAATATGGGTTGTTATTAGGCCTACTGAAGGTTTATACTCATAGTGGCTAATATTTAACATGGCAGAAATAGGAAACAGAGAAAATTGGAGTAACCCTCCATACATCAGAAAGACTGCAATTTAGTCTGCTACCGCGCGACAAGCGGTACCGGAGCGACAAGTCTAGGACCAAAAGACTCCTTAACAGCTTCTACCCCCAAGCCATAAGACCGCTGAACAATTAATGAAATGGCCACCGGACTATTTACTTGACACCCCCCATCCATTTGTTTTGTACACTGCTGCCACTTGCTGTTTATTATCTATGCATAATCACTTCACCCCTACATACATGTACAAACCCCAAACAGCAAGCAATGCAGGTGTAGAAGCACGGTGGCTAGGAAAAACTCCCTAGAAAGGCCAAAACCTAGGAAGAAACCTAGAGAGGAACCAGGCTATGAGGGGTGGCCAGTCGTCTTCTGGCTGTGCCGGGTGGAGATTATAACAGAACATGGCCAAGATGTTCAAATGTTCATAAATGACCAGCATGGTCAAATAATAATAGTCACAGTAGTTGTCGAGGGTGCAACAGGTCAGCACCTCAGGAGTAAATGTCAGTTGGCTTTTCATAGCCGATCATTGAGAGTATCTCTACCGCTCCTGCTGTCTCTAGAGAGTTGAAAACAGCAGGTCTGGGACAGGTAGCACGTCCGGTGAACAGGTCAGGGTTCCATAGCCGCAGGCAGAACAGTTGAAACTGGAGCAGCAGCACGGCCAGGTGGACTGGGGACAGCAAGGAGTCATCATGCCAGGTAGTCATGAGGCATGGTCCTAGGGCTCAGGTCCTCCGAGAGAGAGAAAGAAAGAAAGAGAGAAAAAAAGAAAGAAAGAAAGAAAGAAAGAAAGAAAGAAAGAAAGAAAGAAAGAAAGAGAGAATTAGAGAGAGCATACTTAAATTCACACAGGACACCGGATAAGACAGGAGAAATACTCCAGATATAACAGACTAACCCTAGCCCCCAACACATAAACTACTGCAGCATAAATACTGGAGGCTGAGACAAGAGGGGTCAGGAGACACTGTGGCCTCATCCGATGATACCCCCGGACAGGGCCAAACAGGCAGGATATAACCACACCCACTTTGCCAAAGCACAGCCCCCACACCACTAGAGGGATATCTTCAACCACCAACTTACCATCCTGAGACAAGGCCGAGTATAGTCCACAAAGATCTCCACCACGGCACAACCCAAGGGGGGGCGCCAACCCAGACACGAAGACCACGTCAGTGACTCAACCCACTCAAGTGATGCACCCCTCCTAGGGACGGCATGGAAGAGCACCAGTAGGCCAGTGACTCAGCCCCTGTAATAGGGTTAGAGGCAGAGAATCCCAGTGGAGAAAGGGGAACCAGCCAGGCAGAGACAGCAAGGGCGGTTCGTTGCTCCAGTGCCTTTCCGTTCACCTTTACACTCCTGGGCCAGACTACACTCAATCATAGGACCTACTGAAGAGATGAGTCTTCAATAAAGACTTAAAAGTTGAGACCGAGTTTGTGTCTCTCACATGGGTAGGCAGACCCTTCCATAAAAATGTAGCTCTATAGGAGAAAGCCCTGCCTCCAGCAGGTCTCAATGGGGATAGCTGAGCTGACTACACTGACTGTGCTAGTGGCAGACTCCACTAAGCTGGCAGGCTGGCTAACAGCCTGCTGCCTGGCCTGCACCCTATTTCATTGTGGAGCAAGGGGAGTTAGAGCCCTGTCTGTGTTCGTAGATAAGATGAGAGCACCCCTCCAGCTAGGATGGAGTCCGTCACTCCTCAACAGGCCAAGCTTGGTCCTGTTTGTGGGTGAGTCCCAGAAAGGGGCAGAAAACAGTTTTCAACCAGCGATTGAGTTGTGAGACTCTGCTGTAGAGCTCATCACTCCCCCTAACTGGGAGGGGGCCAGAGACAATTACTCGATGCGACACATCTTTCTAGCTGATTTACACGCTGAGGCTATGTTGTGCTTGTTGACCTCTGACTGTTTCATCCTTACATCGTTATTGCTGTTTTATTGTCTTACCTTTTATTATTTTTACTTTAGTTTATTTGGTAAATATTTTCTTAACTCTTCTTGAACTGCACTGTTGGTTAAGGGCTTGTAAAGTAAGCATTTCACAGTCTACACTTGTTGTATTCGGCGCATGTGACAAATAAAGTTTTATTTGATTTGAATGGCTGACAAAGGGGATTCTAACATGTATTGACTCAGGGGTGTGAATACTTATGTAAATTCAATACTGTATTTATGTAATTAATTTTGTCACATTGTCTTTATTGGGAATTGTGTGTAGATGAGTGAGAAAAAATAATCTATTTAATCCATTTTGAATTCAGGCAGTAACACAACAAAATGTGGAATAAGTCAAGGGGTATGTATACTCTCCGAAGGCACTGTATATATCATGGTGGCAAATGAACAAACAGGTTATAGAGAAAACAACGCAATTATCACAACACCGGTTGTAATATGGCTTTTTTACTGGCTTGGCTTCCCCATTGATTTTACCCACGCACTGCTACTGGAGGGCTGTGGTCAGAAAGCTCAGTCAATGGGGCATGTAATGACAAAACCATACAGACGAGAGGTTTTGTGGCAGTCAAAGTATAGTTTGAACACATGGACAGTGCTGTCCAACACAAATGGATCACAGTATAAAACAATATTTATGTAAGCTTCACATCAGTGGGATATTGATTTCGGTGAAGAATGGTAATATTTAGAACATGGTAGTAATGGAACAACCTAATATAATGTAAATCATATTTTCAGACTGAGTTTACTCTGATTACATGAGAAAAACACATTGATTCATGATACATTTAATGTTGTAGCTGTTGAAGGCCCAGTGCAGTCAAAAACTAGAATTTCCAGTGTTTTATATATATTTCCACAATATCATGTTGGAATAATTGTGGAAATTATGATACTGCCCTTTTAGTGTAAGAGCTCTTTGAAAAGATAACAGATAATTTTCAGTCCCCCCCCCTCACCCGACCACTCCCAGACAGTCCTAGCAAAATTTTTCCTTGAGAAATTGCTCTTTGCTAAGAAGCTATTTTTGTTTCTTTTTGACCATTTGAACTGAAAACAATCACAGTAAGGTACTTCATTTATACCCAGAAATGATTTGATATTGAGATTAAAACAGCTGCATTGGACCTTTAAAAGAAATAAGAGGAAGCAACCCCATAGAGAAAAACAACAGTGGTAAAGGCATGGGAAGTGCAGTTTTGTTGACATCTGCAAGTAGTTCTGAGCCCTCTCTCTCTTTGCCCAGTCATGGTTTATCGCTCTGAGAAGCTGAAAAGATTACTTCTGTTGAGAACCCCTGGACAAAGCAAACAGAGTCAACACACAAGGAGGAGAGACCATTTTCAAAGATCCCTTAAAATAGAAGATAAGACAGTTTTTTTAACTAAACTTCAGTATCAGAGAGCTAACCAACCAATCTGAAGGTCACCAATAAAAGTGCCCGCGCTGTGTGCCGGGGTCTGTGGTGTGTGGTCAGCATTTAGTTTCTTTGTTAAAAAGCTCAACACAAAAGGGTAGCTTCCTGTGCTGGGCGACCGGGGAACAGTACCCTAGTTCTGCATTCACCAGGATTTTATTCAACAATCACCGCTCAAGAGCATTGTCAGCCCTGCAGTTCTTTTCTTTTTCTCTGTCTCTGTCTCTCTCTCTCTGTGGTTTGATGTGTCAGCAGCCGGGCCTCACAGATCTTCATCTCCGGCAGAGAGACAGAAAGGTTAAAGACTTCAGGAAATGGCCCCCAGCCACATGTTGGGCTGGGTGAGATGTGCTCGGTTCTTGCCAGGTCCAAACTTAGAACCGGGGCCAGGAAATAACCTGAAGAGAAAATGTTTATCTTTACTCTTTCGAAGTCCAGCTGAGTCCTTATGTACAGTGCCTTCAGAAATTATTCATACCCCTTTACTTATTCCACATTTTGTTGTGTTACAGCCTGAATTCAAAATTGAATAAATATATGTTTTTCTCACTCATCTACACACAATACCCCATAACAACAAAGTGAAAACATGTTTTTAGAAATGTTTGCAAGTTGATTGAAAATACAGAAATATCTGATATCTAATTTACATAAGTATTCATTAATTTGTAAAATAACCTTTGGCAGTGATTACAGCCGTGAAATTTTCTGGGTAAGTCTCTAAGAGCTTTCCACACCTGGAATGTACAATATTTGCCCATTATTATTTTCAAAATTCTTCAAGCTCTGTCAAATTGGTTGTTGATCATTGCTTGACAACCATTTTTAGGTATTGCCATAGATTTTCAAGTAGATTTAAGTCAAAACTGTAACTCAGCCACTTGGTAAGCAACTCCAGTGTAAATTTGGCCTTGTATTTAAGGTTATTGTTCTGCTAAAAGGTGAATCATCTCCCAGTGTCTCATGGAAAATAGACTGAAGCAGGTTTTCCTTTATGATTTTGCCTGTGCTTAGTTCCATTCCATACATTTTTTTTACTGAAAAACTTTCCTGTCCTTTACGATTAGAAGCATACCCATAACACGATGCAGCCACCACTATGCTTGAAAATATGGAGAGTGGTGCTCAGCAATGTGTTTTATTGGAGTTGCCCCAAACATAACAATTTGTATTCAGGACAAAAAGTGAATTGCTTTGCCTCATTTTTTGTCAGTATTACATTACTGCCTTATTATAAACAGGATGCGTGTTATGGAATATTTTTAGTTTGCGCAGGCTTCCTTCTTTTCACTCTGTCATTTAGGTTAGTATTGTGGAGTAGATAGAATGTTGCTGATCCATCCTCAGTTTTCTCCTATCACAGCCATTAAACTGTAACTGTTTTAAAGTCACCATTGGCCTCATGGTGAAATCCCTGAGCAGTTTCCTTCCTCTCCTGCAACTGAGTTAGGAAGGATGCCTGTATCTTTGTAGTGACTGGGTGTATTGATACACCATCGAAAGTGTAATTAATAACTTCTCCATGCTCAAAGGGATATTCAATGTCTGCTTTTTTTACCCATCTACCAATCGGTACCCTTCTTTGCAAGGAATTGGAAAATCTCCCTGGTCTTTGTGGTTGAATCTGTGTTTAAAATCCACTGTTCGGCTAAGGGACCTTACCGATAATGCAACGTATTAAGTGACTTGTTAAGCACATTTTTACTCCTGAACTTATTTAGGTTTGCCATAACAAAGGGGTTAAATACTTATGGACTCAAGACATTTCAGCGTTTCATTTTTTATTAATTAGTAAACATTTAGAAAAACAGAATTCCACTTTGACATTATTGGGTATTGTGTGTAAGCTGGTCACAAAAAAAAAAAAATCGTAATTTAATTCATTTTAAATTCAGGCTGTTATATAGCAACATTTGGAAAAAGACATGGGGTGTGAATACTTTCTGAAGGCACTGTAGATAGATAGTACATCATGTCTACTCCCGGTGGCCTCTCGCCGCAGTGACTCATGTGTGATGTAATTCTCAGTCAGTTCTCTGCCTGCAGGCTGTTTAGATGGGTCGCAGGCTGTCTTTGGTAGCTACATTATGTCATTTGTCCTGAGAGCAAGTCGTATTCTGGAACTGTTGTGGCCTCTGTCCTGGCCTGCCTGCAGCATCCCCCTGTATTGCCATTGGCAGTAGTATACCTCTACCCCAGTGTTTTCTCATTCTCTCTTACTGCTGAATTGCAGGGCAGAGAGGGACAGACAAGAGGGACAGACAGAGCCCTGCCCTGTGTGTGTGTACTCCTGTGCGTACGTGTGCGTGTGTGTGTGTGAGAGAGAGAGAGAGAGAGAGAGAGAGAGAGAGAGAGAGAGTGTGCCTCAGTGCATGCATGCGTGCATAAGTGCTGTCTACGTGCATCTGTGCGTGTGTGTCCCTAGACCCAGCCAGGCCCATTACTCACTGGGCTGTGTGACGCTATGATCCCGGCAGGGCCTTGAGCCAAGCCTGCGGCGGGTCCAGGAGGAGCTCGCTAACTCCAGAACCTTTACATGCCATCAGGCCGAGTGGTGGAAACAGAGAGCTGGCAGTGGCTGCAGCTACCGTTAATATTGTGGAGTGTCAGGGGGCAGCAGGCGGCTATCATCACCTGGCTCTCTGGTTTCAGCTCCACCGTGGCACCGGCCCCATAAAGGGTACGGCAGATGTGACTCACTTACACTACTTAGTCTCAGGACAGGACAGGGGGAGCCGTAATGGGTCCACAGACGCACAGACCTACCTCAGCTCCCAGTGACCCTCCAAGCCACTGACGTCATACCACCCCGACAGACATGCCTTGTGAAATAAAATAGCCTAACACCCCATGACCAGGAGAGAAAGTAACTAACCAGGCTTTGTGCATCGCTGCTCTACTGAAAACCAGGCAGAGAATCACTGTGGAGTGGAAAGACACACACACACACACACACACACACACACACACACACACACACACACACACACACACACACACACACACACACACACACACACACACACACACACACACACACACACACACACACACACACATAAAATCACACTCCAAGCAGAGCATATGAAAATAGATGAGGGGGTATAGGCTAGGGCAATGGTTCCCAACCTTTTTTGGTTACTGTACCACCAAATAAATGTTGCTCTGCCCGGAGTAGCCCTGAAGTACCCCCTCACGTGCATTTTACCAGCAACCCTATGGACTCATGAGTCTTCTCAAGTACCCCCTGTGGATAGGCCAAGTACCCCCAGAGGTCCTAGTACCCCTGGTTGGGAACCACTGGGTTAGGGCACGGTTAGGGCACGGTAGTTTGTTATGACACAAAACAACGGGCGGGGTGGAAAAAAAACATACTAAAGGGGAAACGAGAGACAGGAAAATGTCCAAATTAAAGATAAATAATGTCCAGCAGTTAGGATAATATCCATCTAAACTCCTTGACCAGCGAGGTCTGATCTTGGAGAAAAAGCCTGCACTCACAATTTATGTTAGCAATAAAGGCCCATTGAGCGAAAGGGAAATGAGTGTGTCCAAAAATTATTTAAGAACAAGTTAAAAAGAAAATGAAAAATGGAGAATGAACACAAATATCAATCGGCCCCATAAGCTCCTTTTTCCTTTAACCATTAGCAACTCCCTAAAAATAAACCAAGTAAAAGACATTTTGTGAAATGTATGTTGTTCTGTGGGCTGACTCTCGCCGTTTATAGAGTTGTCTGTCCTGACTTCCTGTAGCTAGTTCTACAAGGGGAGAATGTACAATAGCGCTGGTCAGGGTTTGTTTAAGGCCAGGGCCCTGTGTGTGTTGACACAGCTGCCAAAGGAGGCGAAAGAAGAGAGAGAGGGAGGGAAGTTTGGGTAAAACTGCCTTGAGCTTTGGGGTCAGGGGCAATGATGATGGTAAGATGTAATACATTTGGGGGTGGGAGAGCTTGTGTCAAAGAGGGCGAGAAATGTGACTCCCTCAGAACAGGGAGTGTTAGCTTCCTGTACACACAATGATGTCTGTTTATGTAATGTGTTTTTTCGCTGAGTGTGTGTGTGAGTGTGTGTATGTGTGTTTGTGTGTGCATTCGTCCGTGTGTATGCGCGTGTTAGGTTCAGGCTTGAGTATATGAGTGTGCGTATGTGCATGCATTTGTGTGTGTGTGTGTCTACGCATGGGAAAGGGGCAGTCAGGCTCTCTGTTTTCATCATTATCATCATTCATCCTTCAGTGTTACCCCTTGCTCTGTCATCAGCACGCTGTTTGTCCGTGTCGGGATTAAAGGGCTTTTCGGCCAGAGGAAGCTTGAATGGTACTTAGCCGAGGTTGCCTTCACCCTGCAGAAAACAACCTTTGTCCATGCCAAACCTCATGTTTCTCACTACACTACAATGAAATTGCATAGCACGTTAATGGATTTTCACAACAATAACACAATTGAGTAATGCTTCTTCATCCACTTGAATGTCTAGGTTTCCTGAATCATTAAACAACATTTTGTCTGGGTTACACTTGGATCAATCAGGCAATTGCAAGATTAGTCTAGCATTGTCTAGTTTTAATTGAAGCGGTAGGTTTTCAGTAGATTGACAAAGAGAGAGAGCGAGATAGAGGCGCTTCTCTCCTCCAGAGGTGATGTAACGCCTCATTATCCTGCCAGAGATAACAAAGAGAAGAAGTCACACTGTCAAATAAGTCAGACACAAAGTGATTGAAATACCAGGGGGCAGAAACTCCCTGCTCTCGCACTGGAAATACCAGTCAGACTCAACTTTACTTACATACCAGCAATAGTGTACAGTCAACACCACAGAGACACATACTCCTTGACTCACCCACTGACACCAAGCAGACAACAAGGAAACCAAACATTCAGAAACATGCCTACATCTGTAGTGGTCAGCATACACTAGACTGTGAAGAAAGGACACAGTAGGACTTGGACATACAGTGAACTTGATCAGCGTTCCATTAAAAATAAACAGCCAATTTTTGGGACACTACCGCCAACCACAAAAAAAATCACTCTAAATAGAATACAACCTTTCTGAATTATTACGATGGAAGCTGTGCTTATGGGACCATTGGTCACAACCTATCGTTCAATTTGATTTACCAAAACTGACATTAAAATCAAGGAAAAATAAATGACGCCGTGTGACTAGATTATTGCTCTCAGTCAAATTAGGCTCTGGATATTAATGTAATTATTTAGCACTTCACTGGGTAGGAGAGGTGGGGGATGACAAGATTTCATGCAGAAAATGTATTCCACTGTCAATATCATTTAGATCTGTGTGGATGAGCAGTGGAGGCGGTGAGGAGGGCTCACATTGCAGCTCAATCATACTGACTCCTTCAATCTTAGACTTAAAGCTTTGATGCTGCTATGACAAAATAGCTTTTTTCTCACCATAGTCATTTTCATCCAAATGTGATTTTCATCCGAACGTGATTTTCTCCAAATGTACTAGATCATGATATTTGTAATATTTTGGAGTGTTCATAATATGAGTGTAAATGGTGTTACCATCTCAAGAATCTTAAATCCTTAGTGTTGTTCTAGTCCTGGTGAGAATAGGTCAATGCACACAGATTTCCTGGAATTCGAGAATGGTGAGATGGTTCTCCATTCTCTCTCTCTCTCTCCTCCTGTGAGTGGTTGGTGCTCTGCCTCTCCTCTCTTCTCATCCCACTCAAGATTACATCTCTCCAGTTCCTTTCATTTTCTGCCTTGAACTTCATATGAACCCGTGCATTCGCAGAGGAGCACGTCTTTCAAAAACAAGTTATCAGAAAGAGAAAGAGAGAAGATTTCCATTCAGATGGTGCTTGGTGCATTAGGCTGGTTTCTCTGTCTGACTCCAACCGGGCCAACAGCAGTGCCAGTGGGCATGGAGGGGGCACAGACAGTCCACTCCATCTTCCCACACTCTCAACCTGACACTAGAGAGGGTGTGGTGGGTGAGTGCAGCAGAGAGAAAAAGGTAGGGATGGCGAGAGACAATGGAGGGGAGGGAGAACGAGACAGAAAGAGACACAGAGAGAGACAGTGAATGAGTTTATCACTTGCATTTGGATGCTCAGTGCATTAAAACCCACAAAGAATGTATTAGCGTTTTCTTTGCGATCATTTGAAAAAGCAATACAGGAATTACAAGTGTTTCAACTCATTGTCTGTAAGTGGTACATTTCTAGATAATGACTGTTTGGTATAGTCATGCTGTTGTTTACATTACATAACTGTGTCAGAATGTCTAACACCCATACTCTCCACCATAGGACATTCTGTCCCCTCAGGCTATGCCCTTACCACTGTATCGGTTTGGTACTTCATGCTCCGAACATCACAGCACATGAGGGTGGAGAGAGAGAGAGAGAGAGAGAGAGAGAGAGAGAGAGAGAGAGAGAGAGAGAGAGAGAGAGAGAGAGAGAGAGAGAGGAGAGAGAGAGAGAGAACCCCATCTGAAGGACAGTGCTGAGAGTATCAGCCCTCATGCTGTCCTACATACAGCAGAGTACTGACAGGACTCGGCATGCACACAGTCTTGCACACAGTGTTATATCACAGCCCTGATACAGCCAGGTAACAGGAAGGACTTTGAGAAACAGAACAGGAACAGTATTATTTTGACAGAGGTATTATTTTGACAGCGGTATTATTTTGACAGAGGTATTATTTTGACAGCGGTATTATTTTGACGGAGGTATTATTTTGACGGAGGTATCCTATCACATATTTGGCCATACCATGAGTAAAGCCAGGAGTTTTTTCTGACCTCGGGACCTGGCCAAGAAAAACTCTGGGCACAGGTTCAGGACATGTGACCAGGAAAAACTCCTGGCTCTAATCATGAATTCCACTGTCAGTAACACAGATGGTAAGATAATGCAGAGGATGATTGACATGTCATTGACATGAGAAGAACCAACAGTAGGTGTCATTACAGTTGTCCCTGGCCTTTCCTCTACTCTCTCCCCAGTTCCCCCGGTGTGGTGTCACATTCTGCCTCCCTGTGACGCACTGCTCCAGCCTCAGCAGCTGTGGCTGAGATTCTAGTCCCTACGGTCAGCTCAGTGTGGTATAGCCCTGTCAAGCAACTCATCATTTACAGGTGCATACACACGTGCGTTTCTTTTACTATCCTTGTGGGGGACCAAACAATTGATTCCCATTCAAAATCCTATTTTCCCTAAACCTAGCCCTTAACCTAGCCCTAGCCCTAACCTTAACATTAACCCTAACCTTAACCTTAACCCCAAAACCCTAACCATAAACCTAACCCCTAACCCTAACCTTAACCCTAATTCTAATCCTAACCGTAATTCTAACCCTAACCCTAACCCCAACCCTAAACCTAACCGCTAAGCCTAAAAACAACATTTTTCCTTTTGGGGACCGTTGAAATGTCCCCACTTCTTATTGTTTTAAATGAAACCAAACCACACCCACACCCACACACACACACACACACACACACACACACACACACACACACACACACACACACACACACACACACACACACACACACACACACACACACACACACACACACACACACACACACACACACACACACACACACACACACAGGAGGCTACTGAGGGGAGGACAGCTCATAATGATGGCTGGAATGGAGTGAAGGGAATGGTATCGAACACATGGAAACCATTTATTGAATGTGTTTGATATCATTCCCTTTATTCCATTCCAGCCAATACTATGAGCCCGTACTCCCATATTAAGGTGCCACCAGCCACCTGTAAACACACACACACCGCAGTGTAGAAACACATACCTAAGCTCACACACACACTAACACTCCCCCACACACACGAACGTGCTTACTGTACACCTCCTACATACAATTGCACATGAACTGATCCATAGATTGAAAAACAAACATTTTCTCTCTTTCTCACATGCAAGCACACAAAAAATCATACACAGAGAATGAAAGACAAATACTCTCTCATTCTCTCTGTCTCTCTCAGACACACAGCAACCGCCAAACAGCCCACATAGACACACGCACGATTGCAACCTTCAAACACAAATACATAGAGAGACCGGATGCCTCATGCACCTGAACCCTGTTGCTCTGTGCCTCTCCTCTCTCCTCCCGTTGGCCAACTCGTGGCCTGTGTCACTGGAGGGCCCAGATAGCTGTGTAAATGTCAAGAGAATTAGCTGCGTGCCCGGCTTTATTTACCCCAGCCCACGGACACCGCTATGATGACAATGGAGGAGAGAGCAGAGCACTGTGGGTACTGTATCTGAACCGTCCCTAAGCCATATGAATCCCCGCTGCTCCCTCTCCTTCTCTCTCTCTCTATCTCTCTCTCTGTCTCTCTCGCTCTTGCTGTCTCAATTCAATTCAAGTGCTTTATTGGCATGGGAAACATATGTTAACATTGCTAAAGCAAGTGAAGTAGATAATAAACAAAAGTGAAATAAACAATAAAAATTAACAGTAAACATTACACTCTCGCTCTCTCTCCCACCTCGCCTCAGTCTGCAAGCAGTTTGGAGCAGATTATAGTCCTGCCACCCCCCCCCCCATCTCTCTTTCTCTCTCTCTCTCTCCCTCTCTCGCTCTCTCGCTCTCTCACGCGCGCTCCCACACACACTACAGCCTCTCCCTCCGACATCACCGCCACCCACCACTTCATCATCCACTTCCAAAGGCACAATGAGATGACCTTGTTTGGGACATCCTGGCACGCCTCACAGAAAGGGTTTCAAAGGCTACGTGAGGAAGATTGCTTTGTCAACCAGATAACCTGTTGAGATCCCATTTCACGTCAGGAAGAAAGACCTGAGAGAGCACAGTGGATGTGTTTGTGTATCTGGGTGGACCACGTCTAAACATCAATTGGATATCAAACAGGCCCAAAGGGTTCTGTAATCAAACATTTACTCTGTAGAGTGACGATAACCCACAATTAAGGAACATGGACTTACATGTAATGTGTGGGAGGACACGTTGTCAAAGTTAGCCGTGCCTCATTATTTAACCAGGAACAATCTGTTGTTGCATATTCTCTTTATCATACATTTCCATGTTATGTTTTATGGATGAATTTGAACTGACTTTGACTAATTTGGAGACACATTGGAGACTGTACAAAGAGAGTATTCCAAAAACACATAGCAATGTGACAAATACATCCTCTATGTAATGTGTCTTGTCTTAGTCTGTGAGCTTCTAGGAGGGCGACGTTTTGGACTTGAAGCACAATGGTCCTTCTTCTGGTGGACTGTGAGGGGGCGGTAGTGCAAAGGGCAGGGGTCATGGGGGTGTTTTTGGGAGGAGTGTGTGTCTGTGTGTTTACGTGCCTGCATAGCTCTGTGTGTGTGTGTATACCTGCCTGCTTGCGTGTGTGTGTGTAGGTGTGTCGAGGTGTGTATGTGCTAGGTAGGAGTGTACTTTGTTCTTGCTGACATTCAGGTACACTATCCAAGCCTGAATTGGGACGTCGTGGGTCTGACTTGCACTCTCCGCCCACACAGCCCGCCGGTTGGAGCTGCCTTTACTGTAGCTTCGGCAAGCCTGTGTGTGTGTGGCAGAGACTGAGTTTCTTTCTCCCTTGTTTGTGCGAGGCAAATACTAGTCTTACTTTTCAATGAAGTGTTTAACATTTTCCTCTAGAGACAGAAAGACATCAGCTGTAACCACGACAACCTCAATTTATCCGTCAGTCAATCAATCAATCAATCAATCAATCAATCAATCAATCAATCAATCAATCAACAAGCTTACCCAATTCTCTGACTATGTGTCTGTCTCTTCAGGTTTGACAGGACCAGTGCGGTTGGTGCCGCACAAAAACAACAACAAGAGCATGCTAACGTGCATACAGTAACGTGCACTATTCTGTATGTTACAAGCATGTCTTTTTAGCTTGCTTTATGTGCTTGACTGGTATCAGCCTCATAGAATAAATTGAGAGTTTCAAGTTCCTTGGTGTCCACATCACCAACAAACTATCATGGTCCAAACACACCAAGACAGTTGTGAAGAGGGCCTGACAAAACCTATTACCCTTCAGGAGAGTGAAAAGATTTGACATGGATCCTCAGATCCTCAAAAAGTTCTACAGCTGCACCATCGAGAGCATCCTTACCGGTTGCATCACTGACTGGTATGGCAACTGCTCAGCATCTGACCATAAGACGCTACAGAGGGTAGTGCGAACGGCCCAGTACATCACTGGGGACAAACTTTCTGCAATCCAGGACCTACATACTAGGCGGTGTCAGAGGAAGGCCCAAAAAATGGTCAAAGTCTCCAGTCACCCAAGTCATAGACTGTTCTCTCTGCTACTGCACAGCAAGCGGTACCGGAGCGCCAAGACTAGGTCCAAAAGGCTTCTTAACAGCTTCTACCGTCGAGCTATAAGACTGCTGAACAATTAATCAAATGGCCACCCAGACTATTTACATTGGCCCCCCCCCCCCCTTTGTTTTTACACTGCTGCTACTCGCTGTTTATTATCTATGCATAGTCACTTTTCCCCAACCTACATGTACAAACTACCTCGACTAACCTGTACCCCTGTATAGAGCCTCATTTTGTTATGGAATTTTATTGTGTAACTTTTTATTTTTTACTTAAGTTTATTTAGTATTTATTTTTTTAACTCTATTTCTTGAACTGCATTGTTGGTTAATGGCTTGTAAGTAAACGTTTCACGGTAAGCTCTACACCTGCTGTATTCAGCGCATGTGAGAAAAAACATTTGATTTGATCTAGCGTCATTCAGCCCATCCCCAATGGAAGCTGGATAAAGCAGCAGATTCAGAGGACAGGATGATGACAGCACTTGGTTGTTGAGGAGTGTACTGTTGATTTGACGCACAACGTCACACGGAACTAGATGGAACTAGATGCATCCACAACTCCAGTGTGTTTGTACTGCCTGCCTGCCTTCAGAGCGTACTCACTGTGCCTAACTGCTTCAGTAATTGCTTTTTCTCCTCCACATTTATCATCATCTGCCCGGCCTGTCATGTTAGCTAAGCTGAAGTACTGGACGACAGAGGAATCTGCTAGTGAGCCGGCACCGGGGTAGAGAACTGCTCCACTGCCTGAGGGGAGAGAGGGGAGAACGGGATCCCCAACAACGTCTAAGAGACAGACCTTAGCAGCAGAGTTTGTTTCGCTGTAGAGGAACTGTACTGCAGCACTGAATGTACTGGTGAGTTGTTGTGGGTAAGAGCTGGTACATAATGAACCCAAATGGAAATAGAAATGCAAATTCATCTCTTGGATTAAAACATGTTCTGCTCAGGAAGACCCTCACCGGCCCTGCGACACACACACACACACACACACACACCACACACACACACACACACACACACACACACACACACACACACACACACACACTTCAACAGATAATGGGTGTTTTCTTTTTTTTTATGTGCGAACCCTGCAGATTAATTGGGAGTATGCGTGGGTGTTCTTGTCCCTGGTGTTTGAGACAGAGAGAGAGGGGAGAGAGAGAGACAGAGAGAGAGAGAGAGAGATGTGGTTTGAGTGTATATGAACTGTCTGCCCATGGCTGGTGGGGGTTTGAGGCTGATGATGGTAGTTAATGGGAGTGAACAGGGAAGCGTGAGGGGAATAGATTGGCCGTTCACTTGGAGCCCAGCCCTTCGTGAGCAGTGCGGTGCGCTCTTCTATTTATTCCCCCCGCCACCGTGGCACGGCTCTGACCTTTCCTACTCAATGACAGTAATATCACATTGCCACAAGGGCGTTTAAAAGCCTCAAAGCCCTCATATGATTTTCTCATTTGTCCAGCCGTATCTAGTCACAGCCAGACTAAGACAGACCAACCCCCAGGGCCGGTAAACACTCCAAATTGAAATGAATTGTGCATATGTAAAGTATTCCAGGTTTGACTATGCAAAGCCAGGGATTAGGAGAGAGTAAAGAAAGAAAAACAGGGGGAAGGGAAATGATTGGGTTGGCAAGGCTGTTGTCTGGAACATCAACTGCATTTTCAAGAGGGTCTAAAGGCTTATCTATACATCTGCACTGCACCTATCAACTAGCAACTACAGAAACGAATAAGATATCTGCAAAAAATAGTGACAGTGTGGATGTGACAATGATGTATGAAATGCTATGTAAACATTCAAGGACATTCAGGGATTGTACTCTACTGTTCCAGATGGCAACAAAAAAAACATATTCAAAAACAGACGTCATGCATGAGCCATCAAAATTCAAACAGAACGCATACATTCAGCCAAAACAGATGGATAACACTCCGTCCCTCCTTCATCCTCTACCTAACCCCCTCTCCTTCCCTACTCCTCTCTTCTCCCTCCTCCCTCCCTCCCTCCCTCCTCCCTCCCTCCCTCCATTTCCCCACAAACCCATCCTCCCACGCGGCTGGTTCTGTGGAACAGATGCAGGCATCACAACAGCTCTGAAATGGAAAGGCTTATTATGCAGTGTTCGCCCAGAGAAAAGAATGAAAAGGCAGCCTTGCATTATAAGAACTCTAAAAATAAATGAGTCCTTGAGTGCAGGAGAAGCAGGGAGAATGTTCTGCAGCTTAAAATAGCTGGCCAAACACAAAGGCATGAATAAGCAAGAATGAGTGCAAGATTTTTTTGAGAGGGAGACCCCCTCTCTCTCTCTCTCTCTCTCTCTGGTTATCTCTCGGTCTCCCTCACTCACAGCTTCCCTGTGGTTGCTAGGTTACGGCACTCACGGCTGTCCGCACGCTGGAGGTGCTTGACATCGGCCAGAGACACGAGAGGCAGCCTGGCTTTCATCCATCATTTGAAATGTAAAACATAGAAACACATGCATTGTCAACTAGGGGAACGCCAGACAGTCAGGGACACCATACACAACTATTCTTAGAAACACATCTTGGTTTTTAGCTGGTGTTGAAACATATTTCCTTCACAAGGATTCTGAATACATTTTGTGGTGTTAAATGAAAAGGCTGCAGTTAGTCCAATGTGTTTGAATTATGCAGTGTTTTTTCTTCTTCATGGAAACCATTTGCTTTAATGGAAAACCTATTGAACATCACATTCTCTGTTTAAAGTTGAGCATTAGAACATGGCTCTTTGTTTGAACGTTTGACTCCCTCAAAGCCTCATATGTTTATTCTAGTGGATTCCTCATGTCGAACCACACCATCATGTCACTGAAATCTGACTACTTCTGCTGACCGGAATGAGCAGTGGACTAAAATACATTTTGGATGGTTTTGTACGTAATAAACTCTTGATCAGGGAAGATCCACTATTGACATGGTCCATTGACTAACACAGTTGGCTGCCTGAAGCCAATAAGCTCCAGTAACTTCACAAAATGTCATAGTTCAATTTCACAAAGCATTTTTAGGCAATAAATATTCTTACAAGAATGGATATTACTTCAGCTATATTACATAGGTCATTCTGCATTTTTGGATTGATCATCATGTCTCATGTGTTACAAAGTAAACCTAATGTCAGTATGTCAGCATCAGTCTGCCCTGTGCACACATTTACCTGCACCCTCTCACCCCTACATCCACTCTCAGTCACGACACTATAATCACACAAACGCATTCACGCACACACACACACACACACACACACACACACACACACACACACACACACACACACACACACACACACACACACACACCACACACACACACACACACACACACACACACACACACTGTTTAAACAAGACCATGCCCCAGACTCACAGACTCTGGCCCATATTTCATGAGGCAGGGGTCAAAGTTGAATCCCCAAGGACACGCTGCTTCCCTTTCCTCCCTGACAGACAGAGGGAATAGCGGACATTGTTTACAGGATAGGAGGTCTCTAGCCTCCCTGGGTCGGTAGGAGTCTGCCTTCGCCTGCTTTCGCCTGCCTTCGCCTGCCTTCGCCTGCTTTCGCCTGCCTTCGCCTGCCTTCGCCTGCCTTCGCCTGCCTTCGCCTGCCTTCGCCTGCTTTCGCCTGCCTTCGCCTGCCTTCGCCTGCCTTCGCCTGCCTTCGCCTGCTTTCGCCTGCTTTCGCCTGCCTTCGCCTGCCTACTTTAAAGCCCAGAAGTCAAGGTGATTTAAAACACCTAAGCCTCTAGTATTAGGACCTAGCCCCATTCCACATCCTCCCAGTTCCTGCCTTTCATTCGCCCCCAGTAAAAAGATCACAGTGCCTGTCACCCAGTGTTTTGGGGGTTGTAATGGTGTCGTTGAGCACCTGATTTACAGGGTAGCCTAGTGTGCAGAGCTGCAGAGCGTTGCTTCTGCTATCCCTTAATTGTGCGGCTGAAACAGAAACATGCTGGACTGGTTTTGGGAAAGGAGCGAGGGGTGACTGTCTGGCCAGCAGCGGGCAGGAGATGAAATGTCTTATTAGGGTGTCAATAGAAACCAGACGGGCCCAAGCTGAGCCAGGGCCTCCATTAATCTGTCCTCCGGGAGAGGGGCTCGTAAACAAGGCTGTGATGGCAGGAAGGGCATGGGGTCCTGGGGGGTACTGGGGCTGGGGTTACTGGGGCTGGTGGTAGGGGTGGGGGGGTGGGAGGGTTAAGGTCGGTCAGAGGCCTGCACAAAGGACAGAGAAGCCTGAGAGGAGCCTTAGAGGAGAGCTTAAGAGTAGTGGTACTACTAGCGGTCATCCTTTCAAAGGAGACACTAGAGAGACAGAGAGAGAAAGAGTAATTGATCTCCTCAGGTCTTCGTATACCTAATAAACTTCTAAACATGAGCCAAAAAAGGCGACGCTAACAGAAGCTTCACAACGCCAAGCTGTTATGTGTTCTCATGCTACTGCGGCACTGGCTGTGTGATGAATTCCCTGAACGCTAACTAGCCATGGTTGGGCCCCCTCCACAGCCCTGAGGCGCTACTATGATGCGGGCAGAGGAGGGGTATAGGAACAGGAGTGCTGCTCTCGCCCCCACAGCCTCCTGAGCTCAGCTGTCTCCATGGCTGGGCTGTTTTCTCTGACAGGCGGCGAACGCCAGGAACAGGAGGACATGAGGGACCTGGACACCTCGACAACACACGCCCCCTCAATCTGCTCCCAGCGTACCCCCACTCTCCTTCTCTCGTCCTGTCTCTCTCTCTCTCTCTCTCCAACCCAGACGTATTTCTCTGCCTCGCTGTCATCTCTCTTGTTTTTTGCTACAGCCATTAATAATTTCTTCAGAAACAGCGGAGAGAAAAAACCCGGGCCAAAAGATTCGGAGGAGGTTAAAAAAGCATGTGAAATGAGAGGGAGGCAGGGTGAATAACCACCAACAAACAATTTTTATTTTGACTGGCCGCAGAGCTGCAATTGCTAGGTTGCCTGGGATTTAATAAGCACTTCTCTAGCATTAGGAGACTGTTTGTTTGCCTCAGTGCCGTGGCAGAAGCACCGTGTGTTTTTCCCATTCTCAAACCCAGACGGGGGAGAAAAAATGGCAGAGGGCTATGGGAGTTTTTTTTCCTTCTCCCTCTTGCCTCCTCCCTGGCTGGCTGAAGATGGAGCCTGGGCCATCGGTGATGCTGTGTGCCTGAGGGGAGAGCTGGGGTCAGGGATGAGAATGAGCTCCCCTGCAAGGCCTGGGAGGTGGGAGGCTCGCTAAACAGCCCACTCTCCCTGCATGATGTGTACTCTTCTCTTCTCCTCTCCTCTCCTCCTCATCTCAAACTCTGAAGGGCAGTTTCACATCACCGTGAACCCCCCCACCTCCATTACCTCTCTCTTTCTCTCTCTTTCCCATGACACTGATGCAAATGCTGTCACCCCCTCCCATCTACACACACACAGCAACCTCCAAACACACTAGATCAAAGGGGTTGAAATTGTGATCTTTGTAATTCAATTTTTTCATGCCAACCCACACCATTGTGATTTTTTTGTGCCTTTTTTAGAAGGAGAGGAGAACAACAATGAACAATGTGGGACTTGTGGCCTGGCTCTATCCCTTGGGAGAGCACTTCAGAGGGGATGGTCTATTAAAGATGGCGGATGAAATGCTGCAACACCCCCGGTAAATAAACAATGTTTCAAGTGGAACACGAGCATAAAGTTAGGTGTGTTAACCAAAACTTTTATATGCGTGTGAGCACATAATCATGATATTAGATTTGCAGAAGATCTGTGATGACTTCAATATTGAAATAAACAACATATTCTCAAAACTCTCCATTGGACAAATGTATTTTCATTACGTATCAGAGTCGTTGCAACATCTTTTGTCTCTTTGTCTGTTCCATTACATCCTCAAAAATGTTCCCCCCCCCCCCCCCTTCTCTCCCTTCCAAGCCTCTTGAGTGTCCTTCAAAACACATCTAAAGAAGACAACCACTGACAGGGCATCGGGTCTAGATCGTGACACAGACGTCAAAATAGCATTTCTAGAATATTATTATACAACCTTAACTTCACCATAGACAAAACACAACTGATCAGCCCTTTACTTAGCCCACCCACACAATTTACAGAAGCTATACCCTAGTGGAATACAGTGTATGAATCTAAATAGCTCCTCTAAAATCTGTTCCATATCTCTGCATGGCTTTATTTCCCCAAGTACCCCTAGACCTGTCACTGTTCTCCTCAAACCACACGGCACAATGGGCTTGACCCAGTTCTTGATGCTGACGCCAGTGGGCCCAAGAGGAGCCCCCCAGAGTGCCTTCCATCCCCATACACACTGTCTACTGATGAATAAAACATCTCATTATTTGGACGTAATAATTCTATCAATGAAGCATGCCGCTAATGTTCCCCGTGTCACTGGAGATTACTGCACCTGACAGGCAGTGCACACACACAAACACACACGCGCACGTCCGCACACACATCCTCACCACACTGTCTTTCTCTCTACTAGACTGGCCTCATTTTGCAGTCAGTTCCCTCCTGACCTTGTGTATATGTTGTCAATATGTGGGGGAGGCTGTGTGTGTACGTGCATGTACTGTTCGCTCCAACTCTCCGCTGTGCATAACCACTTTCCTTTACGCAGTGTTCCTATTTGACTTCACAATAAAACACCTAAAACGAGACTGTATTGTGTCAATGGCTATGACAGATCCAAAGAGAACTAGCTAAACTTCAGATTACATATCTGTTCAAGTGCTTGAGTGCAGAGAAGGGACGGACTGTACTCTACCAGAGCTCATCCCGCATGTGACTGCTTTATTAATCAGTCCTATCACGTCTCATCACCTCATTCCAGCACATTGATTCGCTCTGAGTCCCATGGAAAGGAAATAGAAACAACAAAGAAATGTTCCAGGAGGGAGAGCTAGGTGCCAGCACTGTCTCTGTCTCTACTATCTGGCTTTCGTATCAACATCAGGCACATACCCCCACGTATGCAGAAACACACATTCACACACGCATACCGAGACACACAAACACACACACACACATACAGAAACACACTCACAGACGACTGCGACTTTGAGCTTAGCCCAGAGCTAAAGCGGTCCACCCTGAAGCCGAGCTGGCAAAAGAAAGGGACTTGATTAAGAAATTATGAAAACCTGCCTAGCAGAACTGAGCGGAACACAGGGAGGAACCAGGGTCCGCTTTGCAGCAGGGGGTCGTCTGTGTGATGGCTATCGTGTTTTTACTTATTCATTACTCTCCACTTTCAAGGCAAAAACCGAACACATTGGATGGATGGAGCACTTGGGGAGTGCTGTCGAGAAATGTGGAAAAACATATTGGAGGATAGTTCCATTATGTTTAGCCACTGCCACAGTGAGTTAGAAGATGGTGCTGCATTGAATAGCAGCTGTTTTACAGGCTATTTTGTGTTTATTTATGCTGATCGTAACTTTTTTTTTTTAACATAATGACTCAGCCTTCATTTCCAATTACCTAAAATAGCTTCTGGACATCTGTCACGTCCTTACCAGGTAAAGAGGTCATTTGCCATAGTAAAATGGTCAGTGCATGGCAGGTGGTTGTTTTGTGTGGGTTTTTGGGGTTTTTGTTTCTATGTGGGAGTGTTCTAGTTTTCTATTTCTATGTGTTGTTTTTCCATGTTTGGCCGGGTATGGTTTCCAATCATATCCAATGTCTTTCGTTGTCTCTGATTGGAAGCCATATAGGCAGCATGTTTTCCTTTGGGGTTTGTGGGTAGTTGTTTTCCGTTTTAGTCGTAGTACCTGACGGGACTGTTGTTGGTCGTTTTGTTGTTTTGCTGTTTGAAGTGTTTTCATTAAAGATTAAGAATGAGCACTATCCACGCTGCATCTTGGTCTCCATTCCACAACCCCTGTGACAGAACTACCCACCATAAAAGGACCAAGCAGCGTGAGAGGAGGTACCTGGAGTCATGGACATGGGAGGAGATCCTTGATGGAAAGGGACCATGGAGTCAGGCTGGGGAGTACCAGCGCCCGAAGGAGGAATTGGAAGAAGCTAAGAGGGAATGACGGTATTACGAGGCGTTGTATCCTCCAATTGAGGAAGAGCCAGCCCCCCCAAAAAAAATTGTGGGGGGGGGGGCATAAGGGGAGTTTGGCTAGGTCAGGGGGGAATGCTGACCTAACTTCCCGGGCATTTTGGAGGGAGCCATGGAGTAAACCAGAGCCAGTCGGGGAATCAAGAGCGGATTACGACACTAGATTCCGGAGAGAGGGACTGGCGGAAAGGGCACGACGGAGCAGACACACAGAGGGAAGAGCTATGCAGTATTGAGTAATGCGCACAATGTCGCCCATACGCAGTCACAGCCCGGTGCGGTTGATACAGGCTCCTCAACGTTGTCGTGCGACAGTTAGCCAGCAGCCAGGTAAAAGTGTGCCGGCTCAACGTATCTGGCCTCCAGTGCGGCTCCTCGGCCCAATATATCCTACGCCTGCTCCACGCACGATACCCCGCATTCTCTAGCACAGCCCAGTTCGTCCTGTGCCAGCGCTTCGCCCTTGCCGGGCTAAAGCCAGCATCGAGCCAGGACCAGTTATGCAAGCTGTAAGCGTCAGACCTCCAGTGAAGATCCATGGCCCAGTATATCCTACACCTGCTCCACACACGGTAGCCCGCATTCCCCAGCACAGCCCAGTTTGTCCTGTGCCGGCGCTCCGCCCTTGCCGCGCTAGCGTCAGCATTGAGCAAGGACGGGTTGTGCTAGCCGCAAGCACCAGACCTCCAGTGCGCCCTCCGCTCCTCAGCCCGGAGTCTCCGGCGACGCTCTTCAGCCCGTAGCCTCCGGCAACGCTCTTCAGTCCGGTGCCTCCGGCGACACTTCCCAGTCCGGAGCCTCCGGCGTCCGGCGACGCTTCCCAGTCCGGAGCCTCCGGCGACGCCTCCCAGTCCGGAGCCTCCGGCGACGCCTCCCAGTCCGGAGCCTCCGGCGACGCCTCCCAGTCCGGAGCCTTCGGCGACGACTCCCAGTCCGGAGCCTTCAGCGGTGGTCTGCAGCCCAGAGCCTTCAGCGGTGGTCTGCAACCCAGAGCTTTCAGCGGTGGTCTGCAACCCAGAGCCTTCAGCGGTGGTCTGCAACCCAGAGCCTTCAGCGGTGGTCGGCAGCGCAGAACCTCTGGTAATGATCCACAGGTTAGGGTTCCAGAAGCAGAGGGATCTGTGGGCAGAACGGGGGCTACGCCGGATCCAGAGCCACCTTCGGAGCTGGAGGATTGGCGGAAGGTCTGGGTGTAGCACAGGAACCATCATTGATGGTGGCCACCCTCCCTTCCCTCCCTTTTTGTTTAGGGTTCTTTTTGTGGGTTTTTGGTTTGGTGTGCAGTCGGGGTCTGCACCTTCGGGGGGGTACTGTCAGAGGTCATTTGCCATAGTAAAATGGTCAGGGCATGGCAGGGGGTTGTTTTGTGTGGGTTTTTGGGGGTTTTGTTTCTATGTGGGAGTGTTCTAGTTTTCTATTTCTATGTGTTGTTTTTCCATGTTTGGCCGGGTATGGTTTCCAATCAGAAGCAGGTGTCTTTCGTTGTCTCTGATTGGAAGCCATACTTAGGCAGCCTGTTTCCTTTGGGGTTTGTGGGTAGTTGTTTTCTGTTTTAGTCGTAGTCGTAGTACCTGACGGGACTGTTGTTGGTCGTTTTCTTGTTTTGCTGTTTGAAGTGTTTTCATTAAAGATTAAGAATGAGCACTATCCACGCTGCGTCTTGGTCTCCATTCCACGTCCCCTGTGACAACATCAGAACCAGCAATCACTAACCTAGATTTGGATGACAATTTCTACTTCAATGAGTCGGTAGCGCTGGACATTCTGTTTACTCCGGAATAGGACTTAATCCCCGGGACTCGAAAGAGGAAGCCTTCTCCTCTCCACCTCTACACTGATTTTTTATTGCCGAATGTACAAACACTAGAGAACAAACTGAACGAGCTCTGCTCGAGACTATCCTATCAACGCATACAAGTCTCTCCCTCTCCCTTCCTTTGGCAAATATGACCATAACTCTATCCTCTTGATTTCAGCTTACAAGCAAAAACTCAAACAGGAAGTATCAGTGACGCACTCAATACGGAAGTGTTCCGATGAAGTGAATGCTAAGCTACAGGACTGTTTCGCTAGCACAGAATATGTTTCGATAACATTGAGGAGTTAACCACATCAGTCACAAGCTTCATTAATAAGTGCATTTTTTATTTTTTTTATTTTAACCAGGTAGGCAAGTTGAGAACAAGTTCTCATTTACAATTGCAACCTGGCCAAGATAAAGCAAAGCAGTTCGACACATACAACAACACAGAGTTACACATGGAGTAAAACAAACATACAGTCAATAATACAGTACAAAAATAAGTCTATATACAATGTGAGCAAATGAGGTGAGATAAGGGAGGTAAAGGCAAAAAAGGCCATGGTGGCAAAGTAAATACAATATAGCAAGTAAAACACTGGAATGGTAGATTTGTAGTGGAAGAAAGTGCAAAGTAGAAGTATAAATAATGGGGTGCAAAGGAGCAAAATAAATAAATACAGTAGGGGAAGAGGTAGTTGTTAGGGCTAAATTATAGATGGGCTAAATTATAGATGGTCTATGTACAGGTGCAGTAATCTGTGAGCTGCTCTGACAGCTGGTGCTTAAAGCTAGTGAGGGAGATAAGTGTTTACTTGTATTTAAGAGCAGTTGGAGGCCACGGAAGGAGAGTTGTATGGCATTGAAGCTCGTCTGGAGGGTAGTTAACACAGTGTCCAAAGAAGGGCCAGAAGTATACAGAATGGTGTCCTGCGTAGAGGTGGATCAGAGACTCACCAGCAGCAAGAGCGACATCATTGAAGTATACAGAGAAAAGAGTTGGCCCAAGAATTGAACCCTGTGGCAACCCCATAGAGAATACCAGAGGCCCGGACAACAGGCCCTCCGATTTGACACATTGAACTCTATCAGAGAGGTAGTTGGTGAACCAGGCGAGGCAATCGTTTGAGAAACCAAGGCTATTGAGTCTGCCGATGGTTAGCTACCTGAAGATTCATGCAGGGTAGTAGTCATGAGTTGGGATTATGGTTCATTGTTTCGCTAGCTAGCTACATGTCTTAAGAAAAGACTTCACTATGCAAGTATTCATTTCAATAGAATGTCACTGCAGCAACTGTTGATAGATGAAGCTGGTAAATTCGCTCTGGCTATCTACTCCGATTTCAGACCACGGGTAAGATAGTCTAGCTAGCTACATTTTCAGATATTACACGTGTCTAATTTTGACATTAAATATTTTTATTTCAAGTTAAAGTGTACTGTTAGCTTGCTAACTAACATTAGCTGGCTGGCTCGCTAGCTAACATTACGTGTATGATCTTATTCTTCATATCTCAGAGCCATTTGCTTGGCTAGTTATAGCCTAATGTTAGCTAGCTAACATTGAATCTGGTTGGTTAGCTACCTGCAGATTCAAGCAGGGAAGTAACATCATGAGTTGGGATTATGGTTCCTGGCTAGCTAGCTACATGTGTTAACAAAAGACCCCACTCCACTATGCAAGTAACCATTGCAAGTAACCAGTGCAAAATAACTGATGAATTTACGAACGCTCAACACCCGTTGAATATAGCCGGAAGTCATTAAACGTTGGCAAAAAAGCGTAATTAAATTGTTGCCAGCAGCACAGTTAAAGTCACCAACGCTCTGGATAACATGAAAACAGCCTAACCAGCTCTGCTCAGGCTAAAGCTTAAGAGGGTGTGAATGATGCTGAATGGGTGTAGACAAAGATCTCTCCAGTAGGTGCCAAAACAATAAAAGACATTTTTCTCAAAAAGTGAGGTTACAAGTTTATCAACTTTCAAAGCAGAATTACTTTCCCATTGTTTCTCAAATGCAGTGAGTGGTATGCCATTTTGTAGCTCTGTGTCTCTGCTTTTATCCAATGTAAAAAAATCTAATTTAAAATGTTGCTACATAAGACCGAGTCACGGCGGTCGGTCACATATCCCAGCCAAAATCCGTTTATTACAGGCAACATCCGCACTGAGCTAAAGGCTAGAGCTGTCGCTTTCAAGGAGCAAGACACTATTCCGCTAAGACCTCCAATGAACAATCAAACAGGCAAAGTGTCAATAGAGGACTAAGATCGAATCCTACTACGCCAGCTCTGATGCTTGACGGAAGTGTCAGGGCTTGCGAACTGTCACGGATTACAAAGAGAAACCCAGCCACGAGCTGCCCAGTGATACAAGCCTACCAGGCGAGCTAAATGCCTTGAGGCAAGCAACGCTGAACCATGCATGAGAGAACCAGCTGTTCTGGATGACTGTCTGATCTCGCTCTCCGCAGCCAATGTGGTCAGACAGATTACCAGGATGCGTACTCAGAGCACACCTCTTCCCCCCTCTTAACCAGCTGGCAAGTGACTTCACTGATATTGTCAACATCTCCCCGACCCAGTCTGTAATACCTACATGTTTCAAGCAAACCACCATAGTTCCTGTGCCCAATAACAGCAACCTATCTAAATGACACATCTGTGGCCATGAAATACTTTGAAAGGCTGGTCATGGCTCACATCAACACCATCATCCCAGATACCCTGGACCCACTCCAATTCACAATACCACCCCAACAGATCCACAGATGACGCTATCTCTATTGCACTCCACACTGCCCTCTCCCACCTGGACAAGAGGACCACCTATGTGAGAAAGCTGTTTCTTGACTTCAGCTCAGCATTAAAAATGGCGGCCCCTGAGGGTGCGTGCTTAGTCCCCTCACAACGGTGATAGGTCTGATCAACGGTGGAAGGTCTGACGACAATGAGACAGCCTATAGGGAGGAGGTCAGTGACAAGGCAGTGTGGTACCAGGACAACAACCTCTCCCTCAACGTCAGCAAGACAAATCCACAGGGCTGTAGTGGAGAGGGTTGAGAGCTTCAAGTTCTCCGTGTCCACACCACAAAGGAATTGTCATGGTCCGATCCACACACACCAACTCAGTTGTGAAGCACAACAATGCCTTTTCCCCCCTTTTTTTATTTTAATTTTATTTAACTAGGCAAGTCAGTTAAGAACAAATTCTTATTTACAATGAGGGCCTACCCCGGCCAAACCTGGACAACGCTGGGCCAATTGTGCACCACCCTATGGGACTCCCAATCACGGTTGTGATACAGCCTGGATTCGAACCAGGGTGTCTGTAGTGACGCCTTAGACCGCTGCACCACTCGGGAGCCCCCTCAGGAGGCTGAAAAGATTTGGCATTGGCACTCAGATCCTCAAAAAGTTGTACAGCTGCACCTTTGAGAGCATCTTGATTGACTGCATCACCACTTTGTATGGCAACTGCTTGGCACCGACCGCAAGGCGCTACAGAGGGTAGTGCACATGGCCCAGTACATCACTGGCGGTGTCAGAGGAAGGCCCTACCAGGCAGTGTCAGAGGAAGGCCCTAAAAATTGTCAAAGACTCCAGCCACCCAAGTCATAGATTGCTCTCTCTGCAATCGGCAAGCGGTACTGATGCCTCACCCTGTCTCACCCTTTCACCAGTATGCTTCTCTTCTTTTCAATGTACTACCAATAGTCTGTTAACTGTGACAGACTGATCTTAATTTGCTCAGTGTCTGTGTGTTTGTGTGCTTTGCTCAGATAGGTTCTGAGAAGAATATCCTTACAGGACATGTGGCATGTTACATGTCAATGAAAAGTGTGTGGGAAGGCCTTGAATAGGGGAATTACATTTGTGAGTGACCCTGTTAGCTTATTGAAGAGTGTAATTACAAGCTCTGAAATGTTTGACATAATTGTAAGAAGACAGAATTTTTTTTTCATGGTTCATCTCTCGCTCTCTCTCTCTCTCTCTCTCTCTCTCTCTCTCTCTCTCTCTCTCTCTCTCTCTCTCTCTCTCTCTCTCTTACTCACTGTCTCTCATATCAGGACATTACAAAAATAACTCTAATCTATTGAACATACACAACATGCATTGTTCCATACAGTGCAGTGTTCTGGACCCCTCCACCTCTCTGGCTCACTCTACCTCAGACCGAGAGGCCTCTCCTGGCCTGGAGCCCAGAGTTCTTAGCTGAACTGACTGAGAGCTTTGCCCCCGGGGCAGGTTTAGCCCTAAACACACACTCACCACAGAGAAAATGCAGCGCATCACACAAATTCATGTGTGTGTGAGATGAAAGGACAAGGAGGGTGCCCTGGGAGAGGTCACTACAGAGGCATCCTGCAGTATAGGGCAGGCAACTATGGCCTGCCCTATACTGTACTACTTTAAAGCTGTGGCCTACCTACTGCTGGGAGAAGCTCACTTTAGAGTTCCTCTCTCTAGAGAAGAGCCTCTCATAAACTGTCTGCTGTTGGATGACGAATCAGGAGAACAATGATGATCTGACTAACCCCAATCTATATGACTACTAATTGTGCTCGGCAGCGTACACAGCCAAACACTTGTGAGTGGAGACCAACAAAGACAGGGTTGAGAGAGGAGCAGAGAGGAGAGGGAGTGGGGGAGTGGGAACTAGGACACAGGAAATGGACAGAGAGAGAGAGAGATAGAGAGCGCAAGGGAGGGGAAGGAAACATGAAGGACGACTACAACAAGAATCACTTCCTCTAATTGTGTGTCTCCCCCTCGGCTGTCTGCTGAGCACTGTGGCATTTCACTTCTGTCTCTATCGGTCAAAAGGGAGGCTAATGAATATGCAAATTTTGGTCCAACGCCTCCAGTTGTGGTGGGCAACACCCCCTAGTTAGCAGCCCATAACGACAAGGGGTCAGAGACACTCTGCTTTCTCAGCAACCAGGAGTCACGGCACTCTACCCCGCCTTCCCACCTGACGGGAACAAAGGATTATTCATGAAAAATGGAGAAGTACAGTGTACGTCAACCTGCATCCTTCCCCGCCCACACACTGTGACAGGGCTGAAACCCACAGCCCATTCTGCTTGATTGATACCATCAAACCAACCAAGGTCACAGCTTCCTCCGAGCAGCCCAGCCGCCACTGCCAGCAGGCAGGCAGCCACTGCATCCTATCAGAGATATACAGGGTAAGAGAGAAGGGGGCAGTTCAAGAGCTACAAGCAAGTCAATGCGATGCAAAAATGGTTCACATTTCAAGCACCCATGGAGCAATTGCATTGTATACGCTATACAATGATATGATGTTACTCCGATTCCAAATTAATGTTAGAGTTTCAACTCAGTAAGTCACTTTGGACATATGTAGACCTTGATCACTTCTGCAACATAAGGTAAACATTGTTGCATGGTCACAGAATGATCGTAAGTATTTTCAGATTACTTATGGGAATGATTGAACTGTCAGATTGGGTCTGTGAGGTTTTGGTAATGTACAGTTCGCTCCTCACCCAGTTCCTCTTTGCAAATCTCAGAAAATTGAACTTGGCCAGTAACTGAACGTTGCCAACAAACATTCATGCCTTCTCAAACAAAGGAGACAGACTGCACAAGAAATTTGAGGAAGCACACAAATGTTTGCATGTATAAACTCCAAACAAACCTAATTGAAGGGGTGTTATGAATTTAGGAATGTTATCGAAATGTAATTTCGAGTCAAGTTTGTTTTGGAAGCTGTCAAACAAATCTCCCAGTCAGCATGTATTCACAATGACCCCATGCAACATGACTACGTCAAAGAGTATTGCATGAGGCAGATGAGAGTCAAAAGCATGTGAAATCAATGAAGGACTTTCTATCTCGTTTTGAGAACATATAGTATTTTATACTACATGGGACATACCAAAGTAAGTGGGTATGGCTGCCAAGCCCATGGCTGCCAAGCACATTAATTAGAAGTGCTTACATTTACAGAAGCTCCAGTTCCCAGCTTTCAGCAGAGGCTTTGTGTTGGCATGTTTGGGTGAGCTGAGCCCCTCGTTAACGTAAATAATTTACCATTACCTTTATCCTGATGGAATCTTAATTGTGCTTCTATGGGCAGCCTGAAAGCGTCACACTCGCCCAGGAAAATAGACGGGGCCTGTCAGAGAGAATAAATAAATCTTAACACTCTGAAACCTGAAATAAAGCCAGATATTAGGCTACACACACCGGCACACACATATTACACACATACACACAAACACACACCCAACAGGATTAATGACGTTTCTCCTCTAATTAAATGAGTGTTTGTTCATTTGATTCTACAAGTAATCTATTGTCTTTTGACATTGATCTGGATTTCAATGGACCGAACAGAGAAAACAACAGAGAACAATATGAGCATTACAAAGGGGCCTCCTTGGCTATGCTAGCCCAGGAACATTTGGAGGTTTATTAGCGAACCCATTCACTCCAGTGGAGCGTATTCATTATAGCCCGAGATTGATAAATGCAAGGACAAGGGCTGAATAAACATATGGGCTGGGGAGCCTTTCAGAGGGCAGTGTGGCTGTGTTCTATGTGTGTCTGGCAGTGGAGCAGGGGCAGGGGAGTGACTCTTTATTTTTCATTCTTGCTTTATCTGCCAGCCGCTGAGGACCACACCACAGTTGTGCTGTAAAGAACCATGCATCTGAAGCATGTTACTCAGTGAAATTGCTTGCGAGCGTTCCTTTCAGCTCAAAACGAAAGTAGTGTTTGGCTATTTCTCAAGACAGAGGGCAAAAACGAGACCGTAATCCACCACTTCCCTCCGTGAGAGAGAGAGAGAGATCTCGTACACCCACGGCTTTTCTCTTTTACCAGAAGTCATTCAGCAGAAACACTCACTGAGGTGTTGTAGGCCTGTCCTGTTCCTGTACATGTAAATAGACTGCTGCCTACACTACAGTCTCTTCTGTCATGTCACCGCAAAAAACTGACTTATTATTTTCCATTGTCATTATTTTTGTGACAGCTTGTAGCCTACAGCTTCACTAAGTTGTTAAGATTCAGAAAAAATATTAATTTTGTATTTTTCTGTCATTATTCTTATTAGGAAAAAAATTGACAACCATTGACAAATAGCTTCTATCTCCAGGCCATCAGACTGAACCTAAGACAATTTAACTAGCCGGTTACCACCCGGAACTCTACCCTTCACCTTAGAGACTGCTGCCCTATGTACATAGTCATTGAACACTGGTCACTTTAATAATGTTTACATACTGTTTTACACAGTTTATATATAGTACCAGTCAAAAGTTTGGACACACCTACTCATTCAAGGTTTTTTCTTTATTTTCTGTCAACCAGCTTCACCTGGAATCATTTTCCAACAGTCTTGAATTAATTCCTACATATGCTGAGCACTTGTTGGCTGCTTTTCCTTCACTCTGTGGTCCAACTCATCCCAAACCATCTCAATTGGTTTGAGGTCAGGTGACTGTGGAGGCCAGGTCATCTGATGCAGCACTCCATCACTCTCCTTCTTGGTCAAATAGCCCTTACTCAGCCTGGAGGTGTGTTGGGTCATTGTCCTGTTGAAAACAAATGATAGTCCCACTAAGTGCAAACCAGATGGGATGGCGTATCGCTGCAGAATGCTGTGGCAGCCATGCTGGTTTAGTGTGCCTTGAATTCTAAATAAATCACAGACAGTGTCACCTGCAAAGCACCCCCACACCGTCACACCTCCTCCTCCATGCTTCACGGGGGAACTACACATACCAAGATCATCCGTTCACCTACTCTGTGTCTCACAGGACAGATTTCCACCGGTCTAATGTCCATTGCTCGTGTTTCTTGGCCCAGGCAAATCTCTTATTATTATTGGTGTCCTTTAGTAGTGGTATATTTGCAGCAATTCGACCATGAAGGCCTGATTCACACAGTCTCCTCTGAACAGTTGATGTTGAGATGTGTCTGTTACTTGAACTCTGTGAAGCATTTATTTGGTCTGCAATTTCTGAGGCTGGTAACTCTAATGAACTTATCCTCTGCAGCAAAGCTAACTCTGGGTCTTCCTTTCCTGTGCTGGTCCTTGTGAGAGCCAGTCTCATCATAGCACTTGACGGTTTTTGCGACTGCACTTGAAGAGACGTTCAAATTCTTCAAATTTTCCGAATTGACTGACCTTCATGTCTTAAAGTGATGATGGACTGTCATTTCTCTTTGCTTATTTGAGCTGTTCTTGCCATAATATGGACTTGGTATTTTACCAAATAGGGCTATCTTCTGTATACCATCCCTACCTTGTAACTGCACAACTGATTTGCTCAAATGCATCAAGAAGAAAATAAATTCCACAAATGAACTTTTAACAAGGCACACGGTCTGCCTGCAAGCTAAACATCTTTGCTAGTGTGTATGCGTGTGTGTGTTTAGGCTATCTGCCCCCCCTGAAGCATAGGCTACTGTGCTGACATTAGAAGCATGAGAACATAGGGAGAGAGATTTTTAATTAGCTAGAGAAGAATAGATTCATTTTTAGAATGCTAGCTAAGGGTACTATAGGCCTAGTTATCATGTTTCACATTGGATTTATTAACTACAGAAAGGTAAGATATGTTTTTAATTCTGGTGCAGCTCTGCACACACAAGCTAGCTCAAGCTTGTTAGGTAGTTAGCTAAAGCTTGTTAGATAGCTAGCTCAAAGGAAATTCAAAGTTCCTCCGTAGAACCCACTCCTCCTAGGTAGAATTCTGTTGACCTAATTCAGAGACTGCATGTCATAACAAGATGCCCAGCGATTCAAGCCTGCTTCTCAATACTCTCGCTCTCTCACCACCCGTTGCATCTCAGTCACATCTTGCGCCATAGGCTACACTTGTCTGTCCATCACTTATGTAAACAATGAGCTTGAATGCTCTATCCGCACTGATTGATTTCACAGGTTTGACGAGGAACAGACAGGAACGATACTGGTTCAGAACTTTATTTTACTGGTTGGAACAGTGGAACATAATGAAAAAAATTGTGGTTCTGTTCCGGCACACCAGTTTGTGTCAAGAACTGCAACGCTGCTGGGTTTTTCACACCCAACAGTTTCCAGTGCGGGGTCCACCACCCAAAGAACATCCAGCCAACTTGACACAACTGTGGGAAGCATTGGAGTCAACATGAGCCAGCATCCCTGTGGAACGCTTTTGACACCTTGTAGAGTCCATGACCTGACGAATTGAGGCTGTTCTGAGGGCAAGAGGAGGAGGATGCAACTCAATATTAGGAAGGTGTTCCTAATGATTGGTATACTCAGCGTATATTTATATTCCGGACTCTAGTCCAGAAGCTAAATTCCTGCAATTCTGTCAATTTTGTCATGTGTTTTTTTTCTTTTGACATATCTCATCATAATATTTCTACTACAGTGCATTGCATGTTAGTCACACTGCTTATACACACCGCATATGTATTTATATACTGGATTCTTGACATATCTCACTCTAATATATCTACTGCTGTACATATCATTCTTAGTATAGCTTGTGTAAATTCATCCGGTGTATATGCACTACATGACCAAAAGTATGTGGACACCTGCTCGTCGAACATCTCATTCCAAAGTCATGGACATTAATATTGAGTTGATCCCTCCTTGGCTGCTATAACAGCCTCCACTGTTCTGGGAAGGATTTCCATTAGATGTTGGAACATTGCTGTGGGGACTTGCTTCCATTCAGCCACAAGAGCATTAGTGAGGTTGGGCACTGATGTGAGCGATTATAGTCAGCGTTTGAATTCATCCCAAAGGTGTTCGATAGGGTTGAGGTCAGGACTCTGTGCAGGCCAGTCAAGTTCTTCCACACCAATCTCGACAAACCATTTCTGTATGGACCTCGCTTTGTACACAGGGGCATTGTCATGCTGAAACAGGAAAGGGCCTTCCCCAAACCTTTGCCACAAAGTTGGAAAGCACAGAATCATCTAGAATGTCATTGTATGCTGTAGCGTACATTTTTCCCTTCACTGGAACTAAGGGTCCTAGCCCGAACCATGAAAAACAGCCCCGGACCATTATTCTTCCACCAAACTTTACAGTTGGCACCGCACTATGCATTCGGGCAGGTAGCGTTCTCCTGGCATTCGCCAAACCCAGATTTGTCCATCAGACTGCCAGATGGTGAAGCGTGATTCGTCACTCCAGAGAACGCATTTCCAGTGTTCCAGAGTCCAATGGCGGCGAGCTTTACACCACTCCAGTCGACACTTGGTATTGCGCATGGTGATCTCAAGCTTGTGTGCGGCTGCTCGGCCATACCCAAGAAGACTCAAGGCTGTAATTGCTGCCTAAGGTGCTTCAACAAAGTACTGAGTAAATGTGATATTTCAGTTTATTTATTTTTTTATAAATCAGCAAAAATGTCAAAAAAACTGTTTTTGCTTTGTCATTATGGGGTATTGTGTGTAGATTGATGAGGGAAAAAACTATTTTATTAAGTGTGATATTTCAGTTTATTTATTTTTATAAATTAGCAAGAATTTAAAAAAAACATTTTTGCTTCGTTATTATGGGGTATTGTGTGTAGATTGATGAGGGATTGTGTGTGTGTGTGTGTGTGTGTGTGTGTGTGTGTGTGTGTGTGTGTGTGTGTGTGAGAGAGAGAACTTAGGCTGGTGTGACATGTTGTCCCATGTTCCTCTTAAACTCAACTGCGTGAGGAATTAATGACGCTTTGTCAAAGTTATCATTACGATGCCAAACTCACCACTGGTGTGCATGGCCAAAGAGCTCTATTTTCATGTCATCTAACCAAAGCACCGGTTCCAATCCAAGTGCCAATGCTTTTTAGCAAACTCCGGGAGTTTACATTTGTTGGATGACATGAAAATAGAGCTCTTGGGCCACGCACACCAGTGGTGGATTTGGTGTCAAAATGAGAATGCATACAAGAGAACCCCATACCTACTGTAGAATATGGTGGTGGATCTTTGATGTTATGGGGCTATTTTGCTTACACTGGTCCTGGGGCCCTTGTTAAGGTCAACAGCACTTTACCCTGTACCAGGACATTTTAGCCAAAAACCTTTTGCCTCTGCCAGGAGACTGAAGCTTGGCCGCAAGTGGATCTTCCAGCAAGACAATGCAAGAAAATACACCCACCAAGCACACATCAATATCCACAAAGAAATGGTTAACTAACCACAAAATCAACCTTTTGTAATGGCCATCTCAGTCTCCTGACTTGAAACCCATTGAAAACCTGTGGTTTGAATTGAAGAGGGCAGTCGATAAGACCAGACGATGGACATCAAGGATCTGGAAAGGAGTCTATATGGAGGAATGGTCTGAGATCCCTCCCAATGTGTTCTCCAATCTCATAAAACATTTCAGAAAAAGTCTCAGTGCCATTATCCTTGCAAGGTGAGGTATTGAAAGGTATTGAAAACTGGTATGATTGGTGAACAATTTTGACCCCTACTTTTTGAGGAAAAGGGGATTACTTTCTCTGAGCAAGTTAAATATTTTGTTGGCATACAATATAGCTCAGTATTTTAATTATTTATTTTATACAGTATTTTTTGCTCATCTTTATCAAAGGTGTCAATAATTCCGATCTCCATTATATAGCTCTTACTACAGAGGACCACAGAAAGAGAGAGAGATATATATATATAGAGAGAGAGAGAGAGGTTGAGGTGTGTGTCTGTGTGTGAAAATCTGGACAAGTGGTGACATTTAGCCGGTCCCACAAAGAAAATTATATTTAAGGCTTAGGGGTTAGGTTTAAGGTCACGGTTACAATTAGGGTTAGGGTTTGAGTTTGGGGTTAAGATTAGGGTTAGGTTAAGGGTTGGGGTTAGGGTTACGGAAAATAGGATTTTGAATGGGAATACATTTTTGGTCCCCACAAGGATAGTAAAACAATCATGTGTGTGCATGTGTGTGCATGTGTTTCTGTGCGTGTGGAGGAAACAGGTGACATGGCGGGAGTCCTGATGAGGGCCAGTGTAATGTCAGCCAGATCAGGTTACCACATGGCTTCCCATTAATCCATTCAGCCATCTACAAACTCTCTGATATGCTGTTGTTTAGCAATCTAACGTCATGCTCAGAGGCACACAATCTGTGTGTGTCAGATTTCCTTATTGAGCTGTATGGGAAAGGGTTAATGAGTATAGGACAGTTGCCAGCAGGCCTGCATGTCTCACCCCTCCACCCGGCCTCCACCCGGCCTCCACCTGGCCTCCACCCGATCTCCACCCGCCCTACACCCGCCCTCCACCCCTCCACCCGCCCTCCACCCGCCCTCCACCCGCCCTCCCCCCTCCACCCGCCACCCGCCCTCCCCCTCCACCCCTCCACCCGCCCTCCACCCGCCCTCCACCCGCCCTCCCCCCTCCACCTGCCACCTGCCACCCGCCCTCCCCCCTCCACCCCCCCCTCCCCCCCTCCACCCGCCCTCCACCCGCCCTCCCCCCTCCCCCCCTCCACCCGCCCTCCACCCCTCCACCCGCCCTCCACCCCTCCACCCGCCCTCCACCCCTCCACCCGCCCTCCACCCGCCCTCCCCCCTTCACCCGCACTCCACCCCTCCACCTGCCCTCCACCCTCCACCTGCCTTCCACCACTCCACCCGCACTCCACCCACTCCACTACCTGTAGCCTGCAGCCACCAGGCCCCTATCTATCCATCCCCTGTCTACCCCTCCTTTCTCTCCACTTTTTTCTCTCCTCCCCTGTTCTTTGGCTACTCCCTGCCCTGCACACCTGCTATGGGAGCCAGCCCCTTGCCTCTTGCCTAGGCAGGGTGGAGGAACAGACGCTCTCTGTGTTTTCTTCCAGATAATCATCACATTTCTCACATGCTTGCTCTTCTCTGCCTGGCCGGCCTGCCAAGCTTACCTCAGCCAAGACCCCTGCTGCAGCTGCCCCACCATACACCATACCCACCGACAGCCTCTGGGACCACACAATACAGCCTCTCTCTTTCCACCGCCTCCCCACTCCTGCCCCCACCCCTGCCTCTCCTACTGCAGGTGTCCCCGGGATAAGAGAATAGCAGAGTGGGGAAGGGTGGAAGGGTTCATTGGGCTATTGAGGTATAGCTATGGTTCCAAATTCCCCACCGCTACCTCCACCACTTCTATAGCTATTCAAAGAAAAGAATGCAGAACGATAAAGAGACTGAGTCTTTCCCCAACAAGCATGGCAGATCACCACGTCTCATATCCACAGTACATTTAGAGGGGTTATGATCAATGGCATTGTCACTATCTGACCTTATTCTCAATGGTCCAGACGTGTATGGTGTTCAAGTGCCTCTTATCCAGAGGTCTGTGCTGCTCTTCTATGTAAGACTACCCCTGTGGGCTCCTGAACAGCCATTGTGACTGTGTAAGTAAACCCCAATGGAACAGGGGAGCTCAGTGTTGGAGGAGAAATAGGAGACATTTTTCATTTATTAATGAATGCTATCAGGTTGACCAGTTCATGTTTTACAAAAAGCCAGGGAGAGGCAGATTAGTTATCAGGGCCAGCTGTCCAGTCCAGACTGGCCTCCTCTCTCTCTCTCTCTCTCTCTCTCCTCTCTCTCTCTCTCTCTCTCTCTCTCTCTCTCTCTCTCTCTCTCTCTCTCTCTCTCTCTCTCTCTCTCTCTCTCTCTCTCTCTCTCTCCCCATCCCTTCCTTCTTCCCTCCCTCCCTCTTTGGATTTTACCATGGCCACAGTCTCTGGGCAGATGGACAGGGCCCTGGATCAATCAGAGAGGATCAATAGCTCCAGACTGATGCGGGGTGAAAGGTGTGGGCTGACTGACTGTAAATAGGGGACAGGGGAGGGGAGAAGGGATCGTGTAGTGTCACTCACTGACTGTATTCTCTCAACAGGGGGCATGAGTGAGATGGATGGAGGAAAAGTGGAGCCAGTCGACACTACTAGCTACTTACCTGACTGACTGTCGCTCCTCAATGTTCATGATTCATTAAGTCAACCACCAGTTTGGGAAATGTCACCATGCTGGAGAGGGAAACCACAAGAAAGAAACCTCTCTTCGCTGTTGTGCTTTCTTAGCGCGTGAGACTGTGCACAGTACCTTTTAAACATGTAGGTAGGGAGTATTGTTATCTTTGGCAAATAGCCAAATGACTAAATATGAGTCTTTCATCTGATGTATTGATTGTGCTGTTATCCTGGGTAGCAGGTAGCATAGCGGTTAAGCGCATTGGGCCAGTATCTGAAAGGTTGCTGGTTTGAATCCCCCAGCTGACTAGGTGATAAATCTGTCGATGTGCCCTTGAGCAAGGCACTTAACCCATATTCCTCTGGATAAGAGCGTCTGCTAAAATCCTATATTTCATCATGTGTTGATCTATATGATTTGCTGTAACTTGGTATCAGAACCTTGTTCCTTATCAAGCACTTTGCTAAACAGTGTATCTCTTATTTAATTCATTCTCTCAACTTCAAACTAAGCACAACAGAAGACCCTGGCACACTGAAATAAACCAGATAGAATTTAACAGCTTAAATAATCTTAGAATCCCATCCATCTAGCTCAGCGGCGTGAGGCCTCTGTGAGGTGATGGTAGACAGGGTCATAGCGGTCAGCCAGCCCGTCAGACACTGCTCTAAACACTGCCCTATTGTTTCTGCTTGTCTTCCGGCCGGCTGTTAGCTCTGGTCTGTGTTTGATGCAGTCCAGACTCTGCCGTGTGTGGTGGGTGTGCCTCATACTCAGCCCTGTGACACTAGACACAGACAGACACCAACAAGAAGGAAGGAAGGAAGTGGATCTCAGAGTCCACTCAGCCACCAGCCAAATGGCCATCCAGCAGCCAGCTCACACTAGTCAACAGTTCAAGGGGTTTGTTCTGCTTTTACAGGCTTCCAGAAGAGGAAATGGGAGAGTGAACTAAAATAAATTCCTGGGTCACCCTTTCCTGCAGTCAAATGACTAGTGGCCTCATGGGTGGAATATTTTTTTATTTTATTATAATTTCATAATTAATAAACATTATTTAAAAAAAATCTGCCAAAACTGGTGTTTCTATTTCAGTCTTCTGTGATGTGTATAAAGTCATATTGGAATGGAAACTGAAAATGTAATACATTTCAACTCTATATCTGACATGGTACAGGTGTCTTCTTTTTTTAAGCCCATAACCATGTGTGTGAGGTGTATACTTTTCTTTCAAAGCAGATTTGTTTAAGACTACCAAGAAACACTCTGTGTGACCCTGATTTAGCCCACTGCAGTAAAAGGTTAATTTGTTGACCTGCGAATTAATGACCTAAAAACGAACGACACAAAAATCCAGTAACCTAAATGGCCAAGCTTTGAATCATATTAATTTCACATGAACACACCTAATACTACCTAATACCTACTTCTATGTATTTCCCCTCACAAACTACTGAATCATCATGGTTCTGAGGAGCTGGGGCTGGAGCTGAGAGTTGGATGTTAAGGCGGTAGTTAGTCAGAAGTCATGGGAGTGTTTGGCAGGCGGTGTTTCCTGTTTCCTGTTGAGGGGCGAAGAGGAGTCTCATGGTTCCCTGCAAAGACAGGCAGTGGAGGGTAAACAGAGGGAATCCCACCCCTGCCATCACCACACACCAGCACGGAAATTTCACAATAGTTTCCACAGAGGGATCCCCGTCCCCTGGCCTTTCGGCATGACAAAGGAAGTCAGTGTGTCTGTCTGCCCGGCTCAGCCAATGAGAGGCATATATGGTGATTTAAACCTTCTGTTGTATTGAAATCCAATCAAATCACAGAAATGTATATGCTGTTTGCAAACTACATCTAGGCCTACTTGGGGAAATATATATGGTGTCGATATTATAATGCAAGTTGTTTCTGATACCATCATATGAAACTTTCAATCACAACAAAGACAACACAACAAAGAGAAATCAGTTTTATTATATTTCCTCGGGTTCAGGGTTATTATTTGTGGGCCCTTTGTTGTGATTCATGTCAAGTCTTTGAAAAAAGAACGACATTGAAAAACAATGACAGATACAGATGTAGGATCTTAATTTGATCACCCTGCTGCAGAAAATTAAAAAATGTATCAACCCCTACAAGAATGCCTATTAATTATAATCCACATATTAATTCCCAGTTCCTGTTGCTGCAGGATTATTTTCCTGCTGTAGTAAACTGTCTCAAATTAAGATTCTACATCTGTACATGAAGAGGAACACGACTACGAGAGAAAGGTGGTGAACATATCACCATGATGCAATGGTGTGCAACCATGGTGCCCTTTGTGAATGTTCTGGGGGATTAGCCTAGTTTGGGAAATGTCATAGTCTTTGCTTACCTCCGCACAGCGCACTGTCTTCACTTAGATGGTGACCTTATTTTTTTCTTATCTATGCCATCCATGTGAGACCTCTGTTCATACGTTTATAATTCAAAATCATTTCTCGAGTTCAAAATGTGCATTTCAGGAGAATTGGGAGTCTGAATTGCATTCACATCCAGAGGTAGCAGCATTTGTTTTGACAACGATGTAAAACCGCAGATCTGCTTAATGGTGAAGTGATTTGGTGCCCCTAAATATTTGATGTTAATGTAATAGGAAAGTCATGAAAGCTTTTCAAATCTCAATTTATCGTGTCAAGCGATCATTGATTTAACCTGCAAATTTATGGAACCTTTCTTCCAGTTCCTGGAGGGCTAAAGGATGAATGGTTGGACTGTAAATAGCATGTCCAACTCCCAATGAGAAATGTTTCCACATTTTATATTGCAAAGGGGCTTATCTCATTTTAATTATTTACTTGCGAGTGTGATGGAGTGCCTCAGGGAGAAATATTGATTACACCGATTTAGGACCTGCTGCCTGGCTAAATGGCATACTGGGATACTTAAATGGGAATGTCAATGTAGGGAGGTCTGGCTATCTCCCACCCCAAAGACAAAACACACAAATAAACTGAGCCGACAAAACATAAGATTGGATACACAGGGAAAGGTCAGTCATTTCTGTATTAAATCAAATCTCATCTGCCTTACTGTATGACCAGTGAATAAGACTGTTATTACGGTAAATATGGAAATGGCACTGGCCTTGTATGTAGCATCTAACTTTCTCGTGTTCTTCTTATTTCTTATTTTTATTTCTTGTGTGTTTTTGTTCTTCCTCATGTTATTTGTAGTATTACATTGTTATTGATTACTGGAGCTGGCAAGAAAGGCATGTCACTGTACTTGTGCACGTGACATTAAAACTTGAAACTAGGAAATCTGCAACCAGAAGTCACCGGTGGGCATTTCAGACATACTGACAGAAAATGGACATTAAAATACGCGTATTCATCGGTTTCTGACAAGCAAGAGATCCAATCCATACCACTCATTATGTTCCAGATCCTGCCTGTTCAAACACAACAATATAAATCCACACACAAGTTCTATTCTGTCAGACAGACAAGGTTAACACCCATAACGGGGTCTTGGTTAGTACCCTGTCTGTCCCTGTACTTGTCATCAACAACAGCTGTACATTAATAGTGTAGCAGAAGGAACACCACTGATCTGGAGCTCAGACAGAGACTGAGACCCTTCTGTGATGATCAGGGGCAGTCACACTGGCGGGTCAAGGATCGTCCGTCCTGCATGGGGGCCAACGCACACAGATCAATACATAATATCTTACTAATTGAATTCGACCTGGATCGACCCAGAGTGCGGCTGGCTGCGATCTGTGGGCGAGTGCACAGTAAATACTAATGATCAGCATGGGGTAGGGGGTGAGGGATGGTGACTGGGGGATCTAGGGAGGTTTGGGGGGGGGCAGGCGGGAGGGAATGTCTGCTCTGAGGGGGACATGAGAGGTGGGGGTTTGGGTGGGCAGAGGATGGGGATATAGCAGGGATGGGGGAATGCGGTATCAGTTGATCACATGAAGCCAGATTCCCCTATCATTACCTTAAAAGGTAATAGTGTTCTTGTTTGGACATGGTCAATTTGACAGTCTCTGTAAAGTTGTTTGTGTGCGCAAGTGTGTGTGTGTGCGCAAATATGTGTGTGTGTGTGTGTGTGTACGTGCGTGTGTTTGTGTGTGTGTTCGTGTGTGTTTGTGTGTGTTTGTTTTACCCCCATGTCTACTGGAAATAGCTGACGGAGTCATCTTGTGCTTTTCAAACAGTACCCCAACCTCTTCAGACTCTGGCATGGCATCGTTATATGTACTGTACATAGAGCAGTAATTCCACATATATCAATAGAAATGAAACGGTTAGTTGTTTTTCCATCTTACCCAACTACACTGAACAAAAATATAAATGCAACGTGCGACAATTTCAAAGATTTGACTGAGTTACAGTTCATATAAGGAAATCAGTCAATTGAAATAAATTCATTAGGCCCTAATCAATGGATTTCACATATCTGGGAATACAGATATGCATCTGTTGGTCACAGATACCTTAAAAGAAACGTAGGGTCGTGGATCAGAACACTAGTCAGTATCTGATGTGACCACCATTTGCATCATGCAGCGTGACACATCTCCTTCACATAGAGTTGATCAGGCTGTTGATTGTGGCCTGTGGAATGTTGTCCCACTCCTCTTCAATGTCTTAAGATTCTGGATATTGGAGGGAACTGGAACACGTGGTCGTACGCGTTGATCCAGAGGATCCCAAACATGCTCAACATGTCTGGTGAGAATGCACGCCATGGGAGAACTTGGACATTTTCATCTTCCAGGAATTGTGCACAGATCCTTGCGACATGGGGCCATGTATTATCATGCTGAAACATGAGGTGATGGCGGCGGATGAATGGCACGGCAATGGGCCTCAGGATCTTGTCATGGTATCTCTGTGCATTCCATAAAATGCAATTGTGTTCGTTGTCCGTCGCTTATGCCTGCCCATACCATAACCCCACCGCCACCATGAGGCACTCTGTTCACAACGTTGACATGAGCAAACCGCTCGCCCACACAATGCCTTACACGTGGTCTGTGGTTGTGAGGCCTGTTGGACATACTGCCAAATTCTCTAAAACGACGTTGGAGGCAGCTTATGGTAGAGAAATTAACATTCAATTCTCTGGCAACAGCTCTGGTGGACATTCCTGCAGTCAGCATGCCAATTGCACGCTCCCTCAAACCTTTAGACATCTTTGGCATTGTGTTGTGTGACAAAACTGCACATTTTAGAGTGACATTTTATTGTCCCCATCACAAGGTGCACCTGTGTAATGACCATGCTGTTTAATCAGCTTCTAGATGAGCCACACCTGTCAGATGGATGGATTATCTTGACAAAGAAGAAATGTTCACTAACAGGGATGTAAACACATTTGTGCACAACATTTGACAGAAATAAGCTTATTGTGCCTAAGGAACATTTCTGGGATATTTTATTTCAGTTCATTAAACATGGGTCCAACCCTTTACATGTCGCGTTCATATTTTTGTTCAGTATAAATATGTGTTTGAACAAAGCTTCTCTTCTTATTTTTCTAAGAAAGATATGTTTGACTTTGTTCTGTGTAATAATCTCTTTCAGGCAAGATAATACAAAGGCAGTTTGTATCCTTTTTATCCTTTTCTAATGTGATATCTATCTGATGCAACTTAACATACATTCATTGTAACATGTAGTTCTCTATTCCTCAACAAAATAAAGATCACATACTGAACGTTAACATTCACGTCACTATGACAGGTCACACCGGTCACATGGTCACACTATGACAGGTCACACTGTTAAGCCCTGCTGAAAGTTGTTTACCAGAAATGAGTGCAGAATTGTCTACAGTAAGCTAATCATACTGAGAATTAACAGAGTCTCCAAACCAGGAACAAAAACATTCCTTAGCAGTTTATTTGGCCAGTTTAGTTTTTCTAACGACAGATTACTATGTTTATTTTTACAGAACCGGCGTCTGTCGAAGCAATAAGCGAGGACATCTGTGTATCTGACAGCCTTCAATGGGGTCAAACTGAAGAACAATCTGTGGCAAAAAGCTCTCGTTCAATTCCACCCAGCAACACAGCTCTTGTGACAAGGCCAATGTGTTGGTATCATTTACATGGCCAGGGGAGGGTACATTTATTTGAGTCCATCTAATTGACATTTGTGGATCGATGTAACAAAAAGCCTCTCTGCAGAGTCTGCCAATACACACCTATTCCCAGGAGACCCCTGGGTCCACAATGCCACGTGCATGGGGCCTGGCACCTCATCTGTCACAACTATCTGCCCGATCCAGAGGACCTCTTCCCATTCTGCACCTGCCCCACCACACAATCTCCATTGATCAGCGGGGGTACCTATCCCTCCTCTAAGACGCTCCATATTGTTGGAGGCACAGCTCACCGGGGGTCCTGACTGATCCCACCATGGACAATTGGATCACACGAGAGGTATTTATTTGATGGGTTAGTAGATGTGTCACTGTGGGAAATGCTTCGTCTATTGTCAACCAATTCCCAGAGCATACCTCAGCTATGATAGAATGAAATGGAATACAGATATTACTCATAGAAATCATTATGTCAGGATTCCTACGATAAGTCATGATGACTGTTGTGCATTAAAAGGCCTTTTGAAGATAAGTGGTCCTGTGTAACCTGATGACGTGGACTAGTTGTAATCACAGTCCAATTTGGCAGTTCCAGCTCTGAAACATGACCATGCTGAACAGCACCCACAGATGTTTTCTGAGGATTGGTCTTCTGAGTGGATTTAAGCTCTTGGTTGGATCATCATAACTGACAGTCATTGGTCAGTCAGTGTAACACTCTGGTACTATTGACTTGCATCACTTCCTGGTGGAATCCCAGAGTATCTGGTTCCTCAGTGGGGGGGGGGGGGGGGGGGGGGGGGGGGCACAGCCTAATGAGTGTAAGACACGTTCTGAGAGGAGTGAAACCCAGGCTGCCCCAGCACCTGTCACCCATCTTTCAACTGGCTGTTTCAGGAGAAAGAGGGAGTGAGGGAAGGGAGGGAGGGAATGAGAGAAGGCAGGGTGGGGTGGGGTGGCTTGGAGAACAAGTCTGTCTGGATGATTATAGGGGGCAAACAAGCAGACGTGCAGGTGGTGAGTGGGTGAGGGGCAGGGTGTGTGTACACACTGTAAGTGTTTGTGTGTGTGTGTGTGTGTGTGTGTGTGTGTGTGTGTGTGTGTGTGGTGTGTGTGTGTGTGTGTGTGTGTGTGTGTGTGTGTGTGTGTGTGTGTGTGTGTGTGTGTGTGTGTGTGTGTGTGTGTGTGCGTGCATGCTTGCATGTGTGTGTATGTGTGTGTGTTTGGGGGGGTTAGTAACCCAAGCTGAGATGCTACCCCCCCTCTTTCTCACCAAGCCCACAGACTTAGGTGGCATTTCAGAGAAGGCTCAGCATGGGTGGCTCAGGGTTAAGTCTTCCCCCCATCCCACTCCTCCTCCTCCACACCCCAGACCCCCAGCCCAGTCCCCCTCTGCAACCCCCCACCTCCACCACGTGCCCAAAGCACTATCAGTTCCCCCACTCTACCCCCTCCCCCCACCAACTCCACCACCCACCCTTTGCCTAACTCCCATTCTAAGTAGGGCCTCCTTTACGGATATAGTCTGAGCCCCACCTCAATGTCTCCATGCTAATAGACCAGTAGCGCCATCAGCATTAGCCCGGGCCTAATTACCATCAGTGAAGCCATAATTAGTGAGGGATTTTTGTAGCGTTGGTGCGAATGCTGCGGTTTAATGATCCGGTGGGGAGAGAGGTCAGGGTGAGGGGAGCAGAGACAAGAGGGAGCATCACCCTCAGAGGAAGCTCAACCACTCAGGGTCATACAGCATACATCTGCTCCAATGGGGTTGTACAGTTGTTGTTTTTTTAGGGAATGATTTGTTTTACACAGACACTTAAGGAACCAAAATAATATGCCTTCACGACAAGTGATTCTACCGAGGCAGTTTTGGGCATTTATTCACACAGTTAGGGTAGGAGTGCTGATATAGAATCAGTTTAGCCTTTTAGATCATAATGAATAACATTTTATGGACGGGGGGACCTGATCCGAGATCAGCACTTCTCTGAGACAGCTCAATTACTTATTTTCCTCAGTATATACAGTATATGATGCAAATGAATACAGCAGAGTTGTTTCTGCTATATAAAATGAGATGGGAAGTAGGCTAAGGGAATAGTGTCACTAACTTATATCCACCGTCACTGACACAATTAGAAACCAAGCTATTTTGATCATGGCTGACTGGATATGTGTTTTCAATACAGATCACAAGACAAAATCCAAACAGGGTAACAAGGTTCTGAGGTTACTTGAATAATACATTGAAATAATGGCATCAGAAAATCACAATGCATTGTTATTATTTCTCTCCTATTGTGGTGTTTACACAAGAACATATTTATATTTGTTACACTTAAGTAATGGCTGTCATTATTTAGACTGCAGTACTTAAACACTGTCCTTGATTGTGTACGGTACATAGTGAACATATGGCCTTTGCCAAGAGAGCCATTTTCTTAAAGGACAAAGCTGTCAAAACATTTGGCAGCGCTCTCATCGTTTTCTGTAAGCATTCAAAAGTTCCTCAGAGTCTTTGTTTGTTTTATGTCTCCCGCAGCTGCTCCCTCTCAGTCTCTCTGTACTAGAAATGACGTCAAGCGAACGAGAAAGGCGAGCCTTCCTCGCTGCTTATGGTTTCAGTTTGTTACCATGGCAGCACGCCCCACTTCCTGCCAGAGTAGGGCTTCCTGTGTTCATAAAAAATGTTGTGCGTGCACTCCAGAGGAGATACTAAGATGTGTTTACAATACATTATGAGGGGTTTTATGAACAATGAGCTTTCCTTAAATTATATCAACATGGTCAAGGACATATCTGTGGTCATCGTAAGCCTGTCTGTCTTCCTGGTGAAAGTGAATTCCTCTTGTACCCGTGAGGATACACTATATGATTTTAGATGTTTTATTTAATTTTATTATTATGGTATCAAGAATCTTCAGGATGCACAGCCCACATGGGCTTATAGTACACTGTATTTGCTGTAGCCAGAAACAACAACAAAAATATAATAGTTATATGTGCACATGCAGTACATACGCACATGTAGTCATGGATATCCACATACATACATACATACATACATACATACATACATACATACATACATACATACCAGTGGTGTGTATTCATGGGTGCCACAGGCTTCCCCCCAAAAATGTGCCAAGAAAAAAAATACAAAAACAAAATAATGTATCTTTCGTCTCTCTTTGTTTCATCATTTTCCTTCAATTTGCAAGAAGCGGAATGTATCTCACCGGGGAAAGCATCCGAGCGAGCGAAACAGCGCCCCTCTGTCTCTGTATGTGTAGCCCATCTATCTGATCCTGTCTGGTCAAAAAGAGTAGGATATTACTGACACTTGTAGCGTTGAATGCAAGGGAAGCCAGTGAGCATTTGGCCTCCCTTGATAAAAAAAGGGTATACAATAATAGTCAATCGGCATTGAGTGAGCTCAACTGTGAATGGTCCTGGCACACCAAAAAAAAGTGTCAAGGGAAGCCAGTTTGGATTTGTCTTCACACCAATCACATCACATCAAAAGCCAAACGTCACTGACAGAAAAAAAAATGGAATTGTTGCATCTCTTTGTGTTGTTGTCTTTCAGTGGCTAGCTAGATCAAATTGTCCATTCCCTAAAAGGGTGGAGATAGGGATTTGGACTTACTTAATTCTCCATACTGGCCAATGATTATAACGGTGATTCTGATCCAACCATAAATTCATACATTGTTCCTCTGTCCTGAGAAGATGGAAGCTCAATATGTAGCTAGATGTAGAAGGCTAATGTTTAATAGCTGGACAATCGATGCCCATGAAGTTAGGCTAGTGAGCAAGCATTTTAGCCAGGTAGCCTAGGACAACAAAAAATAAAAGCGTTTACTGTATGATAGTCATAGACTGTTTCGGGAAAATGAAAGAGAGGAGGATGGCATTGGCGTTTCTCTACAAGTCGGGTGAGTCAACATGTTTTTTCTACTTACACACACACACACACACACACACACACACACACACACACACACACACACACACACACACCACACACACACACACACACACACACACACACACACACACACACACAGAAATCAGAACCATGGACAGCCACATTATATTGAGCTTACGTTGATTGGACTAAATAGTTGTGGGTATCTTTTAGTTGCCCCCGTGTTGGACTAAGCAAAGGTGATCAGATGATGTTGAAATGTTGAAGTTGAAATGGTGCTGGAATAGTGGAGGCAGCGCCTGTTTTCTTTGTGACTTGCGGTAACGCCGTGGTTCTAAATCAATAGTTGTTTAGTCCGAAGATGTCTGAAATATTAACTTGCTTGATCATGCTATAGGTCATGTAACTGACTCCACAGGACAGATGTTGCTCTCCGGTTTTGTGATGAAACAAAGCTGTGGTTGAATTTATTCTGCCACTGTGTTTTCTTATTGTCTCTGCCTTAGGCCTATATATCACAGTGTCAAGGCATATGAACTAACAGGTTATAGAGCAAACAACACAATTATCACAACACATAGATTGTAATATGGATTTTTTTCCTGTCTTGACTTCACCAGTGATTTTACCCACACACCGCTAATACATATTTGCCTTCCTACGGGAAACTATTTAAAAGGAAAAACCTTTAAATTATACAACTTATTTTGTCGCATCTTCCAAGTCTTGGAAATACAATTTGGAACCAGGTTATTTTTGTCTTCTAAATAGCCATTCAAGTGTTTTTTTTTCATTACTAATCCACAAAAGCTACTCTCAAATCATCATATAAAGTACAAACAAAAATGCAGTATATTCTCGACCTCCCTAAATCACAGACAGTACATAGTCACTCTTCTTCATCTATGCCATTGAACCTTAGTACTACAATTGCCAGAGGCAGTATCTTGTGTACACACACACACACACACACACACACACACACACACACACACACACACACACACACACACACACACACACACACACACACACACACACACACACACACACACACACACACACACACACACACACACACACACACACACACAGACACACACACACACACACACACACCATTACCTCTTGTCTGACATTCCCATCAACACCCATTTGCAATACAACTACTATAATTATCCCTATACTTAAAACAGGCATTTTCTACTGGAATGCAGATGTTTAGACATGTTATTTTAAAAGACTGTGAAATTATAGATGCAAAACCAAAAAGTGGTATATTTTGGTCAAAATCTGCTCTTTGATGTGATTGAAAGTGCTCTTTGACGTTGCCATTAAATACATAAACACTGGTTGCAAATGATAAACCATGTTGTACGTGTGTGTTTTAAATGGTGTGAGATTCCCTGTGCCTGTCTGTGACGTTCACCAGAGATCTGCGTCAACTCGACTAGTACGTACAGCCATATGTCTTCCCAGCCACCTCCTCTTCCTCTGGTAACATGATACTGCTGAGCAGACAACTGTTATGTCATTAATACAGGCCTCTCTCTCTCTCTCTCTCTCTCTATATATCTCTCTCTGTTTTCACTCTCTCTCTGCCTCTCTCTCTCTCTCTCTGCCTCTCTCTCTCTCTGCCTCTCTCCCTCTGCCTCTCTTTCTCTCTGCCTCTCTATCTCTCTCTCTCTGACTCTCTCTCTCTGCCTCTCTCTTTCTGCCTCTCTCTCTCTGCCTCTCTTTCTCTCTGCCTCTCTATCTCTGCCAATCTCTCTCTCTCTGCCTCTCTTTCTCTGCCTCTCTCTCTGCCTCTCTTTCTCTCTTTCTCGATCTCTCTCTCCCCCTCTGCCCCCTCTCTCTGCCTCTCTCTCTCTCTCTTTCTCTCTCTGCCTCCCTCTCTGTCTCTCTATCTCTCCCTCTCTCTCTCTGCCTCTCTCTCTCTCTCTCGTACTCCAACGCCTAAAACGAGACCTTTGAGCTGGGTGCAGAGATTTGACTATGTGTGGGTTTATCATATTTTCCACTGAGGTGAGCCTTGAGATTGTGACAGCAGTGTATACACAGCAAAGAGCTCTGTTGAGAGACTACCTTGAGGTAGACACCCTGGTAAAGAATCGATGCTGCATCTAAGAATGCAGAAGCTGTGATATTCTATTCTTGCAGCTGTATGCTATTTTATTATGCCGACTATCCCACGTATTTTGGGTTGGTTTGCAGAATCCCTGCCCTGGCGTCAGAGAGGGAGGGGCAGACAGGAAGACCATCCTCCCTCAGCCTCAGCCTCGGCTGCAGTGTGGAGTTGGAGTCATGCCAGTTCCCTTACATCCAGCCCCGTGCTGCACTCTGTATCAATGACCTCAGCTGTTTCTCCCCACTGTAATGCCATTCCATAACTCATAGTGCCACATTTACTGATGATTGGGGTGAGGAAGAGGGGGGTGCTTTCTGGGAAAGAAAAATGCGAACGAGGCCGGCCTAAAGTACTGGACTCTGGCTGCCCTATAGCACCTGTTGGAAGGCAACCAAAACGCTGCCTGCCTCACTCTGCTCTTTTAGGAGAGCAGCACACTATTAATCACGTGGTTTGTACAGCAGTCCTGGTCAGCTCGGAGCAGCAATACACATCGCCATTAAGTTAGACAGCTTCATAAATAGGCACGAAGCCTGAGTGTCTACCGGAGGTTCAGCCTACACTGGACACGCTGTGGTGGGAGTGTTGAGGGCTGGTGTGTAGTTCAGGTTAGGGCCCGTGTCACAGCCAGTAAATGGGAGGATGAGCAACAGGCGAGCAGCCAGCTTGACACTGATTATTAATTTGTAAAGGCACCCTGTGACTGGCTGTGGCTTTGTAGGCGAGAGGTGGTAGCAGCCAGGCGAGCAGAGCATAGAGGAAGGCGGATGGGAGCAGGGCCAGTCGAGGTGAAACAAGCTCAGCTCAACTCCCCATCTTTCTCACCACAGCTGCTAAAGGTCACCGGAGCAAATGTACGCCAAGCCCTGCTCTTTACTAGAAAGAAGAAGAGAAAGGAACGCCTCAAAATACAGAGTGTTGAGCACACGACAGCCACAGAAGAGGCCACCAGCTAATTCTGCTGTGAGCGACCACAAAGTCTTTAGCAGGTGGGGTCTTGGATATACTCGCACAGACCAGAATGTCAAACCTAAATGTTAACCCAAATTATCAAAAGAAGCTCACCTTCACTTTGTGGTACTTTGAACATTGCATAGTAAACAAAATGGCCCCCACAGTATATTGCTCCCATTCCATTTTTTAAAAGTGACAATCCGATGTGGATCCTTCTCAGAAATGTTTGAACCTTCCTTTATCTTCCTAACCAACCATGGACAGTTGACTAGCAGCCGGTACGTGGTTGTGTTAGTCAACATCCTGTTTCCACTAGGTCTACTCTAACCGTGACCCCTGTGTCTCCTCCCACTGGTCAGGAGGGCATGCGGTAAGGTCAGCTCTGAGGGGTCAGTCTTCGTTGATGTGAATGGTCAGCTGCTCCCGCAGTTCCGCTCACTCGCCATGCGATGTTCTGTGCAGCGCATCGCGGACGAGTGCAGGAAGAGAACCTGAACAGATATCAAAGGTCCCCTCAGCTCAAGGCTTAATTAATATCCACCAGGTAATATTTCAAACATTCTTCTCTTTTTAGTGGGCAGGGGACAAACAAGAACTGGACAAAAGGCAATAGAGTCCCAGCAGCGTCAGACGACGGTCATGAGAACTACAGCTGCACACAAGCGCCTGAGAGGATATTAGTTCCCGCTCGGATGTTTGTTTGTGTCCAGGAGAGCGCTCTTTCAATGTGTTCAGTCCATTACCCAGACTCTGATTTCACCCAGGACTTAGTGATCACAAGAGGTTGTTTTCTGATTGTGGGCATGATTCTTATGCAACGCGATATTCACAGAGTTGTGTAACCATGGGACGCGAAGGAAGACGTTGTAAACAGTTGAGTTGAATCGAATGATTTTAGTTATCATTCAAATGTATCCAATCATCTCAAAGTAAGCCTGGTTTCGCAAACAGAAAGTCATCAACATTATGTAGAGGATGTAACCTAATGTCCTATCGTTTCACACTTGAACAACAAAAGGGCATAGTTGTTTAGTGAGATGTCAAGGTTTTTCCGTTGGTGCGCACTTCTCTGTCACACGTCGGGGATACAGCTGAGGCTGACTGAAATGAGACAACATGTGAAAACCCAAGAACAGAGCCTCTTGTATCCCAGAACCACAGGATTTTCAGTTTGTGGTGGCAGTTTGTGGTCTTTCTTTCTATCTCTTCCCTCCTGCTCAGTTTCACTCTAGAGTAGAAACTCACACACTCACACGCAAACACACTCACAATCACGCGCTCACAGATAGTGACACCAGGCCTGCTGTCATCACTCACAGTGTGGAGGCAGAGAAGTTTACCAAGTCAGAGTAGAAAAAGAGGGCCTCTTCTGGGAAATTCATCAACCCATAGTTGTAATATTACTGTGCACCCAGTGTGTGAACAAAATAGTTCTCTCTCTCGCTCCGCTCTCTCGCCGCTCTCTCTCCGCTCTCGGTTCACACAGCAGGGTAATAGACAGCTACAGTGGCAAGGTGAATACACAAACAGCAAAGACACAAAAGGTCGAGGGGGTGCAATTGGGTTTGCAATATTTTCAGCAAATGTATGTCAACATCTCTTTTTCTCAGCTGTGTTTTTGTTCATTTACAGCTATAGGTTTCTTCTAAAAGATCAAAAGCCAGAACAGACAGACAGTTATGACAGTTATTGTAACAGGCAAACCTCATTTCTTACACACCTGCACCAAGGGATGTCTGTCTGCTAGGGATTTGATCTTTCCAATTCTACTCTACTGGATTACAATATAATCCGTACATTCTATTGTTTTCTGAGGAGTAACCAAATCATTAACTCCAGGGTACCCCAGGATTCAATAATGTGTCTCCTTACATTTCTTCCCCAAATGGACTCGCATATCTATCATCGGAATAGTTACTTCTATGAATATGATAGAGATTTCCCTCACAATATCTTCTAAGCTCTATTCCTGCTCTCGGCTAAAAGGGTCCATCGAGAGTTTAGTTCTGGGAACTGATTCCTGAATCGAATGGCGGAGTTTGATCAATGGCTAATCTTTAGTTTCATCGATATTCTGCCTTCGTGTGGGATTCCTTATTAAAGTGGCATGTCAAGCATTTATTTCCTGCTGTGTATATGCTTGTGTAGAGAAGGGCAGCGAGTGGGAGGGTTTGATTAGCTGCATCTATCATCATGGGGAAAGAAAGGGGTGAGGAGTTTCACCTCAACAGTCCTAGTCCATAGCTATCTTCCATAGCCAAGGTCTGAACAAGGCTATACATCTGCTGGATGGAGGTTAGCACAGATGGTATTTACTGCATTCTAATCGGATAACAAAAGCACCACGCTCTGATACCACGTCAGAGATAAAAGTGTGTGGATCATCCAAGGCCTAAATACTACGAAAGGAAAGACCACATATTCGGTCAAAGTGGATCATTAGTGATTGCCAAAAGACTCAGAGCTTCCTAGGAAAATACAGCACTTTACCACTTAATGCTAAAATGAAACAAATTGCTTCTTCCTCCTAAATGTCTTATCTTCTTTTCCGTACAGATGTAGGATCTTAATTTGATCACCCTTTGAAAATAAATTTGACATTTCAAACTTAATTTTCCCTTAGAAAAAAATGACCACCCCTAGAAAAATGTCCATGAATTATAATCCACACAATAATTCACATTTCCTGTTGCTGCAGGATTATTTTCCTCCCGTAGCAAACTGGATCAAATTAAAATCCTACATCTGTAATCCACAAACTTTAGTAGCTCTAAATTATTCTCTTCCTTTATTTAGCAGACCTCGTTACAAGATCACTATAGCAACACACCCCTTCCAAAACAGCTTTTTCCCCCACAGCTTTGCTGCTTTCCCCTGTAAATAACATCCATCCAGGGAATGTGATGCAGCATTAGCCTGACACATTCTGAGCAGCAATGCCTTGACATACAGTAGCTTGGTCCTTTCAAGTGCAAGTCTTTCAGGCATTTCCTCATATCCAAGACATGCTGTTCTGTTCTGTTCTGTTCTGAGCAGCCTTCCTTCTCCAATCTGAGTGTGTGCTTCAGAACCTGACACTAACTGCAGGAATTAGAGAGCTAGCTCATTTCACATGAACTACTTGCTTACCAACTGCTCTGCTCTACCATCTCTCTCTCCAATCTGTCACTCCGTTCTCTTTTCTCTACTTCCTCTCATCCTCAGCCCGTCTGGGGATAAGTGGGAGATCTCATCTGTCTGTTCTTGCTCTCTTCTATCATTCTCCCCGGTGGCAGAGTGAGCCAGCTGGTATACTAGCTCAAATCTTTACCATTGTATATGATGGGTAAAGTAATACTTTATCAATGTACTTCCTAGCTCTTCTTCTTTTTCCTAATGTCACTCCTATCTGATTACCTTATGAAACAGACTTTCATATGAAACCCAACTCTTATTCGGTACATTTCACTCAATACTCAAAATTCAATATTCTTCAATATGGATTTGAACAACACCGACACAGACCATTGGGCGAACTCATTTTGTTTTTTATTTATTACCTAAAAAAGAAAAATGTTCTATCACAAGTCACACTGAAATGTATTGCTTAAGAAAAAAATATATGTAGACATTTTTTAGTTTTTTAGGGGAAACATGATTTCCGTTATATTTCACCAAAAACAAAATAGGACATAGGCATTAGTCGTTTCTACGTCCCAACCACCTTCTCCCACTTAAAAAAATGCACAAAGAAATACAGAATTCACAGTTACCATTTTGGTTTCATAAATTAATACAGTCACACATGTGCTACACCGGTCTATAGCTAGAACATTGTAAATTGTATTCTTGACTCCTGTTATTATTTTTCAATGGTTGGCTACAAGAAAGAACAGGCAACTTAAATGATGTGATCAGAACTCCACCTACAAACTGTTTTGTAAATGCCCTCCCCACACCCTCTTTCGTCCCATCATCTCATCCCATGTCATCATTTTATGTTTTTTTATTTTTTTTTCACACATAAGTGAGGCACACACAGAGTATAGTTCATACATATATCAAAAATCTAATTAAATTTAGGGGGGGGAGTGAATTGTCCTTTGAAATGTCTAGTCCAAGGAGACAGAAAGTGCATGTCATGTGGTCTCACGTCCTCAGAAGACACCTGTCCAGTCAGAGTCAGGGCACTTTGTTGCCATAGTAGCACACTGCAGTCAAAACTTCCACCTCAGGTACTTTGTTTTGTCAATGTTGGTGGGCAGGACAGAGTGGGGTGTTCGGACAAAGAAGACAGACAAACATAGCAACACAATGGAGAGAAAATGGGAAGAACGATTGAGGAACAAACACAGATTACAAACACATCGATATTAATTCACTCAACGTGCTTACCCCTAAAAACTACAGCTCCCATGTGGTTACATCCTTTTCTATTAATTCATGAATTCATCAATGGAAACAATTTGTTCATCTTATATCTGACACACACTGCAAGGGCAACGTTTTAAGGCACAGAAGCCTTGACATAATAGAGACTCCACCTGCTAAAAGCACAAACAAGAGATGCCCGAATCCTCAGTGACAATGGCGTCTTCACAAAACACAGGTAAAGAAGCAAACAAACATCCCCACCATGTCCCCCAGTCCCCACGTGTCTCGTTTAGTGAAAGGTAAGGCCACTGACAAAAAAGACAAGGTTTACCAAACAGGTAATCTCCCACTGAAAACTCTGTGAGTGCAATCAAGGTAGGATAGGGTCAGACATTGTGTTTTACATAGAAGTTTGGGTTCTGTGACGATGCGTACGCTGGTCCAATGGTTTTCCCTGTTAGTTAGTCCCAAACATGCACCTTGTTGAACACTATGTTATTGAGTTAGGCTGAGAGGACTAAGGGCTCGTTGCTGCCTGGGTCCTTGTCTCCATGTTGAGGAGAACGGTGTTGGTTGAACCAGCGTTTAGGGAGGAAAGTCAATTGCTCTTTGCTCATGATCATCATTGTCCAGGGAATGTTCAGTTCAGAGTGAGCAAGATATGAGTCCATTCTTACTTCATCTGTTTTGGTTTGCTTTGAGAATACTTGGAGCAGGACAGTGCTGCTGTTCTATGGAAATAATAACCTCACCAACAAAAGCAGCTAAGCATTATTTCTCCACAAATTCTCCAAAGCACCAGTTTCATGTATATTTTTTTCTTCCAACAATAAAAAGGTCAGGATAATTCACACTTTTTGCATGCAAAGAAAAGTCACTTTTCCCCCCATCTATCAAAGTCCCATGTAGCAGCAAATCTCTTAGTAAGTCTGTAAATGGCCTAATCTGATATGTGAGGGAATCCATTGGTGGAGGCACTGGTTGATGAAACTGGAGACAGGTTCCCTGCTTGGGATTTCTTAGCTTTCTTCCACCTCTCTTTTTCATTATTAGAAAGTAGCTTGACATAATCAACATTTTCTAACAAACGCCTTGGTTAAAGTGGGATGTTGGTTCAAAAAGGAATACATGGGAAAGATATCTAGAGCGTCTGAATGGTGAGAAACGGAGAGTATTCTCTGTACTGAACCTCCATTGTTTGAGTGACGAAAGGGGTGAATCAGCCATCTTAACTGTCACACACAAACACCCATACGCACACGCTTATAAACCCCTGCTAAATATCATACAAATGTGAGATCCCCACCTATATTTGAAATAGGCCTGTAGTTGGGTTCAATGGGATTTTTATCCATTATTTGTTTGTGGCTATATGACCCTAATGAGTGAATGAGCTGATGAATGATTGAATAAATATGTTTGTTAGCTATCAATTTATTGAATGGCTTGACCCAAGCCATACTTGGCTACTGTTTTTTGAAATCAGCAGATAAAAAGTGAAATAAAAATAGATTTGTTTCCATATACATTTTTAATCATGATTTTAAAATCTTCTGAAGCACTCCATTAATATTGATTTAGTTTATTCATTAATTCATTCCTATTAATACCCTACTGTATGTTAATGAGGTTGCTGTTTATGTAATAGTCCAAACTTTAGTCAAAACCCCATTTCCAATGAGTCATTGCTCCTCATATCCCACTTCCTGCACACTCTGACCTGCTGTTCCAAAATCATGAAAAATGTGCAAATCAACGACTACTTTTTAAACTGTTTATGAAAACCTGAATGCTTTTTGAACAATGCTACATATTTGTTTAGAAAAAATAAAATAATATTACGTTTCAAAATGAAAATAAAAAGATAACCCTATAGGTAAAAAGTCGACTCTGGTCGGTGAAGTGGAGACCTGGAATGCCCATTAGAGTAGTCCAGGGATGGCTCTGGGACCAGGGGTTGTCTGTTTGTCCTGTGTGTAGTTACACCACGGCCCCAGCCACCGACAATCCTGCTCACAAGTCCAGTGTGAATCTCTGTCCAGAGTTCTCCTTGGAAAAATAAAACAGAAAAAAAGACCAAAACACCACCACCATCCAAGTCTGCTATGCTCAGTTCAGTTTTAGTTGTTCCTTATAGGAAGTACATATTTGCAGTCCGTATGCATAACGTAGTCTTGTAAGTCCATACATATCCGTTCCCAGTCCAAACGTCAAAAATCTTTTGTTGTTTTTGTTGTCTATTTCTAATGGTAGGAGGCTGTTGAGGACATGACAAGATGAAAGACAACAGGGAGCCTTTTGGTGTGACAGTTCGTTGTCCCAGCGAGAGAAGAGGATGACTAGGTTTCTTCCCTCTCTCTTTTTTTCATGCTCCACACTCGGCTCCAGCCTGTTTTCCACACCTCTGAAACCATCCCCAACTTCCTTAACCCGAGTCCTCTGCTGCCTCTTCATTATCCAGCCAATCAGTATCCTCGTCTTTGTCATTACGCCATGACGAACTCAGTCTTCATGTCGGCCTTTACGTCGGGCTTCCACACCGAGTCATCGAAGTCGAGGTCCATGGATCCCTCGCTGGACACGCTGCTGTTGCTGTTGCTGCGTCCCGCCTTGCGGTTGGGCAGCCAGTGGTAGGGCGCTCTGGAGTCCCGCCTCGCCTTGCGGCGCAGGCGCTTCTGCTGCATCAGGAGCTGTAGACGCTCCACCTTGCAGCGTGTCGCACGGTTCTCTGTCTGACGCACACGGTCACCTGGAGAGAGGAGAGGAAAACAGAAGGTCAAGCATTTTTCAAACAGTCGTATTTTTCCATGACCTTTTGATACACCCTGCTTTGCAAGACGTACAGAGCACAGTCCAACAGAGCACAGTCCAACAGAGCACAGTCCAACAGAGCAAAGACCATCAAATAAAAAATGAATAAAACATATGTAGGTTCTTAGAGTTGTGTTCAGTGTGTGTTCAGTGTGTGTTCAGTGTGTGCGTTCATTGTGTGTTCAATGTGTGTTCAGTGTGTGTTCAGTGTGCGTTCAGTGTGTGTTCAGTGTGTGTTCAGTGTGCGTTCAGTGTGTGTTCAGTGTGTGTTCAGTGTGTGTTCAGTGTGTGTTCAGTGTGCGTTCAGTGTGTGTTCAGTGTGCGTTCAGTGTGTGTTCAGTGTTATCTAAGGCCAGGCAGAGGACAAAAAAACATAGGCTGGTTTGGTAATGATGCTGGGGTTCAGACAGAGAGAGAGAAACAGACATGCTGTTGTGATCATTCTGTAGGCTCTGAGACACACACACACACACACACACACACACACACACACACACACACACACACACACACACACACACACACACACACACACACACACACACACACACACACACACACACACACACACACACAACACACACACATACATACTTTTGTTAGTGTCTGGGGTGTGTAATGAAATGTCCCACTGTGAAATATTAGCCCTGTGTCCTTCTTCACAAACCCTTATCACTGTTTGGGAGAAAACCACTGGGACAGTATCCTTGAGATTGCACAATCACCGAGAGAACACACACTCACTACTGCACGTACCCTCTAATTTCTGCCTATCATATGCAGTCCCATAACTACGGCTGGCATCCCAAATGAGTGTCTTTGTTAGAGCTGTGCGACTAAGTGCATTTCTGGCTGTTGATGTGCCTATAGCAGAGGCTGATCTCCAGGGAAAGGCCTTTGGTTCCATTGTGAATGGCTGCCCACACCACCCAACTCAGCCTTCATTTCATTTAGAAATACATTCAGGAGCTGGAGAGGAAGGGACGGCAACCACAATCAATTAGCTAGCTCCATTAGTATGTGTCTCAGAATGAAATAATGAAATAATGGTCTAGAATGTCAATAACCCAAAGCACAGCCCATCTCTCCCTCTTTCTCGAAAACACACACACACGGACAAACACACAAAACGCACGCACACACATGCAAGGACACACTCGACCACACTGAGGCACACACAGGCACACATACTTACACGCCTCGCACACCAAACACACAAGCACGTACACACTGACACACGAACACACACGGCAGCCGCAGCAGAAGCAGTAGCTTTTAACATGGATCGATGGCAAATTAAAAAGACCTATTGATTAAACTTTAGCTCTAGTGCAGCCATCCATCTCCAGCCGAGGACACCGCTATTGGCTTTCAATAGAAAATGCAAGCGAATGGAAATGGTAAGCGAAGAGAGCCAGGGATTTTTTTCTTTTTCCCCCTCTACTCCTTCTTTATGACTGCAGTTTCCTGCTTCCAGCTCATTGACCCAGCATCCCCCTCGACCCCCCACTGCCTCCCCCTACCCACAACCCCCCCCCCTCCATGGGCCAGTGTCCCCAGAGAGGGTTAGGTGGGATGGAGGGGAGGGGAGGGGCGCGGGCTGTGGAATTCCGCCCTACGGGTGATGGGGAAGGGAATGGGGTAGGTGGAAGTTTTTTCCAAATCGATTGTGCCTTCCCTCCTCCTCCTCCTCTTCCCCCATCGGAATGAATTCCAGACTCTGTGTGGGCTTAATTTACCTCTTCCCTTCATTTGCTTATCGGATTGAGCAGAGCGATTCTCTGGCTGTAAATATTCACTAGTCCTGGCAGTGCATACTAACTAACTGCATTAAACAGAACAAGGACTGGGCTATTCAGCACATGTTATTCAATGTTTTCCACACTAGATAAGAGTATGTGTCTACATGATGTCGTATGCCACAGGACTATATCTCCTGCCTAGTGTATAAGGGTAACAAGGGGGTTCTTGTGCATTAGGGGCATTGTTCAGCTGCCTGCATGCAACGGCTATACATTCTGCCAGGGGCTTTGTTCCCCCTGCGCCTCCCCCCCCCCTCCTCTCTTCTCTTACACAGGAAAGAAACCCCTCTATGTTCGCTCTCTCTCTTTCTATGAGAGAAAGGGGATTTCTCTCTCCTTCCGCTGCCCTTTATGTATCTCTCTCTCTGCCTCTCTCTCGCTCTCTCTACATCTCTCTCCCTCTCTCTAGTCTAAAGCCACAGACAAGCGTGGGGTTGTCTCAAACAAGCATGGGGTTGTCTCCTGCACCTAAAAGCTGGTCAGGCGGGGGTGACGCAGCTCAAGCCCTGCTGAATGAGGAAGGACTGGAGCCTGGGGCATGGCCTCATTATAGGACACACACACAAACAAATACACACACACACACACACACACACACACACACACACACACACACACACACACACACACACACACACACACACACACACACACACACACCACACACACACACACACACACACACACACACACACACACACACACACACACACACACACACACACACACAAACACAGTCAGACCCGCATGCCCTACAATGTGCCCATGCAGTTACACAAACTCCGGAGGTTCTTTACAAGTCATCAGACACACAACCTCTCTGTCTCCACACTTTAATACTGTGTAAAGACTACAGCCATTTTCCCTGCTTTTAAATGTCAAGTATATGTGAGTTTGGCTGCCGCACGCACTGACTTTAACCCAGTCTCACACACACGTTAACACGCAGACACTCGCGGTGGGCAGTGTGGTGTGGGGTCCTGAATGCATTCCCGGTGCAGCCAATCGCCCGGCCTTTGGCTTGGCTGGACCCCTGGGAATGTTTTTGAGGCAGGACCTAACCTGTGTGTGGGAAGCAGGGAGGGAGAATACCTGACCACTGTGACTGACCCAAACTTTACTATTTACAGACTCAGTGAGCACACTGCCCACAAAATGTGGTGGAAACTGAGCTGCACTTCCTAACCTCCTGCCAAATGTATGACCATATTAGAGACACATATTTCCCTCAGATTACACAGATCCATAAAGAATTCAAAAACAAACCCAATTTTGATAAACTCCCATATCTACTGGGTGAAATACCACAGTGTGACATCACAGCAGCCAGATTTGTGACCTGTTGCCACAAGAAAAGTTAAACCAGTGAAGAACAAACACCATTGTAAATACAACCCATATTTTTGTTTATTTTCCCTTTTGTACTTTAACTATTTGCACATCGTTACAACACTGTATATAGACATAATATGACATTTGAAATGTCTTTATTCTTTTGGAACTTTTGTGAGTGTAATGTTTACTGTTAATTTTCATTGTTTATTTCACTTTTGTTTATTATCTACTTCACTTGCTTTGGCAATGTTAACATATGTTTCCCATGCCAATAAAAACCTTGAATTGAATTGAGTTGAATTGAGTTGAATTGATAGAAAGCTAGAGGTGGATAGGAGGAAGGAAACAAAGACAAGCACACCAGCAGGGAGAATCACATCTTCCTTCCTGTTCCTCTGTGACCTAACACTGCTCTCTGACGCACTATGCACAGAGAAAGAAGGAAGTAACAACACATATTTTCTTGGGAATCACCAGAAGCAAATATTAGGCAAGGGACAGGTCAGCGTCAGAGAGAACAAGGAATAGACAACAGAGGGCAGTCCCTCCCTCTCTTTCTCCCTCCCTCTCTTTCTTCCACCCTCCCTCCCTCTCTTTCTCCCTCCCTCCCTCCCTCTTTCCATGTACTCTCTCTCCCTCTCTGGTCACGCAACCCTCCTGCACCCTGTGCTGCTCCTCCATCAGCACTTTATTGTCTGTACCCGTCCTCCCCTGGAGCGGAGCTGTGTGTATGTGTCCTCAGTAGACACTCAGGGCTTTCACAGGCCCAGTTAAAGCCTACAGAGACTAAAGGCATTGACAGGAGTAAACCATAGACACAGAGCCGTAGCTGACTGAGCCATGAGGACAAAACCCTCTCCAACTCCCCCCCCCCTGCTGTGCAGCTGCTCAGGGCAGACCAATGAGAACCACGTACACCTGGCCTCCCACTCCTCCCTTTACCATCCATCCCTCTCTCTCTCTACCTCCCCCACTCCCCTCTCTCTCTCTCTCTCTGTACCTTCTCCTGTCCTCTCATCTCACCCTGTGTGGACAAACCCCTACAAACCAGAGGGAGGGGTGTGAGGTTGTTGGCGTGTGTGTATAGGGTGAGCATATGGAGATTAACCCAAAAGCCCATGTGGAATCCCTGAACACCATCCAGCAGAAAAACAACCTGAGAGGCTCCCCCTACCACTCACCCTCCACTGTGCCAGAGAATGACTGTAAACACCCCACTAACACACAAGCTATTTTACATACAGTGCTGCATGCAGGTTGGGGTTGGGGTAGTATTTCAGCTGGACATAGTAGCTACTGACCACCATGTTGCAAGGCAGAGAGACGAGAGAGAGAGAGAGAGAGAGAGAGAGAGAGAGAGAGAGAGAGAGAGAGAGAGAGAGAGAGAGAGAGAGAGAGAGAGAGAGAGAGAGAAAGAGGCTGATCTATGAATAATCAATGCATTCTAGAGCCTGACCAAAGAGGGAGGGAACGAGGGCGGCAGAGAAGGAGGAGGGCTGCGTAGGAAGGATGCAGAAGAGATTAAAGGAGCTTCTCCTCTATTGATCCCTTAAAGATTCCGCTTCATTAACAGTTGTCCAAGTGTTGTTGTTTGTTGTTGTTTGTTTGTTTGCCTTGATAATTCTTGTGATCTCACGGAAGGAGAGCTGTGTTTCCTGAGCATCAGGGGATCAGGCGGAGTGGGTGCGGGCTGAAACTACAGTGAAAACAACCTGGGTTTAATTACAGGAAAACCGTGCTTTTTAAGGTCTTCCAGTAAATCCCACCAAAATCTACAGTAGCTGAAGGGGGCCTGAAGGGGGCTTGATACTTCCACCTCCATTTGTATGCAGTGGTATGGAGACTCACCTATTCCAGAGAATATCAAATGTAATTTTGCGTAACACTGAAAAAAACACTGTGTTCATACAGGCCTACTTCTCTGAGTAAAGCGTGACACAGAGCAAACCCCCTGAGGCCTTGCAGTTTCCCCATGCCCCTCTACTCTCCTAATCCCTGTGGCATCCATAAATCACTGCAGCTACAGGCCCATCATCCAACACAGCCACATGTCATTCCTGGTTGGCCTGGGCCCTGGGCCAGCAGCAGAGCAGAGAACAGCCCAGAGGGTAAACACAGGCCTGGGAAACATAGACAGCACACAGCCCTGCCTTTGTCCTGCCATCCATCCTAACCATCTGGGGCCCAGGGAAGAAGACAGAGAGAGAGGAGAGGTAGAAAGGCAACCCAATGGAAAAGAAGGGGCCAAACTGAAGGAGTCAGACCAGTCAAAGGGAGCGAACGAACATCCCCGTTTTGACAGGCGTTGAAAGGGCATCGACAACCCTGCAGGGGAATGAGGTCTTAAATGACTTTTAGACGCAATTTGCATTTTCTCTTCTTTCCCCCCGCTCTCTCGCTCTCTTGTCATTCGACAATGAAAGGGCACCTGACGCGGTTGGTTGGCTGATGTTGCTATAGGTTGAGGCAGATAGGCTGGGGGTTAGATGGCTCGGTTACTGTTGCTCAGCAGTGTGTGTGTCATTGGCCGCCGGGTGGCTGCTTACATGCTTGCTGACAGGCGAGTGATGAATTATGTACAGTGGCCTGTTGTCCTAGCCTAGTGTCCTAGCCTGGTGTCCTAGCCTGGTGTCCTAGCCTGGTGGGTCAACCACGCTGAAGCACCACAGACAGGGAGAGCAGGGTGAGGGCTCAGGACCCCTGTCGGGCTGAATCTGACACACACAGGTCAGAAATGACGAGAAGAGACATAGCCCAGAGACGAAGTGAGGACTGAGACAGAGGTTAAAGAGAAGGGGAAGACCATATGAAGGGCTACCACATTAGAACAGAGTTAGGTGTTCAGAGTTAGCCATGTTGACAACTCTAACGTGAGGCAGTGGCAGACTAAAGAGCGTTAACATTTTAACACAAATTAGTCTTCCAGTAGAATGCACCCACCGCAAAGGTAATTCACTCTGGGCTGAATTAAACAAGCTGGGAGAGGAATTTAGCCATTCCCACCCAATCCCGCTTTCTCTCCTTCTCTCTCTCTCTCTTCTCTCTCTCTCTCTCTCTCTCTCTCTCTCCTCGCTCCCTCCTCTCTCTCTCTCTCTCTCTCTCTCTCTCCCTCCTCTCTCTCTCTCTCTCTCTCTCTCTCTCTCTCTCTCTCTCTCTCTCTCTCTCTCTCTCTCTCTCTCTCTCTCTCTCTCTCTCTCTCTCTCCTTCTCTCTCTCTTTCTCTCTGTGCACACAGAGCTCCACCCTGCCTCCCGTAGCCAGAGCCTGAACTAGACTAACCCGACCTGACAGATACTGAGTAGATCGGAGGGAGGAAGAGACAGGAGGGGGAGGAGAGGATATCTACCCCTCCTTTCCTTCTTTCAGGACTCATTTTGTTCATTTTCATCCTCTCTGTTGAACCAAGCAGCTGCAGTGGGAGTGGGTCCTAAAGCTAGGTCTAATCCTAAGGCATGGAGAGCTCTCTCACTCCCTCTTTTCCTCACAATTTTTCTCTTTCCTTCTCTCCTTCTCACTCGCTCAGCCCTACAATGGCGCAGCCTGGTTCCCTGAGGGGGGGGGGGTCCCACTGAGCAAAGGAATTCAGCTAACAATTAGCCTAACACCCCCTTCTTAAGCCCTGCCCTCAGACAAAAAGGCATTGGCCCCTGGGCCTAACAAAGCTCTGCACTCAGCAGTCACCACAACCAGCCACGCTGCCACATCACAACCAAAACCAAACTAATCTAGCTAGCTCACTAGGCTGACTTGTCTTGCTATCTCCGGATGGCTCGAAGCTCTTTATTCACCGCCGCCTCCTACCTTCTCCTCCCCTCTCTCCACATGAACTTGCAGTGGAAAGGGTAAAGGCTCTCCGGAGATAGCAGAGCTATGTGACATTTTCATGAGGCTGTCTCAACCTGAGGTAATGTAACACAGACAGCAGACTGGGAAGGCACTAAGCAGTAAGCATAGGTTATTCCTGTAGGCCAATGGAAGCGGGCTTCTGCGAAGAGTTAAGCTGTCAAGTCTTTCACCAGGTGTCGGCTGTTAAGAACGTCGTCTCAGGGTTTTACCGGAACACTTAGTCACCTGCCTTCTAAAATGTTCCTCACCAAGCATTCCACAGTCACACAGCCAGCCAACCAGACAGACAGCTTCCGTCCATACAGAAAAGCCCCAACTCATTTATTGGTAAGGAAGTTCGGCCGGTTGCCAGTCTGACTCGAAAGGCATTTCTTTTGCTTTTCTGTTTTTCCAGTGACGGCACAAATTAATCTGTGGGCAGTTAGCAGACGGACGGATATAAAAACAATGTTATGAATGGAGGCTTAGTGTGTGTGTTGTTTTTTCTTCCTCCCGCTGCCCTCCAAACACAATGCACATTCTTTCAGCGCTCACATTTCTGTATAAATCTATCTATTTAAAGTCTGAGTGGACACAGGCGGCCATTGATGGCGAGCAGGCTTGGAAGAGACCAGAGAGAGATGGCTTTTACAGATGAGGCTAGTTTTGGACAGCGACGGAGGAAGCAGTGGGACGGTCCATTGACGGGAGAGACGGGGAGAACGGGACAAAGAAAGAGCGAAAAAAAGCAGGGGATGACGGCTGAGTGGAGGAATGGGAGGGGGGAGGAGCGAGGGAAAGGGGCTTCCTGGGTTAAGAAAATAAGCTCTTATTATTTCAACTGTGCAGAACTTATTTTAAAAGGGCTCACTGGATACTGCAGAGTCCCCTGGACGTTGGGTGAACTTTTGGTCCATGCTTCGATGAAGTGCTCCATTCTATCGCAATGCCAAGTTACAATACATGTGCTGATATCAGTCTTTGTCTACCATGGACAATGTAATTCATGTTTTTATTTCAAACAAAGAGGCCACATAAAACTTTAATCAGGGCCATTCAGAGATCCTCCCCCACTATCCAACTCTATTCAACATGCAACAAGAGCAGCTCATGGAAGAAAAGTTAAATTTCCTCTGGCAAGGTTTAAAAAAGCAGAGTGGGGACAATGTGTTTCCGCACAAAGACTACGTGACACACGCCTGTGAATGTTATCAGTGGTGAGGATCTGTCCTAGCCTCTGTGTGGATGGGCAGTAATCCCCAGTCCAGCCCTCCGAGGGGTAAACCTATCCCCTCAGCACAGAGACAAAGACAAAGACAGGTCTACTTCTGCTGCTGCGTCTGCCTGACAATCTGAGCCTTATGGAACAAGCCTAGAGAAGAGCTGCTGCATTCCCATGGAGGGCCCCAATTCTCCCTCGTCTCCCCCTCATAATCCTCTCCTCCACCCTTCCAACCCCCACAAGAACCTCTCTGCCAACCTCTGTATTCCCTTTCTTTCTCTTTCCTTTTGAGCAAGGATATTGTCTTTTTGAGTCCGGCAATAAATGTGGGGATAATACTTTTTTTTTTTTTTTTTTACCTTTATTTAACTGGGCAAGTCAGTTAAGAACAAATTCTTATTTACAATGACGGCCTAGGAACAGTGGGTTAACTGCTTGTTCAGGGGCAGAACGACAGATCTTTATCTTGTCAGCTCGGGGATTTGATCTAACAACCTTTCGGTTACTGGTCCAACGCTCTAACCACTAGGCTATTTGCCGCCCCAAACAGTATTTGTTAAACAGTTAAACAGTATTTGAATAGAAACACAACGACAGAAACAAAGTTGCTGATGAATCCTCTTATGGGCTCTACAATAGACCAGCGGCTCATCTAAATTCAAGCTCTTGACGACAGTCGATTCAATCACTCTCATCCACAACAACAACAACTGCAGCAACATCTGTTGCTCTGCTGCACGGGGGCTCAAATACAGTGAAGGGCCTTGTGTGTGTGTGTGTGTGTGTGTGTGTGTGTGTGTGTGTGTGTGTGTGTGTGTGTGTGTGTGTGTGTGTGTGTGTGTGTGTGTGTGTGTGTGGTGTGTGTGCGTGTGCGCGTGTGCGTGTGTGTGTGTGTGTGTGTGTGTGTGTGTGAGTGAAGTGAGTGAGTGAGTGAGTGAGTGAGTGAGTGAGTGAGTGAGTGAGTGAGTGGATATCACTACTCACCAGGGGGCTTGCACATGCGGATCTGGCTCTGACACTGCACCAGCGGGTGGAGGGGGGGTGAGATGGGGCTGCTGGCAGGCACCGAGGTAGCTTTGGCAGAGATGCCGGCAATGCCAGCGGTGGTGGCTGGGGGTGAGGGAGGGGGTGAAGGCGACGGGGAGGCAGGCGAGGGCGAGCCACACTGCGTCTGGTAGCGGAGCTGGGTGAGGGAGGGGGGCACACCCTGGTAGTGGCGCGTGGCACTCAGGAGGTCGTTGAGGATCTGCAGGATGGTGCCGATGTCTCGCCTGGGCCGCCCGGTGCCATCCTGACAGTTAGGATGCAAAGTGCCTGAGGGAGGGAAGGAGGGAGGGGAGAGATAGAGAGAAAGACACACAGAGAGAGAAAGACACACAGAGAGAGAGAGAGAGAGAGAGAGAGAGAGAGAGAGAGAGATGGAGAGCGTGTTACAACGCCCCTCAGCTCCAGTCTAACCACATGTAACATCCCCAGACCAAGCCCAGTAAGACACAGTAGTAATCTGCGCCACTGAGAGTGCTAAGCCATAGTCTCAGAGTTAGTCTTAGTGTAATGTGTAATGCCTTAGTCTTAGTGTAATGCTATTAGGCCTCACTCACCTGAAAAAGTCCCTGAGAAGACCCCAGGAGCGTGGTTGACGAAGCTTTCGATAATGGCACCTGGTTTGCGGGAGGAGGAGGAGGAGGAGGAGGAGCGTGCTGAAGCACTGGTGCCATTACTGGGGCTCTTAGCACTGCAGTTAGCCTGTGGAGGAGAGGAGACAGTCTAACATTAGAGACAAACCTTCAACACACCAACACTTTGCTTTCAGTGAGTGATAATAAATATAAATCCGCTCGACAGCAATTGTGATTACTTCAATTATGACCATAAGATGTATGTATGTGATACGGGGTCATATAAAACATGCTACTGAAATAGAAAGGTTTATCACAGTTTATGTTATTGAGATGATGAGGCAGTGCCTTGAAACTCGTAACAGCCATGTCGTAACAGCCATGTCGTAACAGCCAGGTCGTAACAGCCATGTCGTAACAGCCATGCCATAACAGCCATGTCGTAACAGCCATGTCGTAACAGCCATGCCGTAACAGCCATGTCGTAACAGCCATGTCGTAACATAACAGCCAGGTCGTAACAGCCATGTCGTAACAGCCATGTCGTAACAGCCATGCCGTAACAGCCATGTCGTAACAGCCATGTCGTAACATAACAGCCATGCCGTAACAGCCATGCCGTAACAGCCATGTCGTAACAGCCATGTCGTAACATAACAGCCATGTCATAACAGCCATGTCGTAACAGCCATGTCGTAACAGCCATGCCGTAACAGCCATGCCGTAACAGCCATGTCGTAACAGCCATGTCGTAACAGCCATGTCGTAACAGCCATGCCGTAACAGCCATGTCGTAACAGCCATGCCGTAACAGCCATGCCGTAACAGCCATGTCGTAACAGCCATGTTGTAACATGGACCCTAATATTAACCATGTTGGTCCACGTATAGGGACACATTATGCGCTGAATAAACCTGAGCTGAGTCCTGAGAGCTTCTGTTACTGTCCCTGACATCAGACCCCATTCCTGATCTTTTATTTTCCCTTTCTCTGCTCTGTGAACTGTGAAAGTGAAACTGTGAAAGTGAAAGTCTAACCCATAGGAGGAGGAGGAGGAGGAGGAAGAGGAAGAAGAGCTAGGAGGGAGAGGAAGGGAGATGTTTCAGAGTGGTGAAGAAAAATGACCGTTTCCTTTAATCACTGTTCTATGTGGCCTCAAACTAAACTACACCAACCCACATCTGGTTTTGTTTCTGAAAACTCACAAAGTTGAATTCAGGTGTAGAGAGATTGAAGAAAAAAACAAACCAAGTTGGTGGAAATCAACTGCCATTAAAAGACAGATAGATAGCCTAGCGCCAGGCTGCCATTAAACGACAAATAGCCTAGCTCCAGGCTGCCATTAAATGACAAATAGCCTAGCTCCAGGCTGCCATTAAATGACAAATAGCCTAGATCCAGGCTGCCATTAAAAGACAGATAGATAGCCTAGCGCCAGGCTGCCATTAAACGACAAATAGCCTAGCTCCAGGCTGCCATTAAATGACAAATAGCCTAGATCCAGGCTGCCATTAAAAGACAGATAGATAGCCTAGCTCCAGGCTGCCATTAAAAGACAGATAGTCTAGCTCCATGCTGCCATTAAAAGACAGATAGATAGCCTAGCTCGAGGCTGCCATTAAAAGACAGATAGATAGTCTAGCTCCAGGCTGCCATTAAAAGACAGATAGCCTAGCTCTATGCTGCCATTAAAAGACAGATAGATAGCCTAGCTCCAGGCTGCCATTAAAAGACAGATAGATAGCCTAGCTCCAGGCTGCCATTAAAAGACAGATAGATAGCCTAGCTCCAGGCTGCCATTAAAAGACAGATAGATAGCCTAGCTCCATGCTGCCATTAAAAGACAGATAGATAGCCTAGCTCGACGCTGCAGTGAGAGAGGCCTACTTACCAGCGAGGGGGCTGATGATCAACAAGACAACAACCTACGCAGACTAACTCATTAACTCCTCTCTCTCTTCCTTCCATCTCTTTCTTTCATCCTTTCATCTTTCCTGCTGTGTTCTGGCCCTCGTTTGTGTAACCGTGGTACGCTGTGAGTAATACAGCATTAAGAAAGCAGTGGTAGGTTGATTGGTAGGTAAGGGTCTTACCTCAGGGCAGGGGACTGCAGTGGGGGTGCTTTGGGGGGCGGAGCCAGGGCTGGGGCTGGGTCGGCCCGGAAAGGGCTGGTGGGAGCGATTATACATACTGCCGGGCAGCTGGGAGGGACGAGGAGCAGGAGGGGTGTTGCAGTGACTTGAAGAGAGGGAAGGGGAGGAGGGGTACATGGGAGGAGAGGGCTGGTGTGAGGGGGTAGGGGGGAAGGCTGCTGAGCTGGTGGAGGGAGGGGGCACTGGATGGGGCCGGGACAGGTGGGGGTGAGGATGGGAGTGGGAGTGGGATTGGGGGTGGGGATGTGGATGGGGGTGAGGGTGGTGGTGGTGGGGGGTGGGGACGCGGGGGTGATGCCCGCTGGTGGACCCTCCAGATGCTCCTGTGGACTGTCCCATGGTGCCCTCTGCGCCCCCACGGGCAATGAGGTGCCTGTGCTGTAACTGCTGCCCTCCAGACTGCTGGGCTGCCAACTGCAACTGGACGAACATCATGTGATCACCCACTCGCAGCGCCAGGGTGAGAGGAGAGCGGCCAGACAGGAAGTCACTGACCTGGAGACAGGAAGAAGAGAAGAGAGTTGAGTCACCTAGTTCACAAACGACAAAAACAGTATACATTGAATGCTAATGCAACGTACAGTACATTAAATGCATACTAACTAAATATATACCAGTATACCACATATAGGTACATGTGCACACCAACTGACAAAAGAGAAGGTCTGTTAGCTCTTTATCATTGTTTTCCAGGCTTGGGGCTTTGTTAATGAGTTTAACAAAAGCACATGTATGGATATGAGAACAGAGAGACATAACAGTGCATTGAATCCCCCCTCAGAGAGGCTGGTGAAGCAGATAAAACACACTATCCCATCCTGTAATCAATCACTGCCCTGAACACTGAAACACTAGGCTATTTACATTTGCTGGGTGGATGAAGGGAGCCTTTGGAAAACTCACAGAACACACACGGACTGACGGACGCAGACACACACACACACACACGCAAGCGCCCCCCCCCCCCCCCCAACACACACACTCTGTCCCTCCCACACACTCCTGTTCCAACTATCCCTATAATCCAGAGTCTGAACATCGTTACCATTCACCAGACATACAAAGGCCACCCTTCCGTCTGGCCCCGGGCCTGAAACTTCAGACCTTCGATAGAGGAAGTCAGACCCACCCGCCCCGCAGCTCATAATACCCGATTGTTCGGGGGTCCACAGCGGATCTGGAAGGGCTGCCCATTTTAGGAGCGCCGAGAACGGGCCCCGGAGCCAAGCATGGAGGCACTGACCCACTCACTCCAGGACACACACCACAGAGAGACGTGTCACCACTTGGCCTGGAGGACACATTAGTCCCACACTGCTCCAACAATCTCCCTGGTGTCTCACCCTCCCACGCCCAGGGCCTTGCTACTGCTCTGGCCACTCATGGGGGGTTGTGGTGGTGGTGAAGGGAGAGCATTGACGGGTCAGAGAGCTCCACTCGCCACTCAGTACACTGAGGTAATGACGTCTCCGGTTCTCCCAAATAGAAACAGGAGTACAAGAGGCTATCAGGACAATGTGACACTTAAGTTCCGAAAAACTTCAACACCCTGTGTGCATTCCTAAGAGAAAGAGGGAGGGAGAGAGAGCGCGAGAGAGGAGAGACAGAGGACAGAACACAGAGCACAGAGCACAGAGAACAGAGAACAGAGAGAGGGCTACCTCCAGACCCATAAGCCTTTGGGGTGTGCTTGTGTGTGCTGACCTGTTGTTAACCCTCTGAATCACCGGGCTCTGCCCTCCATCATTTTCCCCTCTTTCTTTTGCTTATTTATTTTTCTATCGACCGCCGGCTCTCTGCAGCCACGGTGACCTTTGCACGTTGGTATTGACACACATTGGAGGAGAGGAACGAGGGACTGGGGAGGAGGGAGGACGAAGGGGGTGGGGGGTTGGTGGGACGTCACCCAACACAACGCCTCTTTCTCTCAGCATCTCACAATTAAGCAAAACGACTATTGAACTGGCATAGGAATATGAACCCAAGATTATTCACAAGTCCTAATCACATGCCATGTTAACACAGTGACTGACCATGATGGTGATGACGACTAAAATAAATACAAGCACTGAACCGTTGTGGTGCTGTTCTTGGTAAGGGCAGGCACAGGAAAGCAGAGGACAAACACAGGTGAGATGGTTCTAGGAAACTCATCACACAAAGGTCACCTGTTAGCCAACCAAGGGGGACAGGCGAAAAGAGAGAGGGAAGAGAGGAGAGCGGGATCGAACGGAAGGAGGGGTAGTTGATTGTGTCCCTCACTGACAGCTGTCAGGAGAATGACTAGGCAGTTTGCAAAACCCTGTCACACACACAAAAGAGAACAAAACACACACACACAAAGCCAAAGGCCTTGAGGGAGTCACAGAGCTGTGTTTGATTAGGAGGGGGGTAGAGCGAAGAGATGGCAGTGTGTATGGGGGGATGACACATCAGTGTGGCTGTGTTGAGAGAGAGAGGAGGGAGAGAGAGAGAGAGAGAGGAATAGAGAGGCATTCCATCTCTGTTTAAAGACTAGTGTGGGTTATTAAAAAACACACCAAAATGAGATTGATGATACGTAAATACTGAGCTCCCAACGCTGCATGGCAAACCTCAAATTAGTCAGATACGCAAAACTCCCCTCTCCTGTTCTGTCTCTCTGTTTTTCTCCATCCCTCACTCCCTCACTCCGTCACTCCCTCTCTACGTGTGTCACTCCTGGCCCTGGTGTCTCACTGGTTGACTCATAAAGCCAATTCTGAAGTTCTCACCTAAACCCCATGACCCAGCCTGTGTTTCACACACGTAACACCGTGTGTGTGGAGACCTCCCCTCTTTAACCATCTGCTTACACACACACCGCCAACTGCCCACCACAATGTTCCCATTAGATCAAAATGAAAAAGGCCACGAGCCCACATAAACAAATGCATTAAGCGACCTAAGCAATGGCAGGAGCTACAGAACTCTCAGCCTGCCCTTTAAACCTCTCACTCTCAGGTCTTTGTGGTCCCTGCCTTATTTTCCCCTCCAGAAATAAGTAAGGAACCCAAATAAGCCCCTGGCCTCAGAATTTCAGCCTGGGTCTGATTAGTCATTCTGCCCTCCGTGTCAGATTGAAAGGGGAGGATAGGCTGCAGTTAGGAGCCGGGGGTGGAGCCAGGGGTGGAGCCGGGGGTGGAGCCAGGGGATGTGAACTGGAACACCTGAAATAGGTCAGTCTCCTGAGAGACAGGAGGTAACACTAACAGCTACAGCCAGGGGGTACATACCGCAGGAGAGGCTGTTGAAACCATCATGTAAAAACAGCTCAGATAGAGTTTCACTACCTAGAAAACCTCAGTGGTTACAGCACATCCCTGTCCGTACACGCCTTCCTGCTCGCTCTCTCTCTCTCTCTATCGACAAGTCTGTGTGAGGTTGATGTCAGGGACGAAAAACATAACTAAGCAGACAAAGAGCCTTCATCAGAGTCTTTAAGTCTTCAACCTCCACCTTCCTTCGTCCTTGGTGTCTTTACAAATTCCAAATCCCTAGGAAGACTGCCACTCCAGTAGTGGGGGATGGCAGTGAGCCTGAGTTACGTTTAGACAGACAGGAATGGCCTTTTCATTGTTCCTATCATCCTGACTCAGCGAGAGTGGTATGTGGAAGCGAAGAGCGAGGACAAACCATAAGAACAAAGCGCCGTCTTGAACGGTATATTTCGTAGACAGTGCCGTGATAAGTCAATGATAGCCTATCTGTTAACTGGGTGTTTAAGAAGATACAGAGACACCTGGCTCCATTCAGTTCAACCTGACCTCCATCTGCCATTTTGTTTTTGTTGTTGGGGTGTCATTTTGTGTAGCTGTAGCAGCAGGCTTCGGTTGCTATGCAGTGACAGGTTGATATGATAAGCGGAGACCGGGGCGGAGGGAGAGAGGATGGATGGGGGGATGAGGGAGAAAGAGAGGATGTAGAGAAGGGGGGATGGGGGTAGGGTGTCAGAGAGGAGATGGTGGTGGATGGTGATGAAATATTCAGTGAGAGTGTGACTCTGCCTCCTTTTCTCTTTTTTTCTCCAACTGCAGTTGACAGTTTTATTTATTGGGGTCCCTGTGGTTCAAGGAACTCATTTGCAGGCGTTCTTCCTTTGCACACTAAGCATACTGAGAGAGAGAAGGAGAGACGGATGAAAGGAGGGAGGGAGAGAGAGAGGGAGCTGGGAACAGGACTGAGCTGACATTCATGAACAACTGAGCAGCATTTGCGTCAGAGCCCAGAGAGGACAGGGATCTGTGGAAGGGTTCAAGCGAAGGAATCGCCCTTCTCCTTCAGCTTAATTACGGCTGAGTAGCTCCTGGTCAACCTATCAAACAGATAGGTGAAGGGGGGAAGAGGAGGTCTGAAACCAGCTTATTAACCTGCCTATCGACCCAAATGTTTTGATCGCACCGGGAAACTATTGATATGCTCCTTGTGCAGACAGGCACTGGGTAAAGATGCAATAACACGATTCTCAAAAGAGGAGAAAAAAATCAATCATGCCACAAATCCTAAAAAGCAGGCTCCGTCTTCAAAGGACCCATCATTGGAGAGATAGCCGTCTGTGCCCGATAGGAAACATAAAGCAAAGAGGGTGAATGAGAAACAGTGAGCCAGCTGGCTATCAGCGAATTTGACCAGCTGGGTGAAAAAAAGAGACAGAATGGCAAAGTTCATAATGATAAGGTTCCTGGTTCCAACCGTCCAACCCCCCCCCCCCCCCCTCCATCCCTCCAGCCCTCTACATTACCTCTGCTTCCAGCCAAGCACAATGGCTTTGAAGGTTCTAAGGCAACAGAGGCAAAGCAATCCAGTCTATTCGCTCGCCTTGACGTATTACATCTCCTGCTGCTATCACGGATGCATCCCTCTCATACACACTCTCGCGATCAAAGGTGGTGCAACACCAATGCTCAAGGTCTTTGATTCCAACTGAATTAATACGTTCTGACTAGTCTCTGCGATAAGGGGGGGGGGGGAGAGAGAACGAGGGCCAGGCTTAACCACATGCTGACTCTACAACAGGACACAACATTGAAAGGAACGTAGATGAATAAAACAACATTCGGAGTAGATCCCCATTCATTATTATTCGTCAGCGCTGAGATGTAGTAGTGGGTAGAGTTTGTGCGTACTATTTACACAGAGGGAGTATAAAACGGGAGCTATATGTGATGCCATCATAGCAAATGAACATTACAATTACACTAGTTCCAACTGGTCTCAACCCATCTAATTTAGAATGGGTACATCAGGGGGCCGGGCCGGTCATAACATAGTCCGCAGGTCTGATGCCTTTGAACGGTGGTGAGAAAACGAAACCCACCTCCTGTACAGTTGTGTTGTGGTAATTACCTACATTTGACATTGGGCTATTTTTCTATCTGTTATGATATTCCTGGCTTCCACCGCCTCCCACACGCTAGCCCAGTCAGTCACGATCACCATGCTGCAGGGGCACTTGAAGCACAAAGGCGGCCAGCGGATGAAGAACAATGACGGTCACGACACAATACACACACACTTTATTTTCGCTGGACACACACGCATTCACACAATCTTTGTCACTCTCTCTCAAATACAAACACACACACAGAAACAATAGGACAAAGAAAATATCTGAAAATCCATCTCCCCTGTTTCTCAAACACACCTTGGCACCCCTCCTGTATGTGCCTGTCTGTATCAGAAAGAGATTACAAAGGTGCAGAAACACTCCACCATCTTAATGCGCTCCCAGGCTAGGATTTATAGGTCACGGAAACAAATAGTCCCTCTATTCACTATTGTCTTTCAGTCTTATAATATACAATTCGATTTACACATTCTGCTCCGAAATTATTCATTTACGAGAAGGCCACACTCCTGCCTGTATACAAAAAGCTTTGATTTGATGCAGGGAGACAGCAGGCTGGTTTTATAGATGGGGAGATGGTCTCATATTGACATGGCAAGTCAGTCATTTTTCAATTCTTTCCACTCCCAAATCCTCAATACAATTAAAGAACAATGATTTCCAGTAGTGTCTGACTGATGAACTACCATCCTGATGAGGTGGGTATAGAGCAGGGGTCTGGAAAAAGAAACATATTGACCAATTGCTTTGAGCAGTGTGCTAGGCACACAGGCACGGACAGACACACACACACACACGCACCACACACACACACACACATTTTATGATGTACTTCTAACACATGAACAGAATACCTTATCTAGAAAAGAACGTGGACAATCTGACTATAAGGAGTAGGTGCATGAACGGACCATATAGTTATAGCCCTATGACAAGACAAGGCCTTATCGGAGATCCATCACCAGCACTCAGAACACTTCTCTACTCCTCTACCTCAGAGGCGACCTTTTCTCCTCTCCCCCTCCCTCCCTCCCTCCCACCCTCCCTCCCTCCCTCCCTCCCTCTGCTCATCTCCTCATCTTTGAGTCACGCCTGTCCTTCCAAACATCCTCCCTCCGTGGCTCAGAACAACCTGTACACAACACGCCACAACGCCCTAAAACAAATCAGCGTGACTCACCAAGGCCACCTATGGCTCCCTCCTCTCCCTGCCTGGCCTGGCCCACCAGGCTCCCTGGAGGAGGGGAGCTGGTGGAAATGATGAGAGGGGTGACCCAGAGGTGATCCTCCACATATTGTTAGATCCCACTATTAGCATCTATCTGTTTTCAGACACAATGGCAATGCTGAATCTTATTCAGAGCCCAGCGGAGGCTGGTGGAGGAGGGTGTTGGGAGACAGAGGGAAGGAAGAGAGAAAAGGTACAGCAGAAATGTAACAATGTACTCCTCAGGGACCTGGCCAACATACAGCCTCCCCAAAGACAAGCTGTGTTCTTACTCCAGGAAAATATGTCAATCTTCTCCTCCCTGCCGTCCTCCCTCTATCCTTCCAGCTGGGCTATACATTGATTTTGAACCGGCATCATAGCACTGTTTCACTTAATTGGCTCCAGCCTACGTGGAAACAGAGTCATCGGGGAGACCTTAACCTAAAGCTTGACTCTCAGTCATTGTTTTTGTATTGGAGGGTTGGTCAGCTGGGCAGGTTTTGTGGACTGGACTGGGGTTTATTCTTTAAAACGTGGAACAAAGGGAGAGGTGGGGGAAGGTTAGGTTAAGTGGCTTGGTTTCATATAAGCATCCATGAGCAAACACTCACTATGTACAATGGATAAACTGTCTTTTCCAAACCAGGGGCGAAAATCTGATATCAACTTTGGAGGGGACAATTACATTACATTTTCTCAAGAGCAATTCCTGAGGGGGACACCAAAAGTAGTGCTGTAACACATAGCCTACGTTTAATATGGTAAATGTATATTGAGGAAACAAAGAAATAAGGTGTTTGCCGTACTCCTAACTACCGGTACCCAAAACTACACAACTAATCACAACAGCAATACCATTGCCTTTAACAAATCTTAGTTTAGTCACCAGTTTAAGTTGAGAGTGGGGTTATCCATGGCATTTTCCAATTATGTTCCTATTTTACAAGTAAAACAAATTGAGAACCTTTCATAATGTTGCCAAACAAAGACTCAACAAACTTACCTGAGACTCCCTGTCTCTGCCAGTCTGTCCCTGCATATCTGTCCCCAACTCTGCTGTCTGTGTGCCATCTGTTGCCTGCTCTGCCTAATGACATCATTGTGAAACATTTCCATTAGAATTTCATTTCTTTCTTATGAACATTTTATCAACTAGTCTTTGGGATATTAGGCTACTAGGGTTCTTACTTTGCGTTTTGGTGTACTGAAAAATACTCTGATGTCCGTCTTTTTTCTGCCATTTTTCTGCCATTTTTCTACCTGTTTGGCTACACACACAGTATGTAGGTTATTTACAGTAGGAGATGGGCTTCTATCATCTTATCTTCTATCATTCTATATGGGCTTCGATCTAAAAGGTAGCTAGCAAATGTGAAACGGATTGCAGTGACAAGAGTTGACAGCTGTATGAGTTCACCATTTACACAACATATGCTGCAACCTTTTGTAATTTTAATCGTTTGTTTCATATTGGCTGGCTTCTAACAATAGCTGAATTTGCAAAGCTAGCAAGCACCAATTCAGTGGTGTTTGCTATAATCTTTGCTACCCGGGTTAAATAAAGGTGAAATAAAATATATAAATAAAAGTTCCCTTGCGACAATTTAGCTTTTGCAATGAGACCATTAAATATATTTAAAACAATGGTAGAAGAGAGTGTAGTTCTGTTCAGTTTATCGCTAACCTTATCACAGGGACTTTGAAGCACTAACTTACATGCATGCTGATCTTGGAATAAATTGACGATAGCAAAGATTCCATCTTTGACGACGCCACATAAATGGAATAGGTACTAGCTAGCTTAATAGTTAATATTTGCGCGCTAGCTCTGCATATTCAGCTAGTGTGTGTGCGCGATTGACTGTATTAACCTCACGTCAGTTACGTGTATTGAGTGCCTTTCAGACAGTAGATACGACCTCTACGTTACCTCACAAGCTAAGGAACTGGCAGTGGATCAAACCATTGTGAGGCAAAGGGTGGGGGGGTCGCAATCTTTTGAAACTTAAAAACGAGCTATTAAGTGTCTATAATCAGCACAATTGCTTTCATTGCGTATTTTTAATATTATTTAAATGACATAGTTATGTTTCAGTGATATATTGGGGGGACAAATCATATTTTTCCCAGAATGGGGGGGTCGTGTCCCCCCCGTCCCCCCCGGGATTTCCGCCCCTGTTCCAAACCAAAACATCATCACTCAATAACAGTTGACGATGCTGATTATACTCAACCACGGTAAGCATCCCTCTTCCTCTCCCTAGATAGCTACCGTATTTCTCACAAACAGTCCAGTAGCTACATCCCTCTGAGTCCAAGCTCGAAGGGGGCTTTCATTCTTCCATCAACAGAAGCAAGCCTCTTAAATACAGCCTGCTGCACAGACAGACACTCTCTCAGGCTCAACCTAAACCTATCTCTGGCAGACAGAGGGAGAAAACCAGCCCAGTCTTGATGGACTGTCAGGAGGTGGTGGCTTAATGCAGATTAGATGTCAGGAGAAAATTCGCCTGGGAAAGCCAAGAAGAAGAATTAAGGGAGCCAGTACCCTTGATGGAGGCCAGCCTATTCTGTCACCGTCTGAATATAGCAGGAGCCTAGCGGGCAGGCCAGGCAGAGAACGAAACTTGCAAATCACAGCACATTCAAATGATAGGGCTGTGGACGAGTTGTTAAACAGAAAGGAGAGAGAGAGAGAGAGAGAGAGAGAGAGAGAGAGAGAGAGAGAAAAAAAAGGTCCTCCATTTCCATGAAACACTTTCCCTCTCGCTCTACTGAAGTCTGAAATAGATCTCTCCCTGGAAGCCACCTGGCTGGGCAGGTTGCGGAGTACTCCTCTGAATCCCAGTATGAAGCAGGAGAATACTAGAAGCCGTTATCAGCTGGGCTTCTATGAACACACTGAACTTCCTGGTACAAAACCTGATCTCCAATCCCGACCAGACTACACATAGTTGGGAGGAGGGCGACAGAGGGGGACGTTTAACCTACCACTTTTCCTAATGTTACCAGCCAGCAACTAGCCACCACATCTTATTCCTATGGCTATTTTTGGAATCGTAGGGGTATCTGCTAACCTATCAGACACATTTAAGAGCTCAGTGCATTGATTGATTTTTGATAGCCTCCAAGTCGGAGGAGAAAATGAACGGGAAAGCTCTTGTGTTCCTATTTTCTAATCTTACCCGGTATCTGTAATCTCTCCCCAATCTATATCGTCCCATTCCGCCTCATGAATTATAAAGTGGGAATCAATTCTCCTAGATAAAACACCCCCCACATTCAATCTGTTTCATACGGGTTTCTTCCTTTACTAAACTTTCATTGTTGGCTGTGCATATGAGCATATTGAATGACTCACCAGGAGACATGAATAGTTCCACCATCTCACGTTCTTACAGTAAAGTCTTGAGAAACAAGAGGCAGGCTTGATGAAGAAGGAAGTCCTACCAATGTGACTCATAATGACTGTAGGGCCTAACTACTGTACATGCCCTTTCCTGCTGCCTGCCTGCCCCGTGAGAGGAGGAGAGCCGAGGCGAGGGCAACAGGTCTTGAATACAGAGCTGTGGAAAGTCAGGGCACAGACTGTTTGATGTTGGCACTATTGAAGTATGGGAAAGCCTTGCCTAGTGGAAACAGCAGTCAGTGTGGGCCACCCGGCAAAGTCGTAACACATGATGATAAAGGCTTGCTTCCAGCCCAACCAACCCCCACGCACACACACAAACGCACTCACTCATCTGTCGTCACCGTTGTGCTGTGCGCAGGCAGGCTAGGAGCTGAGATCACACACACAATAACGCCAGGATTTCCAGTGTAAAAATATCAGCGGGAGAGAAGCCACACTGAGGTTTTGACATGTGTTTAAAGTTTTTGATTTTACCAGCAGCCCTGCTAGAAGACTTTATGTTCTCAATCTTTATCATCTGATGTTACTTGAGAAAACGTGCTACTTCAATGTCACACAAAACCTCAAAATGTAAGTGTGCATCTAGTCCATTTTAATGAGGTCGTATCTAACATTAGTGACATATGCAACTATTATGTGCATCACAGAGACACAGCACACCTTGAGTCAGTCAGCTGCTGAGACAATACGTCATCGCTGTCTCTCTCTCTCTCTGAGGTTGAGGTGAGATCAGATCTTATCACTTTACTTTCAGTATTGATCATATCAGTGACTCAGACCAAACCAGTGACTCATATTCATGCTGTATTTCAACAGTTCCAGAGAGGTACGTCAAGTACTTGGCCACTTTGTTCTCATGCATGCATTCTATGCTTCCAGGAACTATAGGCTAATATTGATTGAAATGCCTATCTGTCAATTGAATCTCTGTTTATGAGTTAAGTGTATATCTGTGTTGGCTTCCTGGAAACATCTCTCTGAGTCTCTGTGGTGAGAGGAGAGCCAGAAGGGAGGGCCAGTCAGGGCTTTGCACGGAGAGGAAGGGGGGGGGGGGGTGACTTCACTCTCAATCAGGCCCATGTTGGGTGGGGTTTGCTTGGGCTTGCTTGTTTAAGAGGCTAAGATTACACATGGGAAGAGTCTGGTGTAGCAGCAGCCTGTCTCTTATATAAGGTATTCTCTATACTGCTCCAGCTTCACATGCAAACAGGTCTCATGCACTTTAAAACACACTGCTTCTTTTCAGGGGCAATCTGTTTAAGTTATACCAGCGGTATGTCAAAGCAATTCTGTAATCATTAGATGATCTCCAACGCAGGTCTACTGAACGGTCTTCTCATGAAGGTCACTTAAATACCATTATTTGAGAGAGTTCTTACCTGAGTTTCTGTTAAACTCTCCAAAGCTTGCATCACTGACTGTTCTGGTCTTGATGCTTGAGACTTCAAAGAAAGAGGAAGAAGAGCAACATTATTTCCTGGTAAGCCTTAGTAGACAAAGGAGAAAGGCTGAGCCTTGTGCATTCAAAGATGACTGAGAGGAGATCAACACAGACTTAATTACCTACATTAATCTGTCTGATGCTATTAACACACATTATCTTGAACCCAAACATCCCCCCAGGGCGTTTAGCAAAACACACACAGATGAGGTGTATAATTATCCTTACCATTAAGCCTGCTTCAACTGTAGGTACAAGGGTTAACTTGCTCCCATCAGAGATCCCTAGGTCCTGGAGTTTTCCTGAACTCAAACGCCTGAAGGGAAGAAATAAATAAGCATATTAGTTTACAGTCAAACTGGCATTTTAACTGATTAACTGACATTATTCTATTCACATTTCAGAAGCGCCAACCTTTGTACAGTTAGGTGAGACTTCAAAATGTATTTACAAAAACAACCTGTATGAAAGTCTGCTTGACGGAGAGCTGGCATATTGATCCGCTGTCATACACTATTTCAATCTCAAGTAGTGGGGCTTGACAACTGTTAACATTGGATATTTGACACCGCTGCCATTGCCTGAAGGAGAGGACTATTTTCTCTCATGATGCTGGACAGGAGGTTATGACAACTTTTTGGAGGACAACAAAATCTGATAGTTGAGGGTTATGACCTCTCCATAAACATTACATGTCCCATTTCAAATTATGAATAGTGTGTGTTTATTCACATGATATAGACCTAAGCGTTTGCATTTGTACAACATGTTTCAATTAACAGCCTACTATTTGACTTCCCTAAAAAGCCTAGTTTGGTCCATTCATGTTCACTGTTGGAGAACCATGAGCATGCAATGCTGTACTCATCATCAGGTGGAGACAGGTTTATGTGTGCTCTCTGATGACAGTAACTGGAAAGACTTTCCAACACATTGAAATGGTATGTAACCATAGGGTGCTCATTTGCATTTAAATGTTTGGACATAACATGGTATTTGTTTCTGCACAATGCATTTTTGTACAACTAATGCGTTTAGGAACACTTGGAAGGCCTACACCTATTTACTGAATAGCCATGTCATTTGTCATTCTGAATGGTCATTTTCAGGACCTCATCATGTCAAAAAGGAGGTGGAAAAAACGCGAGGCTAGTGGAAGCGTTGTGAGAAGCCTACTGTACAGTACAGTGTGAACTAAATGTCCCACCTCCAGCTGAAGGAAGGCAGTCAGCAGCGCTTAACGGCAGGTATTTGGAGAGAGGATTAAAAAAAGGTTCTCGGTTTTAAGGGCTGATGTGATTTGGAGGCGATTACACCGGGAGCCATGGGACGGTTGTTATTTAAAAGCCAAAAAAACAATGCGACTGATTGATTTGAAAGTACAAAGACACCTTTAACATACCAACTCCCCTCCCCTCCATTGTCATTTAACGCATTACAATCCGAATCAATTTAAAACCAGCTAATTTACAGTTTCAGTTTGCTTTAAATAAAAAATGTATTACAGTGCAACGCTAGATTGTAACGCGTTATTAAACTATCCCCATTGTTCTCGAGTGCTCCCCTATTCAAAATGGCAAATACGTGTTCTCCCAATTTTCTCCAGGGGAGTTCCTTGTAATAAAACGTGAGCGAAAGCCCAATGCATATGCGTTCCCTGGGTGTGAGAGGCGATTGTAGAAAGCTGGGTGTAACCATAGATCATGAAAGAGGAGGAATTAAATAGATTTCTTGTGCTTCGCCCTCACCTAATCTTCCCATAACCCCAACCATGGAATAAATACAATTGTGCACCCCACTTACGTATAGCATCAATTCGATTCTAAACCCAAAGCCTCTAAATAATTGTGAATGTATTGAAGACCAAATCCAATGTTCAGACAGACGGCAGCTGGATAAATAAAGTAAACATGCACTGTATGCATTTCATTCAGCTGTTAATCATTTGTATAATACATTTAATCATTAATGGTATGGTATGTATAATGAACGCTGAAGGAGGCAATGCAATGTGCCCCACGACTCCCTCATAAATGCTGCTCCAAACCTTGACAGACCAATGTGCGTCTCCCATGCGTAATTCGATACTTGCCGCACTGGCCGGCTTTATTAATGGTCAATAGCTGCTTAGCTTGAATATAGTGCTGCTGATATGAAACCTATGCCATTCTTGATCTCCACAATGTGTTACAGTTTAAATAAATGCAAAATATAGACATCAATAGAAATCAGTGATTTTTACAGAGCAAATGTATGTACAATGTAGTCTACTATATAATGTATGCACATAACATTTGACCGTAGGATATACTGATGTTTATAGATGTACTCACGTTTCTTTATGTAGAAGGGTGAGTCTTTCTTTTGGTACTTTCAGTCTCTGAGAAAGCCTTCTCTTCAGTCCTTCCACAGTCTCCTCCAGGGGAAGAGCGAGCTCGAAGCGTGTGCCGGTTGTGGAATGGATGTACAAATTCATGGAGGGTTCACTCGGGACGGCCTCGCAGGACGGAGCCCCGCGGCTGGTGCAGCTCCGGGCGCTAGGATGTTGGTCCATTCGATAGCTTGTGGTCAGGGGGGAGACAAGGCGAGTGGAGCGGGGTTGGAGAGAAAGAGCAGACCCTTTACGCAGTGTCCCTTGTTTTCAGAGAGAGAAACTGCTTGCATTCAAAAGAAAGAAATAGGATCTCTCTCCTGGTGTCTTTCTGTCACTGTATACCGAGTCTGAATAAACCAGTTTTCCCTCTTCTGATTATATAATGAGAATATTCCCCGAACGAGTCTAATAGAGAAATACTTTGTTGCGCTTTTCTTGTGTATGCGGCTCGCTCAAGAGATGTTCCAACTTCCACTCCAAATGTTCCAGATTTATAAATGCTACAGAGGTGGATGAATGCCAGGCAGCTATACTAGTATCACAGGAAATATGCCAAGGACCATCAATTAGTACTATTGCCTTTCTGAGAGAAAATGCGCAATATAGGCTATACCTTTCTGTCCTTATTGTTTTAAATGCATGGGACTGAAAACTGCCTTGAAGCCAAATATAAGACCTACAGAATGCAAAAGCCTCATAAGATTAATACAGTAAAGCTCTGCTGCGCACCCATGCCCACCGCAGCTCCAATGAAAAATCTACACTGAGCATTGTCACAAAGTAGCTCACTTCCACCACGACAAAAACACGCCTACAGTCCGCAGGCATTCTACCCAATCACAAGAGAAGTCCTGTTGATCTAAACCAATGGCAAAAGTAGATTCACACCCACGTGGAGGACAGATGTCTCGTTTTTTCTCTTCCACACCATTTTGGTCACAAAAACCAATCGGATTGAAGGGGGCTAGGCCTTGGAGCGTCACGCAATAATACGATAGTTCAGCCCACTCAGGCAATTTTAGGCCATTCATAATATATTACAATCACAACATATAGCCCTATAAGTGGTGGAATTTGAAATCCTATACTAAAGGCTGCTGTAATGAAAACAAACTATGTAATATTCTTACATAGATGCTTTATGTGGGTAGGACTTTAAATGTAGGATGACGTTTTATTATAGGTTATGCAGACTACAATGGCAGCAATGCCTGTAGGTTGCCACATTGTCCATATCCTATAACTATGTTAAGTATATTCAATGTTGCGCAATCTCAAATTTCACATGTTGGCTGTCATCGTCATCAGTTATAGTACAGTGCTGACGTCATTTCCTTCCTTCTAACCTCTGCTGCATCCACATCCATTAGGAGGTAATCGCGCGCGGAATGCAAATAACACATTAGACCGGGTATTCTCTTCAGGAAGTGCGGTTCGGCATCAGATCTTTGAGATGTTCTCGGGAAAGAATATGGACACTGGTGGCAAACAGGGCTCGGCTCCTACGTCATGCATTCCCAACAATCAGCTTTACAAGAAAAAGAGCCCATGTTTGCTACTCAGATCCACCGGATATTCAGCCTACGGGTAATTGCGCATTGCCAACTGGTTAGAAACTATCCATGTGTTTATCCACTGGACTTCTCTGAAAGCCCATACCATTTTTTTCTGCAACATAAACTCACATACCATACTTGGGCGACAGTTATGCTTGTCAACTGCTAAATATCAGGTTACTTCAGAGAAGGTTACTTCAGAGAAGTGCTTTCTCCATTTTTCCTCCTGGAAAATCTCACTGGCTTGGGCTACATGGCCATAAGAGAAAATGTTCGAACAGATGGCAGATGTACCTTAACCTATGTACAGTAAAGGGAGAAATATGTGTATTCTATGTAGGGCAAATATCGACAAAGGGCGCTGAATAAAACCAGATACTCGCTCGCCCTCCAGTGGTCAATGTGGGCACTTTGGGAGGCTGAATTTGACAGGTGAATCCCAACCCTGTTGACCCCTGGGACCTAGGCGGTCTACATACCTGTTGTAATAGGTTGTTGGCGCTGTAATCTGGTTACAACATCGTATCTGAATCTTATTGTTTTCAGGAAAGGCAAGAAGGCATCAATGTTGAAGCACACATTGCCTATTGTTGCAGGTGTTAACAAATTTGTAATTTATTTATTTAACGAGGCAAGTCAGTTAAGAACAAATTCTTATTTTCAATGATGGCCTAGGAACAGTGGGATAACTGCCTTGTTCAGGGGCAGAACGACATATATATATATATATTTTTAACATTGTCAGCTCAGGGATTCGATCACACAACCTTTCAATTAATAGTCCAACGCTCTAACCTGTAGGCTACCTGCCGCCCCATGACAATAGAAGTAAGCTAGCCTACCGGTAATGACCCTCTGAGTATAGGTACAGTTGACTGAGAGTCGTTGTAGCCTAATGATATCATATCACAGACTGCGCTTGATGTCTATAAAGAGAGGTAGGTTGTGTTGCTTATATTGACATTATGGGTGCTGTCATCAGCTATCCTATAGGTCAGTGATAACCACCGCTGTTACTGTCTGCAGATGGCAGGTAGCATCAGTTGACATATCAATTGAATCTTGCATAGCCTACATGTAGTTGTATAATTTCCAAAACTCTTAAAAGTTGGCAAAATAACAGTGAAATGTGATGCATGTAGCCTAAACAAATTCATTTCAGTTATTGCCTACGTGCCTCAGGTGATCTTTTATAACATTACAAAAAATGGTTTTGCTTATAAATTTCCAAAGATAAAGAAACATGAACAAAGCCATTCCCTGCACCTGTTTGGGTAAAAATCTGAGTGACGGGGCTGGAGAAATATAACCAAGCTCAAATTCATAAACAGAGCTCTGGATGCAAGGACTGACCATCCATGTCACAATTATAGTTTTAACCGTGTTTTGAAGCTATATAGTGTTTGTTTACATTTACTGTGTTTATGTTGGGATCTGATGGGGTAGGACAGTTGAACTGAGCTCATGAGGCATTTATAAGTTATATTCCTCAAGAATCAATGGGTACATATCCTTCATTTACAAGTCCAAAAATGAATGTAGCAACTGCAGAATGCCCCTTTGAGTCAAAGTTAATAAAACTATAGAATCATCATTTACCACATTATACAAATATGAATTATGACTATAGGTTTGACATGATTCCAAAGTTGGAATGGAACTTACCAATTATTGTGGCGAGAACTTTAAAGCTTTTGTTTTTCAAACCCGTTTCCCCAGATTTCGCATGTAAATCTTCCCAAACTGAGAAACACAGGTATGTCCAGTAAAGATATGTTAGCATCCACTGTGACAGTAAATTCTCAGACAAATCTGAGTCTTCGCTGTAGTAAGGACCAACTCTGTAGCCTATTCCTCCTGCTTACCACTTGAGTGTCTTAAAATACCAGTGTGATGTTTGCGCATCGGTGTCTTTTGTATTACAAGCACAATTCGGGTGATGAGGCACCTCTTATCCAAGCCCTCTAGGTCTAGGATATGGGTGGAGTGTATGGTTCTTGATATGTCAGCATGTGATTTAAGGTAGCCACGGAATTCCTCCTCACATGCGAGTTCCTTTCCAAGACCTGCTGCCTGATTCGTTCTCCACTATCGGAAAGAATGTGCTTGCGCAAAGGTTTAAATCGCTTCACGGGATTGGTAGGGTTTCTGTGGGAGTGCCTCTATGGTAGTCTAAACAAGGGTAAGAACTTTAATCCCTCTAAGGACAAGGTCCTTATAAATCATATTCAACTGACATACGACCTTAACAAAAAGTAAATGAAGTATAGAGATTTCAGGGGTGTAACCATCCGCTGACGACAAGAAAGAAAACATTCAAAGAAGAAAAAAATCTCTTGGCAACCAGTGTAGGAAAACACAGTGCATGGTTACAAACTCACCTGAATACAAATAAACAAAAGTTATTTCAACAAATGACCAGTTCTGCAGGTGATAATATACCTGGCAATCATCAAACAATGGCAATATTATACCAGGAATCGGACTTTGACACAGTTATTACACATTCAATATACATCAATACAAGTCCCACATTGTTCACGTGGTACATGTAGATGTCAGTTTGTGTGCAGACTTGTCAATAAACCCTTACATGAAGTCCATCAGTAGATTTGATGCAGTAAGTTGCAGTGTAGTCAGTATATGGTAGGCTAAATAAGTATTGTTATTCATTCATGTGTTGTTTCAGTATCAAATCCAATCCAATCCAACTTTATTTAAAGTGTAGGCATATTTAATATCGCAACACACTTCACATTAAATCATTAAAGTATGGGAGCACACTGTACAAAAATGCCAATATTGTTTGAAACACAGTTGTGTGATTCAATATACCTGATGCCCCTTATTTTCTTATGCTCACTAGTCTTGTTGAGGCAAGTGAGGCCAAAGCATTTTAATGTTGAACCTGTACCCACAGGTGTAGACGCTGGTGGGACGACTCTGAGGGAGTCACAGTCCCAAACATCACGACTCAGTCACATCACAGCATGCTGAGTAAGCCTCTTCCCAGCCCAGAGAGAGAAGGAGGGGTGGGGGGACTGAGAGAGAGAGGGGAGGATGAGAAACAAGCACCGCTGTCTGCTGCACTGTAAAATAAAATCTAGCTGTTTCAACTAATTATTAATAAGTAACTGCCTTTTTTTGTTTACTCAACTTTTCGGTCCAAGTGTTACCTGAACAAACCAAAAAATAGTTGGCCCAAACCTAGCTCCAACAACATAGCTAAGGCAGTAGGAAGCTCTCTCATCCATTTATACGCAGATGATACAGTCTTATACTCAGCTGACCCCTCCCCGGATTTTGTGTTACATGCTCGACAACAAAGCTTTCTTAGTGTCCAACAAGCTTTCTCTGCCCTTAACGTTGTTCTGAACACCTCCATAACAAAGGTCATGTGGTTTGGTAAGAAGAATGGCCCTCTCCCCAAAGGTCTCCTCATTGGACCCTGTGATCACTCGGCTACACAGCTGATGCCTGCTGGACTGTTCATTAACACGGTACTTCATTTTGTTTATTTGTCGGCCCCAGCCTCGAATTCAGGCCCTGTGTGTAGCTAACTGACCCTCTCTGCCCATTTATCGCCATTTACCCGTTGTTGTTGTCTTAGCTGTTTACCCGTTGTTGTCTCACCCATTTTTGTCTTAGCTCTCCCAATCAACACCTGTGATTGCTTTATGCCTCTCTCTAATGTCAATATGCCTTGTATACTGTTGTTTAGGGCAGCTCTCATTGTTTTATTTTACTGCGGAGCCCCTAGTCCTGCTCAACATGCCTCAGATAGCTCCCTTGTCTCACCCCCCACACATGCGGAGACCGCACCTAGCTTAACTGGCGCCTCCAGAGATGCAACCTCTCTAATCGTCACTCAATGCCTAGGTTTACCCCCACTGTACTCGCACCCTATCATACCCTTGTCTGTACATTATGCCCTGAATCTATCCTACCACGCCCAGAAATCTGCTCCTTTTATTCTCTCTTCCCAAAGCACTAGACGACCAGTTCTTATAGCCTTTAGCCGTACCCTCATCCTACTCCTCCTCTGTTCCTCTGGTGATGTAGAGGTTAACCCAGTCCCTGTGTGTCCCCAGGTGCTCTCATTTGCTGACTTCTGCAAGCATAAAAGCCATGGGTTCATGCATGTTAACATCAGAAGCCTCCTCCCTAAGTTTGCTTCATTCACTGCTTTAGCACACTCCGCCAACCCTGATGTCCTAGCCGTCTGAATCCTGGCTTGGGGAGGCCACCAAAAATTCTGACATTTCCATCCCCAATTACATTTTCCATCAAGACAGAACTGCTAAAGAGGGCGGAATTGCAATCTACTGTAGAGATAGCCTCAGACAGAGCTCTGGCGGACTATCCAGGTCTATGCCCAAACAGTTCGAGCTTCAATGGAGGGATTGTGTCGCTGGAGTCAAGAGAATACCAATACCACGGGAACCTGCGGAGACTCAACCAGCAGGAATTGGGTCATCTCGCTGTGGTTTTTAGTGCTGCAGAGATGGTTGTCCTTTTGGAAGGTTCTCCCATCTCCACAGAGGAACTCTGGAACTCTTTCAGAGTGACCATCGGTTCTTGGTCACCTCCCTGACCAAGGCCCTTCTCCCCTGATTTCTTTGGTACCCTTTTTGGTACGCTTCCCCAGATCTTCCCCAAACTGAGCAATTGGGGGAGAAGGGCCTTGGTCAGGCAGGTGACAAAGAAACTGATGGTCACTCTGACAGAGCTCCAGATTTCCTCTAGGAAGCCACTCCTTGCCTTTTACCAAGGAGTGGCTTCCGTCTGGCCACTCTACCACAAAGGCCTGGTTGGTGGAGTCCTGCAGAGATGGTTGTCCTTCTGGAAGGTTTTCCCATCTCCACATTGGAACTCTGCAGCTCTGTCAGAGTGACCATCGTGACCATTGGGTTCTTGGTTACCTCCCTGACCAAGGCCCTTTTCCCCCCATTGCTTAGATTGGCTGGGCAGCCAGCTCTAGGAAGAGTCTTGGTGGTTCCAAACTTCTTCCATTTAAGAATGATGGAGGCCACTGTGTTTTTGGAGACCGCCAAAGCTGAAGTGATTTTTAGGCACCCTTCCCCGGATCTGTGCCTCAACACAATCATGTCTTGGAGTTCTACAGATAATTCCTTCGACCTCACGGCTTGGTTTTTGCTCTGACATGCACTGTCAAAAATGGGACTTTATATAGACAGGTGTGTGCCTTTCCAAATCATGTCCAATCATTTTAATTTACCACAGATGGACTCCAATCAAGTTGTAGAAACATCTCAACGATGATCAATGGAAACAGAATGCAACAGTGCTCAATTTCGAGTCTCATAGCAAAGGGTCTGAATACATATGTAAATAAGTTATTTAAATTTTTTTTGACCTTTATTTAACTAGGCAAGTCAGTTTAGAACAAATTCTTATTTACAATGACGGCCTACCAAAAAGCAAAAGGCCTCCTGCGGGGACAGGGGCTGGGATTAAAAAATATAAAAATTAAATATAAATATAGGACAAAACACACATCATGACACGAGAGACAACACAACACTACATAAAGAGAGACTTAAGACAACAACATAGCAAGGCAGCAACACATGACAACACAACATAGTAGCAACACAACATGACAACAATATGGTAGAAACACAACATGGTACAAACATTATTGGGCACAGACAACAGCACAAAGGGCAAGAAGGTAGAGACAACAATACATCACGCAAAGCAGCCACAACTGTCAGTAAGAGTGTCCATGATTGAGTCTTTGAATGAAGAGACTGAGATAAAACTGTCCAGTTTGAGTGATTGTTGCAGCTCGTTCCAGTCGCTGGCTACAGCGAACTGAAAAGACGAGCAACCCAGGGATATGTGTGCTTTGGGGACCTTTAACAGATTGTGACTGGCAGAACGGGTGTTGTATGTGGAGGATGAGGGCTGCAGTAGATATCTTAGATAGGGAGGAGTGAGGCCTAAGAGGGTTTTATAAATAAGCATCAACCAGTGTGTCTTGCGATGGGTATACAGAGATGACCAATTTACAGAGGAGTATAGAGTGCAGTGATGTGTCCTATAAGGAGCATTGGTGGCAAATCTGATGGCCGAATGGTAAAGAACATCTAGCTGCTCGAGAGCACCCTTACCTGCCGATCTATAAATTATGTCTCCGTAATCTAGCATGGGTAGTATGGTCATCTGAATCAGGGTTAGTTTGGCAGCTGGGGTGAAAGAGGAGCGATTACGATAGAGGAAACCAAGTCTAGATTTAACTTTAGCCTGCAGCTTTGATATGTGCTGAGAGAAGGACCAGTGTACCGTCTAGCCATACTCCCAAGTACTTGTATGAGGTGACTACCTAAAGCTCTAAACCCTCAGAGGTAGTAATCATACCTGTGTGAAGAGGGGCATTCTTCTTACCAAACCACATGACCTTTGTTTTGGAGGTGTTCAAAACAAGGTTAAGGGTAGAGAAAGCTTGTTGGACACTAAGAAAGCTTTGTTGTAGAGCATTTAACACAACATCCGGGGAGGGGCCAGCTGAGTATAAGACTGTATCATCTGCATATAAATGGATGAGAGAGCTTCCTACTGCCTGAGCTATGTTGTTGATGTAAATTGAGAAGAGCGTGGGGCCTAAGATTGAGCCTTGGGGTACTCCCTTTGTGACAGGCAGCGGCTGAGACAGCAGATTTTCTGACTTTATACACTGCACTCTTTGAGAGAGGTAGTTAGCAAACCAGGCCAAAGACCCCTCAGAGACACCAATACTCCTTAGCCGGCCCACAAGAATGGTATGGTCTTCCGTATCAAAAGCTTTGACCAAGTCAATAAAAATAGCAGCACAACATTGCTTAGAATCAAGGGCAATGGTGACATCCTTGAGAACCTTTAAGGTTGCAGTGACACATCCATAACCTGAGTGGAAACCAGATTGCATACAAGAGAGAATACTGTAGACATCAAGAAAGCCAGTCAGTTGATTATTGACAAGTTTTTCCAACACTTTTGATAAACAGGGAAAAATAGAAATAGGCCTATAACAGTTAGGATCAGCTTGAACTCCCTCTTTAAATAAAGGATGAACCGTGGTTGCTTTCAAAGCAATGTGATCCTCCCCAGAAAGGAGAGACATAAAGGTCGGAGATAGGCTTAGCAATGATAGGGGCAGCAACCTTAAAGAAGAAGGTGTCTAAACCATCTGACCCAGATGTTTTTTTGAGGTCAAGTTTCAAGAGCTCCTTTAGCACCTCAGACTCAGTGACTGCCTGCAGGAAGAAACTTTGTAGCGGGGCAGGGGAAAAAGAGGGAGAAGCATCGGGAATAGTCACATTAGAAGGGGTGGGAGATTAGGAAATGTTGGACGGGCAAGCAGGCATGGCTGAGTCCAATAGGAATCCTGACTTAATGAAGTGGTGATTAAAGAGCTCAGCCATGTGCTTCTTGTCAGTAATAACCACATCATCAACTTTAAGGGACATGGGCATCTGTGAGGAGGGTTTGTTATCCAGATCTTTAACCATTTTACAGAACTTCTTGGGGTTAGACTCACAGAGAGTGAACTGTTCCTTAAAATAACTAACTTTGGCCTTCCGGATAGCCTGAGTGCACTTATTTCTCATTTGCCTGAACGAGAGCCAGTCAGGCTGAGTATGCGTGTGCGCAATTCTTGAGGTGGAGTAACTCTGCAAGATCACGGCGAACCGGGGCTGAACCTGTTTTTAATTCTCATTTTCTTTATGGGGTCGTGTTTGTTAACAATACCACTGAAAATATAAAAAAAAGAAGGTCCAAGCGTCTTCGACAGAGTGGAACAAGCTGATTCTATACCATTTTACAGAGGCCAGTTCATAAAGGAAGGCTTGCTCATTAAAGTTTTTTAGCAAGCGTCTATGACAAATCAGGACAGGTCGTTTCACTGAGCAGCCATTACGAACACAGGCTGTAAAACAGTGATCATTAAGGCCATTAGAGAAAACACCAGACTGATACCTATCAGGATTATTTGTGAGGATAACATCAAGGAGAATAGCCTTTTCTGGGTTTTTGGAGTCATACCTTGTGGGATTGGTAATAATCTGAGAAAGATTTAGGGAGTCCCATTGCTTTAGGACTTGGTCAGGTGGTTTAAGCATGTCCCAGTTTAGGTCACCTAGCAGGACAAATTCCGACTTAGTGTAAGGGGCCAGGAGAGAGCTTAGGGCAGATAGGGTACAGGCAGGTGATGATGGAGGACGATTGCACCCAGCAACAGTCAACAAAGAGCTATTTGAAAGTTTAATACATAAAACCAGCAAATAAAATTGTTTGGGGACAGACTTGGTGGAGACAACCGAGCACTGAAGGTTATCCTTGGTAAAGATTGCCACTCCCCCAACTTTGGAAGATATGTCTCGCCGAAAAATGTTAAAACCAGAAAGGTTAACATCAGTATTCAAAACACTCTTCCTTAACCACGTCTCAGTACTGACCAACACATCTGGATTGGAGCTGTGAACCCATACTTTCAATTGATCCATTTTAGGTAATAAGCTTCTAGTGTCAACATGCAGAAAACCCAGGCTTTAATGAGAGCAGAAATCAGTGAAGCAGATATCAGAGCACAAGTCAGAATTGTGGCAAGCAACAGCAGATGGGCCAGGGTGTACATGCACATTTCCAGATATCATCAACAGTAATACAATCAAGGCACGGCAGAGAACAGGGAGAGCTCTACAGTGTTGATTTATAACAACTGAATGTGCATCAGATGGCAACAAGATCATATTGTACAGCAGTTTCATCAGGTAACATGAATACAAAGCTGGCGAGAGGTGGTTAGAATAGGATGGGAGGCCAAAAGTCTGTGTAACCAATAGAGAGTCAGAGTCCCAAGTGTGGGAACAAACATAGTCTGTCCCACCGTTGGGTAAAGAAAGTTCGTAGTCAACAAAGCATGCAGGAGTCATGAGTCAAATAGCAATATATAATATATAACGACTTGGGGCTAGCCATTGTAAGTTCAGAGTCACTCGCACCAACAGTGCCTGTGTGCTGGAGGCGAGCGAAAGCTTGGGAGAGAGGGGGAAGTGTGGTGGGGGTACCTGTACCAGACAGGGGGAGACAACCAGGGCAGACGGTGAACAGATCGCCAGGTGGAATCCAAGCAGCAGGGCAGCAGGCAACGGGAGTAGGTGTCACACCCACCTGGGAGAAGATTTTATTTCTGGAGGCAGATTTCTTGTAGAAAATGCCAGTCTCTGAACAGCAGGAGGGGGCTTTAAGGCCTCTGGATCTGGGTGGGGTAGCCTGCCATTTGTTGGGCTCAAAGGCTTCGACACCTCTCGCTTCACGTCAGTGCTAATTGAAGTTGTATCTCTTTGTCTTAGCAAGCTTGGTAGCCTTAGCGTTCAGTCCTTATAAAGTAAAATATATCATTGTAATGTATTTTTCTACATTTGTAAAAAAAAAAAAAAAATGTTATCACTTTTTTTATTATGAGGTATTGTGTGTAGATTGATGAGGGGAAAAAATAATTTAATACATTTTAGAATAAGGCTGTAACGTAACAAAATGCGAAAAAAAAAGTCAAGGGGTCTGAATACTTTTTGAATGCACAGTACACACAGACACACACACTATGGAGAAACATTGATCATATTGAAGATCTGAGGCTATAGGCTACCCATCTATATGCTGGTTGTCCACAGTGTTTGCAGTGTTTGCAGGACAGTAAGAAACTGGTTTTCATAATCAGACAAACAGCCTGTCCTACACTCAGGAGGCAAAACATTTTATTGGCTGAGAAGCATTTTTCAGAGGGAGTGATATTTTCCTTTCATTCTACCTTATCTCTTACGGCTGCGCCATGACCCTTTGCCAACATTATTATATGGATTATAAGATCAGAGCAACACAGCCATACAGATAGTCTATGGTAGGATAAGCATGTGTAGGCCTATTAACAGACGTATACAGTATTTACTATATGGTAACTTCTCACATACTTCTGGACAGGAAATAGTTTCTTGACAAGAGAGCATACATGGAGTGGTGTGGGTGGATCGTAAACATTTCACATTGGATATCAGATGTGTGTGTGACAGACAGTGTGTATGAGTGTATGTGCGTGGGAGTGTGTGACAGTGTGAATGTGTGGGTGAGCAGCATTTCAGTCTATCAAAGTCACCAGCGGGCCGCCCCCGGCTTCAGAGACAAACAAATGAGAGTGAGAGAAGCCAGATTCAGTTGGTTCACAGCTTGTTGTTCTCAAGCGGTGATATTCTCCTGAATCACACGGCAAGGCAGTGGGACACACCTGCCACAACCTAATGAAACTGTATGACAAGACAGGAAGTGGAAGAACAGACCCAGATGAGTGAGCCTTAAAGATTTACAGTGTGGAAAGTAAACCAATCTGGGAGTTCAGAGGTGAGTCAAAAACTTTAATTATTCAAACGGAATAAGCCAGAAGTGCACCTGTATACCTGAGGGCAGAATATTGGTATTCAGACCAAATATCTCATGGCAGATCATTCCAACTCTTAGAAGAAATGTGAACTTCTAGGAAAACTCCCACTCACCACTCCAACCTGTTGTCTGGTCCCCAGGCTCATTTGAAGATAGAGAGCCTGTTAAGTAGTAAGGCTGGAGGGGCTGAGTTGGCGTATAGTCAAGGCTCTGATCCCACACCTGCACCAGGAGGAGCTTTGAATTGAAGTGGTTCTCAGGTAACAGTAACAGACGACTGATGACACATCAGTGGTTCTTACAGATTAAATCGCAGAACATGAGATTGAAAAAGTGTCAAACTTGCCAACTAGGTTATTCAATGTATACATTATTCTTTTAAAATGGTTAGACTACTCTGTCAAACATGGTTTTCTGAATAAGTAATCGACACTATGTGTGTTATGTGTACTCTACAAATCCATCCAACAAAAAAAATCCATGTATACATTATACAGTCGTGGCCAAAAGTTTTGAGAATGACACAAATATTAATTTTCACAAAGTCTGCTGCCTCAGTTTGTATGATGGCAATTTGCATATACACCAGAATGTTATGAAGAGTGATCAGATGAATTGCAATTAACTTCAAAGTCCCTCTTTGCCATGCAAATTAACTGAATCCCCAAAAAACATTTCCACTGCATTTCAGCCCTGCCACAAAAGGACCAGCTGACATCATGTCAGTGATTCTCTCGTTAACACAGGTGTGAGTGTTGACGAGGACAAGTCTGGAGATCACTCTGTCATGCTGATTGAGTTCGAATAACAGACTGGAATCTTCAAAGGAAGGTGGTGCTTGGAATCATTGTTCTTCCTCTTCCATGGTTACCTTCAAGGAGAAGACAAGGTGAGCGCTACCATCAGTCCTATGTCATGCCAACAGTAAAGCATCCTGAGACCATTAATGTGTGGGGTTGCTTCTCAGCCAAGGGAGTGGGCTCACTCACAATTTTGCCTAAGAACACAGCCATGAATAAAGAATGGTACCAACACATCCTCCGAGAGCAACTTCTCTCAACCATCCAGGAACAGTTTGGTGACGAACAATGCCTTTTCCAGCATGATGGAGTACCTTGCCATAAGGCAAAAATGATAACTAAGTGGCTCAGGGAATAAAACCAATATTTTGGGTCCATAGCCAGGGAACTCCAGACCTTAATCCCATTGAGAACTTGTGGTCAACCCTCAAGAGGCGGGTGGACAAACAAAAACCCACAAATTCTGACAAACTCCATGCATTGATTATGCAAGAATGAGCTGCCATCAGTCAGGATGTGGCCCAGAAGTTAATTGACAGCATGCCAGGGCAGATGGCAGAGGTCTTGAACAAGAAGGGTCAACACTGCAAATATTGACTCTTTGCATCAACTTCAAGTAATTGTCAATAAAAGCCTTTGACACTTATGAAATGCTTGTAATTATACTTCAGTATTCCATAGTAACATCTGACAAAAATATCTAAAGACACTGAGGCAGCAAACTTTGTGGAAATTAATATTTGTGTCATTCTCAAAACTTTTGGCCACGACTGTACATGTGTGCTCTCTCACTAGTGAGCTTAACTTTGAACCACAAACCTGGTAGTCTATTTTTATTGGATAGGACCCCAAGGCATTATGGATAAAGGCCAAACATTTCACAAATCAGGCTCACATTTACTGCATACAACTTACAGTATGGCTATGCAGTTACAGGATATCCTGACACATTGTTTTTCTATCTTCCAACTGCCATTGCACAACATTTGATGTATCATCACACAGTTTCTTGGTCAACACATTCCTAACTGGCAGTTATAGCCAGATAAATGTACATTGTGTACAGTGTAAGTAATCCAAGGGAGCATTTGTAAATGATTGGTCAATCAAATGTTGAGTCATTTGACTATCTCTTACACCTGAAACAGTGTCTACAGGCAGGGTTGAGTCAAACAGGAAGATAAGGGTGCAGCTATGAGCCAGGCCCTCCAGGCAGTATTGTCAACTATGGCTAACTCCTATTCACACTATTCACAACAATGACACATCAATTACCTCATCATCAATGACTAAGACCTCTGACTGAAATTCAAACTGTTTCATACAGTATGTACTGTACTGCTGCTACTTTGCTGTATCATTGGACAAACATCAGGAATTGACTCATAAAGCTGGCAACCAGGCTGGTAAGAGGCTTTTTTTTTTAATCATTTTTGTTAAGCAAACAGTTGTTTCGATCAGATCCTGTCTTGAGCCAGAATCGTTTCTCATTATTTATTATTGTTTTAGAATCATTTCTCATTCTCATTTCAAAACACATCCCAGTTCGTGAGGCGGATAATCGGACACCTCGACTGACTCCTCAGTGGGACCTCACCCCTCCATCCCAATGTCCTGGCAGCCACTTACAGAGCACAGCCGGATCTAAATGGTGTAAACTTAACACCCCCACAAAGTGGACCTGATAATTGCAGCCTTTTATGGTGTTGTCACATTGAAAGGCCCCACAATAAGACTCACCCTGGAACTCGCCTCAATGTGCTAAATAAGCGAATTAAATCAACCCACCAGACACAAGCCAAGCACGATAAGAACCTTTATTGCGGTGAAGTTGGTCACGCCAGGAGGGTGTTAACTCAATTTGTTTGTTTGGCAGCTAGAGGCAGTGTATCATAGGGACAAAGCGTGGACTGGAAAAGGTTAAACGTGACTTAATGGACTCAGAATGGGAGGGAAGTGCCCGGCAGAGCAGAACGGGATAGCTTGGCACTGAGGAATGAACTTCTTGGACATGACTAATTTCTTCTGGAAAACCTTAGAGACTGCCCTTATGAATATTAATCCCATCAGTTGTACATCTGTCCAGATGTCAGTGACATAATAAAGGCTGCCATGTTCCTGGTGTGTTTTCAAAAGGAACAAAGCAATGATACTGTGTACTGTACACAATGATCAGTACCAGATGCAGCCATTTCCTTTCTCGGTCCAAACAAGTTGAGAAACCACCCACTCACTCTCCTCCCACACACGTATGAACACATCCACACCCACATGCCAGGACTCTGCAGAATCCCTTGGCCACTAATCCCTGTGTATCCTGGGCTTAATGCTGGACGACGAGTTGGTCTAATCTAATCAGCACTGAACTGGCAAACCCCCTCTACCACCTTTTTCTTCATGCGGTCTCTTTATTTCTCTTTTTCTCTCTCTCTTCCGCTGACTCTCGCTCTCTCTTTCACCATCTCTATCCCTATCTCCCTCTTTCTTCCTCTCTCGGTTCTCTAATCAGTGATACAGAAGGTCATTATCAGTCAGAGAGCCTGATTTCATTTCTGATGTCAGGAGAGTAGAGATTGCTGGCTGCGGCCTTCTCCCTATTGCACGCTTAAAATAGCACTATCATCACTGGTGACGTCATTCATTCCCCTCTCCTACTGGCTCAGCCCCCCTCCCAGACTTTCTCTCTCCCTCTGCCAGCTCCTCTTTCTCTCGCTCTGATAACAGCATAGTGTGGGCTGTAAATCTATAGCTGAGGGTTCATTGTACTCTAGACTGCAGACAGAAGTCAGGTGTTCCAAGAATTGTCACGAGCAGGACAAATAGATGCAAATCAAATGTAGCTATCTTCCCCCTCCCTTGACTTCTCCAGTTGGTCACAACTACATTGCACAAACTGATGACTGAAATGATCTCAATCCATCATTTGTTAGAAGGCATGTTTTTATACCAATCTACTGACAATGATATCCATCTGCAGTTAAAGCATTTATTCTGGATAGATACCATTACATTAATCGGTAGTGAGTCATAGCAGCAACTTCAAACTGACCGTCTCCTCTACAGTATATCTACAGAGGTATATGACTAATGTAGGAGAGACGTGAGAGATCAAAGGAGACACTTGAGTTCAAAAGCAGCCAACTGAAAAGGAATTTGATCACCTCGTGGCTCTCAAATGTGTGGTGGAAAAATTCTCCACACCAAACACATTTTTTTATTTTTTATTTCAAGGATTGTATTATTCTGGGAATAATTTAGATCAACAGATCTGAAGTTGCACAATATCCTCACATTGTCTATTATAGCCTAGAAAAAGCACCCTGGGTAATGATAATACTTCAGACTAAGCATAGCGGTGTCAGAGGAAGGCCCTTTTTTTGTTGTTGAAGACTCCAGTCATCCAAGTCAGACTGTTCTCTCTGCCACCGCACAGCAAGCGGTACCGGAGCGCCAAGTCTGGGTCCAAAAGGCTCCTTAACCCTCAAGCCATAAGACTGCTGAATAATTAATCAAATGGCCACCCAGACTATTTACATTGACCCCCCCCCCCTTTTGTTTTTACACTGCTGCTACTCGCTGTTTATTATCTATGCATAGTCACTTCACCCCTACCTACATGTACAAATTACCTCGACTAACCTGTACCCCCACACATTGACTCAGTACCAGTACCCCTGTATATATATATATATATATATATATATATATATATATATATATATACATATATGATTGCCTACGGAGCTGTGAAGGGAACGGCACCTCCATACCTTCAGGCTCTGATCAGGCCCTACACCCAAACAAGGGCACTGCGTTCATCCACCTCTGGCCTGCTGGCCCCCCTACCTCTGAGGAAGCACAGTTCCCGCTCAGCCCAGTCAAAACTGTTAGCTGCTCTGGCACCCCAATGGTGGAACAAGCTCCCTCACGACGCCAGGACAGCGGAGTCAATCACCACCTTCCGGAGACACCTGATACCCCACCTCTTTAAGGAATACCTAGGATAGGATAAAGTAATCCTTCTAACCCCCCCCCCCCCCCTTAAAAGATTTAGATGCACTATTGTAAAGTGGTTGTTCCACTGGATATCATAAGGTGAATGCACCAATTTGTAAGTCGCTCTGGATAAGAGCGTCTGCTAAATGACTTAAATGTAAATGTAATATATAGCCTCGTTATTGTTATTTTATTGTGTTCATTTTAATTTAAAATGTTTACTTTAGTTTATTTAGGAAATATTTTCTGAACTCTACTTCTTGAACTGCATTGTTGGTTAAGGGCTTTCGGTAAGGTCTACACCTGTTGTATTTGGCGCATGTGACAAATAAAATTTTATTTGATTTAAGATCGCGATCTGGCTATGTTTAGTCATGTTGAATATTGTTTCTATTGACGTTACTCGATACAGCCAGTCAGCCAACTATAACTTTACAGTGAATTAGTCAGATGTGTCTATTTTTACTGTCTAGTTGATATACCTGGCATTAACTGCTTGTTAAGGATGTGTTCATCGTGCACGGCAAAGTTTAGCCAAATCAATTATTTAAAAAAAGACTTGGTAGGGGGGGTCAGACCCCTATTAATGACCCCTGGACAATGTAGAATACACCACTTCAATTTAAACATCTCCAGTCTGAGTCCTTTCCGAGCATTTCGGGAAAATCCCCTGAGATTCTAGTTGGAGGGAGTCCTGGATTGACCACTGTGCTTTTGGAAATGCACGTGACGCACTGATCAATGACGGCATTCTGGGGATTCCTGACCACCCTAGCCGTGACTAAACACACACACAACCACTGCAATACAATGTCCTCTGACAAACAGATAGCTGCAATGGTTATGGTCAGATTGAACCATAGCAGTCCCTGTAGCCCTGTTTGGTCTGGCAACTTAGGTCACTAGGGCACAAGCCATAATATGCAGGGACTGGCAGTGAACGTCGTTATCAAGACCATGAAGAGGGTGGAAAATCCAGTGGGCTGACGTAGTGTGGAGAATCAGGGAGGAGGACAGTGACGCAGGAGCCAGGATGGATATCAGTGGGAATCCTCTATGGAACATTACCCCTCTAGACAGGGATAGTCATGGCCTATATTAATCTACAGGTGTCTATCTATGGGGAATTCTGCAGTTTAAAGGGGTTCACTGTTATATCAATTCAGACAGTGCCAAACCCCTGGGCGAACCTGTCATTGTTGTTTTTGTCATCGAGTCCCCCAAAGTGTCACTGGCCAATCAGCACGGTGAGTCCGAGGGGACAACTGTGATAACTGCATTCCTCTGGTCCCTTAGCGCTGGGCCACAGCCACCCGACAGAATTTGATCAATGGGCCTGGACTCCGGAGCAGACATTGGTGCCAGCTCCACTGTCCCCCAGACTGGAAGGTGTCAGGGGGAGATTGCGTGCAGGCATGAGGAGGACAGCTCTGAAATCTGGGCCCTGCCAGAGCTGATCTAAGCGTGTTAAAGGAGTTATTGCCTGCCTGCCTTTGTTGTCCTCAGTGGAAACTAGCTCAATGGCATATTTTCCAAGTGCTTCAGAGGAGAGTCATGTGATTAGGAAACCACTGAGCACTCAGTCACACAGGGAGAGAAGAGGGACAGTTAGCTAGCCAAAAGGATGGGAGGATAGGGGGAGGGGTGGTGTGAGTCACTTTGACAGACCTTGCAGTGCGGGTACATTCTAAATGAACGTCCTCTGAACTTCAATGCTTGTCAAAAGTTTCCAAACATCTCAAAAGGCAGAAAAAAGAAAGGAGATACTCACGAAGGTGTTCCTCTACTTTCCGTCCTGAACCCTTTGACTCTATTCCTCCAATAACAGGTCCTTACACTCATATAACCACATTATACTTATCTGGACATACCAGGCTATTATAAGTACACTGATGTCTGAGACAACACTTGACTCTTCTAGTTGTCTGTCTGTGTGTATATGTGTGTGTGTAAAACAAATGCATTCCTTTGTGGTGCTCTGTGTTACGGAAAGAGAGAGACCAACCAGAACAGGAGAATGTGTGTGCACAAGTCTTCTTTAAATTCCCCATCGGGCAGGAAAACAAAGATCATTCCATCCCAGATCCCTCTGATGGACATCTCACAGGAAAGTTCCACAGCCAAAACACGACTAACTCAAAAGATGGTGCCAGCCAAAAGGCCCTAGCCCCTTGTTTGGTAAAAGCAAAGTGAATGACTTGGCCAGGATCTACATGCTAGCGCTGTCATCCACAGCTGTCACCAGAAGAGGCCCTCCCGTCCGGCCGCGCCGCCATGCAGTATTATTGTAGCAACATGCTGTGAATGACATGTAGAATTGACTGTAAGTGATCAGTGATCACAGGATGATATAAAAAGGTCACTAGGACATACACAAATATGAAAGTGTTCGCTCATCTCAAAGTCCCCTCTCTGTCCCAACATAGTAAGGTCAATGGCCAAATGAACAACGTTGGGGCATTGTTATGATCTTTTCAGCGCTGCTGCAAAGTTATTTTCTACCAGACTATCTGACTCAATCTAAATGTACAGCACATAGGCCTTCTGTTTTAGTGGGCTCATGAAAGAACATGCTTGGCTCGATGAGCTCTCCCCCAATTACCTAGTGAGTCACACAACAGTGTTAGAAAGTGGATGGGGTTAATGCATTTACAGACCCTGTGCCCACAGCCTCACCCTGCCACTCCACTCATCTCTCCCCCATCTCACCCTCTGTCCTACCCCTACTGTTGGAATGCCACAGTGCCACAAACATCATTGTTAGCAGCCCCAGGGAGAGCCAGAGATATTTTACACAGTGATCCCAGCCAAGGCAGTCACAACTAGCCCCACCATTTTGTTTTGCACAACGTCAGGCGGAGAGGGGAAGAAACAGATGTCTTTGACACACTAGCAGTGTCTGTAAAATCAAGGTGTGAGGAAGATGTTTTTTTATGCTGGCATGAACGCCCAACTGAATGAGAATCAAATGTGTGAAAAATGTAAGGATTTCCTTGAAGAAAGCCCAAGGCTCATTGCATGCAAACATTGCAGCACATCTCAGACATAAAATGCGTCCCACCTCGGCTCTCTCTAGGAAGTGGACAGGTAGCTTTAAACAGCACAGAACAAAGGAAGGCTGGGGTGCTCTGTGTGTGTTCACATGGTATTAGATACAGATAATAAACCATAGCAAAAAGTCTAAAATGCTCTCTCTCAGGAATGCACACACACACACACACACACACACACACACACACACACACACTGATTACCTGACATCAAATAAAACTTTGTCACATGCGCAGAATACAACAAGTGTAGACCTTACCGCTCACTTACAAGCCCTTAACCAACAGTGCAGTTCAAGAAGAGTTCAGAAAATATTTACCAAATAAATGAAAGTAAAAAATTATAAAAATAAACACAATAACATATCTATAACGAGGCTATATACAGGGGGTACAGGTTAGAGGTAATTTGTACATGCAGGTAGGTGGGAAGTGACTATGCATAGATAATAAACAGCAAGTAGCAGCAGCAATGTACAAAACAAATGGAGGGGGGGTCAATGTAATAGTTTGATTAATTGTTCAGCAGTCTTATGGCTTGGGGGTAGAAGCTGTTAAGGAGCCTTTTAGTCCTAGACCTGGCGCTCCGGTACCGCTTGCAGTGCGGTAGCAGAGAGAACAGTCTATAACTTGGGTGACTGGAGTCTCTGACAATATTATGGGCCTTCCTCTGACACCGCCTATTATATAGGTCCTGGATTGCAGGAAGCTTGGCCCCAGTGATGTACTGGGCTGTACGCACTACCCTCTGTAGCGCCTTACGGTCAGATACCGAGCAGTTGCCATGCCAGGCCGTGATGCAACCGGTCAGGATGCTCTCGATGGTGCAGCTGTAGAACTTTTTGAGGATCTGGGACCCATGCCAAATCTTTTCAGTCTCCTGAGGGGGAAAAGGTTTTGTCCTGCCCTCTTCACAACTGTCTTGGTGTGTTTGGACCACAATAGATCGTTGGTGATGTGGACACCAAGGAACTTGAAACCCTCGACCCGCTCCACTACAGCCCCGTTGATGTTAATGGGGGCCTGTTCGGCCCGCTTTTCCTGTAGTCCACAATCAGCTCCTTTGTCTTGCTCACACTGAGGGAGAGGTTGTTGTCCTGGCACCACACTGCAAGTTCTCTGAACTACTCCTAATAGGCTGTCTCATCGTTGTCGGTCATCAGGCCTACCACTGTTGTGTCGTCAGCAAACTTAATGATGGTGTTGGAGTCGTATTTGGCCACACAGTCATGGGTGAACAGGGAGTACAGGAGGCGACTAAGTACACATCCCTGAGGGGCCCCAGTGTTGAGGATCAGCGTGGCAGACATGTTGTTGCCTACCCTTACCACCTGGGGGCGGCCCGTCAGGAAGTCCAGGATCCAGTTGCAGAGGGAGGTGTTTAGTCCCAGGGTCCTTAGCTTAGTGATAAGCTTTGTGGGCACCTTGGTGTTGAACACTGAGCTGTAGTTAATGAACAGCATTCTCACATAGGTGTTCCTTTTGTCCAGGTGGGAAAGGGCAGTGTGGAGTGCGATTGAGATTGCGTCATCTGTGGATCTGTTGGGGCGGTATGCAAATTAGAGTGGGTCTAGGGTATCTGGGAGAATACTGTTGATGTGAGCCATGACCAGCCTTTCAAAGCACTTCATGGCTCCCGATGTGAGTGCTACGGGCGGTAATCATTTAGGCAGGTTACCTTCGCTTCCTTGGGCACATGGACTATGGTGGTCTGCTTGAAACATGTAGATATTACAGACTCGGTCAGGGAGAGGTTGAAAATGTCAGTGAAGACACTTGCCAGTTGGTCCGCGCATGCTTTGAGTACACGTCCTGGTAATCCATCTGGCCCTGTGGCTTTGTGAATGTTGACCTGTTAAAAGGTTTTGCTCACATCGGCTACCGAGAGCGTTATCACACAGTCATCCAAAACAGCTGGTGCTCTCGTGCATGCTTCAGTGTTGATTGCCCTGAAGCGAGCATAAAAGGCATTTAGCTCGTCTGCTTGCCTCCCGTCACCGGGAAGCTTGCGTCTGGGTTTCCCTTTATAGTCCGTAATCATTTTCAAGTCCTGACACAGATGAGCGTCAGAGCCGGTGTAGTAGGATTCAATCTTAATCCTGTATTAACGCTTTGCTTGTTTGATGGTTCGTCTGAGGGCATAGCGGGATTTCGTATAGGCGTCCGGATTAGTGTCCCGCTCCTTGAAAGCGGCAGCTCTAGTCTTTGCTTGATGCGGATGTTGCCTGTAATCAATGACTTCTGGTTGGGGTATGTACGTACGGTCACTGTGGGGACGACGTCGTCAATGCACTTATTGATGAAGCAGATGACTGAGGTGTTATACTCCTCAATGCCATTGGATGAATCCCGGAACATATTCCAGTCTGTGCTAACAAAACAGTCCTGTAGCATAGCATCCGCGTCATCTGACCACTTCCGTATTGAGCGAGTCACTGGTAATTCCTGCTTTAGTTTTGGCTTATAAGCAGGAATCAGTTGGATAGAGGATAGAATTATGGTCAGATTTGCCAAATGGAGCGCGGGGAGATGCATCTCTATGTGTGGAGTGAAGACCATTTGCTCCTAGCCACAAAGCTGATTAACTCAAGCCAGCAGCAGGATGTTTGTTGCGGATTGGCGACTTTCTCCGAAATGCCCCACACTCCTATTTGTGGAAACATTACCTAGCTGGTCCACTAGCTGTCTGTTTGTGAGAAGAAGAGAAATGGGTCAGTGGGGGGGGCGCCAGAGTCAGGCCCCAACTCCCACTCCCAGCCTGGATGCAGTATCTGACAGCTGACTGAGAGTCTGCAGGCCCCCTCTTTACACAGAACCACCAAAAGGTCAGGTACTTCAATCAGTTTATCCCTCTGCTGCCTCTCAGTGCACAGCCAAGCTCGACTTTGCCCCAGGCTGTACAGGTGCCTGCTAGCTTTAGTACACACTACACAGACAAACAACCTGGATTGAATTCTGTTGTTTTGTGTGTGTCTGAATACCGATCTAATTGGTGGTTGATGATTTTGCTGTTGGTGACATGTGTGTGTGTAATTCAAATATACTTTAGTAACTATCCTCAAGACATTTTATTTAACATACCTTTTTGATTTCCCAACCCTGTAATTTTACCAATGCTCGAAGGCCTTTCATTTCCTCTCACACAGCACACTCCCAATACCATCTCAAAAAGGACCACCTGTCACAAGCAAAACACTTTCACCACTTATACTTAAAACTTCTCCAAATTACACTTCTAAAACGTACTTATTAATTTGTTACATAATTACACACGTTATGTTATTTTCCATAATGAGCTACTTTCCAGCAGTGAAGGGCTGGTATTAATATTAATAACAAGAGGGAAATATCAAGTAGACCACTGATAGTGTGAAGGAGGCCACATAGGATACAAAAAAAATCACTGGGAATTGTACATGAATATTTACATTGTGCCTTACAAGTACATTGGTATACAGGCAATGAATAGGTGTTACAAACAAGTATCCAGTGAGAGCCCTTTATACCCAAGACACTTAGCTGAAGTTAATGGATACGTAAAAATGAATGGGGACAGACTAGTAAACAAATGGTACCGTAGATATCTGACCAAATGATGCAAGATTTTAGTTCTGGGTTAACCGCGATAAGAAACTATCTTTCAGCGTAGACTCTGTAATAGCAGTTGAGTGAGACTGATTAGTGGTCAGAAAGCATTTAACCAGCCTATGGGGTCATGTTATTGTGACATGGTTGAGCCATGCAAGTGCTCAATAGGAACACTGTGTCCCTGTTCTCTGCCTTCACTTGATTCAGTTAGCTTCCTCAGGGATCTCATTCTAATGCCACAGGACAACCCACAAAATGGCCTCCCCTTCCCTGTCATTTGTACAGCAACTGCAATTCCCGAAAGTGGCATCCCCCTCTAGATGACTTCTCAATCCACAGCGTCACCAACTGGAGTCACTGCTTAGAAACTAGTATGTAGATTGTCAATTGATCACAAACCCATTCTTTGGATCTCACGCCCAGTATGTGAGTAAGCCTGTCCAGTTTGATTTACAAAACACCTCACATGCTGACGAAGCACATGGACATTTCCTGCTTCAGCTTTCTATAAAAAGGGGTGTTGTAAGGAGACTAAACTGGATCAATATCAGGTTTCTACATACTGATAATAAATCTTGAATAAACGTGTCTGACAGGATTGTTTCATCTCCTTCCGGGCCCTGGCCTGTTCAGAGCGGTTCTGCTCTGTTCTCTTCTGCCTTTAGGCCCAGGGGCTGTGCAGCTGGAACAAGACTCAGTGAGAGGGGCAGATTGGGAAGGAGACAGGATGTGGAGGCTTTTTTTTAAATATCCCATGTTAATGGAAACTGGAGTTTCCACTACTGTGAATCACACGACTTTGTCCTCTTCACAATACTTAGCATAAAATAACCTAATAAAATGTCATGTTATTTTCCTGCTTCTGCCTGCAGAAACTGACCCACATTTTCCACTGTCTAGTCTATGGACATGCAGTGTGCTGGTCAAAGGGGTAAGGAGTTTGCTGACAAGGTAGAAACCTCGAGGTGACAAGCCAGCACCTCATTAAATACACATTTTAATGAGCAGGCTTTAAAAACAATTGACAGTTCCATCATAGGTCCAAATGTGGATATGACAGAGTTAATGTCAAAAAAAGGTGCAAGGGGCCAGTCTTTTAACAGAAGCTTGCTCACTAGTAAAAATGGGGCCTGGCTAGAGTTGACATTCAGAAAACCAGTCGTAGTTGGAACTCTGAAAGCATCCAGTCCACACATGATTAGAGCTCTGGAGTGCTCACGTTAACATGAACCCAGAGGCATTTTCGTCAATGCCACTACATTCTGTTTCAAATGGGCAACTTTCCTGGCAGCGCCACGGAAACCTGAGGTCACCATATTGACTCACAGTATAAACATGCTCACGCCTAGGGACAAAGAGGGAGTAATGGAGACCTTTAAAAGCAGCCAACACCCCCCCCCCCCCCCCCCCACTATGGTCATTGAGCAACACCTAAGCAAACCTCCTGACAAAATGTCCTACAATGAATTTAGTATGCAGACCGAATTCAGTATTGGACAAAAATAACATTCAGTGCCTTTAATCATAAGGTGTGATAAATCACAACATAGCTGAACCAAAATGTGATTATAATAGCTACCCTTGGTTGAAGTGGCTGTCTCACCACAAAGGAACAGACTTGCTCTGACTGGCCTACCATGGTTTATGTGGAAACACTGCCACCAAGTGGCGGAAATGAAGACTGCAACAAGCTCCATAACAAAATACAGGAGCAACACATTGAACATTCTGTGTACATTCACTTTCCCCTTATAATAATGGGCTCACAATGCCACTCACTAAATCCGACATAAAGACAGAAAATGACTGGCAGGTAAATGCAAATACATTTATTGGTAATTTCATTCCACTGTACAAAGCAAGCATGAGATCTTGCAGTTACTGACTTGATGGGGCAGGGGAAAAAAACTAAGTTGGAGAATTTTCATTTCTGTTATACCAACACGACATCTAGAACAAAGGAGAAAATAGGATTAGGGTAAGTACGCAGGCTTTAAATCAATATTTTCACAAGTAATGTAGAAATAACATTGGAGTGTGCTAAAGACTGTTTGAACGCTACCTCTGGACGGACACTTGCCAAGATAATCAGCGATCAAGTCGTTGTGATCCCCCTGCTGGGTGGATCAATGCATAATGTCAATCATTTGTTGCTAGCCAATATCAAAGCTTGCCAGCAAGAGCTGCCCTCCTGATTGGCTGTTGCGCTAGTCGCCGACCTTTAAGTCGCTGTGTCTCCCCTCAGGTCTCCTCCTTTCATTAACAATGACCGGTCGCTGGGGGCTAGGTGGTGGATTATCTCGGCAAGTGTGAACAGCAGGTAATACTTCAGAAATACGCATCAGTGATAGCGTCAAGGAGTAAATGATCATGGGTGGGATGCATTTTAAAGGGTACTCCAACAAGGTCTAGGATGCGAGACTCATATACTCTTCCACCACAAAGATACACATGTCTGCAGCACTTACCACAGAGACCAGTCCCACAGCCTACTCCAGGGCTTTGACGATGGCCTCGTTGGCGTCTATGTTGATCTGGACCTCAGCCCTGGCAGCCTCGTCAGACGCTGACGCCATCTCAGACTGGGCCTTCTCCAGGTTGGCCTTGGCAGCCTAAGAGAGGCGTCAGATACACGTCAATACAATAACAGTTTATGCATATGTATACTATGATGCAATGTGTTAGATATCATGCACACCAAATATGCTAGCACAGTACTAACACAGTCTTTATATTTCTCACATTTGACTGAATAACCAATTGAGGCAAATCATTTTTTAGACAGGGGTCAGAGCTAGGCAGCCAGACCAGTGTAAGCATTGTCAGGGGAAACACTTCATCGCTTCAGCTATGCTCCAGCTATGCTCAACACTTCAGCGATGCTACAGAAACCTATACAGTTATGGCTCATTGGGGCAAAAACATAAGGGGGGCATAACCTATTGCGCTTTATGATCCTTCCAGGGAGACACATGAACTCATTCCAATATACCAGTTTATGTTAAAAGGAGGTCAGGGAGCATATCTGGGAAGAGAGACTTGCATAGCAAATTCACGTTGCCTCTTTCCTGTGAAAGGCCCATTTGTCACAGTAGTGTTTACAGCGTAGAAATGCCAAACATTCGTTAAAGGTCTCCCAGCGGGGACTTGACACATCTGTTATAACTCAACAGTGACTGACCTTTCCTGCCTTATTAACAGCAGGGCCTCCTGTGCATTTTTATCTCACAGAGGGGGGGGGGGGGGGGGGGGGGAGAATCATCTATTTCTATGGAGTCAAGTTGACAGTGTGTGCCCTCCTTGGGCGGGGTCAAAGAGAGAACGAGCACCTCTATGATGAATGTGTGTAATTGGCTGATGTGGCTGTGAATGAACAACATGGCCTTGGGGACATTTCATACACAGTGACATGTTTTGACTGACATTTGGGCCAATGCTGTGCAATACACTAATGTTAAGGAAGGGATTTGGACATGTCATGGAAGGTTTACTTCATAGCTTTACAAAGGTCTGACTGAGGAGAGCTGTACACAGTTATCGTCTTTATAAAGGGCACTGGGATTGGCAAAGGGCTCCTGTTGGGTTTCAATCAATGACTGACTGGCTCTGCATGGGCTGAATGAGCCTGCCAATCACACCTCTCTAGCCTGGCTTTCCCAATCACTCGAGTCTTCCTGTAAGCCTAATCTAGAGAATGGCTTAAAATTAATGTCGAGGATGGGCAGTTCTTAAATTGGGTAGGCATCCATTTAAGGTTAGGCGAACATTTTATTTCTGATGGATAGCCATTAATGAGCATGAACCGGAATACTTTTTCCACAATTGAAGCATTAGAAAACAGTGGTCATCCCTATGCCAGTCTTCCAGACCAGCTCTAACACACCTGGTAAAACGAATCACACTCCAACTAGCTACTATGATTAGCCAAGTTGATAACTAGAGTCAGGGTGTGTTGATGGCACAACCCTGCTCACCCTGTGGTTCTCAAGGACCAGAGTTCCCCACCCGTGACCATAGAAATACTACATCGGTTTATAGGAGTTGGTGATACTTACAGCCACATCCAGCTGGTCCAAGGGGAAGGCCTCCTCAGCCAGCAGCTGCACTGAGGAGTCTGCGTTCACTGTGATTGACCCACTGCTCACTGCAAAACATACACAGCATCTGAATATACATACCAACCTGTTCCACCCAGCAATCATACCACCAAGCAGTAGGACTACACTATTGAAGTTAATTAAATGCACTGACTGCACCAGCAAGCCTCTCTTAAAGTTCAGTTCAGCCACAGATACAAATGTGCCATTTTGTTTTAGTTGATTTCAAAATCAGGAAAGTAGCCTACAATTTGAAAGTGTTACACTAAAAAGTGAGATCTCTCTCAGTCTAGGACACAGTCATCATTATCCCCACAAATCGAGACAGGGCTGACCCCTGCTGGATAGTCCATATTAGTGGCCAGATATTGATATGGAACTGACCCTTGCAATCATGATTCTATTAATAGGAATTTCAACATTGAAAGCATGTGCAAGTATTGTCCCCATTTGGTAGATTAAGTTAATTCACTTTGAAATGATTGCTTTTAGTAACAAGAGTTTAGTATCGAGGTAATACAGTGGCAGTGAAAATACAATCAAAGCGTCCAAATTACATATAGGCCCACTACTGGTATTTCCACATTTCCTGATACATTATGGCTGTCAGGGTAAATATCTAGCCATAGTGAATCAAATACAGTTCTAGAAGGTGACGCCACTGAAGTCCCTTTTCACATAAATATCAGAGGTCAGACACTGTCCTATCATTTCATAAAGGATGATTAAAAAGTGGTATTTTCACAATGTTGCTACACCTATCCAACCCTTTTAGATGTAGCCTAGGCAAGGACCTAGAGGTAAGGGGAAAAGGCTTAGGGGTTGATTTGGGATTGGGCAATCCAGAACCAGGATGCCCTCTCACATCATGTACGACAGAGGCCATGAGACCCACCCACTATTCCATCTACATGAACAAGCCACAGCTTACCAAAGAATTTAGCTGCGGAGCCGTCATCATTGAACACTGTGACCACGCCGGGCCTGAGGACCTGCAGCGTGGGGACGTGGGCAGGGAGGATACCAAAAGCACCAGTCAGTGTGGGCACATCAACCTGTTTCACACTGGCCTCCTTGAAGTACACCTGGGAGGAGAAGGAGAAACATAAGCAGACATTACTGTACCTGACTGTTATTGACTTTCAGATGAGAATTGAAGTGGGATGTTTCAATATTATCTGTGGAAAAATACACAATCTGTGCATGCAGTACTAGATTGTTTTTTCTAATAGATGAAGTCTATGCATATTTACTGAGGTGTTATGTTACTCCATTTGAGGTCCTGGTGCATTGTAGATAGTTATGTTAATATACCATTACTGCCTGACAGAGGTTAAATAGCAAGTGCATACTTCTCTATTCAATTCATCTTTAACGTTGACTGTTGAGTTATGTAGTTAGCTAGGTATGACATTGTGAATCCAACTAGCTAGCAAATAGCGTACTGTCAGACGCAATCAGTATTAGTGATATCTAACTAGTTAGCTGTAGTGTAAGGCTAAATTATACATAGCTTGCAGAATAGCTATATGGGTGGCTAAAAAGGTGCAGTCTGCACACGATTGAAGACTTAGCCAACGAGTTATTAAATCAGAAACGATTAGCGTTACTAAAAATTGAATAGTATTCCCTTTCTATTCTCAAGGTGACAGAATAACAGAAACTGCAAGGCCCAGTGACCAAACATTTCGGTAGCTAACGTTAGCTACCTAAAGTAGTTAACTTATGGTTAACAATTGCAAGCTAGCAAGTGGCAACACTGACAGTAGGAATGTCAAACTGACAAGCTTCGTAGGTTTTGTTGGAATATCCACGCTCGACCGTCCCTTTTTACAACTAACGTTATGTGAATCACAGACTGGTGACAAGTTCAAGCTAACTAACCACGCCTAAGCATATAGGTAATGTTGGTCATATTTACATGAATAACTAACAATGTGCATAAGGTTTTCATAATGTCTATTAAAATGAGAAGGAGTTAGCTATCTAGACAACTTAACTACTATGTTAGTAGGCCCAAAAGCCTTGCCAACCCCGGATTCGCTTACCTGCGTTGGCGACGCAAATGTGAAGGACATCTGGGAAGAGCTGGAGGGTGCGTCGGCGTAACATCTTGCTTGCCTCAATACTGGAAGAGAGCGACGGAGAAACCTTGCTGCCATCATTTTTGTGGAATAAATCTAATTCAGGTTCAACCCGAAGCGAAAGGATCCCCTAGCCCTTGTGTGAAGTCAGTCAAACAGTGTGCGCCTGATAGGACAAGGACGTTGGTAACCTACCCACAATTCCTTATGAGTGCTCAAAGCATGAAGGGAAATGTAGTTATTTTCCAGAAGCGACGCATTCAATCCAAAGATTCAGTGTTTCATCTGAAATCAGTGTGTCGTTCAGTGTGATCTTTAAAATTAAATAAATAATATTTTGTGTATATTCTGCTATTGTAAATAACCAGCATAAGTATATGCTTATTTATGGTCGTGTGAAACATCTCATACTTTACTGCCAGAGTGTGGCGCTGTTAGAATGTAAAAAATGATCAGCTGTTGTTTAGTGCTAACCTTAACCCTCACCCTAACCTTAACCCTCACCCTAACCGTAACCCTCACCCTAACCTTAACCCTAACCCTAACCTTAACCTTAACCCTCACCTTAACCCTCACCCTACCCTTAACCCTCACCCTAACCTTAACCCTAACCCTCACCCTACCCTTAACCCTCACCTTAACCCTCACCCTAACCTTAACCCTCACCCTACCCTTAACCCTCACCCTAACCTTAACCCTCACCCTAACCTTAACCCAGCGTTTCCCAAACTCGGTCCTGGGGACCCCAGACCTTTAACAGAATGTGACTGGCAGAACGGGTGTTGTATGTGAAGGACGACGGCTGCAGTAGATATCCCAGATGGGGGGAGTGAGGCCTAAGAGGGTTTTATAAATCAGCATCAACCACCTTGAGGGGTCAGCCAACACCTGATGATCGATCAAGGATGAAAAGTCGAAACGGAATCCTTGGGACGTCACCCCACTGAAGTTGACATTTGTAAGGGTTGAGGCAGGGTTTCCCAAACTTGGTGCACGATTTGGTTTTTGCCCTAACATTACACAGCGGTAATAATCATCACATCCTTGGGTCGCTCGTATTTTCAGTTCGCTGCAGCTAGCAACTGGAACGAGCTGCAACAAGCACTCAAACTGGACAGCTTTACCTCAATCTCTTCATTCAACGACTCAACCATGAACAATTACTGACAGTTGTGGCTGCTTTGCGTGATGTATTGTTGTCTCTACCTCCTTGCCCTTTGTGATGTTGTCTGTACCTTGTTTTGTGCTGCTACCATGTTGTGTTGTCATGTGTTGCTGCCATGCTATGTTTTCGTCTTAGGTCTCTCTATGTAGTATTATGTTGTCTCTTGTCGTGATGTGTGTTTTGTCCTATATTTTTATTTCATTTTTTTATTTTTAATCCCAGGCCTCGCACCTGCAGGAGGCCTTTTGCCTTTTGGTAGGCCGTCATTGTAAATAATTTGTTTTTAACTGACTTGCCTTGTTAAAGAAAATCAGAAGTTACATTGTGATAGTCTACTGATCTGTATTACCAGATGTTAGTAAATAATATAGAGCTGCAAGCAGGCCTACCCACCATGGGTGCTCAAATGGCCTACATTAAAAGTAGCCTACTACATAAGAATGTTCAGAACATAACCTTATCATCCAGAAGGCCTATTCACTTTTCATCTTGTCGATCTGTATATACCTTTTCAATTTAATTAATGAACCGATTCTTCATTCCAAACATAATGTGAATTTAGGTGTACCTACTTTCATTATGTTCCACCAGAAGCCTATTCATAACGTCACCCCCAAATACTTGAATTGAAGGGAGGGATGCTGATGATCTTCAGCACGCGCCTCCTCCTGCTCGTCAATCACTTACGTCACGTGGTGCGTCTCTGACTGGTGGTGGGTGTGTCTTAAGCATAGGGTTTCATTCATAAATAGTTTTAGCCGTTAAAGCAACATTACAGTGTTCGGCGAAGGTTTGGCGCTATTGGCTTCTGCCTACTGTACGTGTCCTTACATGGATCACCTGAATTGTAATTAGGTGAGTGGCATTTCAGTTTTTTTTGCACATGCATGTTTGTGATGAACATCAACCCGTAGCTTATCGGTTGCACATTGAATACCAGCCTAAATCCATGATATTGCAGATAGTCCGTATAGAAAGGATGGAAACAGTTGGCAGTACAAGGAAAGCTTTTCTATAATTATGTATTTGAGTAAATAGAAGGAAATGCATGTAATTGGAATAGTCGCTTCTAGAGCAGGCGCTCCTTAACGAAATGGAATAGCCTGTGGAATATGAGGCTCGCACTGATACGCGTTCTTCTAGAATCGGCTATTATTTGGAGCGAGCGCTACACCTTTCTGTTGATCACGGCAAATTCATCCCAACGTCTTGGACTGTACAAATGAAATAGCATGATATGGATCCATACAGAGACAACCCATTAAGAAGTTATGTGCTTTTTATTACAACAAAGGCCAACATTTTTAATTCAAACTATTTTCGAAGGTCCATTGCCATAGCCATGTTTATGAGGAATGCAGAGGATTCAAAGAGCAAGAAAAGGCTGTAATTTTGTTTTCCTACTGACTTACAGTAGCAGTCAACTGAACAGTCTCCTTGCAAAATCAAATATGATTCATCATTATGCATGTAACAGCATTCAGACATGTGGTGAACTATACATGATGGGTGGCTTATTTGCATACATGGTTTTAAAGTAAGCTACTTAAATTACAGTAAACATTACTAGGGTTTGCTTCACACTTTGAGAGTTACAGTAGTCTAATGCATCTTAAAATGGGGAGGGGAAATTCATAGGAATCCTACAGTACCATGGAAATACAACAGATACATTGACTGAGGCGTTCTTATTATAATATTTATTGTATTGCCTATAAAAGCCAGCTTGAGTGAAGTTACAGTTCAGGTTTTCCTTGCTTGTGTGATTGTTTTGTGGGTTTCATCAGAGGCGTCATGCCCATAGGGAGCACAGGGACATGTGCCCCCCCCCCACAGATTTGTCCTGTTACATAAATAAATAATAATACTTGCCAACTAGCAAGTTTATGAAGTTGCTTTTAGCTAGCCCAGATATGTTCCCAACCTCATAACTAATTAACAAGAAGCCATTTCTGGCCATCAATCAAATTAGACTAGATGGCGTGTCTAACTACAGGTAACTGCCAAAATAAAGAAAATACTAACAGTGTTTTAAATTTTAGTGGATACTTACCTAGAGCATTTAGGGTTAAGTGTGTTGCTCAAGGGCACAGAGACAAATTTCTACCCTAGTTGGCTCAGGGATTTAAACCAGCAACCTTTCAGTTACTGTCCCAACACTCTTAACCTCTCAGCTACCTGCCGCCCAGGTAGCCAGATCAGCTTCAATGCACCTTGGCATTGGTTCTACAAGTGTCTGAAATGCTAATTGGAGGGATGCAACACCATTCTTCTGTGAGAAATTCATTTTTTTTGTATGGTTGTGGTGAAAAACGCTGTCTCAAGTGCAGATCCAGAAGCTTTTTGTGCACCTTCACATTTTTTGGGTGCATGACACCCATGGGTTTCATAACCACATCTTTACAATAATTAAATAATGTTGAGACAGGAATCAGTTAAACCATTTATCTAGAAAGTACTCATTACAACACATGATGTGCTGTGTCTAGAACTACAGTGAGTATGGAGGTGCAAATGGCACAACCCTAATACACAACACCTCTTCCCCTCCTACATTAACTGTTGAGAGAGTCTGTTTTACAAGTTCAAGCATCTAGGTACCCACCAATCTCTCATAGCGTCACAGCGGTCAACCTGACTCTCAACAACAATGTCTTTGGACTGGGGTGATGACAGGTTTTAACATCTCCAATCCAAAATGAAATCTAGAATTGGCTTCCTATTTCGCAACAAAGCCTCCTTCACTCACACCGCCAAACGTGCCCTCGTAAAACTGATTATCCCACCGATCCTCGACTTCGGTGACGTCATTTACAAAATAGCTTCCAATACTCTACTCAGCAAACTGGATGCAGTCTATCACAGTGCCATCTGTTTTGTCACCAACGCCCCTTATACCACCCACCACTGCGACCTGTATGCTCTAGTCGGCTGGCTCTCGCTACATATTCGTTGCCAGACCCACTGGCTCCAGGTCATCTATAAGTCTATGCTAGGTAAATCTCCGCCTTATCTCAGCTCACTGGTCATGATAACAACACCCACCCGTAGCATGCGCTCCAGCAGGTATATCTCACTGGTCATCCCCAAAGCCAACACCTCCTTTGGCCACCTTTCCTTAAAGATCTTTGCTGCCAATGACTGGAACGAATTGCAAAAATCGCTGAAGCTGGAGACATATTTCCCTCACTAACTTTAAACATCAGCTAACCGATCGCTGCAGCTGAACATAGCCCATCTGTAAATATCCCACCCAATCTACCTACCTCATCCCCCATATTGTTTTTATTTACTTTTCTGCTCTTTTGCACACCAGTATTTCTACTTGCACATCACCATCTGCTCATCTATCACTCCAGTGTTCATTTGCTAAATTGTAGTTTCTTCGCTACTATGGCCTATTTATTGCCTTACCTCCTTACGCCATTTGCACACACTGTATATAGACATTCTTTTTTTGCAGACCTGATGTGCTATACACCATTCACCTGTAGGAATGTGTCATTTTCTTGGGACACAAGCTCCGGTCCGTTTCGTCGCTAATGAGTTGGAGTGGGGTTCCCAACCGACTAAACACTTCTTCTACAAGCTCCTTCTCAGCAGTAGTAGACCTCATGATGGCAACCTCTGGCCATTTTCCTATGAGCATCCATGAGAAACGTTTTGTCTTTGAATGGACCTGTGAAGTACACTTATGTGATGCCAATCCCACGGATGAAGAGATGCAAGTTGAGGTACTTTGTGAACCTTCTGACATGAGGAACATGTTTTTGCTTATTCCTCAAAGCTTCCATCCAATCCAGGCCACCAGAAGTAGCTTTCTGCGATTTCATGCAAACCATCCCACAGTGTAGCTGTTGCAAAATCAAATCAAATTTATTTATATAGCCCTTCGTACATCAGCTGATATCTCAAAGTGCTGTACAGAAACCCAGCCTAAAACCCCAAACGGCAAGCAATGCATGTGAAAGAAGCACGGTGGCTAGGAAAAACTCCCTAGGAAAAACTCGCTAGAAAGGCCAAAAACCTAGAGAGGAACCAGGCTATGAGGGGTGGCCAGTCCTCTTCTGGCTGTGCCGGGTGGATATTATAACAAAACATGGTCAAGATGTTAAAATGTTCATAAATGACCAGCATGGTCAAATAATAATCATAGTAGTTGTCGAGGGTGCAACAAGCACGTCCGGTGAACAGGTCAGGGTTCCATAGCCGCAGGCAGAACAGTTGAAACTGGAGCAGCAGCACGGCCAGGTGGACTGGGAACAGCAAGGAGTCATCATGCCAGGTAGTCCTGAGGCATGGTCCTAGGGCTCAAGTCCTCCGAAAGAGAGAATTAGCGAGAGCATATTTAAATTCACACCGGATAAGACAAGAGAAATACTCCAGATGTAACAGACTGACCCTAGCCCCCCGACACAAACTACTGCAGCATAAATACTGGAGGCTGAGACAGGAGGGATCAGAAGACACTGTGGCCCCATCCGATGATACCCCCGGACAGGGCCAAACAGGCAGGATATAACCCCACCCACTTTGCCAAAGCACAGCCCCCACACCACTAGAGGGATGTCTCCAACCACCAACTTACCATCCTAAGACAAGGCTGAGTATAGCCCACAAAGATCTCCGCGGGGGGGGGGGGGGCAACCCAGACAGGAAGACCACGTCAGTGACTCAACCCACTCAAGTGATGCACCCCTCGCATGGAAGAACACCAGTAAGCCAGTGACTCAGCCCCCGTAATAGGGTTAGAGGCAGAGAATCCCAGTGGAGAGAGGGGAACCGGCAAGGCAGAGACCGCAAGGGCGGTTCGTTGCTCCAGCCTTTCCGTTCACCTCCACACTCCTGGGCCACTGGTTTCCTCAGTGACGGCAGAATGATGACTCCTCTCCCACAGCAGACAACAAGACTGCTAACAGCTCAGTTCTCCTGGTAAGGTTTCAGTTCTGGAGCATCACCTGCGGCTTTACTTTTGATGTCCATCCCTTCAGATAACACCGGGTGATTTCTGGTGGTTCTCTGCACTTGTTTTGAAATGACTGGTGCGTTTTCCACTTGTCTGAGGTAGGATATGTGACTCTGGTTTGACCACAGGTAGTAGTAGTAACCTGGAGAGTCAATTGTTGTTGTAATGCAGTTCTGCCTTGCAGTGCTTGAAGTCATGTGTGTGTGTGTGCTGACAAGAACAAAGCCCACCTTTGCATTCTGCTTGCAGAATGCGTGTAGCTGAACTTCCTCCCTTACAGATACTGGTGAAACCCACTCCAAAAATGATGCTTAGGGATTCCCCTTTCATCTGCGTAGTTTCTGCTTTCTTTAATGTCCCTGATGTGAAAGCAGTCGGCTTCTTTTTATCTGAAGGCATGATATGGGACGACTGCTCCCACAACCTAGGGACTAACATCTCAAGCTAGTTGGATGGGCAATGACTTGTCGAAGTGTGTCAGTGACTCAGTTTTCAGGAGTATTTCCTTGCTTTCTTTGACGAATGCTTCCTCACATTGTTCTGTCCATTTCCATGTTTTGTCCCTTCAAAGCAACTGATGCAGTGACTTCCGCTTTGTTGCCAAGCTCAGGATAAAGTATCTGAGGAGCTGGGGCATCCAAGATAGCCTTGACCTTGGCTGGAGCCTTGTGAAGTCCTCGGTCACGCGCCTGACGTGACCGAGGTATTGAACCGATTGGAAGAATGCACATTTGTTCTTACGAACTTGTAGTCCTTCAATCTCTAAGGCAGATTCCAAGTTCAGCAGATGGTCCTCATCTTTTCCAGTAATGAGGATGTCATCCAGGTAGCATTGTACTCCTGGCAATCCACTCAAGATATGGTCACCCTCTGGAACAGCACTGGCGCACTTGTGATTCAAAGTGGTAGACGACATTACCTGAAGAGCCCCTTGTGTGTCTTGACGGTCAGCAGCTCCTTTTGACTTTTCATCCATCTGTAAGTAGGTTTGGCAGAGGTCGATTTTGAACTTTTGACCCCCAGCTAAAACTGTGAAAAGGTCATCTATGTGTAATGGATACTGCTTAGCCGACTACACCAGGTTAACTGTGACTTTGAAGTCTCCACATATCCTGATTCCTACATCCTCCTTAAGGACTGGTACAATGGGGGTAGCCCATTCACTCACGCTGACCGGCTTCAGTACTTTGTTCTTGACTAAAGTGTCCAAGTCCGTCTCGACTTTTGGTCTGATAGCATAAGGTACAGGTCATGTTTTCAGAAACGTTGGTTTGCCGTCTGGCTTAATGCTGAGCTTCACTGTAATGTCTTTCATGATACACAGCTCTCCATTAAATACCTCTCCATGTTTCTTTAAGATGGCGGCTAGGCCTGTGTCTCCATCGGTCATTGTACATACTGTTTGCCAGTCCAGTGTGATCTAACTGCAAACAACCCAGTAGTGATGGATAGTCTCCTTCCATGATGTAGAGCGTCAGCGTTTCTGTTTAGCTGAACTGTGGCCTCTCACAGCAACGGTAAGTATTTTCTGTGTGACTTCCTCATTGGATTCCCTCTCTGGTCTCTTGCTCTTTTGTTTCTTTCGTTGGAATGTCTCTTGTTTTGTCTGACGCTTTCTCTGATCTCCTTTTGTTTCTGCAGGCTTGTTCGATGTGGCCCTTACCAGAGGCTAGTAAAAGGCATACGCTGACACATACCCAGAAAATGTTTGTGGAGGTGCTGACTAACAGAGTAATCTATGAAAAGAAAAAGTTTCACACTAATTATGCTGCCAGTATAACCGATGTGAAATGGCTAGTTAGTTAGCGGTGGTGCGCGCTAATAGTGTTTCAATCAGGTGAGGTCACTCGCTCTGCGACCTGAAGTAGTTGTTCCCCTTGCTTTGTAAGGGCTGCGGCTTTTGTGGCGCGATGGGTAACGATGCTTCGTGGGTGTCAGTTGTTGTGTGCAGAGGGTCCCTGGTTCAAGCCCAGGTTGGGGTGAGGAAAGGGACGGAAGCTATACTGTTACACCAAACATTTTAATGGGTATAGCAACCAATGTTTTGGCACACAGTGCCTTCTCACTTGAAGGCACTGCGTGCCAAAACGTTGGTTTCTATACCCATTAAATGTTTGGCAGCATAATTAGTGTGTGACTTTCATTTTTACCTTTTTTACCACTGGCTCAGCAATCCATGTACTTAAACGAGCACATAGACGCCTGATGTACTGCTTTGCCACAGTGGAACCATGTGCCTTGATTTCCCTGTCTCTGCTTTTCAGTTGCAACTGTGCACTTATCCTGATGATCTCTAATACTGAGCCTCTTCCATGGCCACACTGACTTCAATTGCCTTTGCCAAAATTAGATTACTTTCAGTCAATAGTCTCTTTTGTGTAGTTTCGCTCCGTAGCCCACATACTAGTCGGCCTCTGTTGGTGTTATTTAGAACATCATTAAACCGCAGCAAACATTGTCACTGATTCTCCTACCTTCTGATTTCTTCTATGGCACCTAGACCTTTGAGCAATAACTAGAGGTTTTGATGAAAAGTGCCTGGCTGTAGCAGGCTGCGAAGTAAATTGACTGTAGGCCCAATTTTTGTCCTGATCAATTTTATTTGCATCAACAAAATATTCAAACTGTTCTGTATATGAGCTCCACTGCTCAATACTTTCAGCAAACTGTCCAATATTTCCAACCATTCCAGACATTGTTTGCTTGTCAATAGGCTCCTGATTGTCACTCACTTCAATAGTTTTCTTTTGCCATGGCAATATTTAGTGTTCTTCATTCACTTCACTTAATGATGTTTACTCAAAATTCGCTCATTTTTCAAGTTAGTCTTCACAGTTGAACTAAATGTCCTCCCTTTTTTTAAATCACGTTGTTTTCCCGCTCCAACGTCCTTCTCAAATCTGTTTCTGCCGTCCATGGCGACGCTAACTCCCTCTTAGCTAGCTCGACTATGCACTTGCCTCTGCTAGCAATACACTGAGCTAACATTAGCCTAGACTGTACCAAGGAAAATATGTTTAAACTTCTAAAAACTGACCTCTTCTGGACAGAATAGTTTCTGTAGGTTCAGACTTACTCATCGTCAATATTTTATGTCTCGTGGGTTTCATAACCACATCTTTATAACAAGTCAATAATGATGAGACGGGTATCAGTTCAAACATTTATTTTGAACGTGCTCATCTCAACACATATTACCCATGATGCTCTGCCTATACAACTACCTTAAGTATGGAGGTGCAAATGATACAACCCTAATACACAACAAGTAACACATTGGGAAATGTCTGTTTCCATGGCTTAAAATAAATCAAATTAGAATACAACATATTGTTTTGCTAGCGGCAGTGTATATGATTTGCCGCTGCCTTGTTGCTTCCTAAGCTGCTGGTCAGTGCCCAGGCAAGCCTATGCTGAGAGGATACTACAGCCCTGAGGAGGCTGGCCGGCCAGGTGGGTGGGCAGAGGCAGGCTGAGCATGCAGCAAGGAAGCTGAGGAGGAGCTGAGAAGGGAGAGACCCACATCCAGAGCTGCTGCACACAGCCCTCCATCAGGGTAAGACACTCCGACAGGCATCTCCCCTGTAGCAAAGGCAGCGGTGCTGGGGGAGGAAGAATAGGTGCTGCTGCCATGCTGCTTCTCCCCTGCTGTGTGTGTGTGTGCGTGCGCAGTGTGGACGGAACACTGCAGCAGAATGAATGGCTATGAGGGAATGCATTGGGCCTCAGCAATGTCTCTTAGCAATGTGATGGCAGAGCCTCTATTTGATGAAGAGGGGGCTGAGGTGGGAGGATGGAAGGATTATTTACGCGTTGAAGCTAGGCTGCCTGGATGGTGACTCTTTCGCAATTCGGCAGACACACGCTAGTTTTGGTTCTGCTTCTTGCCAGTCTTTCATGTCTGGAGATGTTGACTTGGAGTCATCCCAGCAAACCGAAAGGTGTAAGATAATTTCCCCTAAAAGTTGTAATGACACATTTGTCCAGAATAAAACATTTTCAAAAAATTATATTTTAAACTGTCCAGTTGTGTTGACGATTATACAATGATGGTATTAGGGTGGAAAATGATAATGGCACACATTTTATGTTATTTTAAAGTTCCCAAAATGTTTCATTATGTTGTGAGAACAGTGAGTGTACATTGCAAGTTATTTATATATATATATATATATATATATATATATATATATATATATATATATATATATAGTTGAAGTTTACATACACCTTAGCCAAATACATTTTAAACTCAGTTTTTCACAATTCCTGACATTTAAGCCTAGTAAAAAAATCCCTGTCTTAGGGCAGTTAGGATCACCACTTTTATTTTAAGAATGTGAAATGTCAGAATAATAGTAGAGAAAGATTTATTTATTTCTTTCATCACATTCCCAGTGGGTCAGAAGTTTACATACACTCAATTAGTATTTGGTAGCATTGCCTTTAAATTGTTTAACTTGGGTCAAATGTTTCAGGTAGCCTTCCACAAGCTTCGCACAATAAGTTGGATGAATTTTGGCCCATTCCTCCTAACAGAGCTGGTGTAACTGAGTCAGGTTTGTAGACCTCCTTGGTCGCACACGCTTTTTCAGTTATGCCCACAAATTTTCTACAGGATTGAGGTCAGGGCTTTGTGATGGCCACTCCAATACCTTGACTTTGTTGTCCTTAAGCCATTTTGCCACAACTTTGGAAGTATGCTTGGGGTCATTGTCCATCTGGGAGACCAAGCTTTAACTTCCTGACTGATGTCTTGATGTTGCTTCAATATATGCAAATGTATTTCCCTCCTCATGATGCCATCTATTTTGTGAAGTGCACCAGTCCCTTCTGCAGCAAAACACCCACACAACATGATGCTGCCACCCCTGTGCTTCACGGTTGGGATGGTGTTCTTCAGCTTGCAAGCCCCCCCTTTTTCCTCCAAACATAAGGATGGTCATTATGGCCAAACAGTTCTATCTTTGTTTCAGCAAACCAGAGGATATTTCTCCAAATAGTACGATCTTTGTCCACATGTGCAGTTGCAAACCGTAGTCTGGCTTTTTTATGGCGGTTTTGGATCAGTGGCATCTTCCTTGCTGAGCGGCATTTCAGGTTATGCCGATTATAGGACTCGTTTTACTGTGGATATAGATACTTTTGTACCTGTTTCCGCCAGCATCTTCACAAGGTCCTTTGCACTTTTTGCACCAAAGTACATTCATCTCTAGGAGACAGACCGCGTGGTCCCATGGTGTTTATACCTGCGTACTATTGTTTGTACAGATGAACGTGGTACATTCAGGCGTTTTGGAAATTGCTCCCAAGGATGAACCAGACTTGTGGAGGTCTACAATTTATTTTTAATTTTTTTTCTTTCAGAGGTCTTGGCTAATTTCTTTTGATTTTCCCATGATGTCACGCAAGGAGGCACTGAGCTTGAAGGTAGGCCTTGAAATGCATCTACAGGTACACCTCCAATTGACTCAAATGATGTCAATTAGCCAATCAGAAGCTTCTAAAGCCATGACATAATTTTCTGTAATTTTCCAAGCTGTTTAAAGGCACAGTCAACTTAGTGTATGTAAACTTCTGACGCACTGGAATTGTGATAGATTATTTCACTGTCTGTAAACAATTAGAAAAATTACTTGTCATGCACAAAGTAGATGTCCTAACTGACTTGCCAAAACTTTAGTTTGTTAGCAAGAAACTTGTGGAGTGGTTGAAACACTTAGGTTGGAGTCATTGACTTGTTCATGTGAACTTCTGACTTCAACTGTATATTTTGATAAATAGAATTGAAACTTGTCTCTGTGGCGAGATAAGTATAGCCAGTTGTAATTGTAATGGCTTAGCAGATAATAAGAAAAGACAATCAGTATTTACCTAGCCGAAAGAGAAGGAATATATTATCTATTGTTTACAGGAAACTGATTCAACAATTTTAGATGAAGTTTTGTGGCAAAAGAACTTGGGGGGCGAAGTATATTTCTCCCATGGGCAAAGAAATTAAAAAGGGGTGATGATATTAACAGTAATTTTGATCCAAATGTGCAAATTGTCCAAACAGATCATCAAGGTAGATGGATTATTTTAAATATGTTATTGGACAATAAACAGATATGGCTTATTAAACTATACGGTCCAAATAATGATCCAAGCTTCTTTTGAAAATGTAATAATTTGTCAACTCAACAAGCAACACTAGACTCTTATTATTATGGTGGGGGATTTTAATACAGTTTTCAATACCTGTATGGAAAGGAAATCACACTACAAACTATCACCCTCAGGCACTTTAGGAAATCATGAATGTCATGGCTATATTGGAATTGGTGGATATATGGAGGCTTAAATACCCTGACCTAGTGAGATATACGTGGCGGAGGCTTAATCAAACTAGTCATCTTGATTACATTCTTATGTCATTCTCTCCGGCACCAAAAGTTAGTGTTGATAGGGGACAGAATACAGTCGGATCATCACATAATTGGTATATACACTGCTCAAAAAAATAAAGGGAACACAAACAACACAATGTAACTCCAAATCAATCACACTTCTGTGAAATCAAACTGTCCACTTAGGAAGCAACACTGACAATACATTTCACATGCTGTTGTGCAAATGGAATAGACAACAGGTGTAAATTATAGGCAATTAGCAAGACACCCCCAATAAAGGAGTGGTTCTGCAGGTGGTAACCACAGACCACTTCTCAGTTCCTATGCTTCCTGGCTGATGTTTTGGTCACTTTTGAATGCTGGCGGTGCTTTCACTCCAGTGGTAGCATGAGACGGCGTCTACAACCCACACAAGTGGCTCAGGTAGTGCAGCTCATCCAGGATGGCACATCAATGCGAGCTGTGGCAAGAAGGTTTGCTGTGTCTGTCAGCGTAGTGTCCAGAGCATGGAGGCGCTACCAGGAGACAGGCCAGTACATCAGGAGATGTGGAGGAGGCCGTAGGAGGGCAACAACCCAGCAGCAGGACCGCTACCTCCGCCTTTGTGCAAGGAGGAGCAGGAGAAGCACTGCCAGAGCCCTGCAAAATGACCTCCAGCAGGCCACAAATGTGCATGTGTCTGCTCAAACGGTCAGAAACAGACTCCATGAGGGTGGTATGAGGGCCCGACATCCACAGGTGGGGGTTGTGCTTACAGCCCAACACCGTGCAGGACGTTTGGCATTTGCCAGAGAACACCAAGATTGGCAAATTCACCACTGGGGCCCTGTGCTCTTCACAGATGAAAGCAGGTTCACACTGAGCACATGTGACAGAGTCTGGAGACGCCGTGGAGAACGTTCTGCTGCCTGCAACATCCTCCAGCATGACCGGTTTGGCGGTGGGTCAGTCATGGTGTGGGGTGGCATTTCTTTGGGGGGCCGTACAGCCCTCCATGTGCTCGCCAGAGGTAGCCTGACTGCCAATAGGTACCGAGATGAGATCTTCAGACCCCTTGTGAGACCATATGCTGGTGCGGTTGGCCCTGGGTTCCTCCTAATGCAAGACAATGCTAGACCTCATGTGGCTGGAGTGGGTCAGCAGTTCCTGCAAGAGGAAGGCATTGATGCTATGGACTCGCCCCCCCGTTCCCCAGACCTGAATGCAATTGAGCACATCTGGGACATCATGTCTCGCTCCATCCACCAACGCCACATTACACCACAGACTGTCCAGGAGTTGGAGGATGCTTCAGTCCAGGTCTGGGAGGAGATCCCTCAGGAGACCATCCGCAACCTCATCAGGAGCATGCCCAGGCGTTGTAGGGAGGTCATACAGGCACGTGGAGGCCACACACACTACTGAGCCTCATTTTGACTTGTTTTAAGGACATTACATCAAAGTTGGATCAGCCTGTAGTGTGGTTTTCCACTTTAATTTTGAGTGTGACTCCAAATCCAGACCTCCATGGGTTGATAAATTGGATTTCCATTGATTATTTTTGTGTGAATTTGTTGTCAGCACATTCAACTATGTAAAGAGAAAAGTATTTAATAAAATGATTTCTTTCATTCAGATCTAGGATGTGTTGTTTAAGTGTTCCCTTTATTTTTTTGAGCAGTATATATTACTCTTACAGAATTTCCACGTGGGTGAGGATATTGGAAATTTAATCAAAGCCTACTGGATGATGACTTGTTTATAACTAGGACAGAAGACTTTATAACTGACTTTTTCAGACATAACATGGGTACAGCAGATCCCCTTATTGTATGGGACACTTTTTAAATGGGCGTTTAGAGGCCATGCAATTCAGTACTGATGTATAAAACAAAAGAAATTTAGATCAAAAGAGTCCATATTAACAAAGGAAATTGAAGGACTAACAGTACAGAGAGAGCCATTTTTTTAATTTTTTTAAATAGCTTTATTATGTGTGTGTGTGTGTGTGTGTGTGTGTGTGTATGTATGTGTATATATATATATATATAATCAATCTCTGGATGGAATATGTGAAAAAGAATTTGGTGCATTTTTCCCATCTCTAACATAGAAATGCTACCAAACAAAATGCATTGAAACTTGTTACAAATGATGTCACACATAATTCACCAAATTATATTTTGAAAGAGGAAGTAAAGTACTATAATATGTTTTCGTTTCAGTCTCCACTAACCAAAACTAAATATATGGATTTTTTTCCCCCCTATTATTAATGTAAAATTAACATCTGTACAGAGACTCATGTGAAGGCCAAATTACAGAGGAGCCTCTTGATGCAATTAAAGCCTTTAAGGCTGGGAAAACTCCTGTGCTGGCTTGCATACCAGTGGAAGTATACCAAACTCTTTTTAATATGTACTCAGAGGACCATTATTAGCATGTTTTATATAGGAGTGGTTATTGGACATGCAACAAGATCTGATTTCATTATTACTGAAACAGGATCCAAGTTGTGTGTGTAAAGATCCAATCCATTTGAAAAATTGGAGGCATCTTACACTTCAGTGGTGTGATGCAAAAACTCTAGCTAAATACTTGGTGCATAGAATTTATAAAGGTATTGTCAGGCATTCATCCTAATCAGACAGGTTTTTTTCATGGATGATACATTGGAGATAAGACAAGTACTGGAAACAATAGAATTGATAAAGTACGACTGGAGTTTATATATAAATTCCTAGAATATTTCAATTTTGGAGAATCTCTTATAAAATGGGTTAAAGTTATGTATAGTAACCCTAGGTGTAAAATAACCTCTGCAAAAAAAGAAACATCCTCTCACTGTCAGCTGTGTTTGCTGAAAATAAACTTAACATGTGTAAATATTTGTATGAACATAAGATTCAACAACTGAGACATAAACTGAACAAGTTCCACAGACTTGTGACTAACAGATTGAATAACGTGTCCCTGAACAAAGGGGAGGTCCTAAAGTAAGTCAGTATCTGGTGTGGCCACCAGCTGCATTAAGTACTGCAGTGCATCTCCTCCTCATGGACTGCACCAGATTTGCCAGTTCCTCACTGTGACATGTTACCCCACCCTTCCACCAAGGCACCTGCAAGTTCAGACATTTATGGGGGGAATGGCCCTAGCCCTCACCCTCCAATCCAACAGGTCCCAGACGTGCTCAATGGAATTGGGATCCGGGCTCTTCGCTGGCCATGGCAGAACACTGACATTCCTGTCTTGCAGGAAATCACGCACAGATTGAGCCGTATGGCTGGTGGCATTGTCATGCTGGAGGGTCATGTCAGGATGAGCCTGCAGGAAGGGTATCACGTGAGGGAGGAGGATGTCTTCCCTGTAACTCAGTGTTGATTGCCTGCAATGACAACAAGCTCAGTCCGATGACACTGTGACACACCGCCCCAGATCATGACGGACCCTCAATCTCCAACTCGATCCCGTTCCAGAGTATAGGCCTCGGTGTAATGCTCATTCCTTTGACGATAAACGGGAATCCGACCATCACCCCTGGTGAGACTAAACGGCAAATTGTCAGTGAAGAGCACTTTTTGCCAGTCCTGTCTGGTCCAGTGACGGTGGGTTTGTGCCCATATATCGCTGGCAACACCGTCGCCTCTGGTGAGGACCTGCAACAAGCCTACAAGCCCTCAGTCCAGCCTATTGCGGGCAGTCTGAGCACTGATGGAGGGATTGTGCGTTCCTGGTGTAACTCGGGCAGTTGTTTCCATCCTGTACCTGTCCCGCAGGTGTGATGTTTGGATGTACCGATCCTGTACAGGTGTTGTTACACGTGGTCTGCCTCTGCGAGGACGATCAGCTGTCCGTCCGGTCTTCCTGTAGCGCTGTCTTAGGCGTCTCACAGTACGGACATTGTAATTTATTGCCCTGGCCACATCTGCAGTCCTCATGCCTCCTTGCAGCATGCATAAGGCACGTTTGCGCAGATGAGCAGGGATCCTGGGTATCTTTCTTTTGGTGTTTTTGAGTCAGTAGAAAGGCCTCTTTAGTGTCCTAAGTTTTCATAACTGTGACCATAATTGCCTACCGTGTGTATGCTGTTAGTGTCTTAACGACCGTTCCACAGGAGCATGTTCATTAATTGTTTATGGTTCATTGAACAAGCATGGGGAAAACGGTGTTTAAACACTTTACAATGACGATCTGTGAAGTTATTTGGATTTTTACTAATTATCTTTGAAAGACTGGGTCCTGAAAAAGGGACGTTTATTTTTTTTCTGAGTTTAGTAAATAATGGTTACGTCTCAAAGTTTTAAACTGTCAAGAGGAGTAAAACAAGGTTGTCCACTATCGGCATATCTATTTATTATTGCCATTGAAATGTTATTTGTTAATATTATTGTTGGATCTAAATTTTAAGGGATTAGAAATCCTTGGCTTAAAAACAAAGGTCTTGTATGCTGATTCATGTTTTCTTTTAAAAATACAATTAGAATCCCTCCACAGCCTCATAGAGGATCTAGATTATTTTGCTAACCTCTCTGGATTAAAACCAAATTATGATAAATATTACATATTGGATCACTAAAAAATTCAACTTTTTTCATTACCGTGTAGTTTACCAATAAAATGGTCGGACGGGGATGTGGACATACTCGGTATACAAATCCCGAAAGAAAGAAATGATCTCACTCCAATAAATTTTAATAGGAAGTTAGCAAAAATAGATAAGATCTTGCTACCATGGAAAGGAAAATACTTGTCTATTTGTGGAAAAATCACCCTGATTTAACTCTAGTCATATCACAGTGTACCTATTTGCTTATGGTTTTGCCTACACCTAGTGACCTGCTTTTTAAATTTATATGAACCAAAAATATTCCATTTTATTTGTAATGGCAAGCCAGACAAAATTGATAGGGCCTGTTTTATATATGAATTCGGAGGGCAGAAATGATTAAATATTAAAGCATTAGACCTCTCACTAAAGGCTTCAGTCATACAGAAGTTATACTTCAATCCAAACTGGTTCTCTAGTAAATTATTAAGAATGTCTCACCCCATGTTCAAGAATGGCCCGTTTCCCTTTATTCAGATTACAACTGCTCATGTTCGGTTATTTGAAAACGAAATCATCTCCAAAATATATATATATATTTTTTAAACAAGCCTTAAATTGGTTGCAATTTCAGTTTAATCCATATGAAAAGACAGAATAAATATTGTGGTTAAACTCAAATATACTAATTGATCAAAAAAAAAAAATTATAATTTTTGTAAATTATTTGTCACACATGCAGCTAACACAGACATATGGAAATGTCTGCTATACCCAAAATTACAACCAACTAAATTCACCTATCACTCCCTGACCTTAGAGCCTTTTCATTTCTCTATTTGGTTAGGTCAGGGTGTGATATGGGTGGGCATTCTAGTTTTTCTATTTCTTTGTTGGCCGGGTATCATACTTAGGCAGCCTTTTTTTCCACCTTTCGTTTGTGGGATCTTGTTTTTGGTACTGTGTAGCCCTACTGAACGTTACGTTTGTATTTGTTTTCGGTGTTCATCTAATAAAGTATGATGTACGCCTACCACGCTGCACCTTGGTCCGATCCTTCCAACAATGATCGTAACAGCAGCATTACCACAAAAATGGAAGAGGCAAGTAGGGGGGGGGGGGGGGGGGGAAAGAGAGTAAGGAACTTGTCTGTTGGCCCTGCATTAAAGACCATAAATGGTTAAAGAAAATTGTGATAAATAAAAACGTATACCAATTTCATTTTAAGGACCAAAAAAATTGACAGCTGTGTCATTATAAATTGCAAAATAGTTGAAGAGATTTTCGACCTACCAATTCAATCTGCACATGGTTTATGAACTGACACGCAAAACAACGTCGGATTCAAAACGCACATTTTTTTTCTATTATTATTATTATTATTATTATTATTATTATTATTATTATTATACGAAATTCTTGCAACCAATAGAATGTTATATATGTGTATGGGGAATACAACCTTCCCAGCTCTGCAGATTTTGCTGTGAGGAGGCAGACTCATTAGATCATTTATTTTGGTATTGTCCATATGTAGCTTGTTTTTGGTAACAGATCCAGGAATGGCTGAAGAATTGCAACATTTACCTGGAACTAATGCTGCAGATGGCAATACTGGGTGATTTGAAAAGTCATAGTCACTCAATAATATATAATTATTTTTGCAATTTGTTTTTTTTATTTACAATCTGTAGATGCTATGAGAACAAAGGTTCAGTACTTTTGTGAAGCATCACAGCAGTTGAAAAATATATGGCAAATAGAAATCCAAAATGTATGGTGTTAAGAGATAACTTTGAGGGGTTGAATGGAGCTGAAGGGTGGGACTAATAACAGCCAGAGAACCAATGTAAAACATTCGGGGTCTGTAAAATGTGTATATAGGTTCATAAATGTTGTGAAATAGTACAGTTACAAATGGAAATCAAACTGGATGGACATCAGAAATAGAGGAAGGACTAAAAACAAACAAAATATAACTTGTCAAATTGTGTATAAACTGAAGGTAGAAGCCCAAGTGTTTACTCCAATTGGGGGAGGGCTGGCAGGGTTTGTGGGGAATAATAAAGGTATATTCTAAAAATGTGTATTTACCCCAAAAATATATGGGGGATTGGAAATGATGCAGACAATTACATTGATGGAAGCAACAATCTATCTGCAATATTAAAGCTGATCAACCCCTTAAAAAAAGAACTGTGGCTTTTTATTCCACATGTCTCAAATAAACCAACATGATTTGCCATAAGTGTCTAAACACTGGACTGAATCACCAGGGATTCTGTCATGATGGAATGAGGTGATCGTGATACATTTAGGAGTGTTTTACACTTGCTGCAGGAGTGCTCCAGGGGAGATGTGGCATTTGATATAAATGTGAGGATGGTTCTTCTAGCCCACGAACTTAGACTTAGTTATGCAGATCTAAAGAAAATAAACAAAGTCCTAGGGATTCCTTCCTTGAGTCTCAGCTCATATCAGAGAAATGACCGGAGAGTGACACAAATAAAGAGTAGCCCATTATTGCCAGGTGACTTGCTGTGTATAAATGATATTTATTTCCTTGCTCCAGCAAATGTATTCAAAGTTAACAAAATAGAGTGATGTTTTCCTAACTATACAATGAGACTGTCACATTAGCCTACAGTGTCATAGGGCTGTAGCCTAATGTGATTAGTGAAAAAAAAATTGCTTTACATAAAGTAAATATATGCTAATATTCACATTGGGTAATATGCTATTTAGTCCTGCAGTTACGACTGTAATGTCGACAGACATAAGTACTTTATCCCCCCCCCCCCCCTTTAGTTGCAGACATTCAGAGAGGGCTACAGTCGATGGAGAGTGCTGCAAAGATAATTAGAAGAGCATATGCAGATATAGAACCAGACATAGCAGAGTTGTTGGATGAGGATGCCATCATAGACCTTAATGTATCCTTTGATGGCACTTGGCACGAGAGGATTCACTTCCAGCTACGGGATAGGTTTGACCTGTTCACCGAACGTGCTACCTTGTCCCGGACCTGCTGTTTTCGACTCTCTCTGTCTACCGCAACTGCTGTCTCTAACTCTGAATGATCGGCTATGAAAAGCCAACTGACATTTACTCCTGAGGTGCTAACCTGTTGCACCCTCTACAACCACTGATTATTTGACCCTACTGGTCATCTATGAACGTTTGAACATCTTGGCCATGTACTGTTATCTCCACCCGGCACAGCCAGAAGAGGACTGGCCACCCCTCAGAACCTGGTTCCTCTCTAGGTTTCTTCTTAGGTTCCTGCCTTTCTAGGGAGTTTTTCCTAGCCACCCTGCTTCTGCATTGCTTGCTGTTTGGGGTTTTGGGCTGGGTTTCTGTATAGCACTTTGTGACATCGGCTGATATAAAAAGGGCTTTATAAACCCATTTTGATTGGTGTTGGTACCAGCGAGCCATAGAAAATGGTGAAGATCCACCCTGTCACAAAAACCTTGGAGGCCATACATTTTTTTTTAAGAGGTTGCACAGAAAATGGTACCTGTAAATCAGGATGTCAAATGATAACGTCCTCAAAAGAATGTAGCATGGAGGAACCCAGAAAGCAAATAGTTGTCTGAACTCTGTAATATGGTTGCGATGCCCCAAAACTGTCTTTGTGGGCAAAAGTCACATTGACGGAGCAGGCAGTATGGCAGTAACCACTGCTATATCAAATGTGATGAACAAATTGTGGTTTGACAGCACTTTGGTGACACTGGAAGCAATCAGAGAGGAGGATGTGAGGCATGTTGTGAGAGCTAATGTTGCTTCAATGGAGTGTGCCAAGCGTGGGCGCAGGTCCCATGACACAGTCAAGAGTAAAGCGGCACCAGCAACAACTCAGAGGGCCTTACATATGGGGCAGGCATAGCTGATTAATGTACTGCACATTTAAACACCCATACAAAATCTTTGTATGTGGCAAAGTGATATGAGAATCTGCCCAACAGACCAGTATTCAAAGCATATGCTCTATTGCTTGAAACAAATGTAGGTAAAGGTATATTTGATGTTTAGAAGTTATCTATAAATAAAAGTTTAATTAATGTGACAAATTGTCATATTTATGGAAAGTACATTTTAATTGCATTAGCATCTCTTTATCAACTATTTTCTAAAAATGACATGTTCCCTGTGCGCCAATTCGTTTTTCTCAGGCTTCAAAGGACGTGCATTCACATGATTCCACACACAGGGTCTCGTAGTCATACTTAAAGCCTTTTTATTCCCTTCTTTTTTTTATGTCTTGTGTCGTTTTGATTTAAGTGTCATTTTATGTGTAAATAGATGCACAATATGCATCCTTCATACATGTGAAGTGTTTATTTTTTTTTTTATTTTTTTTTAATAATGCCATGAAATGACAATATTTTGATATACTGATCTGTAAATGTCTGACCATTGAGTGTCTTATCATAAAACATTCTGCCTTGAAGCAATGTGTTGAAAAACAGATTCTTGTAATATGCAAATAAGTGTATATTTAAGGACAGTTTGCCTCATTTGCATATTTTAAAATAATTAACTTGTAATACAATATATTGTGTATACATTCAACTGGTAAAGAAGGAAAAAAAATCCCTATTACCCTGTGGTGCCTGGCTGTAAAAAGTTAGAGGTAATTTGTACATGTATGTAGGGGTGAAGTGCCTATGCATAGATGATAAACAGAGTAGCAGCAGTGTACAAAACAAATGGAGGGGGTCAATGTAATAGTTTGGTGGCCATTTGATTAATTGTTCAGCAGTCTTATGGCTTGGGGGTAGAAGCTGTTAAGGAGCCTTTGGTCCTTGACTTGGCGCTCCGGTACCGCTTGCCGTGCGGTAGCAGAGAGAACAGTCAATGACTTGGGTGACTAGAGTCTCTGACAATTTTTTATTTTAATTTTTTTGGCTTACCTCTGACACTGCCTATTAAATAGGTCCGGGATTGGCTCCAGTGATGTACTGGGCTATACACGCTACCCTCTGTAGCGCCTTACGCTCAGATGTTGAGCAGTTGCCATACCAGATGGTGATGCAACCGGTCAGGATGCTCTCAATGGTGCAGCTGTAGAACTTTTTGAGGATCTGGGGACCCATGTCAAATCTTTTCACTCTCCTGAGGGGGAAAAGGTTTTGTTGTGCCCAAATCACGACTGTCTTGATGTGTTTGGACCACGATAGATTGTTGGTGACGTGGACATCAAGGCACTTGAAACTCTCGACCCACTCCACTACAGCCCCATTGATGTTAATGGGGGCCTGTTCGGCCCGCCTTTTCCTGTAGTCCACGATCAGCTCCTTTGTCTTGCTCACATAGAGGGAGAGGTTGTTGTCCTGGCATCACACTGCAAGTTCTCTGAACCACTGTTGTGTCGTCAGCAAACTTAATGATGGTGTTGGAGTTGTTTGACCACGCAGTCATGGGTGAACGGGGAGTACAGGAGGGGACTAAGTACACACCCCTGAGGGGCCCCAGTATTGAGGATCAGCGTGGCAGACGTGTAGTTGCCTACCCTTACCACCTGGGGGCAGCCCGTCAGGAAGTCCAGGATCCAGTTGCAGAGGGAGGTGTTTAGTCCCAGGGTCCTTAGCTTAGTGATGCGCTTTGTGGGCACAATGGTGTTGAATGCTGAGCTGTAGTCAATGAACAGCATTCTCACATAGGTGTTCCTTTTGTCCAGGTGAGAAAGGGCAGTGTGGAGTGCGATTGCGTCATCTGTGGATCTGTTGGGGTGGTATGCGAATTGGAGTGGGTTTACGGCATGATGGTGTTGATGTGAGCCATGTCCAGCCTTTCAAAGTCTTCATGGCTACCGACGTGAGTGCTACGGGCGGTAATCATTTAGGCAAGTTACCTTCGCTTCCTTGGGCACAGCGACTATGGTGGTCTGCTTGACACAGGTAGGTATTACAGACTCAGTCGGGAGAGGTTGAAAATGTCAGTGAAGACACTTGCCAGTTGGTCTGCGCATGCTTTGAGTACACATCCTGGTAATCCATCTGGCTCTGCGGCTTTGAATGTTGACCTGTTTAAAGGTCTTGCTCACATCGGCTACCGAAAGCGTTAACACACAGCTGGTGCTCTTGTGCATGCTTCAGTGTTGCTTGCCTAGAAGCGAGCATAAATGGCATTTAGCTCGTCTGGTAGGCTCGCGTCTGGGTTTCCCTTTGTAGGCCGTAATTGTTTTCAAGCCCTGCCACATCCGACGAGCGTCAGAGCCGGTGTAGTAGGATTCAATCTTAATCCTGTATTGACGCTTTGCTTGTTTGACGGTTCATCTGAGGGCATAGCGGGATTTCTTTATAGGTGTCCGGGTTAGTGTCCCGCTCCTTGAAAGTGGCAACTCTAGGCTTTAGCTCGATACGGATGTTGCCTGTAATCCATGGCTTCTGGTTGGGATATGTACGTATGGCCACTGTGGGGACGAAGTCATCGATGGACTTATTGATGAAGGCGCTGACTGAGGTGTTATACTCCTCAACGCCATTGGATGAATCCCGGAACATATTCCAGTCTATACAGTGCATTCTGAAAGTATTATCTTTTCCACATTTTGTTACATTACAGCCTTATTATGAAATTGATGAGAAATGTTTTTTTAATCCATCTACACACACAATTTTTCAAATGTATTTATTTACGTATGTATTCAGACATGTTATGAGACTCAAATTGAGCTCCAGTACATCCTGTTTCCATTGATCATCTTTCTACAACTTGATTTGGAGTCCACCTGTAGTAAATTCAATTGATTGGATATGATTTGGAAATGCGCGCACCTGTCTATATATAAAGTCCCACAGTTGACTGAGCATGTCAAAGCAAAAACCAAGCCATGAGGTCGACGGAATTGTCCATAGAGCTCCAAGACAGGATTGTGCCGAGTCACAGATCTGGGGAAGGGTACCAAAACATTTCTGCATCATTGAAGGTCTCCCAAGAACACAGTGGCTTCCATCATTCTTAAATGGAAGAAGTTTGGAACCACCAAGACTGTTCCTTGAGCTGGCCACCCAGCCAAACTGAGCAATCGGTGGAGAAGGGCCTTGGTCAGGGAAGGGACCAAGAACCTGATGGTCACTCTGACAGAGCTCTAGAGTTCCTCTGTGGAGATGGGAGAACCTTCCAGAAGGACAACCATTTCTGCAACAGTCTACCAATTAGGCCTTTATGGTAGAGAGACCAGACAGAAGCCACTCCTCAGTAAAAGGCATACGACAGCCCGCTTGGAGTTTGCCAAAAAGCACATAAAGGACTCTCAGACCATGAGAAACAAGATTCTCTGGCCTGATGACTAGTCAGGATCGAGAGAAGGATAAACGGAGTAAAGTACAGAGAGATCCTTGATGAAAACCTGCTCCAGAGCTCTCAGGACCTCAGACTGGGGCAAAGGTTCACCTTCCAACAAGACAATGTCCCTAAGCACACAGCCAAGACAATGCAGCAGTGGCTTTGGGATAAGTCTCAATGTCCTTGAGTGGGCCAGCCAGAGCCCGGACTTGAACCCGATCGAACATCTCTGGAGAGACCTGAAAATAGCTGTGTAGCGACGCTCCCCATCCAACCTGACAACTTGAGAGGATCTGCAGAGAAGAATGGAAGAAACGCATGTTTTACAGGTTTGCCAAGCTTGTAACATCATACTCAAGGCTGTAATCGCCGGCAAAGGTGATTCAACGAAGTACTGAGTAAAGGGTCTGAATACAAATGTACATGTAATATTTCAGTAAATTTAATACATTTGCTAAAATGTCTAAACCTGTTTTTGCTTTGTCATAATGGGGTATTGTGTTGATTTGATGGGGGAATTCAATCAATTTTAGAATAAGTCTGTAACGTAACAAAAAATGTGTTAAGTCAAGGTGTCTAAATACTTTCCAAATGCACTGTATCTGTGATCAACCCGATGCATATCTGTATTCCCAGTCATGTGAAATCCATTGATTAGGGCCTAATGAATTTATTTCAATTGACTGATTTCCTTACATGAACTGTAACTCAGTCAAGTCTTTGAAATTGTTGCATTGATATTTTTGTTCAGTGTACGTTCCCTGGCAAGCTGAGATCCTTAGGGGAATGTTCTGTGGTGTTTTTTACAGATGTTATAAACAACATTTTTGTGAATGTTAGAGCATTCCAAGGACATTTAATTCCAAACATTTTCTTAGATAAAATATTTGGTGATTTAAAAAAAAAAAAAAAAAACTATTTTAATGTTTGGGCTGTTATCATCCTAATGTTAGCTCAAACCCTCATGAGAACTTAATAGTAATGTTAGCTAATATCCTGGGAATATTCCCAGTTTTCTGGGTTTTATTTATGGGAAAAATATTTGAAGATGTATGCACGCCCGCCCGCCCTTTGGAATTACCATGGATTTCTGCATAAATTGGTCCTAACATTTGATCTGACCTTCATCTAAGTCACAACAATAGACAAACAGTGTGCTTAAACTAACACACAAATGATTGCATTTTCATTGTCCATATTGAATACATACTTTTTCCACCGTACACTGAATGTTTAAATTGTCACCCCCCTAGGCTAATGACTTCTCCAAAAGGTAATTGGAATCAGGAGTCAGCTAACCTGGAGTTCAATCAATGAGACGAGATTGGAGATGTTGGTTAGAGCTGTCCTGTCCTGTAAAAAAACACACAAAATTGGAGTTTGCTATTCACAAGAAGCTTTGCCTGATGTGAACCATGGCTCAAAAAAAGATCTCAGAAGACCTAAGATTAAGAATTGTTGACTTGCATAAAGCTGGAAAGGGTTACACAAGTATCTCTAAAAGCCTTAATGTTCATCAGGCCACGGTAAAACAAATTGTCTATAAATGGAGAAAGTTCCGCACTGTTGCTACTCTCCCTAGGAGTGGCCGTCCTGCAAAGATGACTGCAAGAGCACAGCGCAGAGTGCTCAATGAGGTTAAGAAGTTAAGAAGAATCCTAGAGTGTCAGCTAGACTTACAGAAATCTCTGGAACATGCTAACATCTGTGAGTCTATGATATGTAAAACACTAAACAAGAATGGTGTTCATGGGAGGACACCACGGAAGAAGCCACTGCTGTCCAAAAAAAAACATTGCTGCACGTCTGAAGTTCGCAAAAGAGCACCTAGATGTTCCACAGCACTACTGGCAAAATGTTCTGTGAACAGATCAAACTAAATTTGAGTTGTTTGTAAGGAACACACAACACTATGGAGAAAAAAGGCACAGCACACCAACATAACCTCATCCCAACTGTAAAGTATGGTGGAGGGAGCATCATGGTTTGGGGCTGCTTTGCTGCCTCAGGGTCTGGACAGCTTGCTATCATGACGTAAAAATGAATTCCCAAGTTTATCAAGACATTTTGCAGGAGAATGAGGCCACCTGTCCGCCAATTGAAGCTCAACAGAAGTTGGGTGATGCAACAGGACAACGACCCAAAACAGAAGTAAATCAACAACCAGAATGGGTTCAACAGAAGAAAATAGTGGCCCAGTCAGTCCTGACCTCAACCTGATTTGAGATGCAGTAGCATGACCTCGTCTGGTGTGACGCGCTCATCACAAGTATATTGCTGAACTGAAACAGTTTTGTAAAGAGGAATGGTCCAAAATTCCTCCTGACCGTTGTGCAGGTCTGATCCACAACTACAGAACACGTTTGGTTGAGGTTATTGCTTCCAAAGGAGGATCAACCAGTTATTAAATCCTACGGTTCACATAATTCAATAAAGACATGAAAACGTATAATTGTTTATTAGTGTAAGCAGACTGTTTGTCTATTGAAGATACAGATCAAATTTTATGACTAATTTTAGCAGAAATCCAGGTAATTCCAAAGGGTTCACATACATTTTCTTGCCACTATGTTGATATATGTTCTGAAGTGTATTTGTTCAGATTCAATGCAGCAGGTTGATAAAGGTGGCCTACAGTATAACTATGTTACAGGCCTTTGTCATTTTGTTTTTCTGCATATTCCTTAATTATTTTAGAGGGATATATGTCTGCAGATATATTTACAGTAGATCTCTCAGATATAACTGGTGTCTGAAGTGTTTTGTGGTGTCTATTCCAACAGCTGCTTAACTTCCTGTTTGTTGTCTCAGGGGGACGCTCACGCTTGCCTGGACCATGAGCAATGAGTCTACCGTCTGGAACAACCTCACCGAGAACTCCACCGTAAGTCACTGCCAGGGCCCCTTCTGTGTCAGTTTTCTGCTAACTGACAGAGCTGACTATTCTGCCTGAATGGCTGATGGAGGGAACATCCTGGGCTGGGACTTAAATAATTAAATCCCTGATCTAATCTTAAATGTAATTCCTCCTTTTAGAGAAATTATTTTCTGACGTAAGCAGTCAACACTGGGGTAACAAGCATATTACTGAGTTCATGGTACAGACTATAGTTTTTAACCTTGGTTACTGCATGGATTGTAGCCTTTGTGACTGGTATTAAACATGCGTACAATTAGCAGCATGCCTCTGTACAACCGTTGTACTGCTGCTCTTGAGCGGTTTGCATCTAACAATGCAATGGATGAAGGAAGCCCCAAAAGTTTGTTTTTGAATAAACTAGCTGGAGAGTTTCTAAGGCTTTTGTTTGGATAGTTGTCTATCAAAGGGACTTTCTGCCTGTCTGATGCTTTTTCAATTAGCCACACACAGCTTCTCTAGAGCCAAAGTGCCTTGACATGCTGTTGGCGGGGTGAAGGTTTACTGTCTGAAAGGAAGCTCCTACCTCTTTTGTAAAGCTTTTAGGTCGACACATTTCTATCATATGGAAGTCCAACCTCATTCAGAATATGACCTTTTTGGTCGAACCTAAACTATGCGTTGAACAGCCAGCCTAAAATCTCCTCCCTGTTGTATTCAGTCAGCTCCAGCACCACCCTCAGAGCACCTTTTCCTGTCTTAGGTGCAGACAGGTTAATAGCACAGGCCTCAATTGATAAATCGCTCTGTGGCATTTATAGATTCACGGTACACAAACCAGTGGGGGTAAATCAATGGCTTCAACCTGCATGCTGTAATTGGTAAGGTTATGCATCTGCACAGTGGTTTGTTTGTATTTCTCATAGCGTTGTCTGTTTTTCACATCTGAAAGCTACTAGAGTTTTGATCACCCTTACCATACCTGGTCTTACACAATAGGTAGAAGTACAGTACCAGTCAAAATTTTGGACACACCTACTCATTCAAGGGGTTTTCTTTATTTTTTACATTGTAGAATAATAGTGAAGACAGCAAAAATATGAAATAACACATGGAATCATGTAGTAAGCAAAATATTAAACAAATCAAAATATATTTGAGAATCTTCAAAGTAGCTACCCTTTGCCTTGATGACAGCTTTGCACATTCTCTCAACCAGCTTCATGAGGTAGTCACCTGGAATGCATTTACAACAGTCTTGAAGGAGTTCCCACATATGCTGAGCACTTGTTGGCTGCTTTTCCTTCACTCTGTGGTCCAACTCATCCCAACCATCTCAATTAGGTTGAGATCGGGTGATTGTGGAGGCCAGGTCATCTGATGCAGCACTCAACACTCTCCTTGGTCAAATATCCCTTACACAGCCTGGAGGTGTGTTTTGTGTCATTGTCCTATTGAAAAACAAATGATAGTCCAACTAAGCGCAAACCAGATGGGATGGCGTATTGCTGCAGAATGCTGTGGTAGCCATGCTGGTTAAGTGTGCCTTGAATTAAAAAAAAATTAGCACTGACAATGTCACCAGCAAAGCACCATCACACCACCTCCATGCTTCATGGTGGGAACCACACATGCGGAGATCATCCGTTCACCTACTCTGTGTCTCACAAAGACATTGCGGTTAGAACAAAAAATCTCAAATTTGGACTCATTAGACCAGAGGACAGATTTCCACCGGTCTAATGTCCATTGCTCATGTTTCTTGGACCAAGCAAGTCACTTCTTCTTATTATTATTATTATTGGTTTCCTTTACTAGTGGGTTCTTTGCAGCAATTCGACCATGAAGGCCTGATTCACGCAGTCTTCTCTGAATAGTTGATGGTGAGATGTCAGTTACTTGAACTCTGAAGCATTTATTTGGGCTGCAATCTGCAGTGCAGTTAATTGCCAATTATCTGAGGCTTGTAACTCTAATGAACTTATCCTCTGCAGCAGAGGTAACTCTGGGTCTTCCTTTCCTGTGGCGGTCCTCATGAGTTTCATCATAACACTTGATGGTCTTTGACTGCACTTGAGAACTTCCAAAGTTCTTGAAATTTTCTTCATGCCTTAAAGTGATGGACTGTCGTTTCTCTTCGCTTATTTGAGCGGTTCTTGCCATAATATGGACTTGGTCTTTTACCAAATAGGGCTATTGTCACGTCTCCTCCCCTCCGGCGTTCGACGTTGCCAGTATACTAACCACCGGGAACGGTGGTTAGTATATGTACGTCATCATGAGGCACACCTGGACTCTGTTACCTCACTTATTACCTCCCCTATATCTGGCACTCCCTTAGGTTCCTCCCCCAGTCAGTATTGATCTTATGTTTATGCAAAGACGCTACTGTTATGTTGGTCCTGGTTCACAGCGTCTTTGTTACAGAATACTGACTCATAATGGAAGCAGCAAGAGAACAAAATATGTCCCAGACGGTCGACAAGCAGGGATACCTTCTACGTCAACAGCTGGCACTACTGGAAATGGCTATGGAAGAGGTTTTTCAGTGTGCAACATCTCAAACATACCCGGGAGGCGTTGCTGTCAACTAGCGGAGGATACTCTACAACCAGTCGCGCCAGCACAACAGTCCATCCAGCAACCCACTCAGGTCAGTGATACCCATTTGTCCCTCCCCGGATAAATATGACAGCACCCCATCTAAATGCTGTGGCTTCCTACTTCAGTGCTCCCTCTACTTTATGCACCAGAGGGGAGCCCCCACCACCTAGAGGTCCAAGATTGCCACGGTTATTTCTCTGACTGGGTGGGCTTTGGAATGGGCCATGACCGCCTGGGAGTGAGGACGAGCTAGATTCATATGAGGGGGCTCTGTTCAAATGCATCTTCGATCATCACCCGGAGGGCAGAGGGGGGTGAGTGCTTATTCCAATTACAGCAGGGGACCAGACAGCTGCCGAGTACATGCTCACCTTCCGGACAGTAGCAGCATCCAGCGGATGGAACGAGCTGGCGCTTCATATGCTATTCCGAAGAGGTCTGCGCGAGGAGGTCCAGACGGAATTGGCCTGTCGAGATGACAACCTCTCTTTGGACGCAGTCATTGCGATGGCCATCCATCTGGATGACCTACTACGGGAGTGTCGGAACTCTCATCGCTTCTCTCCCTCCCTCAAAGAACACTCTGGATCAGAGCCTGAACCCATGGAGGTAGGGGTCTCACACCTCCCTGTGGCAGAACGACACAGACGGAGACAGCTGGGGCTGTATTGTGGTCAAGGAGGGCACCAGTTCAGGCGCTTCCTAATCCGGGATCCACAAGAGCAGAGGGATGGTCACGTGATCTTCGACCTCCTGGGGCAGGAGTGAGTATTCCATCTTCATCACTTTCTGCTAAACTCTTTTTGGTATACATCACACTAGTTGACTGTCCCTTGTGTACTACAGCGTTAGTGGATTCTGGTGCCGTGGGGAACTTTTATTGACCCGACCCTTGCCTCCTCTCAACATTATCTCATACCCGCTTTCCTCTCCTTTCCCGATTCAAGCCCTTGATAATCGGACACTAGGATCCGGAACCATCACACATATTACCCAACCACTCACCCTCACCATGGAGTCCATTCATCAGGAGAATATCCTTCATCACCAATGCACCAGGTCACAAGATCATCCTCGGCCTCCCTTGGCTTTAACGCCATAACCCAACCATCTCATTGTCGAGGATGATAATCAGACTGGTCACCCGAATGCCAGAGGACCTGCTTCCCCATCCCATGTGGTTCCACGTCAGTTGAAAGTCCTGTGGTTTCCCTTCAGCCCAATATCCCGGAGGTAAACTAGGACCTGCGGGAGGTATTCTCCAAGACCGGCACCACCTGTCTTCCCCCTCATCATCCCCTGGCACTGTGCCATCAACCTGCTGGCAGGGTCTGTGCCTCTGCACAGATGCATTTACCCTCTGTCAGTGGTTGAGACCCAGGCCATGGATGATTACATCCAAGAGGCGCTCCAACAAGGTTTCATCCGCACGTCCACTTCTCCTGTGTTGGCTGGCTTCTTCTTCGTGGCCAAGAAGAATTGAAGGTTACGCCCATGTATTGAGTACATAGGAATCGATGCAATCACCGCAAAGTACCTTTACCCTCTCCCGTTAGTGCCGGCAGCCATCGAAACGCTCCATGAGGCCCGGTTCTTTACCAAACTGGACCTGAGGTGTGCATACAATTTCATCCGGTTCCGGGAGGGGGATGAGTGGAAGACTGCATTTAGCACAATGTCTGGTCACTATGCTATTTAGTTTAGCCAATGCTCCGTCAGTGTTCCAGGGATTCGTTAATGAGGTGTTCAGGGACATGCTTGGACGCCAGGTGGTCGTGTATATCGATGACATCCAGGTCTACTAGGCTACCCTGGATGATCACATCACTAACGTTCGAGCAGTCCTGGAACGTCTCCTGGCTAACCACCTGTTCTTCAAGGCTGAAGTGCCAATTTCAGTAAAAGGCTGTCTCCTTCTTAGGCTACCAAATCAGCCCGCAGGGAGTGAGGATGGATGACAAGAAGGTAGATGTGGTCAGGTCATGGCCAGTTCCAACCACCATAAAGGGGTTACAATGGTTTTTGGGGTTTGCGAACTTCTACCTCCATTTCATCAGGAACTTCAGGTCTGTCTCCTCAAGGATGGGCCCTGTAGGTTGGTGTGGAGCCCAGCAGCCAACAAGGCCTTCCGTCTACTGAAGGGACTTTTCACCTCCGCCCCATTGCTCAAACTCCCAGATCCCACGATATCCTTTGTGGTGGAAGCGGAGGTGGGCATGAGGTGGGCACGGGGGTAGTTCTGTCTCAATGACAGCGTAAGCCACAGAAATTGTATCCATGTGCACATTACTATAGGAAACTGTCCCCTGCAGAGAGGAATTACCACGTCGGCGATCGAGAGCTCCTGGCAGTGAAGTTGGCATTAGAATAGTGGAGACACTGGCTTGAGGGCACCAAGGAACCATTCGTCATCCTCACCGACCATCGGACTTGGAGTACATATGGACAGCGAGGAGGCTGAATCTGCGCCAAGCAAGGTGGGCCCTTTACTTCACAAGGTTTGACTTCACACTGACCTATTGCCCAGGTTCAAAGAACACCAAGGCCGATGCCCTGTCCCATCTCTACAATTCGGGAGAAAGTCCTGTCCAGAGTGCACCTATAATCCCTTCTGAGTCGTAGCTCCAGTGGTCTGGGACGTAGATGTTGACATTCGCCTGGCTTTGGAGAGGAAGCCCACACCCCCTAACTGTCCTCCTGAGCGCATCTACGTTCCCACAGGGATAAGGGATTGGCTGCTGACCTGGGCACACCCAGCTGTCATCGCTGGACATCCAGGTATTTCTCGCACTACTCAATTAATCTCTGAGGTACTGGTGGGCTACCTTGGTGCAGGACGTCACTCGCTACGTCAACTCCTGTTCCGTATGTGCCCTGGGGATCGTGTCTGGTTCTCTACCAGGAACCTCCCACTTCGCCTGCCCTGCAAGAAGCTGAGTCCCCTGGTTTGTGGGGTCGTTCAAGGTTCTCTGGAGGATCAATGAGGTGACGTACAGGTTACAGCTTCACAGTGACTACTGTATCTCACTTTTTTTCCATGTCTCCCTTTTCAGGCCGGTGGTTCCTGGTCCCCTAGCTGGACATCCGGGGGGGGGGGGGGGGGGGGTCTGGCCTGGCCTATGCCGTCAGATCTCTACTGGACTCCCAACCGTTGTGGGGGTCAGCTTCAGTACCTGGTGGACTGCGAGGGGTATGGCCCAGAGGAGCAGTATTGGATTCCGGTGGAGGAGATTCTGGATCCCAACATCTGTGAATACCACCGTCACCGCCTGGACTGGCCCACTCCTCGTCCTCGGGGCCATCCCTCTGGTCGGCGTCATTCTGCAGCTGGAGCCGCGCGTCGGGGGGGGGGGGGGGGGGGGTACTGTCACGTCTGCTCATCCCCTCTGGCGTTCGATGTCACTGGTATACTAACCACCGGTCCTGGGATCCATCATTATGCACACCTGCCATCAATCATTACACCCACCTGTACGTCATGAGGAACACCTGGACTCTGTTACCTCACTTATTACCTCCCCTATATCTGGCACACCCTTAGGTTCCTTCCCCAGTCAGTATTGATCCTGTGTTTATGCAAAGACACTACTGTTATGTTGTCTGGTTCCATGTTTGTTTTATGAAACGTTTCACCTGCTTCTCGTCTCACAGCGTCTTCATTACAGCTATCTTCTGTATACCAACCCTACCTTGTCACAACACAACTGATTGGTTCAAATGCATTAAGAAGGAAAGAAGTTTCACAAATTAATTTTAACAAGGCACTCCTGTAAATTGAAATGCATTCCAGGTGACTACCTCATGAAGCTGGTTGAGAGAATGACCAGAGTGTGCAAAGCTGTCATCAAGGCAAAAGCTGGCAAACTTGAAGCATCTCAAATATAAAATATTTTTGATTTAACAATTTATTTTTTGGTTACTACATGATTTCATGTGTTAGTTTTTCATGTATTCACTATTCTACAATGTAGAAAATAGTAAAAATAAAGAAGCCCTTGAATGAGTAGGTGTGTCCAAATGTTTTTATGTAGAGCTTAATAATTGCTCTCTATCAAGTAAAAGCAATTAAAAGGAGAACTGTTGCTGAGGAAAGTGCAGTGGTTTTTTTTCCATTTAGCCTTCCTGCTGCCTTGTCTCACATGAATAGCCTGAGCAGGGGAGCAATTAGCCAGGAGGCCCTGCTACAAGTAGCTCTGGGCTTTGATGTTCATGTGAGAAATGTTTTTTTTTTTCTTCTCCACTCTACCCTACACACACAGCCTCAGTGGTCCCTTGTCTCTCAGTAAACACCCATTCCTCTTGGGAACTTAGTCATGCACTTAGTCTCAACCCCAGAACAATCAGCACACCTGTGCACCCAGGTGTCCCTCATCCTCTCAATGTTTCTCCAGGGGGTCCCATTTGAGCCTGATAAACAACAGAATGGTTACGTCCTACTGCTGGTGCTCCTGTCCATCTTCCTAGTGGGAACACTGGTCCTGCTGTCTGTCATCCTGATTGTCTCCAGACGCTGCTGTGATGGAGACCGCCGCTATAACAGGTCAGACCACTAGTCTACATGGTTTAGTCATGTAGCTATGTATGTCTATGAGTGAGATGTAGACCATTCAAATATCTGTATAGAAAGCTATGTTTTTTCTATTACCATTCGCCTCTCCTTTCTGTACACAGCAGCACATATAGAGGCAGAGTCAGTGGCACGCTGCAGGCTGGCCAGGGTAGAGTAGTGCTGACTGGTACAAATGATGAGTGTAATGAGATTTCATAGCAGCCATCGGCGGTGATTCATCTTGCGTCTCACACTGCTATAAGCTCTGGCTGCAGCCCTGTGAAACACACACACCACAGGCAGAGCGCACAGAGGAAATGGAAGCACAGAGCCGGGCGGACAGAGAAATCCCTCAAGTCATTCTCTCACAGATAATATAGCACAAAGGAATCGCAGACGCACTGACAGGGAAGAGACCTCCGCTACGCTACTGCTCCAGTATAAGGCTGTGGTGGGGGTCAAAATCGCAGTGCATCCAGGGCAATAATATAGGGAATAAACAATTCCTCCCCTTAGAGAAATGTATAGGATTAGAACTGCAGATCATACATCTTTTAATTTGTACCATAGGTATTAGTACAGATTTAATCTAGTAATATTTCTTAGTAGAAAACCCATCACAGGAGTTTGGTGCACCTTAATTGGGGAGGACGGGCTTGTGGTATTGGCTGGAGTAGAATCAGTGGAATGGTATCAAACACATGGTTTCCATTTGTTTGATGCCATTCCATTTGCTCCATTCCAGCCATTATTATGAGCCATCCTCCCCTCAGCAGCCTCCACTGAAACCCATAGTATAGATCTGACATCCCATTCTCTATTGAAGAGGTCAGGAGGTTCCTTCTCTCTGAAGGTTTCCATGTCACCTGACATGATTTACATGTGAATTGATTCTGCTGCTACTAGTATCCTGGTCCTTTCTATGTGCTACTGTCAGCTGGCCTAAAGTTCTAAATGCATAGGAAACATCTCAAATCACATCTTATTCGCTATATAGGTCAAAAGTACTGCACTAAATAGAGACTAGTGTATGATTTGAGACAGAGCCATATGCATCAGGGGTAATAATGTCTGTGCATTGATCTGCTCCTCTGTGCTGCAGTGCCAGCGACGACCCTGAGAAAACCAACACGACCTACACTGAGGCGTCTCAACCAATCCATGGTGAGTGAGGGGGAGTCAAAACCATGTTTATCATTTGTCCGCACTTGGGAAAAGAATGTATAGCAGCCGAATAAAATAAAAACTTTTGCTCCGATGCAAATAATTTCTTTAAAGTCAGTGTTTCGGCAGCTAGCTGCCTCCATCAGGGATTCTTTGCAGTCTCTGGTAAACACTCCTAGCCATTGGCCATATTGCCATGTTTTATCCCAAGAACACAACATTCTGTGAAATTGAGGTCATGCTCCTCTGTGTAAATACAAACGTTTTAGATGTGGGTTATCTGAGGATCTCCACTCTCTGCTGAGTATGATAAATCAGGAACACATTTACATTCATTAAGGGAGACAAAGTACTTAAAGTGCCTTCAGAAAGAATTCACACCCCTTTTTCCACATTTTGTTGTGTTACGAAGTGGGATTAAAATGGATTTAAATGTCAGTTTTGTAAACGATCTACACAAAATAATCTTGAATATTTATAAAAATATATATTATAAATAAACAGCTAATATAAAGATTCTTGATTACCAAAGTATTCAACCCCCAGAGTCATAACATGTTAGAATCACATTTGGCAGTGATTACAGCTGTCAGTCTTTTGGGGGTAAGTCTCTAAGAGCTTTGCACACCTGGATTGTATACTGAACAAACATGTAAATGCAGCATGTAAACTGTTGGTCCCATTTTTCATGTGCTGAAATAAAAAAATCGCAGACATTTGTAGAGAATTTGGCAGTACATCCAACCGGCCTCACGTGCAACCACGCCAGCCCAACCACGCCAGCCTCCACATCCGGCTTCTTCACTTGAGGAGGGGGAGGTAGGGTGCTGAGGAGTATTTCTGTCTTTAATAAAGCGCTTTTCTGGGGAAAAACTCATTTTGATTGGCTGGTCCTGGCTCCTGAGTGGGAGGACCTGGCTCCCAAGTGGCTGCACTGCTGCCCAGTCATGTGAAATCCATAGATTAGGGCCTAATTTATTTATTTCAATTGACTGATTTCCTTATATGAACTGTAACTCAGTAAAATATTTGAAATTGTTGTGTTTATTTTTGTTCAGTATACAATATTTGCACATTCTTAAAAAAATTCTTCAAGCTCTGCCATTGCTAGACAGCCATTTTCAAGTCTTGCCATAGATTTTCAAACTGATTTAAGTCAAGTTTTGACTGTAACTAGGCCACTCAGGAACATTGTGTTGTCTTGGTAAGCAACTCCAGTGTATATTTGGCCTTGGGTTTTAGGTTATTGTCCTGCTGAATGGTGAATTTGTCTCCCAGTGTCAGTTGGAAAGCGGACTGAAACAGGTTTTCCTCTAGGGTTTTCTTTTTATCCAAAACAACTCCCTAGTCCTTGCAAATGACAAGCATACCCATAACATGATGCAGTCACCACCATGCTTGAAAAAAGGAAGACTGGTATTAAGTGACGTGTTGGATTTGCCCCTAACAACACTTTATTCAGGACATAAAGTCAATTTCTTTACCATGTTTTTTTGCAGTTTTACTTTAGTACCTTATTGCAAAAAGGATGCATGTTTTGGAATATTTGTATTCTGTACTTGCGTCCTTCTTTTCCACTCTGTCATTAAGCTTACTATTGTGGAGTAACTACAACGTTGTTGATCCATCCTCAGTTTTCTCCTATCACAGCCATTAAACTCTGTAACTGCTTTAAAATCACCGTTGACCTCATGGTGAAATCAGAAAGCGGTTTCTTTCCTCTCCAACAACTAAGTTAGAAAGAACGCCTGTATCTTTGTAGGGACTGGGTATATTGATACAAAGTGCAATGAATAACTTCCCCATGCTCAAGGGGATATTCAATATGTGCCTTTTTTATTTATACCCCATCTACCAATCGGTGCCCTTCTTTGCGAGGCATTGGAAAACTCCCAGGTCTTTGTGGTTGAATCTGTTTTTGAAATGCACTGATCGACTGAGGGACTTTACAGATAATTGTATATGTGGGGTACAAAGATGAGGTAGTCATAAAAAAAAATCATGCCACTAGAGTCGATTTCCACGGCCCCACTGAAATCTATACTGAACAAAAATATAAATGCAACAATTGAAAAGATTTTACTGAGTTACAGTTCATATAAGAAAATCAGTCAATTGAAATAAATTCATTAGGCCCTAATCTATGGATTTCACATGACTGGGAATACAGATATGCATCTGTTGGTCAAAGATACAGTTGAAGTCGGAAGTTTACATACGCTTAGGTTGGAGTCATTAAAACGTGTTTTTCAATCACTCCACAAATGTCTTGTTAACAAACTATAGTTTTGGCAAGCCTGTTAGGAAATCTACTTTGTGCCTGACACAAGTAATTTTTCAAACAATTGTTTACAGACAAATTATTTCACTTATCATTCACTGTATCACAATTCCAGTGGGTCAGAAGTTTACAAGCACTAAGTTGACTGTGCCTTTAAACCGCTTGGAAAATTCCAGGAAATGAGGTCATGGCTTTAGAAGCTTCTGATAGGCTAATTGACATCATTTGAGTCAATTGGAGGTGTACCTGTGGATGTATTTCAAGGCCTACCTTCAAACTCAGTGCCTCTTTGCTTGACATTATGTGAAAATCAAAAGAAATTAGCCAAGACCTCAGAAAAAGAATTGTAGACCTCCACGTCTGGTTCATCCTTGGGCGCAATTTCCAAACGCCTGAAGGTACCACGTTTATCTGTACAAACAATAGTACGCAAGTATAAATACTATGGGACCACGCAGCCGTCATATCGCTCAGGAAGGAGACACGTTCTGTCTCCTAGAGATGAAAGTACTTTGGTGCGAAAAGTGCAAATCAATCCCAGGACAACAGCAGAGGACCTTGTGAAGATGCTGGAGGAAACGGGTACAAAAGTATTTATATCCACAGTAAAACAAGTCCTATATCGACATAACCTGACAGGCCACTCAGCAAGGAAGAAGCCACTGCTCCAAAACCACCATAATAAAGCCAGACTACGGTTTGCAACTGCACATGGGGACAAAGATCGCACTTTTTGTAGAAATGTCCTCTGGTCTGATGAAACAAAAATAGAACTGTTTGGCCATAATGACCACTGTTATGTTTGGAGGAAAAAGTGGGAGTCTTGCAAGCCGAAGAACACCAGCCTACAAACCCGACTCAATTACACCAGCTCTGACAGGAGGAATGGGCCAAAATTCACCCAACTTATTGTGGGAAGCTTGTGGAAGGCTACCCAAAAAATTTGACCCAAGTTAAACAATTTAAAGGCAATGCTACCAAATACTAATTGAGTGTATGCAAACTTCTGACCCACTGGGAATGTGATGAAAGAAATAAAAGCTGAAATACATCATTCTCTCAACTATTATTCTGACATTTCACATTCTTAAAATAAAGTGGTGATCCTAACTGACCTAAGACAGGGAATTTTTACTAGGATTAAATGTCAGGAATTGTGAAAAACTGAGTTTAAATGTATCTGGCAAAAGTGTAAACTTACGACTTCAACTGTACCTTTTAAAAGAAAGGTAGGGGCGTAGATCAGAAAAACAGTCTGTATCTGATGTGACCACCATTTGCCTCATGCAGCCTGACATCTCTTTCGCAGAGTGTTGATCAGGCGGTTGATTGTGGAATGTTGTCCCAAACTTCTTCAATGACTATGCAAAGCTGCTGTATATTGTGCGGGAACTGGAACACGCTGTCGTACACGTCGAACCAGAGCATCCCAAACATGCTCAATGGGTGACATGTCTGGTGAGTATGCAAGCCTTGGAAGAACTGGGACATTTTCAACTTCCAGGATTTGGGTTCAGATCCTTGGGACATGGAGCTGTGCATTATAATGCTGAAACTTGAGGTGATGGTGGCAGATGAATGGCACAACAATGGGCCTCAGGATCTCGTCATGGTATCTCTGTGCATTCAAACTGCCATTGATAAAATGCAATTGTGTTCATTGTACGTAGCTTATGCCTGCCCATACCATAACCCCACTGCCACCATGGGGAACTCTGTTCACAATGTTGACATGACCAAACCGCTCGCCACACAACGCCATACACGTGGTCTGTGGTTGTGAGGCCAGTTGGTCGTACTGCCAAATTCTCTAAAATGACGTTGGAGGCGACTTATGGTAGAGAAATTAACATTCCATTTTCTGGCCACAGCTCTGGTGGACATTCCAGCAGTCAGCAAGCCAATTGCACACTCCCTCAAAACTTGAGTTTTCTGTGGTATTGTGTTGTGTGACACAACGGCACATTTTAGAGTGGACTTTTATTGTCCCCAGCACAAGGTGCACCTGTGTAATGATCATGCTGTTTAATCAGCTTTTTGATATGCCACACCTGTCAGGTGGATGGATTATCTTGGCGAAGGAGAAATGCTCACTAACAGGGATGTAAACAAATTTGTGCACAACATTTTAGAGAATTAAGCTTTTTGTGCATATGGAACATTTCTGGGATCTTTTATTTCAGCTCATGAAACATGGGACCACCAAATCAAATGTATTTATATAGCCCTTCTTACATCAGCTGATATCTCAAAGTGCTGTACAGAGACCCAGCCTAAAACCCCAAACAGCAAGCAATGCGGGTGTAGAAGCACGGTGGCTAGGAAAAACTCCCTAGAAAGGCCAAAACCTAGGAAGAAACCTAGAGACGAACCAGGCTATGAGGGGTGGCCAGTCCTCTTTTGGCTGTGCCAGGTGGAGATTATAACAGAACATGGCCAAGATGTTCAAATGTTCATAAATGACCAGCATGGTCAAATAATAATAATCACAGTAGTTGTCGAGGGTGCAACAGGTCAGCACCTCAGGAGTAAATGTCAGTTGGCTTTTCATAGCCGATCATTGAGAGTATCTCTACCGCTCCTGCTGTCTCTAGAGAGTTGAAAACAGCAGGTCTGGGACAGGTAGCACGCCCGGTGAACAGGTCAGGGTTCCATAGCCACAGGCAGAACAGTTGAAACTGGAGCAGCAGCACAGCCAGGTGGACTGGGGACAGCAAGGAGTCATCATGCCAGGTTGTCCTGAGGCATGGTCCTAGGGCTAAGGTCCCCTGAGAGAAAGAGAGAGAGCATACTTAAATTCACACAGGACACTGGAGAAATGCTCCAGATATAACAGACTGACCCTATCCCCCCGACACATAAACTACTGCAGCATAAATGCTGGAGTCTGAGTCGAGAGGGGTCAGGAGACACTGTGGCCTCATCCGATGATACCCCGGACAGGCCCAAACAGGCATGATATAACCCCACCCACTTTGCCAAAGCACAGCCCCCACACCACTAGAGGGATATCTTCAACCACCATCCTGAGACAAGGCCGAGTATAGCCCGCAAAGATCTCCGCCACGGCACATCCCAAGGGGGGGCGCCAACCCAGACAGGAAGACTACGTCAGTGACTCAACCCACTCAAGTGACGGCATGGAAGAGCACCAGTAAGCCCGTGACTCGGCCCCTGTAATAGGGTTAGAGGCAAAGAATCCCAGTGGAGAGAGGGGAACCGGCTAGGCAGACAGCAAGGGCGGTTCGTTGCTCCAGTGCCGTTCCGTCCGTTCACCTTCACACTCCTGGGCCAGACTACGCTCAATCATAGGACCTACTGAAGAGATGAGTCTTCAATAAAGACTTAAAGGTTGAGACCGAGTCTGAGTCTCTCACATGTGTAGGCAGACCATTCCATAAAAATTGAGCTCTATAGGAGAAAGCCCTGCCTCCAGCTGTTTGCTTAGAAATTCTAGGCACAATTAGGAGGCCTGCGTCTTGTGATCATAGCGTACGTGTAGGTATGTACAGCAGGACCAAATCGGAAAGATAGGTAGGAGCAAGCCCATGTAATGCTTTGTAGGTTAGCAGTAAAACCTTGAAATCAGTCCTTACCTTAACAGGAAGCTAGTGTAGGGAGGCTAGCACTGGAGTAATATGATCAAATGTTTTGGTTATAGTCAGGATTCTAGCAGCCGTATTTAGCACTAACTGAAGTTTATTTAGTGCTTTATCCGGGTAGCCGGAAAGTAGAGCATTGCAGTAGTCTAACCTAGAAGTAACAAAAGCATGGATGAATTTTTCTGCATCAATTTTGGACAGAACACTTCTGATCTTTGCAATTTTACGCAGATGGAAAAAATCTGTCCTTGAAACAATCTTGATATGTTCGTCAAAAGAGAGATCAGGGTCCAGAGTAACGCCGAGGTCCTTCACAGTTTTATTTGAGACGACTGTACAACCATCAAGATTAATTGTCAGATTCAACAGAAGATCTCTTTGTTTCTTGGGACCTAGAACAAGCATCTCTGTTTTGTCTGAGTTTAAAAGTAGAACGTTTGCAGCCATCCACTTCCTTATGTCTGAAACACAGGCTTCCAGCGAGGGCAATTTTGGGGCTTCACCATGTTTCATTGAAATGTACAGCTGTGTGTCATCCGCATAGCAGTAAAAGTTCACATTATGTTTTCGAATGACATCTCCAAGAGGTAAAATATATAGTGAAAACAATAGTGGTCCTTAAACGGAACCTAGAGGAACACCGAAATTTACAGTTGTCAGAGGACAAACCATTCACAGAGACAAACTGATATCTTTCCGACAGATAAGATCTAAACCAGGCCAGAACTTGTCCGTGTAGACCAATTTGGGTTTCCAATCTCTCCAAAAGAATGTGGTGATCGATGGTATCAAAAGCAGCACTAAGGTCTAGGAGCACGAGGACAGATGCAGAGCCTCGGTCTGATGCCATTAAAAGGTAATTTACCACCTTCACAAGTGCAGTCTCAGTGCTATGATGGGGTCTAAAACCAGACTGAAGCATTTCGTATACATTGTTTGTCTTCAGGAAGGCAGTGAGTTGCTGCGCAACAGCTTTTCCAACATTCTTTGAGAGGAATGGGAGATTCGATATAGGCCGATTTTTTTTTTTTTTTTTTATATTTTATTTTTTATTTTTTGTAAATATTTTCTGGGTCAAGGTTTGGCTTTTTCAAGAGAGGCTTTATTACTGTCACTTTTAGTGAGTTTGGCATTCAGGCTTGCCATAACAAAAGGGTTGAATACTTATTGACTCAAGACATTTTAGCTTTAATTAATTAATTAATTACTAAACATTTCTAAAAACATAATTCCACTTTGACGTTATGGAGTATGGTGTATAAGCCAGTGACACAAAACATCTAAATTAAAACCATTTTAAATTCAGGCTGTAACAACAAATGGTGGAAAAAGTCAAGGGGTGTGAATACTTTCTGAAGGCACTGTCCCTAATAAAAAGTACATTTACTACACTATCAGATCTGTTATGTCTCTGAATATATTAGAACAGGCAAAGCTCCATTTAGAATACATAAAATACTAGACATACACACATTTGCATGACAACAAGACAGTAGTAAGTGAGGCTGTGGTGCTGTTCTTCCACCAGACCTTTACCTCTCCCTCTATACACCCCACTCTCCCCCAGCGGAGATCACCATCCAGGTCGACGAGTCAGACTGCCTGTCGGCCGCCAGCTCCCACATGGACATGGAGACTGAGCGCTTCCTGTCCACGGGCACCCAGGGCGGCCGCCGCGTCTCCTTCAACGAGGCGGCGCTCTTCAACCACGGCAGGAAGGCCCTGGATAAAGGCCGCAGGTCAGACAGATCCAGACGCCCACCCACTCCCCCGCACTAGACCACGCTGAATATGCTCAGTATTCTGCACTACAATTCAATGACTGCCTTGGCAACAAAGTGTTTGTTTTAAAAATCTGTGAGAAGATTGGGCGCATAGTTTGTTACATTAGAAGACATTATGGAGACAACTGTGTAATGCATAATAAAGGCAGTTTTAAAAGAGTTGTTATGGATGGTTTATTACAGGAGAATTATAGGGATTGATGCTCTGAAAATGGATTATACACATTCATAGAAAGGGTTTCCAAAAGACATACTCGTGTAACATAATTGTGCAATGTAGCCCACTTTAGCTATAGGATGTGGGTCTGTACCCCAGGAGTTTGACAAAAATGTACTATTTACTGTTCTGATTACGTTGGTAACCAGTTTATAATGGCAATTGGGCACCTCAGGGGTTTGTGACATATGGCCAATATATGACGGCTAATGACTGTGTCCAGGCACTCCGTGTTGCATTGTGCATAAGAACAGCCTTTATCCATGTTATATTGGCCATATACCACACCTCTGGCCTTATTGCTTAAATGTATTATGTATGGTAACTAAGCTCTGTGTGCTCTCTCTTTCTGACTGTCCGGGTTCTTTGCATGAGCGCCACCTCATTCTGATATGCAAATTAAGTTTAGAGATTCTGTAGGGCAAAATACATATTACAGCTGAGCCTTGAGATTGAAGTGAGAAAATCTGTTTTTTATCGCTTGAAAGTTAACACAGTTCAGTAACTGCACCCATGTTGCATCAGCATTCTCTATTCACCATCACTCCCTAAACTAATGTTCTCTGATTCGGGTCCCAGGAACCAACAGTGTGTGCAAGCTTTTTTTCCAGCCCAGTACTAAAAACTTCCAACAAAGAAAATGATTTGTCTAATCAGGTGTAGTGATCGCTGAGAACAAAATACTTCACTCCTTGTGGCTCCCGAGGACAAGGATAGAAGAACATTCCTTGTAAGGGATTGCACAATAGCATTTTTATTGTATCAGCCTTGAACTCTCTGAACTGTTTCTCAACTGTTTTCCACCTCAGGTACACGTTGACTGAGGGTGACTTCCACCACCTGAAGAATGCGCGACTCACACACCTCCACATCCCGCCCCTGGCCCTCAAGATCGTCACCATCCACGAGTGTGAGTCATCGGAGAACAGCATTGCTATGACGACCCGCCCCGCCGCCAAGTCCAGCCTTTCCATCTTCCAGGTGACAGCGGTGCTGCTATTAGCATTGATACATCATTAGTCATGACTTGACCAATTAGGCCATCTATCAGTGTGGGGCCCACAGCGTGTTTCAGCCCTATCAGATACAGCCCATGGATCATTCTGCCTCCTCTTTCCAATGAGACATATACATTGATTTTGCCTTTAACTGAGGTTTCTCAATCATTATGTGTATAGCCGGCACTGTGTGCCCTGCGGCCCCTATGTCCCCTACCCCAGACAGCGTTGACCAGTCTGAGTGTCAGCCCCAGCTCAGCCCTCCCTGGGGACACCCTCAACTCGGTGGTGGACTCCAGCTTCAGTCAGAGTTCCCTGGTCCCGGGACCCATGGAGCCCAGCAGCAGCGTGAGTCACTTACCCCCTATCTCTGTCTGTCTGTCTGTCTGTCTGTCTGTCTGTCTGTCTGTCTGTCTGTCTGTCTGTCTGTCTGTCTGTCTGTCTGTCTGTCTGTCTGTCTGTCTGTCTGTCTGTCTGTCTGTCTGTCTGTCTGTCTGTCTGTCTGTCTGTCTGTCTGTCTGTCTGTCTGTCTGTCTGTCTGTCTGTCTGTCTGTCTGTCTGTCTGTCTGTCTGTCTGTCTGTCTGTCTGTCTGTCTGTCTGTCTGTCTGTCTGTCTGTCTGTCTGTCTGTCTGTCTGTCTGTCTGTCTGTCTGTCTGTCTGTCTGTCTGTCTGTCTGTCTGTCTGTCTGTCTGTCTGTCTGTCTGTCTGTCTGTCTGTCTGTCTGTCTGTCTGTCTGTCTGTCTGTCTGTCTGTCTGTCTGTCTGTCTGTCTGTCTGTCTGTCTGTCTGTCTGTCTGTCTGTCTGTCTGTCTGTCTGTCTGTCTGTCTGTCTGTCTGTCTGTCTGTCTGTCTGTCTGTCTGTCTGTCTGTCTGTCTGTCTGTCTGTCTGTCTGTCTGTCTGTCTGTCTGTCTGTCTGTCTGTCTGTCTGTCTGTCTGTCTGTCTGTCTGTCTGTCTGTCTGTCTGTCTGTCTGTCTGTCTGTCTGTCTGTCTGTCTGTCTGTCTGTCTGTCTGTCTGTCTGTCTGTCTGTCTGTCTGTCTGTCTGTCTGTCTGTCTGTCTGTCTGTCTGTCTGTCTGTCTGTCTGTCTGTCTGTCTGTCTGTCTGTCTGTCTGTCTGTCTGTCTGTCTGTCTGTCTGTCTGTCTGTCTGTCTGTCTACGAACAAATCAATCAAATGTTATCTACAGTATTAAACACTACGTTAAGCGACTCAGTTAATCCCTCATCACATACAAAGGGTACAGGGCATTCAGAAAGTGTTCACCCCCTTGACAAATGTTGTTGTGTTACAGCCTAAATTCTAAATGTATTAACATTTTTAAATAAATATCACCGGCCTACACACAATAGCCCATAATGTCAAAGTGGAATTAGATTTTTTTATTTAAGTATTCAACGCATAAATAAGTTCAGGAGTAAACAAGTCACATAATAAGTTGCTTGGACTCACTTAGTGTGCAATAATAGTGTTTAATGACTACCTCATCTCTGTACGCCAAACATACAATTGAATATCGCTTTGAACATTGAAGTTATTAATTACACTTTGGATGGTGTATCAATACACCCAGTCTCTACAAAAATACAGGCGTCCTTCCTAACTCAGTTGCCGAAGAGGAAGGAAACTGCTCTGAGATTTCACCATGGGGCCAATGGTGTCTTTAAACAGTTACAGAGTTTAATGGCTGTGATAGGAGATAACTGAGGATGAATCAACAACATTGTAGTTACTCCACAATACTAACCTAATAGACCCTTTCTGTGTTTGCAAACATTACCACACGAGGGCGATGCGCGTAAGTTGATGGCATAACAAGAGGGAGTTCTTTATAGGACACCATAAAAAAAGTCTCTGTTTACGTGTGTGAAGTCCACTCATAAGCAACAACTTTTGGATTATAATTGGATTGTAAGGCTCGTATGAATGTTCTGCTTAATATGTTTGTCACACTTTTTTTGGTTACTACATGATTCCATATGTGTTATTTCATAGTTTTGATGTCTTCACTATTATTCTACAATGTAGAAAATAGTAAAAATAAAGAAAAACCCTTGAATGAGTAGATGTTCTAAAACTTTTGACCGGTAGTATATAATCTTAGTGACTGTTCAAGCTGGAATAAAAACATAATTGTAAGTTTATGAGAACCCCAAAAAAGTAATATTGTTTAGAATTAATAAAAACGTAAATCTATGTTGAATGGGCGCAGATGGCTATGGCTTTCTTACTGCCGCAAAGAGTTGCGCACATCTGTGTGTGATGTCAGTGTGTCATGTACTGGAAAAGGGTCTGACATAATGAAAGAAGGAAGCCTGTACAGAATAAAAATATTCCAAAGCATGCATCCTGTTTGCAACAAGGCACTAAAGTATTACTGCAACAAATGTAGCAAAGCAATTAACTTCTTGGCCTGAATACAGTGTTAAGTTTGGGGCTAATCCAATACAACACATTACTTAGTAAAACTCTCCATATTTTCAAGCATAGCAGTGGCTGCATCATGTTATGGGTATGCTTGTAATCGTTAAAGACTGGTGAGTTTTTCAGGATAAGAAAATCAATGGAATGGAGCTAAGCACAGGCAAAATTACGGAGGTAAACCTGCTTCAGTCTGCTTTGCACCAGACACTGGGAGATGAATTCACCTTTTCAGGACAATAACCTAAAACACAAGGCCAAATCTACCCTGGAGTTGCATACCAAGAAGACAGTGAATGTTCCTGAGTGGCCGAGTCACAGTTTTGTCTTAAATCTATTTGAAAATCTATGGCAAGACCTGAAAATGGTTGTCAAGCAATGATCAACAACCAATTTGATAGACCTTCAGAATTTTGAACAATGTTGCACAATCCAGGTGTGGAAAGCTCTTAGACTTACCCAGAAATACTCACATCTCTAATCGCTGCCATAGGTGCTTCTTCAAAGTATTGACTCAGGGGTGTGACATAAATTAGTATTAGTAAATTAATTTTAAATACATTTGCAAACAATTCCTAAAATATGTTTTCACTTTGTCGTTATGGGGTATAGTGTGTAGAGGGGTAAAAAAACTAAAATTTAATCAATTTTGAATTCAAGGCTGTAACACAACAAAATGTGGAATAAGTCAAGGCGTATGAATATTTTCTGAAGGCACTGTATGTATGGGAGGGCCGAATATTGAATTACCGTATTATTGGGTTGGATGTAAACCCTTACGTTTAAATTAAAATCCTAATTTAACTATGGAATACAGTTAGCCGCTAATCACGAGTATTAATTGGTCTGGAAACGTTGGAGCCTAGACGTCATCATGAAGCCTCTGAACCCTTAGAGGAGGAGTAAAGCATGTGCATCCTCAGTGGTGGAGGATGATGGGTAAACAAGGGAGAGACTCTGGAAAGGCCTTGTTCGGGGAAGATTACAGACACCACTGCTCCCCACATCTCTTCATCGCTCCTGGCTGTTCACCGGCCCCACTTCCTTCTCCGTGGTAGATAGGAGAAAGTTAACTGTTGTATGGAAAATGTTCACATTTTTGTTTCTTAACTTTGGGAGGAGAGCGAGTAAATAAACTCATTTTTATATCAACTTACATTTTTTCTTTAAGGTGTTGAGTACCTTTCATATTACAATTACAAAAACGTTACTGCCCATACAATATGGACAATTCCCTTATATCCCCTCCTTGACGTGGACGTCGATTTAAGGCAGCCCCCCGCACCTCTCTGATTCAGAGGGGTGGGGTGAAATGCGGAAGACGCATTTCGGTTGAATGCATTCAGTTGTACAACTGACTAGGTTTCCCCTTTCCCTTTCCTTTCCCTCTCTCTCCCCCAGATTGAGGTGATGGTTTCTGGCTCCAGGAATGGGGGCAGTTCGTCTTTGAGTGAGGGGGCGTCGGTGACGTCTGTGACGGGTGCGTCCCCTAGCGCGGGAGTGGGGCAGGGCCCGGTCCTGCAGTTCTTCACCAAGCTGAGGCGCCATGCCAGCCTAGAGGGGGCCAGCCCATACTTCAAGATCAAGAAGTGGAAGCTGGACAGCAGCCAGCGGGCTTCTAGTCTGGACACCAGAGGTAGAACAGACTTCTTATTAATATTTACGTATAGTATGTTTCAGGCTTACTGTATGTACAGAATGATGGATGGAGCATCGGCCTCATTTAAATGGTTCTTTGTACTCAAATTTAGTGTACAAATTGTATTTTAAAGACAATGCTTCTTAAGAATGAGGTCCAACTGCAAGAAGCTTCACTTAACTGCCAAGGCGCGTTGTGTACACTACACACACACACACACACACACACTCTCTCTGACAGATGGCTTTATGACGCAGGACTCTTCTCTTCCAAGGCATTGTGAGCCTAACTGAAACCTCCCCACAGCTTTCCTCACAAACACACAAATACTGCTCCCTCTCCTGCTCCCCCTACACACAGCTAACAACAGAACACACAGGACTAACACCCCCCAAATAGACTATATATACAAAAGTTTGTGGACACTCCTTCAAATTAGTGGATTTGGCTATTTCAATCACCCCCGTTGCTGACAGGTATATAAAATTGTGCACAAAGCCATGCAATCTCCATAGACAAACATTGGCAGTAGAATGGCTTTACTGAAGAGCTCAGTGACTTTCAACTTAGCACTGTCATTGGATGCCACCTTTCCAACATGTCAGTTTGTCAAATTTCTGCCCTGCTAGTGCTGCCCCAATCAACTGTAAGTGCTGTTATTGTGAAGTGGAAACATCTAGGAGCAACAACGGCTCAGCCGCGAAGTTGTAGGCCACACAAGCTCACAGAACGGGGCCGCTGAAGCGTATAGCGGGAGCTTCGTGAAATGGGTTTCCATGGCCGAGCATCCACACACAAGCCTAAGAACGCAATGCCAGCTGGAATGGTGTAAAGCTCACCGCTATTGGACTCTGGAGCAGTGGATACGTGTTCTCTGGAGTGATGAATCACGCTTTACCATCTGGCAGTCTGACGAATGAATCTGGGTTTGGCGGATGCCAGGAGAACGCTATCTGCCCTAATGCATAGTGCCAACTGTAGAGTTTGGTGGAGGAGGAATAATGGTCTGGGTCTGTTTTTCATGATTTGGGCTAGGCCCTTTAGTTCCAGTGAAGGGAAATCTTAACGCTATATCATACAATGACATTGTAGATGATTCTGTGCTTCCAACTTTGTGGCAACAGTTTGGGGAAGGCCCTTTCCTGTTTCAGCATGACAATGCCCCCGTGCACAAAGCGAGGTCTATACAGAAATGGTTTGTCAAGATCGGTGTGGAAGAATTAGACTGGTCTGCACAGAGCCCTAACCTCAACCCCATCGAACACCTTTGGGATGAAATGGAACGCCAACTGCGAGCCAGGCCTAATTGCCCAACATCAGTGCCCGACCTCACTAATGCTCTTGTGGCTGAAGGGAAGCAAGTCCTTGCAGCAATGTTCCAACATCTAGTGGAAAGCCTTCCCAACTTCATATTAATGCCCATGATTTTGGAATGAGATGTTCGACGAGCAGGTGTCTCTTCAGCTGACTGGTACAGTACATAAGCAGATAAGACATGCTAACCTCTCACCATTACAATAACAGGGGAGGTTAGCATTTCTGGGGGGGTATGATATTTGTGCATCTAACTTTGTCACTCATCATTATTCACGATTCATTTTACATTTACATTTTAGTCATTTAGCAGACGCTCTTATCCAGAGCGACTTACAGTAGTGAATGCATACATTTCATACATTTTTTTCTCCGATTCATTCAGGACTATGCATAATCATGGTAAATTCCACATCAATGTAATTTCTTTAAATACACTTTAAATACACATAAATTAATTTTCTGGTCCACTAAAATGTGGGGACTATGTACAAACAGTGCTATAATTTTTAAACGGTTCACCCGATATGGATGAAAATACCCTTAAATTAAAGCTGTCAGTCTGCACTTTAACCCCTAGTCATTGTATCATTTCAAATCCAAAGTGCTGGAGTACAGAACCAAACAACAAATGTGTCACTGTCCCAATACATTTGTAGCTCACCTATATGTTTGGGGCAAATCCAATACAACACATTACTTAGTCCCACTCTCCATATTTTCAAGCATTGTAGTGGCTTCATCATGTTATGGGTATGCTTGTAATCTTTAAGGACTGGGGAGTTTTTCAGGATAAACGTAATGGAGCTTAACTAACACATGCAAAATCCTAGAGGAAAAACTTGTTCAGTTGGCTTTCCACTAGGCACTGGGAGACTATTTCACCTTTCAGCAGAACAATAACCTAAAACATAAGGCCAAATCTACACTGGAGTTGCTTACCAAGAAGACAGTGAATGTTCCTGAGTGGTCAATTTGACAGTTTGAAGAATTTTGAAAAGAATAATGGGCAAATATTGTACAATCCAGGTGTGCAAAGCTCTGAGAGACTTACCCATAAAGCTATTTCTGTATTTCATTGTCAATAAATGTGCAAGAAAGTCAAAAACAAGTTTTCACTTTGTTATTATCGGGTTTTGTGTGTAGATGAGTAAAAAAAAAAACTATTTCATCCATTTTGAATTCAGGCTGTAACATAACAAATTGTGGAATAAGTCCAGGGGTATGAGTATATTCTGAAGGCACTGTATTCATGCTACACACAGCACAACTGCTGCTACCAGACTCTTATTATGATTGCTAAATACTGCACAATTTAAAACACTTGCCCCCAGTCCCCCAAAACGCATGTAAATATTGGACTATAAATTGTGCCTTCCTGTATTATACTTATGCTAAAATGTTTTCTATTCTACTGAGACATTTACATTATGTTTGTATTCTTATCTTTTATTATTTCTTATTTTTGAAGGAACCTGCAAGTAAGCATTTCGTTGGATGGTGTTTACCATGTGTATCCCGTTCATACACCTAATACAACTTGAAACGTGATATACCATGGTGAATGTTGGTGCCAACATCCCATGTCTCTCTGTGGCCTTGGACTAATGTTTGCTCTGCTTTGTCCTGTGTGTCAGGGTCCCCTAAGAGGAGGCAGTTCCAGAGGCAGCGCGCCGCCAGTGAGAGCATGGACCAGGAGGATAACGACGCCCACCACATGGACCTCATCCAGTACATCGCCCGCACCCAGGACGTCACCTACCACCCCAGCCCCTCCGCCTCCGCCCGCCTCCTCTCCCCCTCCTCTTCCTCCAAGCCACCACCCTCCCTCGGCAGGTATCTTTAATTCCCTCGCCATCCTTCCACCTCACCGCTTTGCCTCAGTCATCAATACGGTAACTAACAGTATTATGGATAGTTTTGTGTATGTTTTTCCTGTTAAGGTTAGGATTTGAGGAGAGTAAGCTGATCCTAGATCTGTGCCTAAAGGGAACTTTTACCCACAGCTGCTTAACAAGCCAGCCCATTCCATCGCTGATGCAGAGTGATGATGTCATGGACAGGAATAGTTTTTGGGGTCAATGGGAGAATCTCAACTGCCAACTCCTCGCATCCTCTCTCCTCTCCTCGCGAGGGGACCCAAGCAGTATGCAATTAAGATTTTCCATTAGTGACCCCCTTACTTGAAGTTACTGTGGACGCAGAGCTGTGATGTATTTTAAGGAATACAAATATGTATTTATATACTGAATAAAAATAACTTTGTAAACCACTTTAACCATGTATTTCTCTCTATATTTCTCCAAGCCACTGTATATGATCAGCTTTTAAGTAATAATCAAAGCCAATCCATATTTGTTTCTTCTACAGTGCTGGAAGCTGAAAGTATTCATGTTGATTCCTGAACATGCATAGTTGCTAACATAATGCAAGCCATATGTCATGCTTCTAATGGATAACTAACTGGGACCAGTAAAATCACAATGTAGGGAAATTCTACACATTTGCAAAACACATGACATTGGTGCATTGCAGTTCAGTGGTTTGTGGAAAACATGCTACAACCATAAGAAGTCATGGTGATCACTTGTAATCACAGTGGCTGCAAACATACTCAAACATCAGACATCAGATCTGTGTATGGGTGTTCTGTGACTGACTGTTGCACTGTGTGTGTGCGCGTGCGTGCGTGCGTGCGTGCGTGCGTGCGCGCGCCTGTCTTTGTACGTGTGTGTGTGTCAACGCAGGTTAGAGGTGGAGGTGGAGGTGGAGCCCAGCTGCAGCAGGGGCCAGGTACCAGGGTTGATCGGCCTGTCCCCGGAGCCCCAGGACGAGGCAGCGAGCCTAGGGGACTATAGACAGGAGAGCTTGGCCTCAGACCACCAGGCCTTGTACAGAGACATCTGGACGCTCCGGGCCTCTCTAGAGCAGTACGGCTCCTCAGACCATATCAACAACGACAGGGACTCCGTTCGCAGCGACGCCGACAGTGTCAGCTCCCTGGGGGGCCGGACCGAGAGGGGGGAGCTGCCCAGTAACCCCTCCCAGGACATCGGGGATGAACCCGAAGGGGATGTAGAGCTGCCTGTGGATGATGGGATGGGAGAGGAGAAGGAAGAGAAGAAGAAAGGGGGGAAGCAGGACAGTGTGGTGTCAGAGAGGGTTAGTGACGGGGAGTCAGGGAACCGTAAGCTCATGCAGATGGACAGTGGCTATATGTCTATAGAGGTTCCATCACGGGCGCCAGAGGAGTTGAGACTGTTTGGCAGTAGTGGCAGTATAGACAGGACGGCCCTGGAGAAGAGACACTACTTCACCAGTGCAGGGCGCACTGGCACAGTGGGCGAGAGCTTCGAGGCCCGCATCTTCGAGGAAGAGCCAGGCGAGGAGATGCTGGTGGGGGCGACGGGCGGCATCGCAATAGAAACGTCCAGGTCTCCCCTGGGCTGGTCTCCATATGGGCAGATGTTCACTCCACGAGAGGCGCAGCCGCACTCCCACCCACCCTTATCATTACACCGCCGCGACTACAGCATCGACAAGAAAACTGACGCGCTCTTCCATGAGTTCCTCCGCCACGACCCCCAGTTCGACCAGCAGGAGTCACCGAGGAAACATCGCTCGCGCATCCACCTCCGCAAACAGTGGCAGCGCAACAAGCAGTACAGTGACCCGGGCGTTCGCTACCAGTACCACTCCTTTGAGAGGCAGCGGAACCCCCTGCGACGAGGCGATAGCGTCAACTACCCTCTGGACACGGGCTTCCACAGCACACTGCCACGCATCGTCAGTGCGCCTGATGAGGAGGCCAGCGAGGGGGCCCCCAGTACCCCCCAGACGCCAAAGGCAGAGGCGGTGGTGGCGGGAGGGGCAGGAGAGGTGGAGGAAGGAGACAGGAGGAGGGCGAGTCCCAGCAGTAGCTGTGGCAGCAGCACCGTGACCATTAGAGACCTGGAAGGGAGGGCATCCTGTTCCCCTCCCACTGTTCCGGATAGAGAGGGCCTGCTAGGGGAGCAGCCTGACCCCCAGGAAGACACTAGGCAGGTGGTACACCCCCCTGAGGATCCCCCCCAGCCTCCTGACACGGGCAACGGCCGACAGACCATCACAACCGAGCTGACGGACAAGCTGAGCGCCACTCTGGACGAGCGGCTGTACACAGGCCTGCGACGGACCAAGGACACAGCGGCGGTGACAGAGTGTGTGGTGAAGGTCGTTCACGCCTCCCCAGACCACAGCCCAGTGTAGCATGTCTCCAGTCCTCCTCCACTCCTCCCTGATATTTTGTTTCATTTGATTTTAGTCTACGCCGGGTAACTACAATTTCTCTATCTGTCTGAATCAGCTGATCCCAGACCAGTAACAAGAAAACAGGCTACACTATACAGTATCATGTAGGCCATTTGAAGAATACACCCCTAGATAGTATTTACAGTACCATAGTGTCTCTTACTGCTGTGATTCCTTTCTCCTCTTAGAGAAGTGACGATGTAAAGAGCCAGTATGCCCTCTGCACTAGTCTATCCACTGTGAAACTAGGTGCTATTAGACTTGAAGTCATCTCAAGATCTGGATACAAAGTTTCTGGGCGTAATAGGCCAGTCTAGACTGATAGGCCTAGGCTTAATTGTAATGTGATGTAATTGAATCAGAATCTATGGTACTAGGAACAGAAACAGATCAGACCATGAATTTGAAAATGCAATTTGTTTTTCTCATAAACACTCATTAAATGGGTATGAAGATGCTGTCCTAATTTGGACACCAAATAAATTGCAGTATCCATATTAGGACCACCTCGTCATATCCACACTGGATCAGAGAATATTCTTCATCAAGTATCCTTGTTGTTTAATGTCTGGCCTCATGTTTCTATAAAAAAAAATGTCTTACTGCTTTCCAGAAAAGTGATGGTTGTTAGGACATGTTGTTCAATGCCTTTGCATTTATTGACACATTTCATTTAAATGTGTCTATGCTTGTTTTATATTTCACTCTGGTTGTGACTGTAATAAGTGGGATATTGGAGGCCAGGGTGAGAGCAACTTAAATGACAGGCTTTTACCTAATTTCTGTGCCAAAAATACCTTGTTAGCTAATGGAGGGATCTCAAATGTTACTGAACCAGGGGTTGGAACCAAAAAAATTGTTCCAATTGTTTAGTTTTGAACAGAACCGGTAATTTTTCATTTTGTTCCACTGTTCCGACCAGCAAAAAAGTTCTGAACAGTTTAGAACCCCTAAAAAAATTACTGGTTTATATTGTTCCTTTTTTAACCTGTCAAATCATTTATTTACATTTAGCTTATTGAATGACTGTCTGCACCAATCAGTGCAGACAGAGCAGGCAAGCTAGTTGTTTACATGCGTGATGGACAGGCAAGTGTAGCCTATGGTGCAAGATGCGACAAAGCTTTTGCGGGTGGAGAGAGCGAGAGAAGGTTGAAGTGCTGGGCATCTTGTTATGAAATGCATTATCTGAATTAGGTCAACAGAATTATACCTACGGAGGAGCGGCTTCTATGGAGGAACTTTGAATGTCCTTCGAGATAGCTAGCTGACAAGCTAGTGTGTGCAGAGCCACACCATAATTAAAAACATTTTTTGTAGTTAATAAATTTGACATGAAACATGATAACTAGGCCTATAGTATCCTTAACTAGCATTGAAAAAGTTAATCCATTATTTTCTAGCTAATCTAAAAGGTCTCCCGACTTCTGAATCAAGCTTGTAACCTCAGTACAGTAGCCTATGCTTTGGAGAGGAGAGGGGCAGGTAACTAACACACACACACACACACACACACACACACACACACACACACACACACACACACACACACACACACACACAGATTTTCAGCTTGCAGGCAGACACTGGAATAAGTTTGAGTGACAGAGTGAGGGCTTTGCATAGACATTTTGTTGTGGGACTAGAAAAAAAATGCCTGGAATGTAAAATAACGTCATTAATCGGTTCCAAAGCTTTTAAAAAGAACAGTTCTGTTCTAGAACAGTAAGGATCACTTTCGTTCCAGGTTCCATCTGTTCCTTGAAAAATGTTGTTCCTTTGTTCCAACCCCTGCTGACAACTCTGTTAGAATCACACATCAAAGGCTCCCTTGGCCTCCCCCAACAGTGTTGGTTAGTGCTGGTCTATAGCTGTAAAGGTTTAAATTAAAGCTTGGAATGGGACCGATGTTGCCCTCGCAGTCATTTGCGTTTATTGAATTTATTCATAAAGGCATAGTTTCTTGTGCATGGGTTTACCAAACAGGCTTTATTTGTTTGCTCACTTTCTTTTCTTTCCCCTCCTTCTCCTGTGAAAGTTGATAATGCAGCAGCGCATCCCTCTGGGCTATAAGGACTGCACTTCTTGTCCGTTACCAAACCAGAACAAAGTTGTTATTTGGAGCAAATTCCACATCTTCTCCTTTGACATCCTCTGTGTGGACTTTGCAACCCAATGCCGTTCAAGTATAACCCCATTATCAGATTATGTCTTATGTGCCAAAAGAAGGCAAGGAATGGCACGCCCGTTCCAGAATTACCTTGGAAACTATTTTGCACTTAACTGTGTAGTGGCTGGGAGTCTGCTTCTCCTACATCCCACAATCAGCAGGAATATTTGATCAAAAATGAAGGGGAGTCCCCCTCCCGTAGTCCACTCTGCCTGATCTCTTGCTGAGGGTGTAACACTATGAAGATAGAGAAATTGCCGTAAATGGAAAAGAGGAAGATATTTCTAGCTTTCATTTTCCTCCTTTTGGGTGTGACCGTGCTACTTCACAGCCCGGTGAATCAGATATGTTTCCTCTAATAGGGACATCAGATAGCTCCTTGTTATAGCTGAGTGGACTCACAGGCAGAAGGTACCTTAACTCATTAGGGGAACAATGGCCAAGATGAAAGCTGGTCTCACCTACTTCACATAGCCCACACATCAGATAGTGAACATTATGTCACCATGGGAAAGAAACCCAGGGGCTTCACATGTCTCAGCACCATTTTGTGTCATTACCAGGTGCCTTTTATGGAGGTGTTAGAACGTCAAGGAAGGAGACGGATCCTTCCGCCAGTCACCCTGGGAACAAACAAGATCAGATGCCTTTGAGGTTACTGGTTACTCAGCATTCTCTGATTCTTGTCAGTAATGAGAGGAATGGTGCATCATTTCTGGACTTAGCAAGGGGGTGACAACACCAACTTAATGAAAAAGACTAGAGGCGCAAACAAATTAGTACATTTGTACAAAGATTAACTTTGTTGTGTATACAAGCACAATGTTGCAGGAACTAGTGTAGTCTCTTATTAGGTGTAGACGTAACTGGGGACACTGTGGTGAAAGACGTTTTGTACACAAGTAGCCTGTCCAATGCATTGACGCATTACTGTGCATAGGTTTGCATGATAATTAACCATTTTAGTTCATATATTCATGATTTCTCAGAACTACTGCACCAAATGAATGATTCCATGGTCGTCGGTCGACAGAAGACATTTAAATCAGCACTGGTACTAGAGGTTTTGCATTCTATGGAATCTACCTTTGTTTAGGAGTCATGCCATGCTAACTAATAATCTACAATTGAGATTTATTTCCATGAAAGAGAAAAATATACAATCTATTTCTGTATTCCTGATTGTTATAACTGCTACATTTCTCAAACTAGTTAAAGTTGAGCTTTATAAATAACTGATTTGTTGACCCAGATTTATATGAGACTTGAGGGACCAAACAATTAATCTGTTATTTGGGGGTTTTCCAACAAGTAAATAAATGAATAAGGCATTAATGGTTGTGTCTCATTTAATGGTACTCCAAAGCAAAAAGAGTGGGAAGAAGAGGAAGACAAGGGGACTGCAACACTATCCTCCCTCTTCTCCATCCCACTCCGTGTGTTGTTCATTTCAGGTGTTGAGGGTCTGACGGTGTGTGGAGCTGTTAATATGCACCAGAGCCCGTGCACATCAATGAATGACTCCACAGTGATTAGGGTTCCCAATCAATTGCAAAGCAGAGTGAAAGTAGGACAGCAGTCTCAACCTCTGTAAGAACTGCATCACCAACGCTACATCAGCAAATATGACAGAATAAAAAAAAGCCAGCATTACATCAGATTCCCCAATAGCTTTACTCCAATGATTTAAGTCTTTATTGCTATGATCAACCACTAATACAGTGTGGATTTATTTACCAACCTGCAGCAAAACTAGGACTTCTGTTCGCTTTTGCCCTTGGATTTATAAAAGATGCAGTGTTGGGGTAGGGGTAGCCTTTTTGGTCTGTGTGAACATCCCTCTCAGGGATGGTCCAGTTCAGTACAAGGTTTGACAGTTCAGATGAATAGTGGCCAGGCCAGCTCCACTAAAAACAAGCCCATCACAGCAGGAGCCACATATCATCTTATCAAAGTAGGCTGCAGCCCACCCTCCCACCAGCCAATACACCAATCAGAATAATACATCAAAGTCAAGGTGAAGCAATCTGCAGTATAGTGTTGTAGTGCCAGAGGAACCTGCAGGTTTGACTGCAGCAGCACACTAGTATGAGCAAATACAGATGTTCCTTAAAAGATGCACTATGCAGAAATCATTGTCATTTCCCGGTTGCAAAAATTATAATAGTTCACCTATTTTTATATGTGACAAAACAAGCAAGTATAGCGTAGAGAATCAATCATTGTACCAAATAGTGGTTTCAACTGGTGTACAAAACCTAAAGCAAAAGATGCAAAAACGAAACTTAACGGGAAGCATAGGAATAGCGATATAGAACAGATCTAACGCTTCTTAGACTTGCTTTCAATGAGGATGACAAATCTGAACAAGTGAAAAACCGACCAAAATTTGTTAAGGAACTGATATCTCAGTGAAATGTCAATTTATCTCGTCCATCAACTGGCTCGCTCTCGAACCTAGAGCCTGGGGATGAGTCGGTTAGAAAGTTTCACACTGCCTATTGTTTGATTGACAAGATACATTTATTTATAATACAGCCACAAATAAAGAGAAATCACAGAACAAACAGCTGGTGAGGTTGGGGTGCATTTTATATAAATAATCATTAAAACCCATTTTGGGGACTAAAACACCAAAACAAAACTAAAGATGCAAAAAAATCTAAAGCAACAACATTCTTGAATAGTTATGTATACTTGGCTTGACTATAGTTCCCTTTCGCCTGCATATGCCGTTAATGCATTTTTTATTAAATGATCATAATTATTACCGTTACAAATATTGTAGTTTATTGAAATGATCCATGTCATTCAATACACATCACAATGTGCGCTTTAATACAGAGTAACTGTAGGATAAACAGTATAGTAGTCTAAAACGAGCTACATTCATACAGTGAGGGGTGGGATTCCCAGTATGATTTGCAGAAGGGGGTAAGTCCTAGCCTCTTCTCCATTTCTCTCTGGAGCTTCACTCTTACATCATCACGTTGTCAGTCGTCAGACAGAAAATAACTAGTGAAATCAACCACTGTAGTGCATCATGTCCTGTTATTGCATGCTGCAGACCAGGCTGTCAAAACATTCATCTCCCCAACGTCAGGGAGCTGGAAAATAGAGAACACAAACCTGAGGGAATCAAAAACCGACAATTAGCTACAATCATTTACAGTATTACTCAATGAGTTATCAGCACCCCTCAATTAAACATTTGCACAATACAGTTAGAGATGACAATAGAGGATTCACATTGTATTACAGTCTGAATAATGCAGGATTCACATAGTATTACAGTCTGAATAATAGAGGATTCACGTAGTATTAGTCTGAATAATAGAGGATTCACATAGTATTAGTCTGAATAATAGAGGATTCACATTGTATTAGTCTGAATAGAGGATTCGCGTAGTATTAGTCTAAATAATGCAGGATTCACAGTGTTACAGTCTGAATAATAGAGGATTCACATAGTATTAGTCTGAATAATAGAGGATTCACATAGTATTAGTCTGAATAATAGAGGATTCACGTAGTATTAGTCTGAATAGAGGATTCACGTAGTATTAGTCTAAATAATAGAGGATTCACGTAGTATTAGTCTAAATAATAGAGGATTCACGTAGTATTAGTCTAAATAATAGAGGATTCACGTAGTATTAGTCTGAATAATAGAGGATTCACGTAGTATTAGTCTGAATAATAGAGGATTCACGTAGTATTAGTCTGAATAATGGAGGATTCACATAGTTTCACAGTCTAAAAGAACAATAGAACCAAGATTGTATGGATAGGATTCTGCATCTGTATTGCTTCTCCCCTCAGTTGGTGCTGTAAGAATGTGGCCATTTGCAGTGAGTGGGAGACCCCCCCCAGCTGTTACTGCTGGACTCTGTCAGACAGCAGACTCCAGACTGCAGCCAGTACCTGGAATGGCCCGTCTTTTACCAAAAACAATATCCTGTCCAGTCCATTAGGCCCAGTCTCAGCTGTGCTGCGAGTTATTTGCTGCACAAACTAATATAGATTGGATGGTGTCCCCTTCTCCATCCTCCTCCACCCTTCTCCTCCTTATTGAGAAAAGGCAGCTCAGTGTTTTTGGATGTCTCTGAGAAGATGCTGCAGAGGAGTGTGATCCCTCTCCACCCACACACACACACTCCCCCCCTAAGGCTCTTTCCTGATCGACTCCTAAGAGTGGAGCAGAGTCCAGGCACTAGCAGAATGTGTGGGAGATGCCTGCCTGCCCATGAGTCAGAAAGGATGCCGCTCGGTTCCCTCTTACTATTAAACGGCTATTCCATTTCTCACTGATTAGCTGTGGTCCCAGATCCATCCATGTGACTGAAGACAACAACCAATAGGTTGCAAATGATGTCATCTTCAATTTCCTACAGTACTGTAGATGTGGCGTTTCAAATATGCCAATAAAATCATTTCCCAGGGGTACTGTATTATATAATTATTTTAACAAATATGTTAAATGTGTTGCATATAGCACGATCACAATTTTGTAAATTGTCATAAAACGGGCAACATGTTTGTTAGGAAGGGATATTCTTCAAATTAGCATCAGAATCCCCTATTGGCTCAGGAGATGCAATGCATTTGTATGAACCTGTTAACCAGGCAGGAGTGCATGATGGGATCCTTAATTTTTCCTTCAGAAAGAGGAATGTGAGGCGTGAGGCAGGGGGAGCTTGTTAAAGAGTCAGAGCCCGTTCTCAGCAATGACTCATAGGGAGAGAAAGAAAGAGACAGGGAGGGAGAAAGAGGGGAACCCACATGAATGAGCAGGTGCCTCGGGGGGGAACACAGAGAGAGGGGGGAAAATAGGAAGAGAGGAGAGAAGCCTAGAAAGAAGATTATGCTGCATCTCCCTCCCACGCAGTCCGCCCACACACTCCTGCTCTCCATCCATACAGAGGAGAGCATCAGCGTCAGTCAGGGCTCTTCCAACCCCACCCCGTCCCTAGCACCATACGCTGCGTCAACCAGCCCAATCCTGCCTCTCCAATAACCGAGCCTTCCTCCCTCTCCTCTCCTTCCCTGGAGACGCCACTCTACTGTTCGGCTCCATAATTAGACTCCTCAGGCCTGTGTTTTTTTTACCTTGAGAGCAACTTGGAAGACAATCAAGGCACACATGCGTAATTACACCAGGCAGACGTGTAGCCAGAATCTTACCTCCATTTGCTTTTTTGTATACAGTTAGCTGTAGGTTTCAGGAGGGGATCAAAGGACTATGTCATCTCAGTTAAATTGATAAAAATGTCATCTTACTTGGATTTAGTAGCATTATCTTCTGAAGGTCACAGGGATGCCACAAGGTCTAAACTACACCATATTGTACAGCTGTTAAACACTCTCCCAATGCCGCCTCCTCCTCACCTGTCCAGTATATGTGTTCAGGGCTGGGGGTCCAGGGGCTGCCCTCATTGCTGCTTGCAGTTGGACAGCTTGCGGATGCGGCTGTAGGTGGACACTCCTTTGCGTGAGGGGTTGGAGGAGGAGGAGGAGGAGAGGCGTTCTGATCGGGACCTGGTCCTGCTGGTGGTTGGGTAGTGGTCCTGGTCTGTCTCTGTACCGTTCACACATAGGGTCCTGAGCCCCAGCCCCGGCCCCACACAACCCCCCTGGTGCCCGTTCTGCTCCAGCCCATCCTCATGCACCCGACCTGGGGAGAGAACACAGAGACGAGAATTAGAGGTTGGAGGTCAGTGGTCTAAGCTGACTCAGAGAAACATACGCTGTCAGCCATCAGGTTAGACTCCTGGTGGAAGTCATCTTTATGCACAGATCTGGGATCAACTTACTCCCCCAAACCATTAGGCGGAAATGAAAAAAATGCCCTTAAATCATTAGGTCTAGGACGTTTTTCCTCCACACTGTTAGTAACAGGTCAGAGTGACCCGAGATAATGGGGGAGGTGAGCACTGAGCAACCTTGAAGAAAGTTTGTAGACGGGCAAAAACTGTTGGGAGACCTTTACTAAATGTAAGCATATTTTTACTGTGTTCTTCAGCCGTTTGCATTTTTACAAAAGAGACTGTTCAGGGTCGCTCCCAATATAATTGTATTAGCAAATGTAGCATAGAAATAAAACGCTGCATTCAAACATAGACAAGAATTGCACATATCCCTGAAAATGTAAAATGTCTCACCTAAAGAGAATACATTTACTAATTAATGCCAAAGCGTTTCATGCCATTTCTTCTATGTGGGAAACTCAGCACAACCAAAAACAGCCTGCTTTATTTTAGATGTAGTTCTTCTAAAGTTACAAAAATTCTTGCAAAACTAAGGTGAGGTGGGCTTTAGCTTAAGTAGTGACTGAGCACATTTGGGTCCGCTTGCCAAATCAAATCCTCCAGACGCGAACAGTATTCCCACCAGTCTTGTTTTTTAGTCCAAGACTATGCTTCCATGTCTGGGAAACCCTAATGTAGAGTTAGGGCTGTTGCGGTGACAGTATTACCACCACACCAGGAGTCATGACTGCAGTCAAATTCCACGTGACTCAAAAATCTTTTCTCATGCACTCGGGACATGTGTTGGTAGTAGGCCTATCCAATTCACTAATGACCATCAGGTTACGAATGGCCTGATACTCAGGGCTCTATTGTCCTTCTAACCACTCTGACGTTAATGCAAATGCGATCTAAAAATCACATCAAACACTTATCATTAAAACAGTATCATGCTTTAAAAAAACTCACCATTAGGCTACATTTTGTTACATCTGTGATTATCAATTTGAAGAAAAGTTCAACAACAGGTTGGATCTGAATGGAAAACATGGTTGTTTGAAAGCCAAACACAATGAAATGGACAGCGCTTTCTAAGGTGATGATTCATTCAAAAGCCTTTAAGACATTGCATGTAGAACACCCATACAAATATCAGGGCTTATGCCTATATATGAGCCCAAGCCCGAAAGAAAAAAGAATTAAAATGATTGCGCTGTTATACAATACATAGCCTACCACATATTACGCAGTGGCGGTCAGTGTTGTTTAACTTCTTATGGCTTGAGGGCGCCATTTTCACGTCCGGATGAAAAGTGTGCCCAAAATATACTGCCTGCTACTTAGGCCCAGAAGTTAGGATATGCATATAATTGGTAGATTTGGATAGAAAACACTAAGGTTTCTAAAACTGTTTGAATGATGTCTGTGAGTATAACAGAACTTATTTGGCAGGCAAAACCCCGAGGACAAACCATCCAGGATTTTTCTTTTTTTAGGTCAGTCTTTTCAATGGTTTTTCATTGAGAATCCATAATTCTAAGGCAGTTGCTTGCAGTTCCTATTGCTTCCACTGGTTTTCAACAGTCTTTAGAAATTGGTTGATGTTTTTCCTCTGTGTAATGAAGAAGTAGCCCTGTTTAGAATGAGGCTCGAGGGAAGTGTATTGTTTGATAGAGGCGCGTGACCTGAAAAGCACGCTCCACTTTGTTTTCCTCCGGTATTGAACGCAGTTTATCCCATCTTAAATTTTATCGATTATTTACGTAAAAAAAATACCTAAAGTTGTATTACGAAAGTTGTTTGAAAAGTTTGGACAAAGATTAAAGGTAACTTGAGATATTTTGTAGTCATGTTGCGCGAGTTGGAACCGGTGTTTTTCTGGATCAAACGCGCCAAATAAATGGACATTTTGGATATATAACGATGGAATTAATCGAACAAAAAAAGGACCATTTGTGATGTTTATGGGACATATTGGAGTGCCAACAGAAGAAGCTCGTCAAAGGTAAGGCATGAATTATATCGTTATTTCTGAGTTTTGTGTCGCGCCTGGCGGGATGAAATATGATTGTCTGTGTTGTTTGATGGGGTGCTGTCCTCACATAATAGCATTGTTTGCTTTCGCCGTAAAGCCTTTTTGAAATCTGACACTGTGGCTAGATTAACAAGAAGTTCAGCTTTAAAATTTGGTGTATTGCACTTGTGAATGTATGAAAGTTCAATATTTTTTTATAATTTTCTTTTGAATTTGGCGCTCTGCCATTTCACCGGTTGTCGTCAAATCAATCCCGTTAACGGGATTTGAGCTATAAGAATTAAGATAAGTGAGGACAAATGCTTTTTCATGAGCATGGCCTTATTTATATTACAGCATATTGGATGACTGTCATTCATATTCCATTCACCCAGTTCAATGTAACATCAATAGGTTTAGGCTACTACACGATACTCGAATTTTCCCTATAGGTTGCCACAACCAAGCCTATGAATGAAAGTTTACAACGTAGGCGCACACAGGTCGAAAGAGAAATTTGAGGTGACACAGTGACAGACAGTTACACATTATATACCGCCTTGCACAATCTTGCCTGCATCTAGCTTGCAAATGAGTTTCTATTGGACAAATTCAGGCATTTTCATCCCGTTTTGTTTACTTCAGTTTAAGAAACGTTTTTCAACAGAATCGGTGGATGAATACACCCCTGATCATAGCAGCCACGTTGTATTCACTCTATGCACTCTTCTCCTCTCACCTTTTCTCTTCATGTGTGGACAACACATCAGCTGTATGTGACCAGGCACCGAACCGCTACACAGCCTACATCAACGTTAGTGTACAGTCAGTAAGCGGGTACACCAGCGGGCCTCGTGGTAATATATTTGTAATACCAAAAGCTTACATTGTGTTGGAAAGTCAAAGCCAGTGAGCTAACATACACCCTGCTCAAACAGAGGGATTCTTTCAGTAGGCTAAACTACCTAGCTGCATTTGCTAGCTAAGTAACGTTAAGTGAAACTGAAAAAGAAATGAAATCTCTATTTCCCCTCTTGCTTCTTCCTCATTTTGAAAGGAATTACATTTGTTCAACTATTGTCATTCCCTCTCTTTGAGTCAACTACTCACCACATTTTATACACTGCAGTGCTAGCTAGCTGTAGCTAGTATTAGATTAATTCTCTGATCCTTTGATTGGGTGGACAACATGTCAGTTCATGCTGCAAGACCTCTGATAGGTTGGCGTAATTTCTCCGGAAGTTGTCATAATTACTGTGTAAGTCTATGGAAACGGGTGAGATCCATGAGCCTCCTAGGTTTTGTATTGAAAAACAAATGATAGTCCCACTAAGCGCAAACCAGAAGGGATGTGTATCGCTGCAGAATGCTGTGGTAGCCATGCTAGTTAAGTGTGCCTTGAATTCTAAATAAAATCACAAACTGAGTGTCCCCAGCAAAGCGCCCCCACACCATCACACCTCCTCCATGCTTCACGGTGGGAACCACACATGCAGAGATCATCCGTTCACCTACTCTGCGTCTCAAAGACAGCAGTTGGAACCAAAAATCGCAAATTCGTACTCATCAGACCAAAGAACAGATTTCCACCGGTCTACCGTCCATTGCTTGTGTTTCTTGGCGCAAGCAAGTCTCTTCTTCTTATTGGTATCTTTTTTGTAGTGGCCTCTTTGCAGAAATTCGACCATGAAAGCCTGATTCACGCAGTTGATGTTGAGACGTGTCTTCAAAATATCCATATAAATTTTCCTTCCTCGTGATGCCATCCATTTTGTGAAGTGCACCAGTCCCTCCTGCAGAAAAGCACCCCCACAACATGGTGCTGCCACCCCCGTACTTCACGGTTGGGATGATGTTCTTCAGCTTACAATCCTCACCCATTTCCCCCCCAACATAACAATGGTCATTATCGCCAAACAGACCAGGCGGCATTTCTACAAAAAGTGCGATCTTTGTCCCCATGTGCAGTTGCAAACCATAGTCTGGCTTTTTTATGGCGGTTTTGGAGCAGTGGCTTCTTCCTTGCTGAGCGGCCATTCAGGTTGTCGATATAGGACTCGTTTTACTGTGGATATAGATACTTTTGTACCCATTTCCTCCAGCATCTTTGCAAGGTCCTTTGCTGTTGTTCTGGGATTGATTTGCACTTTTCGCACCAAAGTACGTTCATCTCTAGGAGACAGAACGCGTCTCCTTCCTGAGCGGTATGACGGCTGCATGGTCCCATGGTGTTTATACTTGCGTACTATTGTTTGTACAGATGAATGTGGTACCTTCAGCCGTTTGGAAATTGCTCCCAAGGATGAACCAGACTTGTGGAGGTCTACAATTTTCTTTCCGAGGTTTTGGCTGATTTCTTTTGATTTCTCCATGGATGTCAAGCAAAGAGGCACCGAGTTTGAAGGTAGGCCTTGAAATACATCCACAGGTACACCTCCAATTGACTCAAATGATTTCAATTAGCCTATCAGAAGCTTCTAAAGCCATGGCATCATTTTCTGGAATTTTCCAAGCAGTTTAAAAGGCACAGTCAACCTAGTGTATGTAAACTTCTTACCGACTGGAAATGTGACACAGTGAATTATAAGTGAAATAATCTGTCTGTAAACAAATTGTTGGAAGAATTACTTGTGTCATGCACAAAGTAGGTGTCCTAACCGACCTGCCAAAACTATCGTTTGTTAACAAGAAATTGTTGGAGTGGTTGAAAAACAAGTTTAATTGACTCCAACCTAAGTGTATGTAAACTTCAGACCTCAACTGTATGTATAGATAGAAAGATCATATTTACATAAGTAGTCAGACCCTTTACTCAGTACTTTGTTGATGCAACTTTGGCAGCGATTACAGCCTAGAGTCTCTTGGGTATGACACTACAAGCTTAGTACACCTGTATTTGGGGAGTTCCTCCCTATCTTGTCTGCAGATCCTCTCAAGCACTGTCAGGTTGGTTGGAGAGCGTTGCTGCACAGCTATTTTCAGGTCTCTCCAGAGATGTTCGATCGAGTTCATGTCCAGGCTCTGGCTGGGCCACTCAAGGACATTCAGAGACTTGTCCCAAAGCCACTCCTGCATTGTCTAGGCTGTGTGCTTAGGGTCGTTGTCCTGTTGGAAGGTGAGTCTGAGGTCCTGAGCACTCTGGAGCAGGTTTTCATCAAGGACCTCTGTACTTTGCTCCGTTGATCTTTCTGTCGATCCTGACTGGTCTACCAGTCCCTACTGCTGAAAAACACCCCCACAGCATGATGCTGCCACCACCATGCTTTAACGTAGGTTTCCTCCAGACGTGATGCTTGGCATTCAGGCCAAATAGTTCAATCTTGATTTCAACAGACCAGAGAATCTTGTTTCTCATGGTCTGTGTCCTTTAGGTGCCTTTTGGCAAACTCCAAGCGGGCTGTCATGTTCCTTTTACTCTAGAGTGGCTTCCGTCTGGCCACTCTACCATAAAGGCCTGATTGGTGGAGTGCTGCAGAGATCGTTGTCCTTCTGGAAGGTTCTCCCATCTCCACAGAGGAACTCTAGAGCTCTGTCAGTGACCATTCGGTTCTTGGTCACCTCCCTGACCAAGGCCCTTCTTCCCAGATTGCTCAGTTAGGATGTTTGTGCAGAACTTGTCAACTTAAATAGACTGTCATAAAGGTAGGAAATGTTTGAATCAGATTGGTGCCATCTCAGATGAGGCAAACACTCGAGTTTCTTGTCTGAACTGGTTTCGCTTCATTATAGAGAGCAGAACATGACATCTCTGTGATATGTTGCTTCAGGAACCAAGATAAAGTATGCAACAGGTTAGTAAAACATGCAAGTTGAAAAGGGAAAAGAAAACTCAATTTTCTCAAAGCAAACTACATGACATTAATAATCATTAATCATGACCTTTCATGAATGGGGCGATGAAGTCACCCTGATTTATGCACACAGGTTCACCAGGCACAAGATGACTAAAACCCCGGTCATAACGACAATCATCACCATAATTAACATCTGCACATTATTAGACTTGTTCAATCAGAAATCAAAGCGCTTCCAGCACTCTCAGTAATTGAACACCAGCTAAATGAAGTCTGACTGGGCCCTCGCTCTAAACCCCGTGAAGCTGTCGACACTGGGCTTACTGATTAGCCTGGGCCATAAATATGTAATCAAAGGCAGCACAGCGACACTGGGCTCGCCCTCATTAACCTCCCCCTCACCTCCCCTTTACTCCAACAATGGCTAACCTGTGAAGACCTGTGCCTGTCACCCCCTCTCTGACAACATCAAAGGTGACAAAAGAACAGGTAGAATCATAGTGTCAAAGCAGAGAGCGCGGGAGGAGAGAGAGAGAGAGGGGGAGGCAGAGGAAGGGGGGATATACAGTGCAAGTGACTTAACGAACTGCAGCAGGATGACTCACCTAGTTGCCATGGCAACTTAAAACACTCGCTACTCTCTAATCGGCGATTTTGAACTGCTGCTCATGAAACCGGCGAGCGGAGAGGGGGGGATTTTTATGTTTCCGGAAATCATTGAAATACGTGGTGGTGGTAGTGTTGTGTGTGTGTGTGTGTATGCACAAAATGAGCACAAGGCTGACGCCGGGGTCACAAACTAGGACGTTTGACGTCAAATACACCCCAGGCCATACATACACCTCCCTCTCTTTCTCTAAAACACCTCACCTCTCTAATGCAGTCAAGCTGTGCTCCCTCTATAATGGGTTGCATTGTTGCACAGTATGAGTGGGTGCTGCTGGGGTGGTTTCTATGCCCTAAATGAGCAGCAGCTATGTACTACGCATCCCTACACACATACAAATCCTTTACGAGTTCTTAAATTGCTTAAGAATGCTTCAACCGTGAGAGTGAGAGAGTGAGAGAGAGAATACAGGAGTGTGTGGTGTGCAGTACAGGAGGCTCAGACTGGGGAGGTGGGCGCAAAAAATAAATAAATAAATAAATAAATAAAAAGACTACTACTATATGACAGATACAAATTCTAATGAACATTTCTATCACACTGTTGTTCCCTTACACTCACACGGTTGTTCACCTTTCTCACAAATCAGTCTCCCAACAGGCATTGCCCTACAAAGCCACGCTGTGATTCCTGTTATTTTAAAGCCCTATTTTCCAAATGTAACAGCTCCAGCATGGCACAGAGAGCAAACACAACAGACTCAGATGATGGTGAGGGAAAAAAATAAAATTCGGTCCGATACCCATTTTTGGGGGGGACAAACTTGCCGATATTCTATTTGATCAGAGTCAGAGAAATTAAAAAGAGTGTTTTCCACACTGAATTCTTATAAATTGCCATCCAAAAACAGCAATTGTCCAATAAATATGCTTCAAATGTTGATTTCTTACATTGTGAAATGAATAACATGAGAATGACTGCAAGTGTTCAGATAAGCATAAGATTCCCTTTTTTCATCCTATTTATTAAATATATTAGTTATCGGTGGATTTATCGTCCGATACCGATATAGAGGTAAAAAGGCCAATATTGGCAGATATCGGTAAATTGATATATCGGTCAGACTCTAAAGGGTAGTGGGTATAATTTCACAAAATACCCTCCACAGGACACCCAAGAGGAAGCAGTGGTGAATCAAATCAAAAATACAAATAATATTTTTGTGCTTCCCTTTGAAGAGGAGAGTACGGAATAAAATGTACCCTGAACATAAACAAGTTTCCGGTTTAAATTGACTTAACTTTAATTGGCAACACACAATGCACAAGAAGCCACGGCAGACAAATCGCTTAATGAAAGACTGCCAGGAAATAGTGAATTGAAAGGAAAAAAATTTAAAGAATGATGGATACTCTCTCTGCATGCTGTCCTCATGTAATTGGGTATGGACCGATTGGAAACATTACCACAGTTCAAACAAGCCCATAAAGGTCTATTGTGGAAAGATAAATAATGTAATCTCCTTGAAAACCAATATAATAAAAAAGCTAATGAAAACAATTTCCATCCCTTCTTATCTCTAAGAAGACAGAATGGCTAGGAATGGCTGAATTAGTGTTTTGAACTTCACAGTGGTTATAAGAGAGGAGGCGGTTTGGCCAATCTTCTATATTATGACTCAGGTAGGCGAATCACTGCAGTCAATAGGGAAAAGTAAAACATTAACCCAAAACTAACCCATACTAGAATGAGTCATAAAATAAAAAATAAAAAAAGGCAAATAGCTGTGTGGTCTTATCATGGCATCTATCAAATGTACTGCTATCAGTTAACAAATCAGAAGATTACAGGGACACAGGAACAATCCAATTTCAGATTAGATTCCTAGATGCTATACAATCTAATCTTCACTGTTTCCATCTTATCTTTTGATATAATATGCCTGGTGGGCTTTTTGTATTAATTCAATACTGGATCCCTGTCGCTTTGAGGGAGTGAAACGCATAGTTGGCTATAGATTTGAAATACTTAGTGTGTAATATATTCTACATCACAGCCGGTGACTAGGGCTTTAACAGTGGACCAAGAATGACTATACCGTGTCTCTAACCGGACCCATGACACCAACAGCATGCAGTAATTAGCAGAGGCAGGCGAGGACTTATTGAGTGCTTCTAGCACCTTATGTTACAACATTTGTTCAAGACAGCCAATATAAGTCTACCTTCAGGCATTAGCTACTGCTATACTATATTACTATGACATCAAACTGTTAGAATGTGAGAAATGACCAATGCTAAATCAATGTCCTCAATGCAAAACATAAATATATCAATACTCCATATAAATATGTGCACATCACAGCAAGTTACAGACAGAGAGAAAAATAGTTCTAAGGACAGTAGAAATGAACCCAACAACCAAGTCCATGGACATTCTCAGAGCCTGAGGTACTCAACTTCATCTGCTCCCTCCTCTTCCAGACTCCTCTCAGCGATGACCTTGTCCAATCACTAATCTGAGCCGGGGCAAAGTGACTCACTGGTCCATAGTAGCAGCCAGCCCACAGACTCACTGGGCTGATGCAATTACAGATTGACTGACCAGCTCTTCCGAAGAGACGGATGGACTCACTCACTAGTACATAGATGACACCAGGGACAATTCAATATCCTCCTGAGGACAGATCTGGGATGATAATCTAATCCAGGGCTCTCCAACCCTGTCCCTGAAGAGCTACCATCCTGTAGGTCTTCGCTCAAACCCTAATCTACCCATCTGAACCTAATAATTACCTGGTTGACAAGCTGAATCGGGTTAGTTAAAACAGGGGTTGGAGCAACAACAACAAAAAACTACAGGAGGGTTGCTCTCCAGGAACAGGGATGGAGAGCCCTGATCTAATAATGGCGACAGAGGGGATGGCCACCTGACCAAGTGTGTGTTTATGTGCTGATCATATATATATATATATATATATAAAAAAAAACTGTCAACTGCATTTATTTTCAGCAAACTTAACATGTGTAAATATTTGTATGAACATAAGATTCAACAACTGAGACATACTGAACAAGTTCCACAGACTTGTGACTAACAGAAATTGAATGTGTCCCTGAACAAAGGGGGGAGGGGTCAAAATCAAAAGTAAACAGTCAGTATTTGTTGTGGCCACCAGCTGCATTAAGTACTGCAGTGCATCTCCTCCTCATGGACTGCACCAGATTTGCCAGTTCTTGCTGTGATATTTACATTTAAGTCATTTAGCAGACGCTCTTATCCAGAGCGACTTACAAATTGGTGCATTCACCTTATGATATCCAGTGGAACTGTTACCCCACTCTTTCACCAAGGCACCTGCAAGTTCACAGACATTTCTGGGGGGGGGGGGATGGCCCTAGCCCTCACCCTCCGATCCAAAAGGTTCCAGACGTGCTCAATGGGATTGAGATCCGGGCTCTTCGCTGGCCATGGTAGAACACACATTCCTGTCTTGTAGGAAATCACGCACAGAACGAGCAGTATGGCTGGTGGGATTGTCATGCTGGAGGGTCATGTCAGGATGAGCCTGTAGGAAGGGTACCACATGAGGGAGGAGGATGTCTTCCCTGTAACGCACAGCATTGAGATTGCAGGCAATGACAACAAGCGCAGTCCGATGATGCTGTGACACACTGCCCCAGACCATGAAGGACCCTCCACATTGATCCCACTCCAGAGTACAGGCGTCGGTGTCACGCTCATTCCTTCGACAATAAACACGAATCCGACCATCACCCCTGGTGAGACAAAACCGCAACTCGTCAGTGATGAGCACTTTCTGCCAGTCCTGTCTGGTCCAGCAACGGTGGGTTTGTGCCCATAAGCGACGTTGTTGCCGGTGATGTCTGGTGAGGACCTGCCTTACAACAGGCCTACAAGCCCTCAGTCCAGCCTCTCTCAGCCTATTGCGGACAGTCTGAGGACTGATGGAGGGATTGTGCATTCCTGGTGTAACTCGGGCAATTGTTGTTGCCATCCTGTACCTGTCCCGCAGGTGTGATGTTCGGATGTACTGATCCTGTGCAGGTGTTGTTACATGATCAGCTGTCCGTCCTGTCTCCCTGTAGCCCTGTCTTAAGCATCTCACAGTACGGACATTGCAATTTATTGCCCTGGCCACATCTGCAGTCATGCCTCCTTGCAGCATGCCTAAAGCACATTCATGCAGATTAATCTTTCTTTTGGTGTTTTTCAGAGCCAGTAGAAAGGCCTCTAGTGTCCTAGGTTTTCATAACTGTGACCTTAATTGCCTACCGTCTGTAAGCTGTTAGTGTCTTAACGACCTTTTCACAGGTGCATGTTCATTAGTTGTTTATGGTTCATTGAACAAGCATGGGAAACAGTGTTTAAACCCTTTCCAAAAAATTGGAAGTTATACAAATTATATATATACAAATTATATATATATATATATATATATATATATATATATATATATATATATATATATATATATATATCTCTATATATAGAGATATATATATTATTTGTGTATATATATATATATATATATATATATATATATATATATATATATATATATATATATATATATATATATACACAAATAATATATATATAGATATATAGAGATATATATATATATATATATATATATATATATATATATATATACGCCATCGTTTCATATGATCGAAAAGAGCTTCTGGACATCAAAACAGTGATTACTAAACTCGTCAGATGTGGCAGGGCTTGCAAACTATCACAGATTACAAAGGGAAACAGAGCCGCGAGCTTCCCAGTGACACGAGCCTACCAGACGAGCTAAACCTTCTACGCTTGCGTCGAGGCAAGTAACACTGAACCATGCATGAGAGCACCAGCTGTTCCGGACGACTGTGTGATCACGGTATCCTTAGCCGATGTGAATAAGTCCTTTAAACAAGTTAACATTCACAAGGCCGCAGGGCCAGACGGATTACCAGGATGTGTAATCCGAGCATGCGCTGACCAACTGGCAAGTGTCTTCAATGACATTTTCAACCTCGCCCTGACCTAGTCTGTAATACCTACATGTTTCAAGCAGACCACCATTGTCCCCGTGGTTACATACAACCTCATGCTAAATCACATTAGCTCAACTGTCCCACGGGGGGGTGGGGGACCAATCCCGTAGAGGTTAAACAATACAGATACCATTTCAAATATTAAAAGATTCCCTACGCAGAAATCCCTCCGCCATTTCCTGGTTGCAAAAATTCTAATAGTTTGCCTCACTTCAGTTTGTGACAAAACAAGCAAGTAAAAAGTGTAGAGAATATTTTTTTCCATAACCAAAGTTATCGTATTTTCAGCTGGTGTACAAAACAGAAAGGAAAAGATGCAAAAACAAACAAACTTAACGGGAAGCATAGAAATAGTGCACATAGAACAGATGGACTGCATCTTAGATTTGCTTTCAGTGAGAATTACAGAGCTATAACACAATTTCTATGTGAATTTGGTTAGTCACCCAAAAAGTTACATATGGCAGCTTTAACTTGATTATATAACTCAAATGTCAAACAGTATTTTCAAATCAAAAGTTTATTTGTCACATGCGCCGAATAGAACAGGTGTAGACCTTACAGTGAAATGCTGACTTACAGGATCTAACCAATAGTGCAAAAAAGGTATTAGGTGAACAATAGTTACGAAATAAAACAGTAAAAAAAGACAGTGAAAAACAGTAGCGAGCCTACATACAGACATCGGTAAGTCAGGCTGATTGAGGTAGTATGTACATTTGGTTAAAGTGACTATGCATATATGATGAACAGAGAATAGCAGTAGCGTAAAGGGGGTTGTCGGGTGGTGGGACAATGCAGATAGCCTGGTTAGCCAATGTGCGGGAGCACTGGTTGGTCGGGCCAACTGAGGTAGTATGTACATGAATGTATAGTTAAAGTGACTGTGCATATATGATAAAGAGGGGGGTTGGGGGCACACAATGCAAATAGTCCGGGTAGCCATTTGATTACCTGTTCAGGAGTCTTATGGCTTGGGGGTAAAAACTGTTGAGAAGCCTTTTTGTCCTAGACTTGGCACTCCGGTACCGCTTGCCATGCGGTAGTAGAGAGAACAGTCTATGACTGGGGTGGCTGGGGTCTTTGACAATTTTTAGGGCCTTCCTCTGACACCGCCTGGAATAGAGGTCCTGGATGGCAGGAAGCTTGTCCCCGGTAATGTACTGGGCCGTACGCACTACCCTCTGTAGTGCCTTGCGGTCGGAGGCCGAGCAGTTGCCGTACCAGGCTGTGATGCAACCAGTCAGGATGCTCTCGATGTTGCAGCTGTAGAACCTTTTGAGGATCTCAGGATCCATGCCAAATCTTTTTAGTTTCCTGAGGGGGAATAGGCTTTGTCGTGCCCTCCTCACGACTGTCTTGGTGTGTTTGGACCATTCTAGTTTGTTGGTGATGTGGACACCAAGGAATTTGAAGCTCTCAACCTTCTCCACTACAGCCCCGTCGATGAGAATGGGGGCGTACTCAGTCCTCCTTTTCCTGTAGTCCACAATCATCTCCTTAGTCTTGGTTACGTTGAGGGCACCACCCGGCCAGGTCTCTGACCTCCTCCCTATAGACTGCCTCGTCATTGTCGGTGATCAGGCCTAACACTGTTGTGTCGTCCGCAAACTTGATGGTGTTGGAGTCGTGCCTAGCCATGCAGTCGTGGGTGAACAGGGAGTACAGGAGGGGACTGAGCATGCACCCCTGAGGGGCTCCAGTGTTGAGGATCAGCATGGCAGATGTGTTGCTACCTACTCTCACCACCCGGGGGCAGCCCGGCAGGAAGTCCAGGATCCAGTTGCAGAGGGAGGTGTTTAGTCCCAGGATCCTTAGCTTTGTGATGAACTTTGAGGGTACTATGGTGTTGAACGCTGAGTTGTAGTCAATGAATAACATTCTCACGTAGGTGTTCCTTTTGTCCAGGTGGGAAAGGGCAGTGTGAAGTGCAATAGATTGCATCATCTGTGGATCTGTTTGGGCGGTATGCAAATTGGAGTGGGTCTATGGCTTCTGGGATGTTGTTGATGTGAGCCATGACCAGCCTTTCAAAGCACTTCATGGCTACGGACGTGAGTGCTACGGGTCTGTAGTCATTTAGGCAGGTTGCCTTTGTGTTCTTGGTCACAAGTACTATGGTGGTCTGCTTGAAACATGTTGGTATTACAGACTCAATCAGGGACATGGGACATGTTGAAAATGTCAGTGAAGACACCTGCCAGTTGGTCAGCACATGCCCGGCGCACACGTCCTGGTAATCTGTCTGGCCCCGCAGCCTTGTGTATGTTGACTTGTTTAAAGGTCTTACTCACATCGGCTATGGAGAACGTGATCACACAGTCGTCCGGAACAGCTGATGCATGCCTCAGTGTTGCTTGCCTCGAAGCGAGCATAGAAGTGATTTAACTCGTCTCGTAGGCTCGTGTCACTGGGCAGCTTGCGGCTGTGCTTCCCTTTGTAGTCTAATAGTTTGCAAGCCCTGTCACATATGACGAGCGTCAGAGCCGGTGTAGTATGATTCAATCTTAGCCCTGTATTGACGCTTTGCCTGTTTTATGGTTCGTCGCAGTGCATAGCAGGATGTCTTGTAAGCTTCCGGGTTAGAGTCCCGCACTTTGAAAGCGGCAGCTCTACCCTTTATCTCAGTGCGAATGTTGCCTGTAATCCATGGCTTCTGGTTGGGGTATGTACGTACAGTCACTGTGGGGACGACGTCCTCGATGCACTTACTGATAAAGCCAGTGACTGATGTGGTGTACTCCTCAATGCCATCGGAAGAATCCCGGAACATGTTCCAGTCTGTGATAGCAAAACAGTCCTGTAGTTAGGTATCTGCTTCATCTGACCACTTTTTTATAGACCGAGTCACTGGTGCCTCCTGCTTTAATTTTTGATGGTAAGCAGGAATCAGGAGGAGAGTTGTGGTCGGATTTACCAAATGGAGGGCGAGGGAGAGCTCAGTACGCATCGCTGTTTGTGGAGTACAGGTGATATAGAATTTTTCCCCCTCTGATTGCACATTTAACATGTTGATAGAAATTTGGTAGAACTGATTTAAGTTTCCCTGCATTAAAGTCTCCGGCCACTAGGAGCACCGCCTCTGGGTGAGTGGTTTCCTGTTTGCTTATACAGCTGACTGAGTGCTGTCTTAGTGCCAGCATCTGTCTGTGGTGGTAAATAATCAGCCACAAAAAGTATAGCTGAAAACTCTAGGCAATTAGTGTGGCCTGCAATTTATCACAATATACTCTACTTCAGGCGAGCAAAATCTAGAGACTTCCTCAGATTTCGTGCACCAGATGTTGTTTACAAATATGCTCAGACCCCCCCCCCCACATTCATCTGTACAAACAATAGTACGCAAGTACAAACACCATGGGACCACGTAGCCGTGGAATCCCAGAACAACAGCAAAGGACCTTGTGAAGATGCTGGAGGAAACAGGTACAAAAGTATCTATATATATATATATCCACAGTAAAACGAGTCCTATAATCGACATAACCTGAAAGGCTGCTCAGCAAGGAAGAAGCCACTGCTCCAAAACCGCCATAAAAAAGCCAGACTATGGTTTGTAACTGCACATGGAGACAAAGATCGTACATTTTGGAGAAATGTCCTCTGGTCTGATGAAACAAAAATAGAACTGTTTGGCCATAATGACCATCGTTACGTTTGGAGGAAAAAGGGGGAGACTCGCAAGCCGAAGAACACCATCCCAACCATGAAGCACGGGGGTGGCAGCATCATGTTGTGGGGGTGCTTTGCTGCAGGAGGGACTGGTGCACTTCACAAAATAGATGGCTTCATGAGGAAAGAAAATGATGTTGAAGCAACATCAAGACATCAGTCAGGAAGTTAAAGCTTGGTCTCAATGTGGTTCTTCCAAATGGACAATGACCCCAAGCATACTTCCAAAGTTGTGGCAAAATGGCTTAAGGACAACAAAGTCAAGGTATTAGAGTGGCCATCACAAAGCCCTGACCTCATCCTATAGAAAATGTGTGGGAAGAACTGAAAAGGCGTGTGCGAGCAAGGAGGCTTACAAACCTGACTCAGTTACACCAGGTCTATGAGGAAGAAATTCACCCAACTTATTGTGGGAAGCGTGTGGAAGGCTACCTGAAACGTTTGACCCAAGTTAAAGGCAATGCTACCAAATACTAATTGAGTGTATGTAAACTTCTGACCCACTGGGAATGTGATGAAAGAAATAATTCTCTAATATTTTTCTGACATTTCACATTCTTAAAATAAAGTGGTGATCCTGACTGACCTAAGACAGGGAATTTTTACTAGGATTAAATGTCAGGAATTGTGAAAAACGGAGTTTAAATGTATTTGGCTAAGGTGTATGTAAACTTCTGACATCAACTGTAGACATTTAATAATCTCATGAATGTAATGCACAGTTGACACTATTGTCCAGGGAACACTTTACTTGAAGCCCCCACCAACCCCTACATAACACTGTTGTAACAGTAACACTGTATTTATGTTGTATGTACCTTATCAGCCTACCAGCTGTAAAGTTCAGTTCGGAAATCAAAAATTCTTCTTCATTTCTCTATCGCTCCACCTCTCCATCGATCTCAATCCCTCAGTCTCTCACCTGTCATTGTGAAACCCTGAGAATAGATGATCTCTCCATCTCCGTAGAAGAGTTCGTCGTCATCCTCATCATCCTGGTCGGCGTAGCCGTGCAGGTGCTCCAGGTAGGGCAGCACGGTCATACTACGCCACGCGTCCCTCCGGTCAGCACTGGGAGGCATGGGCACCAGAGGCTCCGTTGCAGGGTGTTTCTTCCTCACCCAGCTAAAACCACAGAACATTGGTTATAGAATAAAAATTCCCAAAACTTAAAATAAGATACAATCTTAGTTTTGGGCCCCTACCTAATTTTTTGGGGCGATATATGCCTTTCATTTAGGACCCATCAAGCTTATTCTTTATTTGTGCAGCTAATTTAGCCAGGTGAGTCAGTTGAGAACCAATTCTTAATAATGCTGGAGATGCCCAAGGCAAAAGACTCAGCGACACCTTATTTGCTTAAGGTGTCATACTTTGGGATTTTAGCAATTAGACCCTTTATCTACTTAACCAGAGTCATATTAACTTGTGGATAAAATGTGCATCTCTGTGTCCAGTATGTTAGAGGTAGTTTCACGAGCCAATGCTAAATAGTGTTAGCACAATGACTGGAAGTCTATGGGTATCTGCTTCAAGTCATTGCGCTAATGCTAGTTAGCAACTTCCTTCAAACTTCACGCATCTGACTCAGGCGAAGTCGATAAAGGACCTCATTGTCAAAATCCCGAAGAATCCCTTTAAACAAGAGGATTTGCTTATGGAAACATCACAATACAGTGCCTTTAGAAAATATTAACATCCCTTTGCTTTTTTCTCCCAAGAAATGTGTTACAACCGGAATTTAAAATGTATTCAATTGTGCGTTACTGGCTTCACACACACAACCCCATAATGTCAAAGTGGAATTATGTTTGTGAATTTTTACAAATTAGTTAAAAATGAAAAGTGTTATGGCAAGCCTAAATAAGTTCAGGAGTAAAACTTTGCTTAACAAGTCACATAAGTTGCATATGTAATAATAGTGTTTAACATGATTTTTGAATTACTTCCACATCTCTGTTTCCCCACACATACAGATAATTGTAAGGTCCCGCAGTCAAACAGTGAATTTCAACCAGTAAGACCAGGGAGGTTTTCCAATGCTTGTAAATGAGAACTTGTTCTCAACTAGCCTACCTGATTAAATAAAGGTGAAATAAATAAATTAAATAAATAAATGCCTCGCAAAAGGCAGGCACCGATTGGTAGATGGGTAAACATTTTAAAAGCAGACATTGAATATCCCTTTGAGCATGTTGAAGTTATTAAATCCACTTTTGATGGTGTACCAATACACCCAGTCACTACAAAGATACAGGCATCCTTCCTAACTCAGATGCCGGAGAGGAAACCGCTCAGGGATTTCACCATGTGGCCAATGGTGATTTTAAAACAGTTACCGAGTTTAATGGCTGTGATTGGAGAAAACTGAGGATGGATCAACAACATCGTAGTTACTCAAGAATACCAACCTAAATGACAGAGTGAAAAGAAGGAAGCCTGTACAGAATAAAGATTCCAAAATATGCATCCTGTTTGCAATAAGGTACTAAAGTAAAACTGCAAAAAAAAATCCTGAATAGAAAGCGTTATTTTTGTGGCAAATCCTACACATTTGAGTTGCTTACCAAGATGACATTGAATGTTCCACGTTATAGTTTTGACTTAAAAATCGGCTTGAAATTCTATGGCAGACTTGAAAATGCCTGTCTAGCAATGATCAACAACCAACTTGACGGAGCTTGAAGAATTTTAAAAAGAAAAATGTGCAAATATTGTACAATCCAGGTGTGCAAAGCTCTTAAAGACTTACCCAGAAAGACTCACCTGTAATCGCTGCCAAAGGTGATTCTAACATGTATTGCCTCAGGGTTGTGAATACTTATGTCAATTAGATATTTCCATATCTCATTTTCAATACATTAGAATATATATACATTTTTTTAAAGCAGGTTTTCACTTTGTCATTATGGAGTATTATGTGTAGATGAGTGAATTATAATTTGTAGAATCCATTTTGAATGCAACAAAATGTAGAATAAGTCAAGGGGTATGAACGCATTCTGAATGCACTGTATATGTAACATATGCAACATCCTTGTTAAATGTGTGAAAGAAACTACTAAAGGGGGAATGTCCCAGGGCTCTGCAGCTGACATGTAGAGGAACATGGGGACAGGCATTGACATCTCTATGACAAAGAGGCAAGCTTCTGTCATATGCCACGTCATTAGACAGTGTGTGTTCTCTCAAGACCTGGGTTCAAATACAATTTCAATTATTTTAAATTACTTTTAAATACATTTCAAAGTAAGAATTTCTAGATTTTTTTCCTTTGAAGATACATTCTAATATTCCACTAATTGTATTTGGAAATACAGTTGGAAAGTATCAGCGTGTATTTGAAAATACTCAAATACACAGGCAAGTGTATTTTCAAATACAAATACTCCCTTGCATTTGAATCCAGGTCAGTTTGGGCCTAGAGTTTTGAAATAATGTATTTGGGAATAAGTATTTGAAAATAGTTTCAAATAGCAGGCCGTTTATAGAAATGTTTTAAAATACTCCTAAGACTGGTAGTTGATTCAGCACCACATTATTAGAAAATACTCAATTACATAGAATAAGTATTTAAATAACAAATACTTAGATAATGTATTTGAAGCCAGGTCTGGTTCTCTCTTACTCATTTACACATCAAATAGCGTGCACACACACTAGGGGCTCCTAATTAGGGGGCATGGTGGAAACAGCTGGTCTCCCCCAAGAGCACAGGCCTTTCATGTGTTTCATATTCAAAAAAGACACTCCCTGTCATCCATTACTATCATAGTAATTTGACATGCAAATACTCAACTACTGTACTGAAGTACAGTACAGAGATAGAGACTTGTTAGTGTAAAAAGCCTACTCCCAAGCCAGCTTCAAAGCCAAATCTCCAGTGTCCTCACATTGGGCTAAATACTAGTGATGGGGGGGTTCCCCTCGTCTCTCTGCAGCAGACATATGGTGAGCAATATGTTTGGAACACCAAATCGCAATAAAATCACAATATCGAATCACAATACTGTATCGTATTGTGAGGTCCCTGGAAAACACCCAGCTCTAGTAAATACAGGACAACAAAGTAGTCTTTGCAGCCAGACATGATTTGCTCTGAAGTAGGCAGACTATAAGTGCAGATTAAGGACAACATAAGCAGAGCCGCAATGCACAACAATAGAGCGATGTGTCATGACAACTGACCAAGGATTTCTTTGTCATTCTCACTGCAGTATGTGTCACCACTAAATCTCCTGCATGTCATGAAGCAGAATCATTTTGACAGGGCTCATATTTTAGGAGGCAGAAATGTCCCACGTCCCCTTCCTCCTATTGCCAGAAATAGTGAAGAGCTAAGCAACACACTATGTAACAGGCAGCTTCCTTTCGGAGAGAGGAGTGAGTAATGGTAGAGGCCTGTGGAGACCTTGGCCTTTTGTTTCGTAACACATGCAGCGTCAGTGACGACAGCCTTGCCATGGGGCCACAGAGGTAGGTGTATCTGCGCACAGTATGAGTGCGTGTGTGGGTGCATGCGTTTTCTGTACATTGTGACTTGGGATTGATTGTGTGCGTTTTCTGTACGTTGCGTGTACAACTCCTCTTTTACGTTCAATCTACACCTCCGTCCAAAATCTTCTCCATCTTTTCCATGATTATAACAGGACACACTCCCACTCACTGATCAAGTGCTGCAGCCATTCTCCTCCACCTCCGCTCACTAGTTATATAAAGAAGGCTAACCAATGGAATAAGCAATAAGCAGTTACTTAAAGCAACTGATATATGTATACTGAACAAAAATATAAAATGCAAAAGTGTTGGTCCCATGGGTCATGAGCTGAACTAAAAGATCACAGAAATGTTCCATACAACATTCCACAGGCCACAATCAACAGCCTGATCAACTCTATGAGAAGGAAATGTGTAGCACAGCATGAGGCAAGCGGTGGTCACACCAGATACTGACTGGTTTTCCGATCCATGCCCCTACTTAAATATATATATTTTTTCAAACATATCTGTGACCAACAGATGCATATCAGTATTCCCAGTCATGTGAAATCCATAGATTTGGGCCTATTGAATGTATTTCAATAGGCCCTGATTTCCTTATATGAACTATAACTCAGTAAAATATTTGAAATTGTTGCGTCTATATTTGTGTTCAGTGTCTTCATTGTGATGTGCATTTAAGACAAGGCCAGTAAAATGTGTAGGGTAGGATAATACATGTGTGTGTGTGTGTGTGTGTGTGTGTGTGTGTGTGTGTGTGTGTGTGTGTAGGGTAGGATAATACATTGTGTGTGTGTGTGTGTGTGTGTGTGTGTGTGTGTGTGTGTGTGTAGGGTAGGATAATAAGTATCAAGCCTCCATAATGCAGCCTAGTGAAGCTGCTTCACCTAATGAGAATGGGGCCCCTAAGGAGCCGGGACATTAAAGTTGCATTGACTCCAGCATGGTGTCGCTACCCATTGTAATTCTCCTTAATGTTAATATTTGCACAGAGCTGGGTAATTAATTTTAAAGACCCATCTGCCCTTTTGCCTGGTTAAATATTTATACAGTCGTTTCTCTCCAGCTCCTATTTACGCCTCCTTATCCTTGGTTTATTTTGGCATGGCCACACATAGAAGGACCACATATGAAGGAGCGATTGATTACATACTCTTGAATAATTTTTATTAACATGCTTGAAATGCTTGTTATTAACATGCACTAAGGTAGGTTAGGCAACACGGGACGCACTACATCCTATCATGATGTGCAATCCATACCTGGAAGTGAAAGGAACTTGAAGTTAAAACAAATTAATAAGCTATGAATAAGCCATGTTAATAAACTGAATATTGAAAAAGCATATGCTAGACGTATCTAAACCAACTCGCCAACACAGTTCATTTAATGCGATGCAGTGCCGTAGACCGCTGCGCCACTCGGGAGGCCAACATAGTTCATTACAAGCATGTGTATGTATCTACACTACCTGTTTTCATCATCTTTCTCTCATTCCATTTTGCACCCAATACAGTGAGCCAAAATGAAATATGATTTTAAAGCGGTTTTGAGAGGCCCACGGTGAATACAATACGTGATTTTCCCTCCCTCCCTCCCCGAGCTCTAGCATCACACAGATACGCTTCAGTCATCTGTTGCCGTGGTAACTGCAGCCGGCATTCACCAGAGCATCAGCCCATGTTGTCAAGAGTCTTTAAGGGCTTGGGGGGGGGGGGGGGGGAACTGGAAAGTTAGGAGTAGAGAGAGGCAGCGATAGATTGGCTGGGCAGGGAAATGCTGCCTGTCTGACTGATGCCTTTTTAACTACAGCTCATCAGAAGCCCTGAGGTAGCACCAAATAAGGCAACAGCTCTCACTACCACATGACTTCTTGGTGATGTTAGATAGAGGCATACAAAAGGTTGGAAGCATAATTGGTTGTAACTAGGGTTGAATGGCGGGAACCCGGTTACCGAGATGTATTGCCCAAAACCACTCCCTTCTCCCAGGATAAATAGCTGCGAGAACCCGGTAAATTATTTACATGAAAAGCATGGCGTGAAATGGAACTGTTAAATTATATGCAATGTCTAAATCTGGCTTCGCTACGGCCTCTGCATGATGAATCAATCCTCAGGGTAGACAGCCCATCTCACTATGGAGCAGCAGTTGCATGTAGACCCATGATCTCATCACGGTAACTTTATTTTCTTGTGACAGGTAGGCCTACACTTGCTGCAGCATAGCCTATGTTACAATAACATAAAGACAGAATGCGTGTCTAATTTACCCATCCATCCATCTGGAGTTAAACTGCAGTTGCAGTTTAAAAACAGCCCATCACTCGAATATCTTTACTTTAAATCATTGCACGCGCGCGCACGCACTCTTTCTATGTCCTCTCTCTCCATCAACTACATTCAAATTGCATCCAAAACAGTTGTTCTAGATTTATATATAGACGTCCTAGTCTATGTCTTTCAGGTAATAAATTCAATGCAGTATCAGCCTTTATATTAGGCTAATTAATGATGGGTTATGCATAATAAGCTTGTAACTTATAGCCACTATCTCTTGCGCAATACGGAACCTCCCGTGTTCCGCTGGCCTCTCTCCTGAAATAATGCTCCTTAGCTCTTGGAGTCCCATGCAGGAAAAACTAGACTGGAATAGCTTGCTGGACATGATTTCTTATTCCAATAGACTATTCGAATAGGGATGCAAGCTCGTTTCCTGAATGCTAAATACAGCAGCCAATAGAACTCATGGGTAGTGTGAAAGAAGAGCAAACGCGCAATAGCGGTCTGTAGCAGTTATTTGTTCAGACCCTTAACCGTTCAATCTTCGTGAAGAGAAGTGAAAGCCTTTTGCGTCTAATTCTAAACCTATATTATTCAAGGATGTTATTAGAATGATGAAGATAAGGGCAACAAAACATTTCATTTAACTGTTGAAAGCGAGGAAGGGATGAAGCAACAATAGAGAGAAAGAGAAGGTAGGCTATAACATTACGGGAAATATTTAAGATATATATGCGTCAGCCTACTGATTATATAAACAGGCCCTATTACATTTCAAAATTAAAATAAAATTTGCTAGCCCATACTTGTAACTTTGTAAGCCCCATGGGCTATTATGTGTTTCTGTGGTGCGTAATGTGCAGTAGCCTATATCATATAGGTTATGTATTGTATAAAAGCCTGTTCCAACACAATGGGCCTCATATTAGACCTCCACATGATCCAAGAAAGAGGCAGTGGGTTCTGTTTTCTCCTCCCATCATTATGGAAATGATACAATTTGGCCTTCAACAGAGCACAGATGCAAATGACAACAAATCTATCACAAAAGTGACAGCTTGTTTCCTCGAGCACTTTACATTCATCATCCTATGTTGAAAAGAAATAGATTGGACATTGCTCATCACCGGACTGCTGCCCCCCCCCCCCCCCCAATTAATCTCTGATTTAATTTTCATTTCAATTAAGAGCACTCTCTTCAGCAAGTATGGAGGTAAGTTCAATTGCTGCTTCAGCTAGAAAAGGAGCACGATGACTTACTTGTGTTGTCTAATGTTTTGTATTGAGAACCTCTTCTCAGGGTCATACTCAAGCATTCCTGGAAGAAAAATACAAAAATTTATTATTGACAGTTTCGTAATAATTTGATGAGATGCATTTATTCCTTTCATTATGTCCTTATTTTTGTGCGGTGTATAAAATCAGGGCTATTTGACAACAATGAAAACAGACAATTGAGCATAATGACCGTTTCCATCGAGAAAAACAGAGTGCCTGTCCTTCGAACACATCTTTATCTGAGAAATGTTTTCAGTACACTGCATATTCGTGATACATCAAAATAACAATTGTTGTGACACACAAGGTACAATCACACCAGAGCCATCTCCAAAAGACAAACCTCCAAGAATGAATCACTACTAACTGCTAAGTACATTTGAGTGGTCAAATTAAGTCCAATAAAGAGGAAAATCTATAATTCTGTGGCCATCTTGTAATGAGTGATTCCCCACAAAACCAGGACAAAAAGATGCCATGATTTGGGGGATTTTCACAAAATGTTATCCACTGAATGGTCCTTTGGAGGAATAATTGTTGACATATATATCTAAAAGCATAATTGAGAAATAATTGATCAAAGTTGGCATCCCTAAAATACTCTTACTACTGCAGCTAATGCTTTCATCTCTAATAAGGCTTAATAACATGAAATAGAATATTGGGAGTGCCAGCAGCAGTGTTAGTCAGTCTAGACCAGGGCTCTTTAACCCTGTTCCAGGAGTTACCCTCCTGTAGGTTCAGTCCAACCCCAGTTATAACTAACCTGATTAAGCTTATCCACCAGCTAATTATTAGAAACAGGTGACCTTGAGTAGGGTTGGAGTGAAACCCTACAGGAAGGTAGTTCTCCAGCAACAAGGTTGGAGAGCCCTGGTCTAGACTCTTACCTCTTAACAGGCTAGAGAGCAGAGGGCCACACTCCTCTGGAACACTGTAGTCTCCCTTCCCAATGTTCTCAAACAGCTTATAGATGTTGTCACCTTCGAAAGGGTACAGGCTGGTTGTTATGTTATAACTGAAAGAAAAAAATACAATTCCAAAATCAAGAAGAGTACTTTAATGAAGAATAATCTCCAGGGGTGCAACTTTCACCGGGGATGCATGTCCCCCCCACATTCTTAAATTACATTTTTGCCCCCCCCAGTATCATCATTGGAATGTGGCACAAAAACGAGGCAACAGTGTGGTTTAGGACCATGCGGACGCCTCCGAGCAGCCATGTAGGTTTCACATTATTAGACAGCAAAGCATGTTCAATTCAATAAATTGTATTTTTCCCCCAAGAGGCATGAAATAAATATGCCAACTGAAACAATTAATGTCGGAGTGGCCACTCACAGTGTGACACCAGCAGACCAGATGTCCACTTTGAACCCTGAGAAGGTGTCCAGGCCGTTGGCGATCTCTGGGGGCTGGAAGGCCGGAGAGCCCTGGCTCGTACAACACGTGTCGTCCTCTGCAAATGGGTGCAGCGCCTTGGGAGGGAAAACAGGAATACACAGATAATCATTCGGCCCCATAAAGGTAACCCAATTAAAGGGCAATATAAAGTGGATATCTGAAAACAGTCAGAGGACTAGGGGCTCACCTCTGCTACACCCAGGTCGGAGATTCTTAGTGCGCCATCCGTCGTCAGCAGTAGATTCCCTGGTTTAATATCTTTGTGAACTATTCCTTGGCTGTGCAAATATTCCAAGCCGTCTAGCAGCTGGCAAAAGTACCTGGGGAAAAATAGCAATACATCTGTATTAATGTCACTGTTTGGTGTTAGTGTTTGGCCAGATATCTTTAAGCCACATATCTATAACTATTGAATTGAGATGTAAGATAAACATACCCATGAGCTTGAAAGATTGGAAACCTTTTCTCATCAACACTGTCCAACATCTCCTGCATTCCACATACACAATATTCCATCACCATATACGTAGGCAGAGTCAAGGAAAAGAGACAAGGTGGCAATGGTGTCATACTGGTAATTTAGCAAGGCGCCAAAACAAACGTGCTATACATCATCACCAAAGGATTTATATTAATTCTACACAAATAACCTTGAATTCTAATGTCTACTACAGTACTGATCAATATGTGGTTGACTGACTAGTCACTAATCCATGAAACTAGCTAGATACACAAAATATAAATCTATCCAAGTCTGGGAACATGCAATGTCCTTGAGAATACATTCATCTTCCTGAATGGACCGAAGATGACAAGGCAATAAAAGCGTACAAATTGTCAAAATGAATGTCAAAACAATACTCATTTCTGTATTCACACTCCTCAGGGTCACTTATAGAAGGCACTCATCTAGCCAGCATCCTCGGCCAGAGCGGGGAGGAGAGAGGCATGAAAGGGGATCATTAGTTCCTATAATAATGTTCTCACCTCAACAATTACCCTAAAATGTCAATTGGGATTTATTTGACCTGACATTGGCAGAATCCTTCATGATCCTAAATAGCAGGTTCTAAAGCCATCTTAAGTGTTAACTGTACTAAAATGTATTGGGGAGACCCTTTTAATGTCAGAGACAAAGGCTACTGAGTGTCTATGTAGTGTAGAGCAGCAGACTAAGGACAAGCCAGAGATCATTACAATCAAAGACAGTGAGTTGGGGGGGCAGAAGGTAAATGCCTTGTGAAGTTAGTTAGTCCATCTGATTTAACCTTGCCTTTATCTCCCCAAGAGGCCAACAGAGACCCCTTGTGGTCATACTGCTGAATTACAGCAACATGAGCTTTGAAGGACAGTGCATGCTTGTTTTTACAGTTGATCTGCATAGCTTACTCGACAACTGTTCCATGGGACAAGATAATTCTCCAGATGTGAGGAAAAAGGCATCCCAAAATAGACTAGCCTAACCCACTATCCACACGTTATTATGCTTGGATAAATCTTATGCAGTGCTTGCGAAGGCTTTGTTAGTGCGACTTGTATGACTCGTGAGACATCACTATGGTTTAGATCAGGGGTGGGCAAAATTTTGGGTCGAGGGCCACATCGGGATTTTTGAAATTCAACAGAGGACCGCATTTTTTGGGGGACAAATTGTTTGTTAAAATCAATTTGCGGGGGCATCCTGAGTGGCGCAGCGGTCTAAGGCACTGCATCGCAGTGCTTGAGGCATCACTACAGACCCGGGTTAGATCCCAGGCTGTGTCACAGCTGGCCGTGACCGGGAGACCCACGAGGCAGCGCACAATTGGCCCATCGTCATCCGGGTTAGGAGAGGGTTTGGCAGACTGAGATTTCCTTGTCCCATCGCGCTCTAGCGAATCTTGTGGCGGGGCGGGCGCAGTGCACACTGATGCGGTCGCCAGGTGCACAGTGTTTCCTCTGACACATTGGTGCGGCTGGGTGAAGCGGGCATCATGTCAAGAAGCAGTGCAGCTTGGCTAGGTCGTGTTTTGGAGGATGCACGGCTCTCGACCCTTGCCTCTCCCAAGCCCATAAGGGAGTTGTAGCGATGGGACAAGTCTGTAACTACCAATTGGATACCACGAAATTGGCGAGAAAAATAAAAAAATAAATAATGTAATCTCCAAAAAAAAAGTACATTTAATGTTTCGTTGGCCGGATTCAAGTGCCGGATAGGACCCGCGGGGCATACTTTGCCCCTCCCCTTGGTTTAGATACTCATGCTAAAGAATAAAAACATTTTTTAAAGGATATATCTTTTGTTTCTCCTCATTATACAAAACTTCGACCAACTGGATAATATTCTTGTGCCTCAATCTTCGTAGCAGCTGAATCTCTCTGTAAAGAAATTAAAGTGTTTAGATATGGTAATAGGAAAACTGGAGTAATTGCACTATGAAATAATAATGCATTTTCACCAGCACTCACAACAAAAGATACAGGGCAAAAGTAATTTGAACAACCTTCATGTTGTTTTATCTTCTGGCCTTTCAAAGGCAAGATTTATTGAGATAAAAATTTGTGTCCTGAAAAGCTCAATTTACATTCCACTTCAAATCAATAGTGAGGTTAATTTTACATTCAGTAATTCCTCAGAGTAACTCCTGAAGTACATAATCTGACTAGAAGCTTATTCACACACCAAAACAACAAATCCATCATCAGCACAGATAGCTTATTCTGTAGATCAACACTAAAAACACTGAAAAGCCATGCAAAGCATTCCACATACTTTTTAACATTTTGCTCCCCATTGGGGATGCGTCTCAGCTTCTTCTTCTTGAGGATCTTGACTGCCCTCCTGCAGAGGGTCTCAGAGTCCAGCATCTCCTTCACCTTCCCGTAGGAGCCCTCCCCCAGCAGGTCTCCCATCAGGTACTTCCCAATCAGCTTGGCCTTCTTCCTCCGCGGCTCGTAGATGACTTCAGTGGAGTCGATGCGGTGGATGAAGGTTTGCATGCACATGGTCAAGTCGTTCTCCAAATAGTCCATGTGTTCATGGATGTCCTCGTCATTCATGGTTGCCGCTTCCCTTCAGCAACGTGACTGTTCTTTAATACTACTGTACTGTTTGTTTCTGGATGCCCTGGGTCGGACAATATGAAATTGCAAGAAAAATATTCCAATACTGAATATTGAAATGCAGGATGTTGCAACTGCAGAAAGGCTACAGAATGTTCTCCTTAACCTGCTGACCATGCAGCACTGCTTGAGCAGATAAGTGAGTGGATTGGGTTTGGGTACTGTCCAATATTACACTGTCTACAGTGTCTGGCTATGGTATGAGGGAATGGTTTGGTTCTTTGTTCTCTGATGATATAGGCCTATTCCCTCCTTCTTAGCCATGTCCTTGTGACACCTGGGACATGCAGTGTTGTGATGTGTGCAGCTTTCTTTGGTTCTTGGTGAATGTCATGTTTTGGGCAACTTAATTGTGAATCTGGTATATGATTTTCATTGAGTTCTTCTACAATGTTTAGCTGATCTAATTTTCTACCTCCATCCCATGTACCGAATAAATCCGGGGTACTTGCCAAGACTGCAAAACTGGTCTGCCAGCGTCAATGAATCGTTGCAGGGATCCTCAGATCTGCATTACAAATGCACAATCGCATAAGCATTTTGATGAAATCGCATAAGCATTTTGATGAAATTCACATCATGAGATGGCACCTTCCAAATGCTTGGAATATGACAAATACACACTACCAATGACATGGATGTGCTATCATAACGATTTACATTTGAATACTATCTCCAATTACAACAAACAATGCTAAATATTCTTGTGAACATCACATCCATTCAACAACAATAGGCAGGTCATGGGTAATATACAGTAATCAGTGAGATAGGAAAGTGCAAACCAGCAGATAGCGAGCGAGGCTAGATAGCTTCCGTACGGGCACACAGAGGCACAATAACAATTCTGAGATTCGATTCATTGTAGCAGCCAACTCTTGTGTAATAACAATATCTCCCCAACTAGCTAGCCTGTTTGCCAAATAGCTCTTCACTACTGTAACGCTTCGCAGTCACATCCACAAACCAAGCAATGTTATTAGCATTCGGCTAGCTAGCTTAGCAAGCATACTAGATAGATAGCTAGTTAGCTAGCTAGCTAGCAAGCATACTAGATAGATAGCTAGCTAGCTAGCTAGCTAGCTATGTACGACCAACCTGCTAGATAACGTAACGAACGCTGCATTTATTTCACGTCCCCTGCCGCCACGTCATTTTTCATAACATTTGCAGTTACGGGGTACATGTTTTGTATGTTGAAAGAGGTCAACTTTACCTTGTATGCCACTTGACCGATATCATCGATTGCCCATGTAGAAGTGCTGGATGTCAGAAACGCCTCCATCTTGTTTACATACTCCATGCTCCAAACCAAAGACAGTAGAATATGAAGATAGGGTCAAACTGCTTCTCCAATAGAAATCCCCGATCACAGTTGTAGGCGATGTCATGGCGACGTTGACTAGCAAAGCGCATGCGTATAAATACGTAATCGTGTCTAATGGCCGTCTCGCGCTAAATTCAAACAAATCAAAGGCACTCCTTCGATATAAAGTTGTTTTAGACTAAAATAAAAACGTTTCAGTTTGTCACTTTCTCGAGATTGGAGTAGTAATATGTTCAACTACTTAAGTACTTGTCTTGAATCTAGGTTGTGCATTTAGATTTCGAGAAAATTAACAATTAAGGAATACTTTTTAATTTCTCTCATTAACTCATTCTCTCATTAACTTAAGCCCCAAACCCCGGCCTGGTCTGTTTGGTCTGTTTCGCAAGCGTTCCCGGAAGTCTCGCGATGTTGGCCTCTGGGTTTAGAAACGCTGTGTCCAAACCATAGAAATTCACCATGCAGAAATATATTTCAACCGTTAAGAATTGTGGTATAAGAATACATGGCGTGATCCTCCGAGGGGTTAAAATTCTCCATATCAAAGTCATACAGTAGTCTGCTACTAAGGTTGGTTATTCTCAAAAAATAAAAAATGTTTTTACCATGTGTAGTTTTTTCTGTAGAACAGGACGGTTTCTGTGAGTTGACCTCAATGAAAACATGTCTATGAGCAAAGGATTGAGGGCCCTGTGAAAAGGCCCTATCATGTCAATATCAGCTGGTGAGGCTGCATAAATACATTATTGGATTATGCTAATAAATTATAATAATGATTTTATTCAGCCTTCTCTTATGTGGATGTGATTGTTACCACTCACCAGTTGATGGCAGCACTGGTAGATTCTATTTTTCTGGACCAAATGCAAAGTGGCCCCAATGATACAGTGGCACATTACAACACAGCCTACAAGTAAACAGACAGATGGATGGAAAGAGAAAAGACAGACATACAAACAGAAGACAGAATATATGATCAATAGGTTGATATAACATATATCCTTAGTCATATAGCTTTGAGAAGACCCTAGATTCCACACATACTTCAATTTCATGCTGTTTCACAACATTTCTCCAACTTGAAAGGTCCCATCAGTATTGCTTTGCCATAGAGTACATAAATAATGGAGATTTGAAGTGGTTAGTCTGGGTTGTCATGCATTGGCCTCATTATCTGTGTGGCCCAATGATCCAAACCATGTGAGCTGCTGCAGTGACCCAGTGCTCCAGCCCACCCACTGCACCACTCTGACGGGTCCGCATTCCTGCTGTGCCCTAGGGTCTCTGTACAGCAACAGAAGGCAACATCATTCATCACAACTTACAGCAACAGCATATGCTACTTTAATTTTCTCCACCATCAAAGGGACTACATTAATGCCAGAGACAGACAGATGGGAAGATTGACACAACTTTGGCTCCCAAGCAACATCATACTCCACAGAAGAAAGAGGCAGTGAGAGGGGACAGAAGAAAGAAAGGAGCCGGGGGGGGGGGGGGCTGAAAGGTATTTCATTTCCACAGAAATCAATTGGCTAGCAGCCAGATGTGTCCATGTAGACCACAAGGACAGCTCTCTGATAAACAACCAGGGATCCAGGGATGCAGGAAGAATGATGGAGGCATACATCTGGCTAAAATGGGGCTCACTCTGCCATTCTCACTTTGGGGTTCTATCAGTGAAATGAGTGCCAGACAGGGTTACAGATCAACTGATTACATGTATTACATGTAATCAGTTACATGTAATTTGATTGCAAAAAAACTCTAACTGTAATCAGTTACTTAACCAGCAGAAATATTGTAATCAGATTACAGATACTTTTGAATAACTTGATAATTACTTCAATTCAGAAAGGATGTCGGTGAGAGAGAAAAAGAAACATTATGACGCCTTTCTGTTTTCTCAATGACATTCAATTCAGCATTGAAAAAAGGCGCAAGTTTAAGTTTGTCCCACCTGAGCGAGTCTGACTACAAGTCAAAGACCACTATGATGATACACCAAATGAGTTTGATGGATCCTTTTAGTCTTCTTCTAATGCCTCTTAAGGTGAAAGTAATCCAAAAGTAACAGTAATCAGAGTGTGTTACTGAGTTTGGGTAATCCAAAAGATTCCAATTTTGGACAGGTAACTAGTAACTTTTAACAGATTACATTTTGAAAGTAACCTACCCTGCCTTGGTGCCAGTCCCCCGCCAAGCCACCACAATCACCTGCCATCGCTCTGATACAGATGTTTTGTATCTGCTTCTGCTTCTCTGCCTTGGTGGCCCTGTCGCTGTTGAAGACTGACTTGGGGCCACAAATTGATTTTATCACGTATTAGCTTTAATGTGCCCTCCCTCATAAAAAGTGAAAAAGCCTGTCCCCTAGCTTGCCCAAAGACTGATAACCAATCTCTAATATGTGGGTATTTATCTAACCACATCGAGCTCAGTGGTAGTTGAGACTGTCTATAGGCAGGATGTGTCTGATTTCATTGGTTAGTTAATGATACAGATTCACTTTGCATACAGTTTAGGTTAATCTATAGTGCAATAATAGTCAGTAGAGTTGAGGAAATTAGGCTCATCTGCACTGAGGGAAATTAAGAATCATTATTGAATTCTTATTAAACTATTCTTTATTTTTGAGTTAATTAACCCATAAGCAAAATCTGACACACATCCACAAAGCACTGTGTACTTGTGTAACAGCAGTCTCCCATAATCACATCTCACAATCTGCTGAGTTTCGTTTGGAGGAGAGAACATGCAACACAAACCAGACAGAACCTAGACGACAGAGCCAGACAAGTGTAAAGAGACTGCTTCCATTTGCAAAGAAAATATTCCTAATAAGTCACTATGGTCACTACACTCTTAAAACAATCCAGGCTATAAGAAAAGCTTCATGTCATACTGTGCATTTGGAAAGTATTCAGATCCCTTGACCTTTTCCAAGTTGTTACATTACAGCCTTAAATTGATTAGATTGTTTTTCCCCCCTCACCAATCTACACACAATGCCCCATAATGACAAATATTTTTGATATATTTTTGAAAAAACTGAAATATTATATTGACATAAATATTCAGACCCTTTACTCAGTACTTTGTTGAAGCACATTTGGCAGCGATTACATCCTCGAGTCTTCTTGGGTATGACACTACAAGCTAAGGACACCTTATTTGGGGAGTTTCTCCCATTCTCTCCAGATCCTCTCAAGCTCTGTCAGGTTGGATGGGGAGCAATGCTGCACAGCTATTTTCAAGTCTCTCCAGAGATGTTCGATTGGGTGGCTGGGCCACTCAAGGACATTGAGAGACTTGTGAGGTCCTGAGTGTTCTGGAGCAGGTTTTCATCAAGGATCTCTCTATACTTTGCTCCATTCATCCTTGCCTCAATCCTGACTAGTCTCCCAGTCCCTGTTGCTGAAAAACATCTCTACAGCATGATGTTCCCACCACCATGCTTTATCGTAGGGATGGTGCTAGGTTTCCTCCAGACGTGACGCTTGGCATTCAGGCCAAAGAGTTCAATCTTGATTTCATCAGACCAGAGAATCTTGTTTCTCATGGTCTGAGAGTCTTTAGGGGACTTTTGGCAAACTCCAAGCAGGCTGTCATGTGCCTTTTACTGAGGAGTGGCTTCCGTCTGGCCACTCTACCATAAAGGCCTGATTGGTGAATTGCTGCAGAGATGGTTGTATTTCTGGAAGGTTCTCCCATCTCCACAGAGTAACTCTTGGTCACCTCCCTGGTTCTTGGTCACCTCCCTGACCAAAGCCCTTCTCCCCGATTGCTCAGTTTGGCTGGGCGGCCAGCTCTTGGAAGAATCTTGGTGGTTCCAAACTTCTTCCATTTAAGAATGATGGAGGTCACTGTGTTCTTGGGGACCTTTAATGCTGCAGAAATTGTGCCTCGACACAATCCTGTCTCGGAGCTGTACAGACAATTCCTTCAACCTCATGGCTTGGTTTTTACTCTGACATGCACTGTCAACTGTGGGACCTTATATAGACAGGTGTGTGCCTTTCCAAATCATGTCCAATCAATTGAATTTACCACAGGTGGACTCCAATCAAGTTGTAGAAACATCTCAAGGATGATTAATGGAAACAGGATGCACCTAAGCTCAATTTCGAGTCTCATAGCAATTTCGAGTCTCACCCTGCTCCTCCGCTCTCTCCACTGGCTTCCAGTTGAAGCTCGCATCCGCTACAAGACCATGGTGCTTGCCTACGGAGCCGTGAGGGGAATGGCACCTCCGTACCTTCAGGCTCTGATCAGTCCCTACACCCAAACGAGGGCACTGTGCTCATCCACCTCTGGCCTGCTGGCCCCCCTACCTCTGAGGAAGCACAGTTCCCGCTCAGCCCAGTCAAAACTGTTCGCTGCTCTGGCACCCCTATGGTGGAACAAGCTCCCTCACGACGCCAGGACAGCGAAGTCAATCACCACCTTCCGGAGACACCTGAAACCCCACCTCTTTAAGGAATACCTAGGATAGGATAAAGTAATCCTTCTAACCCCCCCCCCCCCCCTAAAAGATTTAGATGCACTATTGTAAAGTGGTTGTTCCACTGGATATCATAAGGTGAATGCACCAATTTGTAAGTCGCTCTGGATAAGAGCGTCTGCTAAATGACTTAAATGTAAATGTAAATGGGTCTGAATACTTATGTCAATAAGGTATTTCTGTTTTTGCTTTGTAATAAATTTGTAAACAATTCTAAAAACCTGTTTTCACTTTGTCATTGTGGGGTAATGTGTGTAGATTGCTGAGGATTTCAATTTGTTTAATCCATTTTAGAATAAGGCTGTAACGTAAAACAATGTGGAAAAAGTCAAGTGGTCTGAATACTTTCCGAAGGAACTGTATTTCCTATTATCGGTATACCATTTTTTAAAAGACAGAATTGTGATATTGTTCTTATTGATTATAGCTAACATTGTCCACAGAGCAAATGATCTCTATGTAACACAATTGAAAGCTGAAAAGTGCTAAAGTGGTTCTACATTATTTGAAATATTTATATGAAAAATGATGTATTACTTATGTCCATATAATAATTTAAAATGATGCAAAACCAATTCGAAATGTGGTATGCCTACTTTACAATCACAATAACATTATCAGAAGATGCATGGTGCAGTTACATCTGTTGCACTCTGGTGAGGGGACGTCTCACGTAGAACACTGTCCGTTCCAGCATTTTAACTGGCTGAGACCATTGCCTATCCCAGCAGCATAACTCAGTGGGTTAGGCCAAAATATTTATAAAGAGGGGAACAACATCACTAACAACACATTCATTCACTTAAGAGAGAGAACTCTGCGAACTTCTCCATTGGCAAGTTCAAAATATTTGAAACCATTTGCAAAAGGACAAACACATTTTTTTGCAAGTTTTGCCAGAACTTTTATTTTAGAACTTTATATTTTCTTGTCACCATGGGTTTTTTGACTACTCTTTTCGGTGTGACACTTGTTGCTTTGTGTCAAATCTTTGGAAGATACCATGTAAATGGTGAGTAAAGCTTTTCAAATGTATTTTCTAATAAATTATGTTTTATACATTATGATTAATTATTAAAGTTTTTCTATAAAAAGAATAGTCTAACTTTAATAGTTTATGTTTAAACGTTATTCAAAGTTTTGTATCATTCAAAATTGATAGTAAAAAAATGTAGAATGAAAATAAACCAACTAGAGCCATAGTTTTGCTCGCTTGATACTGAGAATTCTATATTTACAGAGTGCAGGTGCACATTGGTGTTACTACAGCTTAATAATAATGTATGTATCATCACTGGTTGGAATTAATATACAGAACTGCATATTTCTGGATTCCAAAGTAATTTTAATGTCTCATTTTGGCTACTTTAGTATATTTTATATATTATTTTTTAAACAATATGAGAGATGTGTAAGTGATGAGTTCTAAAACCTATAAACAAAACTATGACAGTGCAACAGCAGGTCTCTATTCTCCTGTCTGAATTGGTGGATTAAAATGCTGGTAAAGTGTATTGTGTGTGGAGAGAGAGGTCAGCCAGGTCTGGCTATGACTGGTCTGGTCCATTCAGCCCACTTTGATGTAGAGTACACAGAGTCCTGAATATTGTACAAGTGGGCTCTGGCTCTGAAGTCAACTGAAGTGGGCTATTTGTATTTCCAGGAGGCCATTGTATACATTCAATTATAAACTGGGTGATTCGAGCACTGAATGCTGATTGGCTGACAGCCGTGGTATATCAGACCGTATACCACGGGTATGACAAAAATTTATTTTTAAGGCTCTAATTACGTTGGTAACCAGTTTATAATAGCAATAAGGCACCTCTGTCTGGGGTTTGTGATAAATATATATTTACATTTTTTGGGTTTGTTACTTTTACCCATTTTTCTCCCCAATTTCGTGGTATCCAGTCTTGTCTCATTGCTGCAGCTGCTGTTCGGAATTGGGAGAGGCAAATATCGAGAGCTGTGCGTCCTCCGAAACATAACCCGCACTGGTTCTTGACACAATGCTCACTTAACCCGGAAGCAGCCGCACCAATGTGTCGGAGGAAACACCGTGTACCTGGCGACTGTGTCAGCATGCACTGCACCCGGCCCACCACAGGAGTCACTAGTGTGCGATGGGACAAGGACATCCCTGGCGGCCAAACCCTCCCCTAACCCGGACTACCCTGAGCCAATTGTGCGCCGCCCCATGGGTCTCCCGATCGCGGCCAGCTGCGACAGAGCCTGGACTCGAACCCAGGATCTCTAGTGGCACAGCTAGCACTGCAATGCAGTGCTTTAGACCACTGCGCCACTTGGGAGGCCTGGGGTTTGTGATGGCCAATATACCACGGTTAAGGGCTGTATCCAGACACTCCACGTTGCATTGTGCAGAAAAACGACCTTTAGCCATGGTATATTGGCCATATACCACACCTTATCGGGCCTTATTGCTTAAGTATGTCTACTTTAAGTATGTCAATCATGTGAACTCATGTATGTCAAGTATGTAGAAAAAATCCAACTAGACGTGTTATTGTGTTTGTTGTGGTGTGTTCAGCGGGGATGTGCTGGCTGCAGCAGAGCCAGGAGCAGCGCTGTGACATGGTGCTGATGCGTGGGGTCAGCAGGGAGGAATGCTGCGCCGGGGGCCGTCTAGACACGGCCTGGTCCAACACCAGTCTGCCCATCAACGAGGTCAGCCTGCTGGGCTTCCTGGGAATCGTGTCCTGCAAACTCTGCAAAGGTAACAGCACACTACAGTTCCCACAATGACCTGCTGTGAACCAACTGTGTCAAAATGACAACATCAGTCAACCCTATCATCATTGAGGGTGTTATGCTTTTTCTCAAACTATTTGACTTAAAAGTAGATGCTGATTTATTTTGATTATGATTCCCTACTATCACAATCCTTGACGCTTTATCATTTTATTGCAAGCCACCATCCCAGGCAGTGTCCTAAAGGTACTTCAGACAAGTTAGGATTGGTTTAAGCTTCTTCATATGGTCCCCCTTGTTGTCAGCCTCTGACAAAGAAGTGACAAAATGCAAGATTGGGTGCAGGTCTTTGTCATTGTGGGAAAATGTAGTCACTGAGAAGCAGTGGCCGATCTGAAATCAGCAACAGCTGCTCACGTGTAGCATCAAAACCTCCTTACCTTTGTGTTCCTCTCTAAAAAAAATTCATACTGCCACATTTCATTTAGATGTGTTGGAGCCTATTTGGATGAATAAGAGATAGATCATATTTAATACATGGAAACATAACTGACAATGAATAAAGCAAAGAAGTTTAGGGGCCACATTTGAGTATAGCTCCAAATGGCAGCTCATTTGGCCATAGCCAGACCACCTGTCTTCTTCTTGGGATTACTTTGATCCATATGGAATTTCCAAGCTAAGTTGATTTCCAGAGGTCTCTTATAAGTTTTTTGAAAACTTAGCTGTGGATCTGGGCCAGGTGTTCCATCTAACTCTGTCCAGCTGTTTTGAGTCGCTTCCACTATTGGCCAGGTATTCAGGTTCACTCAAGGATATTTATGCCTGTTTTTAGAAACTAAGGCACCTGAACATGTGCATGTGTTCTCTGGCCAGGGTATAGTGGATTATTTTAAGCCATGTGAGGATGATTAGGCTGAAGCCTTGAGCAGCTACCAAATACCAATTGAATCATAGATTCAAAATGCGGTAGCATCCCTGCCAACTAGGGAATGATGGATCATGGTTTCTTCTTTCAATGGAGAATAAGGCTATTCCAGCATGCTGTTTATTACCAAAACGGTATGAGCCAAATCAACAGCAGCATTAGAATGACATGTCAGCATAAGGAAACGACGAAATGTTCTCATTAATAACATGATTCTTCAATGATAAGTGAATGAACTCAAGTGATCCAGAATGAGAAGCAGACAAGTTATAAAAGACACGCTACAAAATTAAATCATTTAGATGCATTTGTATCTCTCTATCGAGAGGCTGTTCTACCACAATGCAATTGTTCAGTAATATATCTCCTCAAAGTTGCAGTGCAAATGAATGACATTGAAAAAATTGAATAAATTGGAAATAACCTTCCTCCTCCTCCCTCCTCTAATTCACTCTGCATGAATTATTTCCCAATGCTGGCTGGGACACAGGCCTGGTTGCCTCCCCTCAGAGAAAAAAAAACACATTCCTGTTTACCACAGGAGAAATGTCTGCCACATGCCCAGATGTCTGTTCCTCATAATGTGGAGCACTATTTGGATCATTAGTCCAACTGAAAGAACAAAACTACAGCATCAATGTACATGTGATACTGTGGGGAAGTGCTGTTCTATTATCATACTGTAGCACTCCCTGTCAGACTCAGACTGAACCTCCACAGTTGGTCCTCTTGGGGCTACTGATTTCCAGTGGTTCAAAGCATTCCTGGGTGTTGACTAGAACTCCATAACTGGCCTATCTTTCAATCTGCATTGATTTGTGAAAATGTATAAAATCATAACCGGCTGCCAGTAAACCCAGACCAAAACATAACAGAAAAAGGGAACTGCTTGGATTCCCTGGAAGGGAGGGGGACAAATCTAATACTTGTGTGAGAAACCCAGAGGTAGCAGAGTTGGCCTCTTTGGAGATGGAGAATAACAGGATATTAAAGCAAGTGCTCGCAGAGAAAGGAAATAAAGTCCTGCTTTTTTACAGGATCTCAGGGATCAGGGCCGAACATCACTCTGTATCAGGATCAAACGGGTCCCGAGAAGCCTGTTGAAAGTGGCGATGGTATCTGTGTTGTTTTAGGGTTACAGTACTAGGAGACTTCCTATTGACCTGGCTAGGCCTTGGACAGTCTACTAGTGTCCGTTTAGCCTGCGTTTCCTCCTGCCACATCTGTCAGCCTGTAAAACCCAGTGACAGGCCTTTGAACTGGCTCGGTCTGCTCGAACACCCCTCCATCCATCTATGAGACTTAGCCCATTGCAGGGATCCATTCCACTGTCATGGAAACAGGCACAACCTCAGACACATTCCTACAGACTAGACATCCTCGAGCATGACCATAAACAAAATATGTGTTTATTGCAAATGTTTTGCTGGATGAATCATGCTGCGGTGAAGACAACATTTTTCATCCATTTTATTCTGTTCTGTGGAGAATGAATCTTGAGCATCAGATGATCTTGATGACAGACCATTGAATGTAAGTTAAAGCTTTGACAATAATACTGACTTTCTACTCTATGTTGGGCAGAGACCTGTGATGGTGTGAACTGCGGCCCAGGGAAGGTGTGTAAGATGATGTTTGGACGTCCTCAGTGTGTGTGTTCTCCTGACTGCACTAACATCTCCATAAAGCATGCTGTGTGTGGGAGCGATGGGAAGTCCTACCGTGATGAGTGTGCTCTGCTGATGGCCCGCTGTAAGGGCCACCCTGATCTGGAGGTCATGTACCAGGGAGAATGCAAAAGTGAGGACACCTGTGCTTCAAACGACTTATCTTGCATATGTCAGCAGTTTGGTTATTTCAAGTACTCATTGTGCTACTGAAGCAATATTACACACAATATCGGATACAAATATGTGTCCATGTTCTGTCCAGAGTCGTGCTCCAACGTGGTGTGCCCGGGTACCCACACCTGTGTGACGGACCAGACTAACAGTGCCCACTGTGTCATGTGCCGCATGACCCCTTGCCCAATACCGCTGAAGTCTGAGGTGCCTATCTGTGGCAACGACAACATCACCTACCCCAGTGCCTGCCACCTCCGCAGAGCCACCTGCTTCCTGGGGCGCTCCATAGGAGTGCGTCACTATGGAAACTGCTCTAGTAAGTCCCCTTCACCTTTCCTGATCTGTCAACACAGCCTAAGTATAGAAATGAATAAACAACCTAAATTAATTTTCTAATGACTTTAGATATTTAGTACTTTGCATTGATTTGGCATGTGTTGGCTGTGCTTTATCTTTTTGTCCTGGGTTCTCTCTCTCAGGTGTTCCGAGGAACACTCTGGATTTGGAGGGCAGTGAGGAGAATTCACTCTAGAGGGACAGTTCTGGTGTGGTCCACCTGGTACTACAGTCCACCTGGTACAAAGATTTCCAAGAGATCACCTTCGATAGGTGAACCAGTGTTGTCCCGCTGTTCACTCCCCAAGCTCTGATTGATGTTGATCTCTTTTTTACAGTCACCTATCCCTTCCATCTCTACCACCTGTACATAGAATGACGATACATTTGATGTGGGAGAACCTACTGGAAGAAACCATTTTTATTCCAAAAGGAAACCAATACTGTATTTGTTGATGCATGCAATGTATGTTAAATGGGATGATTTGCTCGTAAAACTGTGGAAACAGATGAAAGGCATATATCTTAAAAAATAAATATGTAGTCGACTTTGAGTAGAGGAAGATATGTGTATATTGTAAATAAATACCACTACTATTTATTGGAGAAGGTATCAAATCTGTTATATTTATGTTTTTACTCTGTATACAAATCCATATATCCATAGGTCAGCTTTTACAAAAAAAATGTATTTATTGTATTTTGTTTTTAGATGTACATGTATTTCAATGGTCACTGACATTCTTTTATTTCAGAGAGTTGTTTTTATTTTTGTGTATTTTCATATCCCTAAATGAAGTGCATTAGTCCCCTAAAAGCAACATGGCAAGCAACCTCAATTTGTTTGGTTACTGGATACCACATTTAGTATATGTCAATCATGTGAAGTCATGTATGTCAAGTATGTTTCGGTCTTGTTTGGAGGTGAGGGAAGTCTCAGCCAAAACAAAGTATACAGCATGTCTCCTCTTGCTCTGCCTGCACAGAGTATGATACTGTTTACGCTGGAGCCCAATCAAAACTCTGAGCCACCCGCTGATTACTGAAATTAAAAGTTTAGTTCTGTCTGCAGCAGTTTTATTAGGCTGTTTGTTCGACACCAAGCCTTTACAATACCTTCACTGTTGAAGTCTTGGCTTTGTTTATTTCATATGTTTGTAGGTCCTACGAGTTCAATATAATGCCATTCGGGTTGTTGAATACACCATAACAGTGGAACTGAAAAAATTGACAAATGTTGTTAGCCTTATCAAATTGAGAACAGAATCAAATTTGTCTGGGAATGCCAAATGACCTCAAGTTAACTCACCGGATCCCCAGACTATGCAGCTGAATTTATCTGTTCAATGTTGAAATACTGTCTACCATTTGAACCAAATGGGCAGATAGCTATTTGCAAATAAGTTATCGTAATGTGAATGAATAGTGCTGCCCATTTATCTAGATGATTTCATTGATTTTGGGATAACAACAAAAAAAATACATACTGTTGTTGAACAATTAAAAGTAGTTTATTGTAAATACAACTCCATTTCATGTACATGTACCAGTGTACCTACTGTGAAATTTAAATGATAAATGTATCTTCTTATTTTTGTATTTTTGTACTCTCAACATAAACTATAGTATTTGTCATGATGCCTCTTTCATTTCTGGTGCGACTTCAACCGTCATTAAATTCAGCACAAAGGAGTAACACCTGTTACACAAGTCAGAATTGTCTCATTGGCAATGACAAGGAGTGGAATGTTAGCTAAAGAAAATGGTACATAGGCTATGGTCTCTCTGGTTTAGTGTATAATTCCAGACAGACTTTGTCCTACCCTCTGTTACCCTCTATCATACAATATATCACTTACAGTACAGACACTGCATGCACAGTAATTGCCATTCTATATGTAATGCTAACATGCCCTTCGTCAGTCTAAAAATACACACAATAGTAAAGAAATGTATCAATGGCAGTCATTTCAAGCCTCATGTGGCTGCGTGACAAGCTTATATGCACAGCATCTATCACTTACTGCCAAAAGGAGGTCGCGTTCCTGATTATGAACTGTGGTGAACTGTCCACGTTAACTACCCTCACAGAAGAGCAACAGGTGGGCTAGAGTGATGGACGGCTTTTACTATGCTGCAGTCTCTGTGCGTGCAATGGCCCTGGCGCCTGACAGCCCACTGACAGGCCTCAGAGGAGAGGAGACCAGAGGAGAGGGGCGGTGGAGCATCAAAGCAGGGGGACAGGCCCCCGTTTCCTGTCCCTGTGGAGCCTCCTCTGGAGGAGAGGAGGTGGGTGAGGTGAGAGACAGAGGGCCACTGACTGACTCACTTTTCTGTATGAAATACCTTCCTTGTTTTCCTTACTCTGACTGAGAACCACTCCTGGACTGACTGGGCCAGCATCTGGTTTAACTTTGGGAGATGTTTATATTCTGATCCAAGCACCCTTTTATTACATTGGGAAAGGACTTAAATGTTTGCTCGAACGGGCAATAACAATGCTATCGAAAAGTGGTTGTTTTTCTGATATGCATGCATCTTATTTCTTGTTCTACAATTTCTCTACTGTAAATTATGTTCTTTTCTTTTCTGTTTTCTAATGAAATGATACGGTATCAGATGACATAGCGGGAAGAATGTGTGACGCTGCTAACCCATTCCATTTAGCCTAGGTTACTGAGTTCTGGTACAAACTTTAATGGCCTGATGATCTTGTCATCAGCAACCAAGACCTGACCTCAATGTGATCCAATGGCATGCACCACTCAATAATGCCAGCTCAGTTTTTCACATAGTGATAATTGGCATATAAAAGTATATTACACAGGCTATTCTATATTACAGTGAAGTACCAAAGGGCCTAAAATTGAAGGAATTTGAAGTAAAGTTTAATTATGGAGAACGCATGGGGAAATGTAAACACTTTAAGGCGGTGGTTCCCAGACCGTTAACTACCCTCATGTGACCCATCTAAAGCCGTTTCAATTGTCTTGTGACCCACCCAATAAACAAACCAATGTTTCTGGCACCAATCTAGACTAAACTGTGACCTAAAGGAATATCTGTGACCAAACAGTAGAACAGAAAACACATTTATTGTCAATTAGTTGAAAATGAAATGTTTTTCAGCCTTCCCCAACACCTGAGATACCAGAGGAGGCTGGTGGGAGGAGATATAGAAGGACGGGCAATGGCTGGATTGGAATTAATGGAACGGTATCAAACACATCTAACATATGAAAACCACAATTCCATTCCAGCCATTACAATGAGCCTGTCCTCCTATAGCTCTTCCCACCAGCTTCCACTGCCAGACACACACACACATGTCGAGAGGCACAGGGTCAGCAGCAGTACAGTGCCCCTGGATGGAGAGCAATGTGGGGGGTTAAGTGTCTTGCTCAAGGGCACATGGCAGGAAATGGTACATGGGATCAGAGACCAGCAGCCTTGCAGCTGCCAGTTCACGTTCATTCCCATTTTTGTGTTGCCCGGCCCGGGGCTTGTGATTCGTAGCACACCATGATCACATTGTAACGAGTGTCGTACGGAGTAGACCAAGGCGCAGCAGGTTGAGTGCTCATCTTAACTTTTATTGAACACTTAACAAAACAAGAAAACAAACGAACGCACAGTATTGCAGGCTACGCACAGCTATGCAAAAACAACTTCCCACAAACGACAGGTGAAAAAAGGGCTACCTAAATATGACTCCCAATCAGCAACAACGATGTACAGCTGTTCCTGATTGAGAGCCATACCAGGCCAACACAAAGAAATATACAACATAGAAAAACCATAGAAATACAAAACATAGAACAAAACCCCAAAACCCCGACAACACAAAACAAACACACCCCTGCCACGCCCTGACCAAACTACAATGACAAATAACCCCTTATACTGGTCAGGACGTGACACACATGCTCCACAGAGCAATCTGTTTTCTACACATAAGGGGGCTGTTCTGAAGGCCACTTCCTGAATGGAGGGAGTGGGACTGCGTGTGTAATCCTGCTGTAGATGATGTGTCATGCAAATCCGTGGGTTTTCCCAGAACACACTGCTCTGTTGCTCTGAATCTAACAGATACACATGGCACAAATCCCTCTGTCAGGAGCTCCAAGTGAAATGTTTAGACTTTCAAACAAACACTTGTAGCAACTACGTGTACACATTCAAGTTTGAGAGCTGTTGGGTCCATCCATTTTGATCATACACAAGTCCTCATAGCTCTCTCTCCATGCCTATTTTTGTCTATTTTTCGTCGTCATGGTGCGTCATTTCCTACAGTCAACTGACAACTTCCAGTAACTTACGCCCAATAGTTTGATCGGCATAGACGTCTTGACAAAAACATGCTGGGGCTCTCAAAGAGACCACCCACTCTCCACATCACACCACTTGATTTTAAACAGCCCCAACCCCACAGCTGAAACTAATTAATATACAGTGCCTTCGGAAAGTATTCAGACCCCTTGACTTTTTCCACATTTTGTTACATACAGCCCTATTCTAAAATGTATTCAATAAAAAAGATTCCTCAGCAATCTACACAGAATACCCCATAATGACAAAGCAAAAACAGGTTTTTAGACATTTTTACGTAAGTATTCAGACCCTTTGCAATGAGACTCGAAATTGAGCTCAGGTGCATCCTGTTTCCATTAATCATCCTTGAGATGTTTCTACAACTTGATTGGAGTCCACCTGTGGTAAATTCAATTGATTGGACATGATTTGGAAAGGCACACACCTGTCTATATAAGGTCTCACAGTTGACAGTGCATGTCAGAGTAAAAACCAAGCCATGAGGTTGAAGGAATTGTCTGTACAGCTCCGAGACAGGATTGTGTCGAGGCACAATTTCTGCAGCATTAAAGGTCCCCAAAAACACAGTGACCTTCATCATTCTTAAGCGGAACAAGTTCGGAACCATCAAGACTCTTCCTAGGCTGGCCAAACTGAGCAATCGAGGGAGAAGGGCCTTGGTCAGGGAGGGGACCAAGAGCCCGATGGTCACTCTGACAGAGCTCTAGAGTTCCTCTGTGGAGATGGGAGAACCTTTCAGAAAGACAACCATCTCTGCAGCACTCCACCAATCAGGCCTTTATGATAGAGTGGCCAGACGGAAGCCACTCCTCAGTAAAAGGCACATGACAGCCCGCTTGGAGTTTGCCAAAAGGCACCTAAAAACTCTCAGACAATGAGAAACAAGATTCTCTGGTCTGATGAAACCAAAATTGCTCTTTAGCCTGAATGCCAAGCGTCACGTCTGGAGGAAACCTGGCACCATCCCTACAGTGAAGCATGGTAGTGGGAGCATCATGCACTGGGGATGTTTTTCAGCGCCAGGGACTGGGAGACTAGTCAGGATCGAGGAAAAGATGAATGGAGAAAAGTACAGAGAGATCCTTGATGAAAACCTGTTCCAGAGCGCTCAGGACCTCAGACTGGGGCGAATGTTCACCTTCCAACAGAACAACAACCCTAAGCACAGAGCTAAGGCAATGCAGAAGAGGCTTCAGGACAAGTCTCTGAATGTCCTTGAGTGGCCCAGCCAGAGCCTGGACTTGAACCCGATCGAACATCTCTGGAGAGACCTGAAAATAGCTGTGCAACAACGCTCCCCATCCAACCTGACAGAGCTTGAGATGATCTGCAGGGAAGAATGGGAGAAACTCCCCAAATACAGGTGTGCCAAGCTTGTAGCATCATCTTGATGCTGTAATCGCTGCCAAAGGTGCTTCAACAAAGTATTGAGTAAAGGGTCTGAATACTTGTGTAAATGTGATATTTCAGTTTTCTACTTCAAGTACTGCAAGATATGTATCCATTTGACTCCATCATTACGTTGTCAACATAAACTTGTCATCCACTGTGCCACCACTAGGCTAACATATCACTCCACCTGCACCATTAAACACCAGCAGTGCCCTGTTAGCAATTGAGGGCCATGCTTTCAATTGCGGGGGGTTAATCAGACCATCAAGACAAGAGATCAACAGATTTGGGAAGTTGCGCAAAAAGTTAATTGTCCCCAATTATGCAACTTTTATTTTCCTGGATGTGTCTACTGGGACAGCCTGACCCCTGACTGTGTCTGTGTGTGGTCTGATTGAGTCAGTGGAGACGGCAGCTGGATTTGCTGGAGTGTGATATCATTTTCATACAGATTCTTAGCAAAATATTACAGCTGTGACAAACAACCATTTAATTGTTTGGTCTATGAATGGGATTGGATTATTGTTGATTGACCCTCTGCACCCTGTGATGACAAGGTCACTGATTGAACCCAGGTGTGGGCACAGGTTGAATGCGTCACTGGGGGAAGTTATGTTACCCAAAGTCAACTTACGCAACTGAGTAGATGTTGTTTCTTACACCATCAGCATCATCACTGACATACATTCGGTGGGCTAATTTAGGCACAGGCAGTAACTATTTTATAAATGTTGGCTCAAGAGAGGGCCAAAATGCCTGCCTATTTGTCATAGTTGGTTGTATTCGTTCACAGAAGTCATGCATAACCTTTTGACAAGTGCACATTCAGCAGCGTAAATCAACGTTTCGAAGATACAAGCAAACGGTGACAATTTATATCAACTTGATAGATTAACAACAAGGACACAACTAGATAGCAAAAGTAACTGCAGAGAATTCCCTTCTCATCAGAAGGGAACAATGTACCCCCAGTGAACTCCTGTGGCCATATGGAATCTATTTCCTCTGACTATTACACACATCTCAGCAACAGACTTATGGTGAGGGAGTTCTAGACTGGAGGACTGCCTGCCTGCCTGCTTGCCTCTGCCCTGATAACATCTGTCCCGGCTCAGTGCAGGAGCGTGTCGACAATAACAGTCTGACGCACAAGCCCCACTATGTATCTCCTCCACCATCTACAGTACCGGTCAAAAGTTTGGACACACCTAATCATTGAAGTGTTTTTCTTTATTTTTACTATTTTCTACATTGTGGAATAATAGTGAAGAAATCAAAACTATGAAATAAACATATGGAATCATGTAGTAACCAAAAAAGTGTTAAACAAATCAAAATATATTTTAGATGTCAGATTCTTCAAAGTAGCCACCCTTTACCTTGATGACAGCTTTGCACACATATGTATTAGTTCATAGGTTTGATGTCTTCACTATTATTCCACATTGTAGAAAATAGTAAAAATAAAGAAAAACCCTTGAATGTGTAGGTGAGTCCAAACTTTTGACTGGTACTATATATTGTTGTTGCTCTTTTGGTAATTGTATTGTTTTCACCGCACTCAGCCTTTTGACACATATGCTGTGTCTAACACAATGGAAAAAATAAAGTTCTTAAATGGTTCTTCCTCAGCACTTGAAGTTCCTTGGAGAACTCGTTGCCCAGTAAGGAACCTTGATATGGCATCTACGGTTCTTCAGAATTCTAAAAGGTCTTTGAAATGTATGGAAGCCAGCAGATGTGTCCCTTTCATAGCACATAGCAAATTGGCCAGTGTTAAGGAGTGTTTATTTTTCCATGTAACCTTTCTAGTGTTGATTCAGGAGTTAAATTAACACCGTAAAGAGTTAAATCAACACTCTTTGTTGTAAAATAACCCCAGTGTTAATATATTAATAACCAGAGTTCAACCAAAACCACGCCCATCATTATCAGATTTCCCTGCATGCGCTATTGCAGGTAGATTTTTTGAATTGTTTGTTTCAATATCAGTGGCAATTTTAGTATGTAAATCTTGGTGGGGCAAACAAAAAAATAAAAAATAGATGCATGCCAGCAAAGCCACTACACAACACAACACTGAACAATACATTAATTGCACTATAACGGTGACAAGCGATGCCCACAAACTGTTAGGGCCTACATAAAGCTGTTCCGACAGCGGAGCTTTCTTTTCAGCACCATGGAGTGTATTTCAAAATATATATATATTTAACATTTATTTAACTAGGCAAGTCAGTTAAGAACAAATTATTTTTTACAATGACGGTCTACCCCGGCCAAACCCTAACCCCGGACGATGCTGGGCCAATTGTGCGCCACCCTATGGGACTCCCAATCACGGCCGGTTGTGATACAGCCTGGAATCAAACCAGGGTCTGTAGTGACACCTCTAGCACTGAGATGCAGTGCCTTAGACCGCTGCACCACTCGGGAGCTGCTGTATCATTACTCCCGCTACACCAGGCTATCAGTGGAGCCTCATCTTGCAGCGAAAAAGTTCATTCAGCCTCATTTACTGCCTTTTTAAAAACCATAGCTGATATGGCTGACTTGCTTAAATAAATATGGTTTCTACTGACTCCTTGTGGATTTGTGTAACTGGATAAAAAACATATTCTCCTTCAATAATAATGAATGTCGACATGAGTTTTGACTCTTGAACAATACACAAACATTATTACATTTATGTTCAGTAGATTCATAATGTCTGTTCTTATATCATTAACACTAAGCTCTAATTATAAGTAAGTGCAAGAAAACGAGCTGCGAAGAGGTAGGCCTTCGTTCAGCACCTTCAAAATGGACACAGACAGAGATTCAGGTAGGTGTTAGTACAGATAAATTTAGCAGATGCTGAGGTGTTAATTTTACTCTTCTTTAAGTAACCAGAGAGAGAGAGAGAGAGAGAGAGAGAGAGAGAGAGACGCGGTTAGCCTACCATTTGAAGTATTTTATTAGGCCTATGTGGTCTAAAAAGGAAGGAAAATACAATCACAAGGATCCACTTTATAGAGAATAGGCCTATACCGAAGCACAGACAGCGCATTGCGCAAACAAAACAATCATCCCAATATCAACTGGAATTACATGGGTCTATTACTGAACTTTCACTGGAAAACATGGTTACAGACCCAACAACTTTATAATATCACCTCCTCGTGGAGAAAAGCCCCACCTGCCCTGAATGACGGGTTGCCACTGTTCAATATATATATGTTTATCCATGTACATTGATTGATTAATTAGTCTTATTCTTCACAAATATAAATAGCATCATTTTTTATAAACTAGTCCAATCTGACGGCGTTTAGACTGGTATCCCAATTCTGATATTTTTTCCACTAATTGGTCTTTTGACCAATCATATCAGATCTTTTCACATCAGCTCTTCTACAGAGCTGATCTGATTGGTCAAAAGACTAATTAGTGAAAAAAAGATCAGAATTGATCTGCCTGTCTAAATGCAGTGTAAATTAGTTGGACTTATTGCACCCGTTACTGAAATGGTTATTCCAGTTTAGAAGCTTTAGGTAGTCTCATATCTTAGTCTTCCCAACCATGGCAGTCATTCTGAATGCAGGTTGAGGGTGAATATCCAAACTCTGGCTGGATTCCAATAGGAATTACACTTCACTTTGCAAGCCAACATAATGTGACTTGCAGGCCCGATGTGGCCTGAAACCTATGAGTTTCAGGCCACTGAATATGGGTAAAACTAGGCCCTCATATAAGGCTGTATTAAATATTGTAAGTAAAGTATTGTCTTAAATAATTGTATTTTAATGATGACATATTCACCTAGGATATAATGGTGAAGGCCACAGAACTGAAAATGAATGCCTGCAAAAGCCATGTCTCTGTCACTAGCAAACACAGTCATGGGTGGTACTGCTAACTATAAAATTCACTCGAAAAGGCACCCTGGAAAATATGCAAATAGGGATCTGAATCTGTCTGCTGTGGCCCTCTGCCACCGTTCCTCACCATGGTGACTTGGTTCCGAGATTAGGGATGGAGGCACACTTTGTGTTCACACTCATGTCTTAGACATGTCCAGGGAAGACTGTAATAATGTGTTAGTGAAGCAATGGGTCATAAAGTCACTCTCGAACTACCATGATATCAAGATCTCTTGGGTATTGCAAGAGCATGTGCAGAGAGTGACTAAGATCACATTTACTATGACAGAGGAGATTGGATTTTTGTTGCTAATTGTGCACACATGTTATTGCAGACCACACTGACGTCTATATTTCCTTAGCTGTATAATGATGTAATCGCCAAAGCTAATGGACTATTGCAGTGCAGCCAGTGTGTATGACACAGAGTCTAGTCACACAATGGAAAACACTGGATGAGCTGAGCAAAGAGAAGATCTCATGGCCTGGAATTAGTTTGGCAGACAATCCACACTGCCTAACGTGTGTTTAAGTGGCACTTTAATTTATGTGTTGAGGAGTTTTATGTCTGTCTTGACTTGTTGGGCATAACTCTTTCCTTAACTACTGACATATTTTAACTCTGGGACTCACTTCTGGGATTTTACAGTGTGATGCTCAGCTCTTGTGACGCATGGCTTCCGCCAGCATGTGTAGGAGAGGGATCTTGTTCAGTGGGAGCAGAAATAAGTGACGCATGCATGACTAAGAGGCCCAGTAAATGTGTTACTGCTGTGTGTCTAGGTACTCGGGGGCCGAGCGGAACTGTGCAGGGCATTACCTGATGGAGTGTCTGGAACAACTCTATGGGGTGACAGTCGTCCTACCAGCATGCCCGGGACAATGGCTGCCTATACACAAAATATTTTTCTGTTCCTCTGACTGTACCACCAGGGGTAGGCGATGCTGTTCCTAAAGGACACTTCGGTCTGGTGATTTCTGTTACCATCTGTACTTAGATAAATTGCATAGAAACACACATAAAGTACATTGCTGCCCTATGTGCCTTCAGAAAGAATTGAAACCACTTTACTTTTTCCACATTTTGATACGTTACAGCATTATTCTAAAATGGATTAAAGAAATAAAAATCCACAGCAATCTACACAGAACACCCCATAATGACAAAGCAAAAACAGGTTTTTAGACATTTTGGCAAATGTATTAAAATTAAAAACTGAAAACCATTAATTACATAGAGTTGAAGTCAGAAGTTTATATACACCTTAGCCAAATACATTTAAACTCAGTTTTTCACAATTCCTGACATTTAATCCTAGTAAAAATTCCCTGTTTTAGGTCAGTTAGGATCACGACTTTATTTTAAGAATGTGAAATGTCAGAAAAATAGTAGAGAGAATTATTTATTTCAGCTTTTATTTCTTTCATCACATTCCCAGGGGGTCAGAAGTTTGCATACACTCAATTAGTATTTGGTAGCATTGCCTTTAAATTGTTTAACTTGGGGCAAATGTTTCGGGTAGCCTTCCACAAGCTTCCCACAATAAGTTTGGTGAATTTTGGCCCATTCCTCCTGACAGAGCTGGAGTCAGGTTTGTAGGCCTCCTTGGTCGCACACACTTTTTCAGTTCTGCCCACAAATGTTCTATAGGATTGAGGTCAGGGCTTTGTGATGGCCACTCCAATACCTTGACTTTGTTGTCCTTAAGCCATTTTGCCACAACTGTGGAAGTATGCTTGGGGTTATTGTCCATTTGGAAGACCCATTTGGAAGATCCAAGCTTTAACTTCTTGACTGATGTCTTGAGATGTTGCTTCAATATATACACATAATTTTCTTTCCTCATGATGACATCTATTTTGTGAAGTGCACCAGTCCCTCCTGTAGCAAAGCACCCCCACAACATGATGCTGCCACCCCCATGCTTCACGGTTGGGATGGTGTTCTTCAGCTTGCAAGCCTCCCCCTTTTACCTCCAAACATAACGATGGTCATTATGGTCAAACAGTTCTATTTTTGTTTCATCAGACCAGAGGACATTTCTCCAAATAGTACGATCTTTTTTGGTTTTGGAGCAGTGTCTTCTTCCTTGCTGAGCGGCCTTTCAGGTTATTTTGATTTAGGACTCGTTTTACTGTGGATATAGATACTTTTGTATCTGTTTCCTCCAGCATCTTCACAAGGTCCTTTGCTGTTGTTCTGGGATTGATTTGCACTTTTTGCACCAAAGCACGTTCATCTCTAGGAGACAGAACTCGTCTTCTTCCTGAGCGGTACGATGGCTGTGTGGTCCCATGGTGTTTGTACTTGCGTACTATTGTTTGTACAGGTGAACGTGGTACCTTCAGGCGTTTGGAAATTGCTCTCAAGGATGAACCAGACTTGTGGAGGTCTACAATGTTTTCTTTAGATTTTCCCATGATGTCAGGCAAAGAGGCACTGAGTTTGAATACATCAACAGGTACACCTCCAATTGACTCAAATAATGTCAATTAGCCTATCAGAAGATTCTAAAGCCATGACATTATTTTCTGGAATTTTCCAAGCTGTTTAACGGCACAGTCAACTTAGTGTATGTAAACTTCTGACCCACTGGAATTGTGATACAGTGAATTAGAAGTGAAAGTATCTGTCTGTAAACAATTGTTGGAAAAATTACTTGTGTCATGCACAAAGTAGATTTCCTAACCGACTTGCCAAAACTATAGTTTGTTAACAAGAAATTTGTGGAGTGGTTGAAAAGCAAGTTTTAATGACTCCAACCTAAGTGTATGTAAACTTCCAACTTCAACTGTAAGTATTCAGACCCTTTCCTATGAGACTCGAAATTGAGCTCAGGTGCATCCTGTTTCCATTGATCATCCTTGAGATGTTTCTACAACTTGATTGGAGTCCACCTGTGGTAAATTCAATTGATTGGACATGATTTGGAAAGGCACACACCTGTCAGTAAAAGGCACATGACAGCCCGCTTGGAGTTTGCCAAAAGGCACCTAAAGACTCTCAGACCATGAGAAACAAGATTCTCTGGTCTGATGAAACCAAAATTGAACTCTTTGGCCTGAATGCCAAGTGTCACATCTGGAGGAAACATGGCACCATCCCTACGGTGAAGCATGGTGGTGGCAGCATCATGCTTTGGGGGTGTTTTTCAGCGCCAGGGACTGGTAGACTAGTCAAGATTGAGGCAAAGATGAATGGATCAAAGTACCGAGATCCTTGATTAAAACCTGCTCCAGAGCGCTCAGGACCTCAGACTGGTGTGAAGGGTCACCTTCCAACAAGACAAGACAAGCACAGAGCCAAGACAATGCAGGAGTGGCTTTGGGACAAGTCTATGAATATCCTTGAGTGGCCTGGCCAGAGCCCGGACTTTAACCCAATCAAATATATCTGGAGAGACCTGAAAATAGCTGTGCAGCAACGCTCCCCATCCAATCTGAGATGGTATGCAGAGAAGAATGGGAGAACCTTCCCCAAATACAGGTGTGCCAACCATACCCAAGAAGACTCAAGGCTGTAATTTCTGCCAAAGATGCTTCAACAAGGTACTGAGTAAAGGTTCTGAATACTTATGTAAATGTCATATTTCTATTTTTTATTTTTAATAAATTAGCAAACATTTCTAAAAACCTTTTTACCTTGTCATTAAGGGGTATTATGTGTACAGTCATGGCCAAAAGTTTTGAAAATGACACAAATATTAATTTCCACAAAGTTTGCTGCTTCAGTGTCTTTACATATTTTTGTCAGGTGTTACTATGGGATACTGAAGTATAATTACAAGGATTTCATAAGTGTCAAAGGCTTTTATTGACAATTACATGAAGTTGATGCAAAGAATCAATATTTGCAAAGAATCAATCAAGACCTCTGCCATCTGCCCTGGCATGCTGTCAATTCACTTCTGGGCCACATCCTGACTGAAGGCAGCCCATTCTTGCATAATCAATGCTTGGAGTTTGTCAGAATTTGTGGGGTTTTGTTTGTCCACCCGCCTCTTGAGGATTGACCACAAGTTCTCAATGGGATAAAGGTCTGGGGAGTTTCCTGGCTATGGACCCAAAATATTGGTTTTATCCCCCGAGCCACTTAGTTATCACTTTTGCCTTGTGGCAAGGTGCTCCATCATGCTGGAAAAGGGATTGTTTGTCACCAAACTGTTCCTGGATGGTTGGGAGAATTTGATCTCGGAGGATGTGTTGGTACCATTCTTTATTCATGGCTGTGTTCTTAGGCAAAATTGTGAGTGAGCCCACTCCCTTGGCTGAGAAGCAACCCCACACATGAATGGTCTCAGGATGCTTTACTGTTGGCATGACACAGGACTGATAGTAGCGCTCACCTTGTCTTCTCCGGACAAGCTTTTTTCCGGATGCCCCAAAGAATCGGAAAGGGGATTCAGCAGAGAAAATCCCTGTACCTTTTGCAGAATATCAGTCTGTCCCTGATGTTTTTCCTGGAGAGAAGTTGCTTCTTTGCTGCCCTTCTTGACACCAGGCCTTCCTCCAAAAGTCTTTGCCTCACTGTGCGTGCAGATGCACTCACACCTGCATGCTTCCATTCCTGAGCAAGCTCTGTTCTGGTGGTGCCCCGATCCCGCAGATGAATCAACTTTAGGAGACGGCCCTGGCGCTTGCTGGACTTTCTTGGGTGCCCTGAAGCCTTCTTCACAACAATTGAACCGCTCTCCTTGAAGTTCTTGATGATCTGATAAATGGTTGATTTAGGTGCAATGTTACTGGCAGCAATATCCTTGCCTGTGAAGCCCTTTTTGTGCAAAGCAATGATGACGACACGTGTTTCCTTGCAGGTAACCATGGTTGACAGAGGAAGAACAATGATTCCAAGCACCACCCTCCTTTTGAAGCTTCCAGTCTGTTATTCGAACTCAATCAGCATGACAGAGTGATCTCCAACCTGTGTTAACGAGAGAATCACTGACATGATGTCAGCTGGTCCTTTTGTGGCAGGGCTGAAATGCAATGGAAATGTTTTTTGGGGATTCAGTTCATTTGTATGGCAAAGAGGGACTTTGTAATTAATTGCAATTCATCTGATCACTCTTCATAACATTCTGGAGTATATGCAAATTGCCATCATACAAACTGAGGCAGCAGACTTTGTGAGAATTAATATTTGTGTCATTCTCAAAACTTTTGGCCACGACTGTAGATTGATGAGGGGAAAACAACAATTTAATACATTTTATAATAAGGCTGGAATGTTACAAAATGTGGAAAAAGTCAAGGGGTTTGAATACTTTTCAAAGGCACTGTATATAGACATGGTATCACTGGTCACTTTAAAAATGGTTACATACTAATTTACTCATTTCATATGTATATACTACTTCGACATTGCTCATCCTAATATTTATATATTAATTCCATTATTTTACTTTTAGATTTGTGGATTGTTGTAAATTGTTAGATACTACTGCACTGTTGGAGCTAGGAAAACAAGGATTTCGCTTCACCTGCAATAACATCTGCTAAATATGTGTGTGACCAATACAATTTGATTTGATTTATTACAGTGTTAATCCATTCCATTTACTCTAGGCCAGGGCTTCTAATAATTAGCAGGTTGATAAGCTGATGCAGGTTAGTTACAACTGGGGTTAGAGCGAAAACCTACAGGAGGGTAGCTCTCCAGGAACAGCCCTGCTCTAGGCATACACACATTTTGAGCTATTCAACGTATTTACATTCACGTCATTTAGCAGACGCTCTTTCCACTGCGACTTACAAATTGGTGCATTCACCTTATGATATCCAGTGGAACAACCACTTTACAATAGTACATCCATATCTTTTTTTGGAGGGGGTGTAGAAGGATTACTTTATCCTATCCCAGGTATTCCTTAAAGAGGTGGGGTTTATATATTTCATATTGAACTGCTGCCTGTCACCATATCTTACTTCTACATGACTTAGGGACACCCTAAAATACTTGAATGGTAAGCTCAGTTCTATTTTCAACACTTATCAATTCAATATCTCAACCCCATATTACTTCGGTTGCATGATCAGAGGGCTTGCTCAGTCTTGCATTGTTTCCAACAGCTCACATGACCTGTCTCTGACCCTGGTCTGCTCAGTCTGCTCACAGACACTCCCCAGATGTAAGTGCAACAATGAACATTGGATTGCAGCGATGGCACACAGGGGAGCAGGGAGACAATAGCGACTTAGACATAGCAACCTTAGTGCTATCAGACCTCTCTATTCACAGCCCATAGAACAGAAGTGCCCCTCCAGCTCCAACAGTGATCAGACACAGCACAGGATACAGGACTGGAGCTGTGGACTAACTGACTGGGTTACTATGTATTTCTTATGGGCAGAACATTCCATCCACATTAAATCGTATCACTGTAAAATGTTCTCAGTTGATAAAGAGAAGTAGTCCTCGTATTAGACTAACTAATGTGATGGAAAATATTTTAAAAGGCATAACTATCCACAAGGCTGTAAAGGCCATGGCAATTTGTATATTAGGCTGGGCAATTTATACATTGTGTTTACTATGCCATTTTTCTAATTAGTTTTAAAGGTATATTGGCAATAACATGGCAACTGTATTTAGTCCAAATCAATCAAAAGTATCCTAGTTTGGCATCATTTAATGTTGATGTATTGTATTTTATTATAAGGCTTCATTCTGGGTCTATGTCTTTAAGACTTCTGTGTTTGAAAAACTATAATGGTTTCGGTATGGTAGGAGTATGAAATAACACATCAAATCAGCCAAGCAGATTGGAGAGCTGGGATTGGCTAGAGGACAGTCAGGCGGAAACTCCTACTTACTCTCAACATGTGGTGCCAAGTACTGGAGATTTGTCTCAAGGTAGCACAGTAAACTCAATACCCCTGGATGCTGGAGTGATACAGTATCTTACAAAGCTGCCAGAGCTGACCATAAATCACTATTGTTATGGCTCTCTGGAGATAACATTAAAGCTACCTGTGAAAGAGTGAAATATCAAAGGAGATGTATTTTTCATTTCCAAAATAAAAACAGACCTGCATGGTGCCCTGGGTCTTATCAATCAAGCTCTCCTCTTTTACATAACTACAAGACCAGCTAGAAAGTGCAATCTTGAAAATGCTTTAAAAATGTGATGTTTGAACTACACTGAACAAAAATTTAAACGCAACATGTTAAGTGTTGGTCCCATGATTCATGAGCTGAAATAAAAGATCCCAGAAATGTTCCATTCGCACTAAAAGCTTAATTCCCTCAAATGTTGTGCACAAATTTGTTTACATCCCTGTTAGTGAGCATTTCTTCTTTGCCAAGATAATCCATCCACCTGACAGGTGTGGCATATCAAAAAGCTGATTAAACTGCATGATCATTACACAGGTGCACCTTGTGCTGGGGACAATAAATTGCCACTCTAAAATGTGCAGTTTTATCACACAGCACAATGCCACAGTTGTCTCAAGTGTTGACTGCAGGAATGTCCACCAAGCTGTTGCCAGAAAATGTAATGTTCATTTCTCTACCATAAGCTGCCTCCAACATAGTTTTAGACATGTTGGCAGTGCGTCCAACCCACCTCACAACAGCAGACCACGTGTATGGCGTAATGTTGGCGAGCCGTTTGCTGATGTCAATGTTGTGAACAGAGTTCCCCATGGTGGCGGTGGGGTTATGATATGGGCAGACATAAGCTATGGACAACAAACACAATTGCATTTTATCAATGGCAATTTGAATGCACAGAAATACCGTGACAAGATCATTTTGAGGCCCATTTCTTTTAAGGTACAGTATATGTGACCAACAGATTGGTATCTGTATTCCCAGTCATGTGAAATCTATAGATTAGGGCATAATGAATTTATTTAAATTGGCTGATTTCCTCATATGAACTGTAAATTGTTGAGTGTTGCGTTTATATTTTTGTTCAGTATATTATGTACATTGACAACAGATAAATAGATCCAAACTATCAACTTTGTATATCTAAAATATCTCTGAAACCCACAGCTTGTCAAATCCAATGATGTGTATATATAAACCCTGGAACGAGTCATGCTATGCATTGGCCAATTAGAGGCTTTGAAGCCACTGGCCGCCATATTGGTACTCCCCAGAATGAGAAGTCTTCCATAGGAGTATTTCAATAAAATGTTTCATGGACATAATTAAGTGTATTTTAGTATTTATGTGATGAATCAGGGACAGTAACCAAAGATGTGTATAAACCCTGGATAACTGACAGGTGGTGCTGAATTGAAGCCACCTTGGAGCCATCTTGGTATTCCATTGTCAAAAAAGATTTTGGAAGCTATAGAAATGCATTTGTTAATGTTTACATTCGTTTTTTAACACATTTATTCTATTACAGACACCTTAATGCATACTTTTAAATGATATGTGAGCTAAACATAAATGTAATAATATATATTTTAAAAAATGAGAGTACTAATGTTACTGTCCCCTCTACAACAAAAAATACATAAAGACACATAATTTTGTCCTTAAAACATTTAATTGAAATACTGTAGGATTCCATGAATTCCTATGGAGCACTGCTCCTACTGGGCAGTGCCAATATGGCCGACCGGTGGCTTCAAAGCCTCTCAATGACCAAAACATCGAAAAACAACCCAGGGGGTATATACATCACTGGCAGGAACGTTACTACCACAGATAGAACAATGAGGCAGATATTTCACCGGATGTATAAATGTGAAGCATCCGGCTGGCGTTTCCACTCACTACCAAATATGGTGACGAGAAGATACCCTTTGGCCGGCAGTGGGAGAAGATGGTATGAAATGGATTTTGGCCGACATTTTCTCATCGATGAAACATTTGATCTCAATACAATTTTCTGTTCCCAAAATTAAAATCTGTTACGTACAGAGTAGACTAAGTTTTGTAGACTTTACCCTTCGACATAGTTAAAAAACTTCAGTTGTTTAGAAGGAATGCAAGGGTGAATTGAGTTATTGCACATGCGCACTTTAGAGTAGGCGTTCCCTAGTACGACAGGCTGTGGTCTATAATGGGTTAGTTGTAAAAAAATATATATTTGTTAATAGACCTATACTGTGAAGAAATACTATAAGGAATAGGTTTTTATATTTTTATTTTATTTGTTTATATTCAGTTCACATAATATAATTCAAACGTATGCAATAAGGTGTCTAATATAATATACTTGTCAAAAACTAATGTAGACATTAATAAATGCATTTTTATAGCTTCCAAAATATGGCTGCACGGTGGCTTCAATACAGAGCCCCCTGTCAGTCAGCCAGGGTTTATCCACATCAATAGTAAAATCCCCCAAAATATGTAATAGAATAGACCAGCATTATCTATTTTTTGAACTGGACTCTGGATCTTTTAGTATTACATAAGGTGAAAGGAAGGTTGCCAATAGGTTCTCAACTGGTCACTAAATGTACCACAATCCTGTACATTAATATGAAGAATACTTTACCTGCTGAGGGGCAATATTTGCTGGATATCAGCAACAAAACAATATAGTTAGGACACAAAAGCGCCACCATGTGCCAATACTGCGTAGACCCGCCATCAGAAAAGTGAAATAAAACATAGCGCTTCATTATTCCCCGGAATTTCTTTAGTTATAATGTATGTTGTTCATGTTAATTTATTTTAAAAACTATCAGAAATGCATATTGGCTTAGTATTGCTTCTTACCTTATCATTATACAACAAACATCAGTGAAGCACATGAAGATGTTTTGTATTGCTATTTTACTGGAAACTAGTGCGACGAAATGCTAATTTAGGCCTACATAAAGATGCCATTGTTTTTCTTTAGCTACCTACTGAATTATACAGATTTAAGACATTTGGGAAGTTTAATGTATTTCATTATAGCGCGTCGTCCATTCACTGAGATGTAATGCCTATATTATAGTGAGCGAATGATTCTTGTCCCCTTCATTTCGCCGTACTGTCTCCCTCTACAACCAAAAAGATGGCGGAAGCACCTCCATGGCCCAGACAGTTTTTCTGTCACAGATGTTCGGAAGAGATCAGCCCTCGCCTCCCGGTAAGTAACGTTGACACGAAGCAAGAAGTTAAAGACAATAGTCGTGGAGAGTAGATACATTGTTGTTGGTCTTGAACGTTTGGAGTCCTTAGCATTTCTAGCTAGCTAACAGCCACTCTGGCTAGTATCTAGCTAAGCAGTACGCTAACGTGAGCTAACCAGATTGTCCATGTCTGGCAACTGACAGGTATCTAATGAGAACAAGTTAGCTAATATTTTAAGCTGGAAGGATGGTGTCTGAAATCAGAGACTCACTATCTAGTTAACCAACTAGCTGCATCTGATATGGTTTTCGGTTAAGCTAGCTAGCTAATTGGCCAGCCTGTCTGGAGTTGCGTCGTTTGTAACTAGCTACAGTATCTAGCTTGGCTGTGTACGTGCTAACTAGTTTACTTAGCTAGGGCATTACATTTATGTAAGATATAAATGTGACTCGCATATCTAGCTAGCAAGAAATCTGACATGATGGGACAAGCACTCTTAGCCAATGAATGCATCAGAACGTCCTTTTATCAGTCAGCAATGCTTGGCAATGGCATGTGATGACAGTTACCTCCAGATTAGCAATGAATGATTACTAAAGAATTCCATTCAGTGTCCAAACATCCTGTAGGCCTTATGACTACATCCAGATCAGCTGCAGCAGAGGACGATTTGTATTTAGCTGGTCGTGAGATATTGACTTAATTTTCCATTATCTCCAAGGAACAGTTTATTGTAAATATTT